>NC_082706.1:59859046-60459046 GCF_030144855.1 Hypanus sabinus | reverse complement strand
ATCAAACAGTGACCTACCTGTATCCACTGGTACCTTTGTGAAGACATCATTGATCACAATGATGAAAAGTAACGGGATAATCACACTACCCTAAGGTACCCACTATGTACTGTTTTGATGATTCTGATACAATATGAACTTGATGTATTCGACTAAGCAAAAAGTATTTTATCCAATTAAAAACTCTCCCACTAACCCCAAACTTGTGCAGTTTAATTAACAATCCTTCCTTCCACATCATGGCACAGGTTTTTTCTTTGTCAAAAAGCACTGCAACTACTGAGTCTTTAATTGCCAGGGTCTTTCTTATTTCAGTCTCTAACATTATCACTAAGTCCATGGAATTCCGTCCCTTCCTAAAACCACTCTGATAACTTTCCAGCATTCCCCTCTTCTCCAGTTCATACAATAAACTTTCTGTTATCGTCCATTCCATTATTTTGCATATACTTGATGTTTATGCTATTGGCCTGTAGCTAGTGGCTTTTGATGGATCCTTGCCAGGTTTCCTTATTGGAATTACTACTGCTTCTTTTCATGCACTTGGTAAACTTCCCTCCTCCCATATTCTGATGTAAAGATGCAGCAACTTCAAAAGCGCTCCTTCTCCTACATTTTTTACCATAACATAACATATCAGATCTTTCCCTGGGGAGTTTGGTCTCGATCTCGTTGTTGCTATCACCATCTCTGCCAGCGTAAATGCTTCATCAATTATATCATCAATCTCTTCCCTCCTGTTTAACACACCTGTGTGTTATTCATTGTCCTTTCCTTTCTCCTTCTCCCTTCTTCAGACAAATTTTCTGAACTGTGTATCTTTACAAACGACATGGCCATTATCTCAGCCTAATTCCTGCTGGAGACTGTTGTTTGCTCCTCAGATATCATTACTGGATATTCCCATTTGCTTCTATCTCCACCCATCCTCTTAATAATACCCCACAGGCGTTGCTCTTCCGATTTTGTTGCAAAAGCTCCTCCAACTTGCCCTTTTAGTTTGACGTATAGTTGTTCTCACCACTGCCTGTGCCTTCTTATATTGAATCAAAAGCTGCATATTATGGGTTATTTTAACTAATATGAATACTTCCTCTTTTTTACAGCCTGACAACATTCTTCTGTCCACCACGGTAGTAGTTTTCTATTCATTCTATTTTTACTCGTGGGTATAGATCCTTCTGGGGCCATAACAATTGCTGAACTCACCTGACTGTTTAATTCATCTATACTTACAGAAATATCAATGCTTGTCAGTGCTTATTCACTCACTTTCTGGAACTTATGCCAATCAGCCTTTCCAAGCACTCACTTTGGGATTCTACCACCTGTTCTCACTTCAATTCTTTCACCCACTGAACAAAAAATGGGTAGTGATCACTTCCTACTGCTGAAGCAGTCCAAACTCCCCAGTTGCTAACTCCAGCCAAGGTAATTTCTATGTATCAGACACTAACGTAATATCTTATACTGACCCAGCTCCTGTTGTTATGTTTATCCTTGTTCCTCTACCATCATTCATGCACACCAGATCCCCTTCTTCCATCAAATTTTCACTTACATTTCCATTCGAATCTGTAATAAAATCCCCCAATATTGTGCTGTGAGCATTGAAATCTGCACAACACACTACTTTGTTTGTTTTGTCCTTGTATCCTTAATCCAACATTTTACATAGATTGTAGAAGTTAATTATAAACACTTTCTCTCCTCCTCCCACACTTCCATCACTATGATCACCTCCCTTTTCCAGGTATACCTTGCTTGATAAACATAACACAACTCCCTTCTCCCCCTCGATTTCTATCTTTGCTTATCATTGTATATCCATATACCACGAAGTCTAAAGTTTGTTTCAACCAATTTTCTTGAATCCACACTACATCCACCTTTACAACAATCTCTTTAATAATGGCGATCCAAATCCAACAGACAAAAACAGGACCAAAAACTAAAGCTACAAGACCTGCACAAAATCACGTAATTACAGCATATAGTTACAAAATTACAAACAATAGCATAATTGCTAAAAAAAAAGACTATAGGCACAGTAAAAATAGTCCAAGATGATAAAGGACTGTAAGTTCAAAAAAATTCACCACAGTTTCCATAAGTCCCCAGGGTCCCGACAGACTCGCCATCCCACGCGGGCAGCAGAAGGGAATACCCCCGCTATGGACTTCCAAGGCACTGCCCGACTCAGCCTCGTAGACCGAAAGCGACCTGAGTCCGTCGAACCTCCGAACCGACAACCATCCCCTCCGGCACACCTTCTCCGAGCACCATCCTCTGCTGACCGTATTAAGACGGCCCCGCCAACGTCCATCGACAACGCGACCCCGAGGATTGGGGGACTGTTCTTCCCAGCAGAGTCCCGGACCTCACAGCAGCAGCAGCAACGAAGAAGGTCTTCCTGGAATTTCCCGATGTTTCTCCTTGCTTCCACGTCCGTTTTCAACCGATTATGATTGCGCACGGTACCCCAATTCACAAATAACAGATAGTTAGTATTAGCCAACCCATACACTTCCCAGCTTGACTGATCAGTGAGGTTCTCCTTCACTTCTTCCAAGCCCAGTTCGGCCATCTCTTCGCCCCCCCCCCCCACCCCGCCATTCCTGATGAAGGGTCTCGGCCCAAAACGTTGGCTACTCTTTTCTCCCGGATGCTGCCTGACCTGCTAAGTTTTTCCAGCATTGTGTACCTAATTCCATGAAGCGTAATCGGTTTGCTTTAATACTTACTACAGCTTGGTGAAATTGTGACTATTCTTGCACATTTTGCTAAAATCCTAATGTCAATCCATCCACATGCTTTTGTAAGAATTTGCTTAAAAAGTCATGGCCTCAATGCCTTAAGATGCTGCAAGCTGCCAACCTGCTAAATCTTCAATTGTACGCTTTCGGGTTGCAAAATGCTGTGGCATTTTGTCACTGATCATCAAAAATACAACCATGTAGCTTAATCCCTTTGGTTCATAACCCACTGTTGTGCCATGATTGATATCAAGAGCTGCTAATCCTCTTCTGGACTCGAGTATTCCGGTGCAGAACTGTGCTTTAATAAATCAAACTTGTTGGAAACATCAATTGGTCAAGCAAGCTTGTGGAAAGAACAATGGACATTTTAGGTCAAACATTTGTCACCCCATATTTCATTTATATTACACTATACTTTTACATAAGAGATAGCAAGCCCCTTGTGCAGTGGACAAGGCTTCAGTCAAACTCAGGTTGGGGACTTAACAAAAGAACCTTAGAACACTACAGCACAGTACATGCCCTTCAGCCGTCCATGTTGTGCTGCCCTATATAATCCTTTAAAAAAGTACGAAACCCACACTACCCCATAACACCCTATTTTCCATTCATCCATGTGCTTGTCCAAGAGTCTCTTATATACCCCTAACGTTTTAACCTCCACCGCCACCCCTGGCAAGTCATTCCAGGCACTCACAACACTCAGTGTAAAAAAAAACTTACCCCTGTTGTCTCCCCTAAACTTCCCTACATTAACTTTGTACATATACCCTCTGGTGTTTGCTATGTTTACTACATATGCCCTCTGGGAAACAGTACTGAGTACCCACCTTATCTATGCCTCTCATAATCTTGTAGACCTCTATCGTCCCCTTTCATTCTTCTACGCTCCGAAGAGAAAAGTCCCAGCTCTGCTAACCTTGCTTCATGTGACTTGCTCTCCAAAACAGGCAACATCCTGGTAAATCTCATCTGCATCCTCCCCATAGCTTCTACATCCTTTCTATAATGAGGTGACCAGAACTGAACACAATACTCTCAAGTACGGTCTCATTGAAGATTTGTAGAGTTGGAACATGACCTCTCTATTCTTCAAATCAATCTGCCTGTTAATGAAGCCTAGCATCCCATAGGCCTTCTTAACTACCCTATCAACAAGCACAGCGACTTTGAGGGATGTATAGATTTGAACCCAAAGCTACCTTTGTTCATCCACACTCTTAAGTTACTGACCATTAATCCTGTACTCTGTCTTCTGGTTTGTTCTTCCAAAACGCATCACCTCACATTTATCTGGATTGAACTCCATCTGCCATTTTTTTGCCCAAACTTGCAGCCTGTCTATATCCTCTTGTTACCTTCGACAACCTGCAGCTCCATCCAGAACTCCTCCAATCTTCGTGTCGCCCGGAAATTAATTATCCATCCTCCCGCGTCTACATCCAATTCATTTATAAAAATCAGAAAGAGCAGGGTTCCCAGGACAGAACCCTGCGACACTCCACTAGTCACCGACCTCCAGGCAGAGTATTTTTTCCTTCCGCAACTACCTCTGCTTTCTTCCTTTAAGCCATTTTTTTATCCGACCAGCCAGGGTTTCACTTATCTCATGCCTCATGACTTTCTGGATGAGTCTCTCATGAGGGAACTTATCAAATGCCTTGCTTATGTTCATGTAGACCACATCCACTGCCCTACCCTCATCAATTTCTTTTTTTAACTCTTCAAAAAGTTCTATCAGGCTCGTGAAGCACGTTCTTCCCTTTACAAAGCTATGTCGAATATCCATGAGTAGACTGTATGTCTCCAAATGCTCGTAGATACGATCTTTAAGATTCCTTTCCAGTAGTTTGCAGACCACCGACGTAAGACTCACCGGTCTATAGCTCCCAGGTTTCTCAATATTTTTTTTAAACCAGGTAACTACATTTGTCATTCTCCAGTCCTCCGGCACTTCCCCTGCAGCTAAAGAGGATTCAAAGATCATAGCTAAAGCTCCAGTGATCTCTTCTCTGAATTCCCACAACAACCTGGGGTGTATCATTTCTGGCCCTGGGGATTTATCAATCTTGATGTTTCTAAGAAGATCAAGCACTACTTCTTCCTTAATCTCCACATTGACCAGCACACAGGTCAATTTTAACCACACCTTGATCAAGATCCTGTTCACTTGTGAATACTGAAGCAAAGTATTCATTTAGGACCTCCCCAGCCTCCTCTGCTTCCAGGCACATGTTGCCCTCTTTATCCTTTCGCGGTCCCACCTTCGTACTCGTCATCCTCCTGTTCTTCACATACGCATTGAACGCCTTGTGGTTCTCCTTAATGCTACATGCCAACTCCTTCTCATGCTCTCTTCTAGCTCTCCAAAGCCCTGCTTCCTGATTCTTATATTTAATCCTTTTTCCTCGCCTCAGTGGAAGAAACCTATCATGAACCCTGATCTCACATTACTTCTGTGCTTTCCCTTTGAACATTTGTTTCCAATTTGCTCTCGCTAGTTCCTGCCTCATCCTTTCAAAGTTAACCCTTCCCTAGTTAAACACTTCAGCATTTCGTCTGAATTTATCCCTGTCCATAACTATGCTGAAGCTGAGGGAGTTGTGGTCACTCTCACCAAAATGCTCCCCCACCAAGAGGTCTGTAACCTGACCAGGTTCATTACCCAGTACCATATCCAGTAGAGCCTCTCCTCTCGGCTGCCGGTCCACATACTGTGTCAGGAATCCTTCTTGAACACTCCTGACAAATTCAGCTCCATCTATCCCCTTTGCACTCAGGAGGTGTCAGTCAATATGAGTGAACTTGAAATCACCTGTAACTACTACCCTGTATTTTGTGCACCATTCTAAAATCTGCCTACTTATCTGCTCCCCGGTGTCCCGAGGACTATTTGGCGGCCTATAGAATACTCCCAGCAGAGTGATTGATCCCCTCCCATTTCTGACTTCCACTCACACTGACACAGTTGACACTCGATCTGCAGCGTCCTCACTTTCTATAGCCATGATACTATCCTTGACCAGCAATGCCACTCCCCCCCCCACCTTTTCTACCTCCCATCCTATTCCTTTTAAAACACTTGAACCACGGACATGCATCATTCAATCCTGCCCTTCCTCCAACCAAGTTTTAGTAACAGCTGGAGGAGGTGCAGGAGGGAGGGCTTCATGTTTCTGGACAATTGGGCCTTGTTCCAGGGAAAGTGGGACCTGTTCAGACGGGGCTGGTTGCATCTGAACTGGAGGAGGACTAACATCCTTGCGGGAAGGTTTGCTAGTTCTGCTCCGGGGGACTTAAACTATATTTGCAGGGGGAGGGAACCTGAGTGTTCGAGCAGTTAGTGAGTTGGAGGAGGGTAATGGCCATGCGAGAGCTGCAAGCATCGTGCATGGAGTACAGCCAGATGCAGTATATAAAGAGGCTTTGAGGAGAAACAAACAATATAAAGGGTGTAAAAGTAATATGTTAGAAGGGCTAAAGTGCATGTACTTCAATGCAAGAAGCATCAGGGACAAAGGTGATGAACTGAGAGCTGGAATAAATACTTGGAATTATGACGTAGTGGCCATTACGGAGACTTGGCTGGCACCAGGGCAGGAATGGATTCTCAATATTCCTGGATTTCAATGGTTTAAAACGGATAGGGGGAGGAGCGGAGGGGTGGCATTGCTGGTCAGGGATACTATTACAGCTTCAGAAAGGGCGGGTTATGTAGCAGGATCCTCTTTTGAGTCAGTATGGGTGGAATTCAGGACCAGGCAGGGAGCAGTTACTCAATTGGGAGTATTCTATAGGACCCCCTGGTAGAAGCAGAGATAGTGAGGAGCAGATTGTGAGGCAGATTTTGAAAAAGTACAAAAATAACAGGGTTGTTATCATGGGTGAATTTAACTTGTCTAATATTGATTGGGAACTGATTAGTTCCAATAGTTTAGACTGTGCAGAGTTTGTTAACTGTGTCCAGGATAGATTCCTGTCACAGTATGTTGACAGGTCTACTAGGGGGAATGTCATACAAGATCTAGTATTAGGTAACGGACCAGGTCAGGTCACAGATCTCTCAGTGGATGAGTACCTGGGGGACAGTGACCACCACTCCCTGGGCTTTAACATTACCATGGAAAAGGACAGAATCAGAGAAGACAGGAAAATTTTTAATTGGGGAATGTCAAATTATGAGACTATAAGTCTGGAACTTGCGGGAGTCAGTTGGGATGATGTTTTGCAGGGTAATGTACTATGGACATGTAGTCGATGTTTACAGATATCTTGCAGGATTTTAGGGATAATTTTGTCCCTGTGGGGAAGATGCGGAATGGTAGGGAAAAGGGACAATGGGTGACAAGTGAGGTGTGGAATCTAGTCAGATGGAAGAAGGCAACATACGTAGGGTTTAAGAAACAAGTATCAGATGAGTCTATTGAGGAATATAGGGTAGGAAGGAAGGAGATTAAGTAGCTCATGAGAGTAAGAAGGGGACTTGAGGCCTTGGCAAGTAGGGTAAAGGAAAACCCCAAGCGTTCTTCAATTATGTGAAGAACAAGAGGTTGAAAAGAGTGAAGAAAGGATTGATTAGCGATAAAGGAGGGGAGATGTGCCTGGAGCCTGTGGAAGTGAGCGAGGTCCTGAATGAATACTTCTCTTCGATATTCACCAATGAGAGGGTACCTGATGATCATGCGGACAATATGAGTGAGGTTGACTATCTGGAGCATGTCGATATTAAGTGAGAAGAGGTGTTGGAGTTGTTAAAATACGTTAGGATGGATATTTTCCCAGGGACTGACGGAATATTCCCTAGACTGCTCCACGAGGCGAGGAAAGAGATTGATGAGCCTCTGGCTAGCATCTTTATGTCCTCGTTGTCCACAAGGATGGTAGTGGAAGATTGGAGGGAGGCAAATGTTGTCACCTTGTACGAAAAAGGCAGTAGGGGTAGTCCGGGTAATTATAGACCAGTGAGCCTTACGTCTGTGGTGGGAAAGCTGGTGGAAAAGATTCTTAGAGATAGGATCTGTGGACATTTAGAGAATCATGGTCTGATCAGGAACAGTCAGCATGGCTTTGTGAAGGGCAGATCGTTTCTAACAAGCCTGATAGTGTTCTTTGAGGAGGCGATCAATCATATAGATGAGGGTAGTGCAGCGGATGTGATCTACATGGATTAGTAAGGCAATTGACAAGGTACCACATGGTAGGCTTATATAAAAAGTCAGAAGGCATGGGATCCAGGGAAGTTTGGGCAGGTTGATTTAGAATTGGCTTGCCTGCAGAAGGCAGAGTGTCATGGTGGAGGAAGTACATTCGGAGGCAACACTTTTTTATTCCGCGAGACGGAGAAAAGTGGTGGTAGAAAGTGACTGGCTGGGTCTAGAATCCAGGAAGAAACGGAGAGCTCGGAGACCTTTCTGGTGGGGGATAGAGGTATATAGGGACTGGACGTCCATGGTGAAAATAAGGCGGTTGGGGCCAGGGAACTTGAAATCTTTGAAGAAGATGAAGGGTTCGGCCCGAAACGTCGTTAGTACCTCCTCCCATAGATGCTGTCTGGCCTGCTGAGTTCTGCCAGCATTTCGTGTGAGTGTTTTGTTGAAGTCCATTCGGGTTGTATGATGGTGATCAGTGGTGTCCCACAAAGACCGGTGCTGAGACCTCTAATTTTCGTGATTTTCATTAGCTACCTAGATGTGGGGGTAGAAGGGTGGTTTGGCAAGTTTGCAGACGACACAAAGGTTGGTGGTGTTGTAGATAGCGTTGCGGATTGTTGAAGATTGCAGAGAGAGGATGCTGAAGTGGGCTGAGAAGTGCCAGATGGAGTTCAACCCGGAGAAGTGTGAGGTGGTACACTTTGGAAAGTCAAACTCCAAGGCAGAGTACAAAGTAAATGGCAGGATAATTGGGAGTGTGCAGGAGCAGAAATATCTGAAGGTACATGTTTTCGGATCACTGAAAGTTTCCTCACAGGTAGATAAGGTATATAAGCAAGCTTATGGAGTGTTAGCTTTCATAATTCCAGTAATATGGTTTAAAAGTCGCGGGGTGATAATGCAGCTCTATAAAACTCTGGTTAGGCCCCACTTGGAGTATAGTGTCCAGTTCTGGGCGCCTCACTTTAGGAAGGATGTGGAAGCATTGGAAAGGGCACAGACGTGATTTACCAGGAAGATGCCTGGTTTTGAGAGAATGCATCATGATCAGAGATTAAGGGAGCTAGCGCTTTGTTCTCTGGAGAGAAGGGGTATGAAAGGAGACATGATAGAGGTATAAATGTGATATATTTACACCGTGCATCAGATTCAAATTTAAACAGCAGGGTCATCAGATCTGAATGCAAACAGCAGGGTCATCAGAACTGAATGCAGACAGCGGTATCATCAGGTTCGAATGTAAACAGCAGCGTAACGGCTTTCCCCGTAACAAAACTCCTGGGGAAGAGTGAAAGGTTTGTTTCGAATGACCTTTGCAGGAAGCATTTGAACGTCTGAAAACTATCCTGTGTTCTCATTCTGTGCTCAAAACACCTGGTTTTTCAAAACCATTCTCCGTAGCAACAGACACTAGTGATGAAGCTACTAGGGCAGTGCTGTTACGGAGGGGCGGGGACAATATTGAACACCCAGTAGCTTATTTCTCAAATAAACTTAATGTGCTGCATAAAACTATTCCACCGTTGAAAAGGAATTGCTAGCACTTATTCTGGCTTTACAATATCTTGAAGTCTATATTTGTCCTGCCCAGAAACCATTTGTGGCTTACATGGAACACAATTCGTTGGTGTTTCTAACTAAAATGAAGGAAAAGAATAGGTTATTAAATTGGAGATTGATATTGCAAGAATATGACTTATACATCAAACATGTGAAAGGTATTGGCAACGTTATAGCTGATTGTTTATCCAGATGTTAAGTTAGAACTTGCGCCCGTTTTGCTCTGTTGTCTGATATTACAGGTATGGTTTTAAACCTTTGCAATCTACAGTTAAACTAAAACTTTTTCCTTCATAATAAAAAATCCTAAAAGGAAGGGGACGTGACGGTGTACTGAATTAGCCCTATGAACGGTGTTTTTGAAAAGTGAGAGAGAGAAAGAGTTGTTGTTCAACACCGGACCTCTTGTTATTAAGGGAAAGAGAGAGACAAGGACTGCTCGGAGATGGTGTTATGGTTTCTCTGCAAGCTTGTTTTGAACACACAAGGTCACTGCCTGCATGTGAGTTTTTGCAGAGAAAGAGCAATAAGCAGCTCATGGGTCGCCATGGTGACCGAGGGCAGCGAATTTTGATGGACGACTGGTGCTCAGCATGCTGAGTTATATAGTGCGTCAGCTGATAGACCTACAGACACATAGCTTTGGGCATTGAATGATCTTTGCTGTGCCACAGAAAAAGGTGGGTTTTGAGAGGGTCGATCAGTCGGATTGATCAGTGGCTCTCGCAGAGAGAAAGGGTGTGAACGGTGGGGATCCAATCCCCGCCGGCGTTGGTAATTACACCACGGAAGAACGGTCCCCCTTGTTGTGGTCACAAGTTGGTGACTGTAAGTTTCGGGAACAGGAGGACGACGTGGTCGGCATTGGCTTTGAAAGATAAACCAACATTCCCTCTCCCTCTCTCTCTCTGTCTCCCTCCCTCCTTCTTCCCTCACTCGACTCAATACCACGAAATGAGCTGAACTTCACTCATCAACGAAAGACTGTATCCATTTGCCCCTAGACTTGAAGAAGCTAGGTTTTCCTGTTTACACACACACACACACACACACACACACACACACACACACACGCACGCACAATCATTGTTAACCTGTTTGATGTATCTGCATTTATATTACTGTATTGCTTAGTTACTAATAAATAGTATTATTTTATAGCAATACCAGACTCCACGGTGTTTTGTTTTTCTGCTGGCGTTTAACTCGGCAGGGGGTACGTGACAACACACAACAATCACGGATCAAATATGCCTGAATAATCACAACAAAGACATTTCCACCTGGTACGGGTGATGCATTTCGAATCTCCTCATGTTCGCCGAGACAGGGATCACAATCGTAGTTAAATTAGACACAAATAAATGAAAAGTTATTCCAGCAGAGGCAAAACATAACGATTTGATTTGAACAAATGGCTGTGTCGTTCAGAATGGTTCCAGTTCCTCTGATTCTATGTTGTCAATGGGTAGTTAAGAAACCGAGAATTGCATCATTGATACTGGTAAAACTTCCCCTTTGGGCCTGAAATATTTAGGAAATGTGTAGAATTGCAGGCCGCCTTTCATTCGTGATAACTTACGAAAATTCTCTGGACTTTCTGCAGATCCCTGCAAATTGGAAGAAAGAAAACTTCAGGCCATTGTTGAAAAAAAAGCTGTAGACAATCGGTAGGTAACGAGAGTCCAATTATTTGTGGAAATGCATGAAGCTATCAGTAAAGAAGAAATAGGAAAGCATCTGGAAACAAATGTGGCGATCATGCAGATGCAGCATTGATCCAGCACTAGCAAAACCTGTTTGACAAAGTTACAAGGGTTACTTGAGGATACAACAAACAGAGAGTTTACAGGGGAACAGGTAGTAGTTATTTACTTGTACTTTCATAAGATGTTCCATAATGTGCCACATAAAAGACTTCTCCGTAACGTAAGGATGCACAGAGTTGGGAGTCAT
Source organism: Hypanus sabinus (assembly GCF_030144855.1). Lineage (NCBI taxonomy): Eukaryota > Metazoa > Chordata > Chondrichthyes > Myliobatiformes > Dasyatidae > Hypanus > Hypanus sabinus. Next base: position 60,447,621 of record NC_082706.1, on the reverse strand, counting down.
GTATTAGCATGGATAGAGGATTGAATTACATGGGTATTACTGAGGTTGTCAAGCAGCAGTGAAAGTTTGCCCAGAGATTGTGAACTATTATTCACGATACACATGAACGATCTGGAAGAGTGGATTGAATGGATACTGTGGATACTGGATACTGTTGATGGGGATGACCTACCAGGAATGAGTTGTAGTGGTCCTACCTCTGGCACAGAGGTTGAACCCTCAACTAGAAAGGGGAGGAGGGAAGAGAAGAGAGCGATAGTTTTAGGGGATACTATAGTTAGGGGGGCAGATAGGAGATTTTGTGGGGCAGATCGGGAGTCTCGGATGGTATGTTGCCTCCCTGGTGCCAGGGTCCGGGACATCACAGATAGGGTGAAGGCTGTTCTTGAGAACGAGGGCATGAACCCAGATGTAGTGGTCCATGTAGGGACCAATGATGTAGGTAAGGTGAGTGAGAGGGTCCTGCTTAGAGAGTTCAGGGAGTTAGGAGTGAAGCTGAAAGGCAGGACCTCCAGGGTGACAATCTTGGGATTGCTACTTGTGCCACGTGCAAGTGAGGCGAAGAATAGAATGCTTATGCACATTAATACGAGGCTGAGAGCATGGTGCAGGAAGAAAGGGTTCAGGTTTTTGGATAATTGGTCTTTGTTCCAGGGACATTGGGATCTGTTTCGAAGGGACGGTCTACATCTGAACTGGAGGGGTACTAACATTCTTGCAGGAGTGTTTGCCAGTGCTGCTCGGGGGGGTTTAAAATAGATGTGCAGGGGGCAGGGATCCAGATCCAGAGGGTTGGTCAGAAGGAGCATGGGGTTAAATGTGTAGAAGGTTTGGGTGATCTTGAGAAGGTCATCAAAATTCAGGGTACAATTAGCCTGATGGAAGTTCAAGGAGCTGGGTTAGGTACAGTAGACAGTGTTTTAAGCAAAGAGAGGAGGAATGGGCTAAGAATTCTATACTTGAATGCGCGTAGTGTCAGAAATAAGACAGATGAGCTTGAAGCTCAGATGAAAATGGGGAACTACGATATTGTTGGGATAAAGGAGACATGGCTGCAAGGGGATCAGGCCTGGGAATTGAGTGTACCAGGGTATACGTGCTATCGTAGAGACAGAAATCTGGGAAGAGGGGGTGGGGTGGCCCTGTTGGTGAGGAATGAGATTCAGTCCTTAGCAAGAGGTGACTTGGGAACAGCGGAAGTAGAGTCTGTGTGGATTGAGCTGAGGAACAGTAAGGGTAAAAAGACCCTAATGGGTGTTGTGTACAGGCCCCCAAACAGTAGCGTGGATATTGGGTACAAGTTGATTAGGGAGTTAATATTGGCATGTGCTAAAGGTAATGTAGTCGTTATGGGAGATTTCAACATGCAGGTGAACTGGGAGAATCAGGTAGGTGCTGGACCCCAGGATAGGGAGTTTGTGGAGTGTCTAAGGGATGTATTTTTGGAACAGCTTGTGCTTGAGCCAACCAGGAACGAGGCTATTTTGGACTTGGTGATGTGTAATGAACAGGAATTGATAAGTGATCATGAAGTAAAGGAGCCATTAAGAAGTAGTGATCATAACATGATAAGTTTTTATCTACAATTTGAGAGGGATAAGGGCAGATCAGGGGTGTCAGTGTTGCAATTAAATAAAGGAGACTACGGAGCAATGAGGGAAGAGCTGGCCAAAGTTAAATGGGCGGATGCCCTGGCAGGAACGACTGTGGATCAGCAGTGGCAGATATTCTTGGGCAAAATACAAAAGATGCAAAAGCAGTTCATTCCAATGAGAAGGAAGGATTCAAAGAGGGGGAAGGGGCCACAGTGGTTGACAAAGGAAGTCAGAGATTGTATAGCATTAAAGAAAAAGAAGTATGACAGGGCTAAGATGAGAGGGAATACAGATGATTGGGAATGTTTTAAGGAACAGCAGATCTTAACTAAAAAAGCAATACGGAGAGAAAAAATCAGGTATGAGCTCAGTCTAGCCAGGAATATAAAAGGGGATAGCAAAAGCTTTTTTAGCTATGTAAAGGGAAAGAAGATAGTTAAGAACAATGTTGGCCCCTTGAAGAATGAATTGGGAGAAATAGTTATGGGAAACAGGGAAATGGCAACATAATTGAATGCGTACTTTAGATCTGTCTTCACCAGGGAGGACACAAGCAATCTCCCAGATGTATGGATGGGCCAGGGTCATAAGATATCTGAGGAATTGAGACAGATTGACATTAGGAGAGAAACTGTGATGAGTAGACTGGTAGGACTGAAGGCTAATACATCCCCGGGTCAAGATGGTCTGCATCCAAGGGTTCTAAAAGAGGTGGTTCAAGAAATTGCGGATGCATTGGTAATCATTTTCCAATGTTCCTTAGATTCAGGATCAGTTCCTGAAGATTGGAGTGTGGCTAATGTTATCCCTCTTTTCAAGAAGGGAGGGAAGGAGAAAACGGAGAACTATCGCCCTGTTCACCTAACGTCAGTCGTGGGGAAGAAGCTTGAGTCCATTATTAAGGACGAAATAGTGGCACATCTAGATGGCAGAAATAGGATTAGGCCGAGCCAGCATGGATTTACCAAGGGCAAATCATGCTTGACTAATCTGTTGGAGTCTTTTGAGGGTGTAACAAGGATGTTAGACGAGGGTAAGCCAGTGGATGTTGTGTACCTAGATTTTCAGAAGGCATTCGATAAGGTGCCACATAGGAGATTGGTGAGTAAAATCAGAGCTCATGGCATTGGGGGCAAGGTTTCAACATGGATAGAAAACTGGTTGGCAGATAGACAGCAAAGTGTAGCAGTGAATGGGTGTTTCTCGGACTGGCTGGAGGTGACTAGTGGGGTACCACAGGACTCTGTATTGGGACCACAGCTCTTTACGATTTATGTCAATGATTTAGATGAGGGCATTGAAAACTATATCAGCAAGTTTGCTGACAATACTAAACCAGGTGGCTGTGTGACATGCGAAGAGGACGTTAGGAGAATACAGGGAGACTTGGATAGGCTGGGTGAGTGGGCAGATACTTGGCAGATGTCATTCAATGTGAATAAATGTGAAGTTATCCACTTTGGAAGCAGGAACAAGAGGGCAGAGTATTGTCTGAACGGTGTAGAGTTAGGTAAGGGAGAAATGCAAAGAGACCTAGGAGTCCTAGTTCACCAGTCAATGAAGGTGAATGAGCAAGTGCAACAGGCAGTGAAGAGGGCAAATGGAATGTTGGCCTTTCTTACAAGGGGAATAGAATACAAGAGCAAGGATATCCTTTTGCATTTGTACAGGGCCCTGGTGAGACCACACCTGGAATATTGTGTACAGTTTTGGTCTCCAGGTTTAAGGAAGGACATTCTAGCAATTGAGGAAGTGCAGCGTAGATTCACTAGGTTGATTCTTGGGATGGCAGGGCTGTCTTACGCAGAGAGATTGGAGAGATTGGGCTTGTACACGCTGGAATTAGGAGATTGAGAGGGGATCTGATTGAAACGTTTAAGATAATTAAAGGATTTGATAGGATTGAGGCAGGAAATATGTTCCAGATGTTTGGAGAGTCCAGTACCAGAGGGCATGAATTGAGAATAAGAGGTCAGTTATTTAAAACAGAGTTGAGGAAGAGCTTCTTCTCCTAGAGAGTTGAGGAGGTGTGGAATGCACTGCCTCGGAAGACGGTGGAGGCCAATTCTCTGGATGCTTTCAAGAAGGAGCTAGATAGATATCTGATGGATAGATGAATCAAGGGGTATGGGTCAAGGCAGGGACTGGGTATTGTTAGTGAATAATCAGCCATGATCTCAGAATGGCGATGCAGACTCGAGTGGCCGAATGGTCTACTTCTGCACCTATTGTCTATTGTCTATTGTCTATTGAATGCAATGTATCTGAGATTGTAGATTACACTAAATTTAGTGGAAAAGCAAGTTGTGTAGTGGATACGGACAGTCTGCAAGGAGGTATAGATAGGCCAATTGACAGGGCAAGGTTCTGGCAGATGGAGTACAATGGCAGTAAATACGAGATCATTCACTGTCGAAGGAAAAGAGGAAGTTCAGTCTATTATTTAAATAGTAAAATATTGCAGCATGCCGCTTTAGAGAGGAACTTGTGCGTGTCCATGAATTGCAAAATGTAGGTTTACAGGTGCAGACGGCAATTGAGAACCAGAGAACCATAGAACATTACATTTGGCCCTTCTTGGCTGTGCCGAACCATTTATCTGCCTAGTCCCCCTGACCTACACCTGGACCATATCCCTCCATACACCTCTCATCCATGTACCTGTCCAAATTGTCTTAAATGTTAACAGTGAGCCCACATTTACCACTTTATCTGGCAGCTCATTTCACACTCCCACCACTTTCAGTGTAAAGAAGCCCCTGCCCCCTAATGTTTCCATTATACCTTTACTCCTTTACCCTTAACCCATGCCCTCTGTTTTTTTTTCTCTCTCTCCAGTCTCAGTGGGAAAAGCCTGTTTGCATTCACTCTATCTAAACCCATCATAATTTTATATAACTCTATCAATTCTGCCCTCATTCTTCTACACTCCAGGGAGTAAAGTCCTATGATAGTCAACCTTTCTCTGTAACTCAGATTCTCAAGTCTCGTCAACATCCTTGTAAACCATCTCTGCACTGTTTTAACCTTATTGATATCCTTCCTGTATTGTAGAGAACAAAACTGCACACAATACTTCAATTTCAGCCTCACCAATGCCTTATACAACCTCACCATAACATTCCAAATCTTTACTGAATACTTTGATTTATAAAGTCCGATGTAAGAAAACCAATTTTTACAGCCCTATCTCTGTGTGACGCCACTTTTAGGGAATTTTGTATCTGTATTCCCAGATCCCTCTGTTCTACTGCACTCCTCAGTGCCCTACCATTTACCTTGTATGCTCTACCTCAGTTTGTCCTTCCAAAGTGCAACACTTGTCTGTATTAAACTCCACCTGTCATTTTTCCAGCTGGTGCAAATCCCTCTGCAAGCTTTGAAAACCTTTATCACTGTCCACTACACCTCCAATCTGTATCATCAGCAAATTCGTTGATCCAATTTACCACATTATCATACAGATGATTGACATAGATGTCAAATAAAAATGGACCCAGCACTGATCCCTGTGGCACAGGCAACTAGTCACTAGTCACAGCCTTCAGAGAAGCAATCATCCACTACCACTTACTGGCTGCTTCCATTGAGCCAATGTCTAATCCGAATTATACCTCTCCTTGTAGACCAAGCGACGGAATGTTCCGAACTAACCTCCCATGCTGGACCTTGACCAAGGCCTTACTGAAATCCATTTAGTCCAATGTCACACCTCCCCTCTTCATACCTCTGCCTCTATCACGTCTGAAACTTCGGAACCCTGGAACATTAAGCAGTAAATCCTGACCCTCCTGTTGCCAAGTCTCATTAATGGCTATAATGTCGTAAATGCACGTGTCAATCCATGTCCTCTGCTCGTCAGCCTTTTCCACAATACTCCTTGCATTTAAATAGACACACATCAGAAGATGATTATCACCCCACACAATTCTTCTATTTGATACTTTGCATGAACTTTAACATAATTTATTTTCAACCCTGCTCCACTATCTGCTCTGGCAATCTGGTTCCCATCCCACTGTATCTCTAGTTGAAATCATCCCCAACAGCACTAACAAACTTCGCTGCCAGGATATTGGTCCCCTTGTAGTTCAGATGTAACCCGTCTCTCCTGTACTGTTCTCACCTGCCGCAGAAGAGGTCCCAATGATCCTGAACCCTGAAACCCTGCCCCTTACACCAGCTCCTCAGCCAGGTGTTCAACCGCCAGAGCATCCTAGTCTTACCCTCACTGGCATGTGGTACAGGTAGCAATCCTGAGATTACCTCCCTTGAGGTCCTGCTTTTTAACCCTACTAATCTCTCTATATTCACTCTTCAGTACCTCCTGACTCTTTCTTCCTACGTCATTGGTACCGATGTGTACCATGACATCTGGCTGATCACCGTCCCACTTCAGAATGCTATGCACGAGATCAGAAACATCCTAGACCCTGGCACCCAGGAGACAACAAACCATCTGTGAGTCTCTGTCACAACCACAGAACCTCCTTTCTGTACCTCTAAATATCGAGGCCCCTATCACCACCGCTTTCCTCTTCTTCACCCCTCCCTTCTGCACTGCATAACCAGACTCAGTGGCAGAGATCCGGCTGCCACAGCTTGTCCCAGTTAACTCATTACCCCCTCCAAGAGTATCAAGTTCGGTATATTTGTTGTTAAGGGGAATGGTCACAGGTGAACCCTGCTCTGCCTGGCCTTTGCCCTTCCCTCGCCTGACGGTAACCAAATTACCTGTGTGCTGCTGCTTTGGTGAAACTACCTCACGGAAGCTACTATCTATAAACTCCTCATTCTCCCTAACAAGGTCTGTTAGGAGCTGCAGCTGGAAGCACTTCTTGCAGGTTTCGTTGTCAGAGACACCAAAGTTCTCCCTCACTTCCCACATCCTACAAGAGGAACATTCCAACATCCTGCCTGGCATTCTCTCTAAACTTAATAGTTAAAAATCGAATGCGAAAAAATAATAACAACAGCTTACCAGAACCTGCCCTCGCCTGTGCATGCTTACACCGAAGCCTGATTGAGCCAAAGCCGTCCCACTCTGACTCAGTCCACTCCGACGTTGGCCACTTCGCTAGACGAAACTTCTTTTTTATAGTGCGCTAGCTGACTGGCTGTCTTCATTTCCTCCGCTCCCCATTGGTTGCCCGTTTAAAAAAAACATTAAAAGCCCGAGAATCCTCTCCTTCTCAGCTCTGGCAACGGCCGTTTCGCTAGACGAAACTTCTTTTATAGTGCACTAGCTGACCAGCTGTCTTCAGCAACTCCACTCCCAATTGGTTGGCCGTTTAAAAAAAAACTGAACAAGAGCATAAACCCTCTCATTTTCAGCTCTTCATTGTTGGCCTTCATTGCTTGAGGGATTGAATTTAAGAGCAGGAAGGCTTTGCTGCAAATGTACAGTGTACTGTTGAGGCTGCACTTGGAGTACTGTGTGAAGTTCTGGTCTCACTATTTGAGGAAAGATATACTGGAGGAGGAGTTTCACCAGTTTGTTTCCAGAGATGAGTGGTTTAAACTATGAGGGCAGATTAAGTCGCTGGGACTGCATTTGTTGGAATTCAGAATGATGAGAGGAGATCTTATGGAAACATATAAAATTATGAAGGGGATTGTTAAGATAGAGCAGGAACGTAGTTCCCCCTAGTTGCTGAGACTAGATCCAGGAGATAGAACCTCAAGATTTGGGGCAGTATTTGTAGGACAGAGGTAAGGAGGAACTACTTATCGCAGTGTGGAGAATCTGTGCAATTTTCTGTCCAAAGAAGCAATGAAGGCTACCTCAGTCAATTTCATTAAGAGTAGGTTGTATAGACTTTTGCGTAGTAGGGGAGTTAAAGGTTATGGGGGAAGGGCAAGTAGTTGGACACGAGTACATGGTCAGACCAGTCATGATCTCATTGAATGACGCAGCAGGCTGGGCCGGCCTGGTGTCATACTCCTGCTCCTATTTCCTATGTACTAATGTTGTTCCTTGGAGAACATAACCGGCCTTATCGTATTTCTTGTGGAAATAATCATGGCGTGAAACTTTCAATAGGAAGTACCCTGTGGCGGGACAGTCTGATTCCAGCGAACATAGCCTCAGAATGGAAGGGCAACCGTTTGAACAGATGTGAAAATGATTTTCTTTTGCAAAATCAGTGTTTTTTTTTTTGCCTCCTGCAGTTGTGGAAGTCAATTCGTTTTGTATTTTTAAAGCTCAGTTTTGATAGGTAATTGGTTGCTCAGGGCAGGAAGTTGGCACTGAGAGGACAATTAGAGCAACCATGCTGAAATGGCGGAACAGACGCAATGGGCTAAATGGCCTAATCCTGCCCCAAAATCTTATGTCTTTTGGTCTAATATTGAAACTTGTGGAAGAACCCCAGAGGGGAAATCTTCATTATCAACAATGAACCCATGTATAACACGAGTTCTAAATTTGCGAAGGAAATACCTGCTTAACCGAAGTCAAAAGGAAAATTTATCGAGAGAAAACTTGTAGATTTGTCGTAGATGGTATAGAGTCCCAAATTGTTCTGAAGATGCGAGCTGCGACATTGCCATTATCTACGGTAATCCTTCTTGCACTGCACAGCCTGATTAACCATACAGTGTTTCATTTAGATATAATCAAGGAGGAGTAATTGGGGCAACGAAACTGTCCCGACATGATTTATTGGATATTTAATGAAAGCATGGCAGTTCCATACACACAGGCACAGCGCGAGCATAAGTTACAAAAGCAAACACAAGGAAATCTGCAGTTGCTGGAAATTCAAGCAGCACACCCGAAATTCTGGTGGAACACAGCAGGAGGGTCTCGCCCTGAAACGTCGACAGTGCTTCTCCTTATAGATGCTGCCTGTCCTGCTGTGTTCCACCAGCATTTTGTGTGTGTTGCGAGTATAATTTATTGTCCTTTCGGTTGCTTTGTTGTGGCGGATAAGAAATCAATAGACATGAATGCAACGTGTCTGAAATCCAGTAAGGACAATATGGAGACCGCATCACCTGAGGAGAAAGCACATTCTGAGACGTTATTTGCCTTCCCACAGGAGACACCCTGAGATTGGTACAATTTGCAAGATAGAAAAAAAAAATCAGAATGCACTGAACAATGTATGATAATATCACCCCTACAAGCAATGACACAAAATATCAATGGAGAGGCGTGAAATGGACGTATATTACAACTACTTCGTGTTAAACAATGCATTTCTGTGCAAAAAATGATATTTAATCCCTCCATGTTTAAAGATTGCTTCATGAAACAGACCTCTTACATAAATAATAGACGATCCCGCTACTCCCATATTAGTTTAGATTTTAAGTTTACCTTCGAGGTACGTAACTAATCTAATCGATTACTAAATAATTTCTCATTCAGATTCACCACTGTTGTTGCACCAAACCAATCTGAAAGCAAGAAGGAGGTGTGAGCATCCCCTTTCCGGGAATAGATTATTGAATTGAACAATTGAAATAAAAGTCATGGTCCGGTTCGTGAAATACGCATTCCGGTTCACGGTCCAGTCCAGTTCCTTATTCCAGGTGTTTCGGTTTCACCCAGTTTTTGTTGAGGCAGTTGATTCTTGTGAAGGCTGGCCTCATAAATGGCTTAAGGATTCAGCGTCTGACTGCTGGATTGATCCTCTCCAAAGCCCTTGTCTGTATCCCTTCCCTTCACCTTCCTGCCTGCCTCTGCCTGGAACCTCGCATTGCCTCGCCATTCCTCTGCCTGCAGACATGCCTCGCCTTCCCTCTACCTGGAGCCTTCCCTCCTCTTGCCTCTGCCTGGAGCCTTGCCTCGCCTTGCCTGTTTCTGGAGCCACGCCCTGTTTAGAACAGTCGGACTTCGCAAAGTACGTTTGTACGTCCGACAGTTTTGCCGCAACCTAGCGTTGGAAACTGTCTCGTCCTGTTCAGCGTTCTGTGTAATGAGTCCCGGCCCTACGTCCTGTACCCAAGGAAGGGTCCCTGCTCTGTGTTCTGTGTAATGTGTCCCGGCCCAACGTCCTGCACCCAAGGACAGGTCCCAGCACAGTGTTCCATGTCTCTGTCTCTCCGTCGGCTACGTGTTCTGCATTTCTGTCCTTCCTCGGCCAAGGCGCTGTGTTTCCGTCTTGTCCATGTGCCTCGCCCATCACAAGAGTACCTTGCCCAGCCCGGTGCTGGGGTTCCCTTGTCCTGTCCACGAGTCTCACGTCCAGTCCTGTAAACTCGACATGTCCTTGCCTAGTTCGGGGCTCCGATCCTGAGTAAAGACCTAGGTTCTGGGTCGTTGTCCACTCTCTGGCTCGGAGTCCACGCCCAGATTGCTAGTTCCCAGTTCCATGTACTGTTTCCCTATCCTAGTCATGTCCTATCCCAGGGCCGGAGTCCTTGTCTCGTCCGGGACCGGTGTCATGTCCACTATCCTTTCTTCCCCACTTTCCTTACTTTCTTCTCACTCCTGTTCCTGTTCCAGGTAGTTCAGTGCCCGTATCTTGCTTTTGCGTCCACTCCCATTACCCCAATGACTCTAAATGCCCTTCCCTAACCTCAGAATAGTAATGTGCTTCGTCCACTGATATAATTGTTAATTGCTAATTATTTGAGAGTGATAGTGCAGGTTGTAAAAATATTCCGACTTAGAATTATTTTATGTGCAATGCACCAACACTGCGTCAGACATAAAGCATGTAAAATGTTCTCGTTTGAAGGTGTGAATAAACAAAATTTAAAAATAGTTGTTATTTCTTGTGATTTTTCTCAAGGGAGTGATTTTAATTGCAGGATGACGCAATTAATATAAATGAAAACCGACCTGAACTGTTTGTTTAGTCGGATGTCACTGATGTGACTGACCACGCGGTATAATTAATTGTCAGAGTGCACATTCCTCTCCTGTATAATAGCATACAAATCAGCAGTAGATATCGGCAGTTGTACTATTTTCAACTGATCTCCAATTCACACAGAAAATGGGATATCCCGCGATTTACTACATCGCGTGTATTTACTATCCTGTACTAGCAGCGATTGGTATCACTGGTATGTTCCTGGAATTGGCTACTACTTTATGTGTGTGATTGTTCTTGCAGCATTTGTTACAGATGGTGCCTCATCTGATGAGTGTAAGACTGTTCAGGTTTAAGTATATGTTTTATTTTTCTCTTCCAATTTTCCCTGGAATTCTACTCCGTTGGAATGTCCGAACATTTTCGTCGATATAAAAATTGATTGAGTGTTATATATTGATACTGTTGTAGCATTTTACCTTACTTGGCCTTCCATCACGTATTGTTTTAAATCTGATTCTGCATCAACGTAGAAACACAAACGTTTGCGAAAATGTAAACAAAATCTTTGGTATCGCTGCAGCTCTCCCTGCAACCCCCCCCCCCCGGTTTTTCGGTAACAAACAATCCTTTCCAAAGAGATTTTTGTTTTCTGTACTTATTTGTCGAAATTTATTTGAATTTGCCACAATACCCAGCGAAGCTTTTTCCTTTTTAGCGTGTTATTCTTCCTTGGACAGTTTTAATTTAGATAAGATCAAGTAAGATGAGACTTATTTTAATATTAACATTCATCTCACAACACGAGAAGATAAAAGCCTTTAGGTTGCGTTTCCTCGCAATGTACACAATTCACGTTTATTTGCCACCTGTACATCGAAATATTCATTTAGCTCTGCCGATCTTCCACTCAAAAATGTTATCTCCGAAGAAACAGTCTCTATGAGCCCGTTTTATTCCCGCAATATATAACATCTTCAGCATTCTCAGGTATAATGATGGGCTGTCTAGATGAGTGTTTCGATAAGCGTAAACTTTTATTTTTGCTTCTTTGCAGTTAATTCAGTGGCGATTGTGATCCTGTCTCTGCGAAACTGCGGACTCTCTAAATGCATTTCCCGTTACCTGGTGGGAATGGCAGTAGCTGATTTACTGGGCGTTATTATTGCTGTTGTTCTCGATGAGATCAATAACATTTATAGCTACGCCCTTCCTTTGCACATGACAGCGATTTGCGCCTGGACACTAGTCCTGAGGCTCGCAACCGTGGGCTGTTCTGTTTGGCTCACGGTGGCTTTCACGTTCGATCGCTGCATTGCAATCTGCAGTCAAAAGTTGCGGGAACGATACTGCACCGAGAGGACAGCGACTATTGTAATAGGAATTCTATGTTTAGTATGTTGTGTGAAAAGTGTTCCATTCTACTTTGCGGTCGAACCTTACGTTATCATTGAAAACATACCTTGGCGATGCATTTTGACAACGGATTACTTTACTTTGCCAGCGTGGAAAGCATTCCAGATGATTAACACTATCACTACACCTTTACTGCCGATTGGTTTGATTCTACTTTTTAATGCTTTAACAGTCAGTCACATCATTGCGGCAAACAAGGTTCGCCGGGGGCTCAGGAACAGCAGAGAGAAAAAGAATGATCCAGAGATGCAGACCCGGAGAAAGTCAATATTTTTGTTGTTCGCTCTGTCAGCCAATTTCATATTGTTGTGGATCCCCTATATTGTACATACTATGAAGTGGCAAGTTCAGAATTACTCTTACACAAATAGATATTTGAGTACCCCGACATATATCCTGCAGCAGTTTGGATTGATGTTGAGGTATCTTTGTACCTGCACCAACACGTGTATCTACACTCTGTCACAGAGGAGATTCAGAAAGCAATTGAAAGATGGACTCAAGTATCTGGTCACATTCAGAGGTCGGGTCTGCAGATAAATGCAAGACCGATTGCAAAGTATATTGGGCGTTCAAATATATGTTCAAATAAATGTCGATATCATACAGATTTCCAGGAACTTAAATATATATATTCATGCAGCCTTGTGAGAGAACGTTGGTAATTTGTCATGGCCGCTTAGTTCAGCCAAATTAACTCAGGTAATTCAGGCAGATGTGCCAAACAATGAAGGCTCACTAATGAGATCTTCACGTGAGCAGAGACTGCATTGAAAAATGCAAATTACCAACGTGACGCTGGTATGACTTTTCTTCCATTGGTTTAGTTTTATTAGGTATCACAGATACCTGGTGCCAGGTGCCTGGAGCTCGAGTGGACTTTCTCGTTGAGAACCTCAACAATATGTCGAGAACATGGAGAATCCGTGACGGTTAAAGTAAGGTAGAATAAGTGTAACATCCATTGTATTGATATTAGGCAGTTGCCGTGTGTAAATGCAAGTAGGCATTTCTTCCACTGAGGTTTGGTGCTTTTACCCAATCTATAACCATAATAGTTTTAAGAGAAGAGCCACTTACCTTTGGAAGGATGTGATGAAACTGGAGAGAGTTCAAAGTTGATTACTAAAATGTTTCCAGGATTGATTGACTTATCATATAAAGAGCATTTAATGGTCCTTTAGCATTTCAGATATTTGGATTTTCTCTCTGTTACGAAATTTACTCGCACATTTATTTCTACTACACAACTGCATGACCATATTTTCCAACATTATATTTCATTTGCCACTTCCTTGTCCATTCTCCTAATCTGTCTAAATCCATCTGCATCCTACCCGTTTCCTCTATACTACTTACATCCACCAAACTTCGTATCATCTGCAAAATTGGCAACAAAACCATCTATTCCATCATCTAAATCAATTATATAAACCTTAAAAAGCAATGATGCCAACACCGACCACTCCGGAACACCACTAGTTACTGGCAGCCACCTGACAAGGATCCATTTATTCTCACTTGCTGCCTTTTTCCAACCAGCCAGCGCTCTAACCATCTTAGCAATTTGCGTGTCATATACGGTCACTGAAATCGGTAAGCAGCCTCATGTGTCACCTTGTCAAAGGGCTCCCGGTAGTCAAATATAAAACATCCACTGCCTCTCATTTATAAATCACACTTATAATCTCCTCAAGGAATTACAACAGCTTCGTCAGGCAGGATTTTTCCTGAAGCAAACCATGCTGACTTTGTCCTAAATTTTCCAATGTCAGCAAATACTCCACGGCCTTGTCCTTACCATTTTACATTATTACCTTCCCAACGAATGAGGTCATGCTAGCGGGTCTATAATTTCCTTTCTCCTTTCTTCCTCCTGTCTTAAAGGGTAGAGTGACATTCTGGCACCATGCCAGAATCCGATGTTTTAAAAGACCATTTCTAATGTCGCCACTGTCTCTACTATTTCAGAGCCCTAGGGTGCAGTACATCTGCCCGAGGGGACCTATGTACTTTTAAGTCTGTCAGCTTTTTGAGCACCCTCCCCTTGTTACCGTATCTGCACCCACTGCTCTTCATTCACACACTACAAAATGTGGCACACTTCTCGTGTCTCCACAATGAAGACTATTGCACTGTATTATCTATTCATCTGCCATTTCCTTGGCCCTGTTATTCTTTCTCCTGCCTCATTTTCTAGCTGTCCTGTATCCCCTTTCATTTCACTTTTTCTCTTACAGACTTGAAAAAGCTTTTTCTGTCCACTTAGATTGTCCTGGGGGTGGGGGGGTGTCGGGATGGACCCAAATCCAGGACATAGACACTGAAGTATTAGGAACAGGACGGGACAGGTCGCAGACTAGATAGGGACGACGGACTGGGAACAAGGAGCCTGGGTGTGGATTCCGAGCCCGAGAATGGACAAGGACCCAGAATTTGGGTCTTGACTCGGGCTCGGACCCCAGACGAGGTGAGGAACTGACGAGGCCTGGGTTCTTGAAGCTTCTGGCTGGGGTCTTCAGATTTGAGGCTCGAGGCTGAGGTCTTGATGCTCGAGGCTGAGTTCTTGAGGCTTGAGTCTTGCGTATATCGGAGGCTGGGGCTTGGAGGCAGAATAGTAACTGTACATCAACAAAGAACCGGGACTTATCCTTCGACATTGCCGGGACTCCTCTTTAACAAGACACTAGCATGAGACTGGACAGTACATAGATTTGGGACTTATCCTTTGACTCAACTTTCACTCCACACCAAGGTGAGGCAGGTCCATCCGTCAGGTAACGGCAGAACGGCCTGACAGAACGGACGGAGGCAAAGATAAGACAAGAGAGATACCGCCGCAGGGCAATGTTGTATGTTTCTATAAGATCCCCTCTCATTCTCCTGATTTCCAAAGAGTATAGACCCAGGCGATTGGAGGCAGTGCAGAGGTGGTTAGCCCCTTGACCTCTGGAATCAACCTGGTCAACCTGCCCAGCACTGCCTCCAAAACCAGTATATCTTTCATCAAGTATGGAGACCAGAACTTCACACAGTTCTCCAGGTGCAGTCTCTCCAGTACACTGTATAATTGCAGCATGAACTCCCTGCTCTTGAATTCAATGTCTCGAGCAAAAGACAACATTCCGTTTGCCTTCTTACTAACCTTTTGTACCTGCAAGCTAACTTCTTGCTATTCAGGAACAAGCACTCCCAAGTCCTTCTGTACAACAGCATGCTGCAGTCCTTCACCATTTAAACATTAACCTGCTCTTCTATTATCCCTTCCAAATTGGATGATCTCGAATTTACCAACATTATGTTGATCTTCCAGACCTTGGCCCATCCACTTAACATATCTATATCCTCAGAAAGATGCTCCACAACCTCTGTAAAATTTGCTTTTCCACTCAGTTTAGTGTCATCAGCAAATTTTGACACGCCACAGTAAGTCCCCTCTTCCAAATCGGCAATGTAAATGGTAAACAGCTGTGGGCCCAGCACCGACCCCTGTGGCACCACACTCACCACCGACTGCCAACAAGAGAAACACCCATTTATACCAACTCTGCCTTCTGTTGGTTAACCAATCCACTATCCATGCCAATACACTTCCTCCAACTCCATGCATCCGTATCTTATTTATAAGTCTATTGTGCGGCACAAGATACTTGGATTCCCGAAATCCAAGTATATGACATCCACCTGTCCCCCTCTATCCACTGCATTCATTATGTACTCAAAGAACTCCAATATGTTTGTCAAACAGGACCTGCCCTATCTGAATCTATACTGCGGCTGTCGAATGGAACCCCTCCTTCCTAAATGTTTCAGTATTTATTCCTTAATGTCAGCTTCAAGCATTTTCCCGACTACATATGTTAGGCTAACTGGCCTATCGTTGTCTGTCTTTTGCCTACATCTTTTTTTTAACATTTGCTGCCTTTTAATCCACGGTGTCCTGCCAGAGTCTAGAGAGTTTTGCTAAATGATTACCATGCATCTACTATAACCTCCGCCACTTCCTTCAGCATCCTGGGGTGCATCCCATCAGGACCGGGGGACTTATCTACCTTCAGGGTCTCCAGTCTGTTCATCATTATTTCTTTAGTAACAGTGATATTATCGAGATCCTCACCGCCCATTTCGTCCATAACGTCAGTTTTTATCATTACCAGACATGTCCTCCAGCTTGAAGACCGACACAAAATAGTCGTTCAATGTCTCAGCATTTCCTTACCACCCAGTATCAATTTCCCCTTATCGACTTCCAAGGGATGTACGTTGACGTTTTCCAGTTGATATCTTTATAAAAGCTTTTGATAACTTTTTTGTCACGGTCCCTTCTGGCAATCGCCCACGTGGCTATTTTCCTCAGGAGTTTAGCCTCAATCACCTGGTTTAGTTCCAATCATTCCCAGGTTCCACTAACTACAAACACCTACTTTCCATCAGCAAATGCAGTACAGGTATATCCTACGACCACAACAAGGGGCTCCAATTCGTTGGTCGACTCGTGTACGAGTAACCTCATTCAATGGTTTTTAGGACTATTAGTTCTAGTCTAGCATCGTCCCTGAATTCTCTACTCCCTTGGCCCCAATTCCGCGCTCTCTACGACCGTAACGGATCCATGCTCGGCAGCCGCACCCGTGTTCAGCACTTGGGTTCGCTCTACCGCCACGTCATTGTAACAGAACGAACTGGCCACGATGAATCCAGCGGACACGGATCCCGTAGAACAGGCCCTGGTCAGCCAGGGCTACCTAATTGGCGCCCACGACCAACTACGTCGAGAGATCACGGAAAACCTTCGGATACTAACCACGAATGTGCAGAAGGTCAGTGAACAGTGGACCGGGTCTCCGCTTCTTTTCCTCCGTCCCCTCCAAGAAACCTGGCTACCCAAACCGCACCGTCGGGATGGCATCGCCCACGGAATCAGCAACACCATCCTCTCGACAGCCGTATGTACGCGAGCCTGAACCCTTCGCCGGGGACCTAGATAGGTGCCGGGACTTCCTGTTACAATGCTCCCTAGTCTTTGTGCTGCAGCCACATACCTACACTTCCGTTAAATCTAAGAGTGCGTACATCATGGGGCTACTCCGAGGGGATGCCTTGGCTTGGGCAATGGTGATATGGGAAAACCGACAAGAGGTTTGTTCCTCCTACTCCTCCTTTGTCGCAGAAATTAGGAAATTCTTCGAACAGTCCATTCACAGTAAGGACGCCGCGAAACGGCTGCTTACCCTTCGTCAAGCTTCGCGAAGTGTGGCCAGGTATTCCATTGAGTTCCGGACCTTAGCCATAGAGTCCGGGTGGAATGACAAGGCCCTACAAGAGGTTTTTCAACAGTGCCTTTCGGAAAAGATCAAGGATGAGCTGGCCGCGAGGGACGACACGGACTGTCTGCACTCTCTGATCTCGCTAGCCTTCGATCAGATTATCGACTTCAGGAGCGTCAGAGAGAGACCAATCTCCCCGCTCCACGGGGAAACCCACAGTACACCTCACCAGTCTCAGCCAGCCCCCCTTCCCCAGCCGCTCCGAGTGTGGCTTCTGCCACAACCGTCCCCACCCTCCTGTGGGGAGGGACCAATCCAGCTGGGACGGAGCCGTCTCTCCCCGGCCGAACGAACTCGGAGGAGGAGGGCTGGGGATTGCTACTATTGTGGTTAGCCAGGACAATTCCGGGAGACCTGCCCTCAGCGGCCAAAAGGGAGGGCTCACCAGTGAGAAAGGGACCTCTGGTGGGCCGAATGATACTCCCTTCAGCACCCCAGACTCGGATGCAGATCCCGGCAACCGTGAATTACGATCAACAGAACCTGTTCCTTTTCGCTTTAGTGGATTCCGGAGCTGAGGGCAATCTGCTGGACGAAGAAATAGCCACCCAGGCCAGAATACCTCTCGAGCCGCTAACCACACCCCTGGAGGCCCAGGCCCTGGACGGAAAACTGCTGGCTTGGGTGATTCTCTGTAAGCCACCCCTGACCTTGATCCTATCCGGCAATCATCGGGAGGATGTACGATTAAGTCTCATCATTCAACTCAAGCCCCGTTATTTATAGGGTATCCGTGGCTGACCCAACACAATCCCCATATCGACTGGTCTACCTGGACGATAGCCGAATGGAGGCGGTCTTGCCATGCCAACTGTCTGTGGTCGGCCCCATCTCCCAGAGAAGCTACCACTACCCCATCTGTTTTGCAACCCCTCGACTTCTCCCGCGTGCCCACTTGAGACAGTTATTCAGTAAACAACGGGTCCTTTCCCTGCCTCCGCATCGCCCATATGATGTGCAATCGACTTACTCCCCGGGGCCCCGCT
Organism: Hypanus sabinus; assembly: GCF_030144855.1. Lineage (NCBI taxonomy): Eukaryota > Metazoa > Chordata > Chondrichthyes > Myliobatiformes > Dasyatidae > Hypanus > Hypanus sabinus. The sequence continues at coordinate 60,429,529 of NC_082706.1, read as the reverse complement.
ACCCACCAGTCACCTTTTTATCTTATCCCGACCGGAGAGAGAGGCCATAGAGACGTACATTAGCGAGTCCCTCGCGGCGGGCATTATCAGGCCTTCATCTTCCCCGGTAGGCGCAAGTTTCTTCTTTCTACAATATAAGGAAGGGACGCTTCGCCCTTGTATCGACTACCGAGGCCTAAATAATATAACAGTTAAGAACAAATACCCTTTAACCCTCTTTAGTTCTGCATTTGAAACACTGCATGGAGCCATCACCTTCTCAAAGCTGGACCATCGCAACGCCTACCATTTTGTCAGGTTGAGGGAGAGGGACGAATGGAAAACGGCCTTCAATACACCTCTGGGCCAATTTGAATATTTGGTCATGCCTTTTTCCAAATCCTGATCAATGACGTGCTGTGGGACTTTATCAATCGGTTCGTATTTGTTTATATTGACGATATCCTGATATTTTCTCGCAGCCCCCAAGAACACGTACACCGTGTCCGTCAAGTCCTCCAGAGACTGTGGGAAAACCAGTTATTTGCAAAGCCGGAAAAATGTGTGTACCACGTCCCCTCTGTCCGCTGCCTAGGCTATATCATTGAAAGCGGGCAGGTAAAAGCAGACCCCGACAAGATCAGGGCAGTGGAGGAATAGCCAAGACCCACGACACGCAAACAACTTCAACGATTCCTGGAGTTTGCAAACTTCTACCGCAGATTCATCAGGGACTACAGTCGAGTGGCGCCCCCTCCCACACCCCACCACCCGCTTATCCGGCTTATCTCGCTTACCACACCATTTTGCTGGGAATCCAAAACGGATTCATCTTTCACCAACCTGAAGAGGCGTTTCACCATCGCTCCCATCCTGGTCCATCCGGACGCATCTCGTCAGTTCATCGTTGAGTTGGACGTCTCTGACTCCGAGGTAGGAGCGGTCCTGTCCCAAAGGAGATGTTTGGACGAAAAGCTTCATCCCGGCGCCTTCTGCTGTCGCCGACTCTACCCCGCCAAGCGGAATTACGAAGTGGGGTATCGGGAACTGCTGGCCGTCAAACTTGCACTGGAAGAATGGAGGCACTGTATGCAGGGGGCAGGACACCCGTTTTTGGTGTGGACTGATCATAAGAACATGGGGTATATTCAGACCGCCGAACGACTGTACTCCTGCCAGGCCCGTTGGACATTGATTTGGACGGCTGAAATTTACCCTCACGTACCGTCCAGTATATAAGAACGGGAAACCGAACACGGTATCCAGCCAGCATGACTCCAAGGATGACACCACCAGTCCCGAGACTATACTCCCACCATACTGCGTGGTGGCCACCCTCACATGGGAGATCGAGGAAAATGAAAAGGAAGCCTAGCGGGACGACCCGACCCTGGCAATGGACCCGGCGATCGCCTGTCCGTGACCGTCTCCGTCAAGCCTCAGGTTCTCCAGTGGGGGCGCACATCTCGGTTCGCCTGCCATCCCGGAGAGTGATCGGACCCTGGCTCTCCAGAGGAAGCACTTTTGGTGGCCGTCCATGGAGAGGGACACCCGGCTTTTTCCATTTGTGCTTGGGTTAAGGTCTCTCATGGACCACCTGCGGATCTACTTCGTCCTCTACCTGTCCCTGGTCGTTCTTGGTCGCACAAAGCACTAGACTTCATCACCGGTGTATCCCCTCCACATGGGGACACCACCGTGCTCACCGTAGTAGACCGGTTTCCAAGGCAGTGAACTTTGTGGCCCTCCCTAAACTCCCTTCCTCTGAGGAAACCGCGGATCTTCTCGTCCGCCACATCTTCCCCCACGGAATCCCCGCGGACATCATCTGCGATCGAGAACCCCAGTTCGTCTCGCAGGTATGGAAGGCCTTTTGTTGAGCCTTAGATGTATCAGTCATGCTGTCATCGGGCTTCCACCCCCAGACGAACGGGCAGACGGAACGGGTCAACCAAAACATGGAGGCGACGCTACGTTGTGTAACGGCAAACCACTCTCAACCTGCAGCGACCATCTCCCGTGGGCCGAGTACGCCCACAACTCGCAGGTGCTTTCTGCCACTGGAAGGTCTCCGTTCGAATGCTCCTTTGGGTACCAACCCCCGCTGTTCCCCGAGGAAGAGGAGATTGCGGTACCGTCGGTTCGGATCATATTGATCGGTGCCTTAAGATTTGGGAGAAAACACGCACGGCCCTGCAAAGATCAACAAATCGAAATAAGAAGACAGCCGACCAACACCGGACTCCGGCACCGGAGTACCAAGCTGGGCAGATGGCGTGACTTTCTTCCAGGGAAGTCCCGTTCAGAAACGAACATGGGAAGCTCGCCGCTCGCTTCTTGGGACCATTCTATGTTGAAAGGATTATCAATCCCTCAGCGGTCCACCTAAAGCTGTCAAGGTCCATGCACATCCACCCAAATTTTCATGTGTCTCAGTTAAAGCCAGTTTCCGTTGGCCCCTTGTGTACCCCGGATGAGACCCCCCCCATCTGCCCGTATCGTCGACGACCATCCGGCAGACACCGTCCAAAGACGACTGGATGTACGCCGAACGGGAAGGGTACCGTCCAGAAAAGCATTCCTGGGTTCCCCGCTCCTTCGTCCTAGAGCCTTCCATCATCCAGGATTTTCATCGGGAACATCCAGACGGGCCTGGAGGATCGCCAGGTGACTCCCGTTGAGGGAGGGGTACCTGTCGCGGTCCTTTCTGGCAATCGCCTACCTGGCTATTTTGCTCAGGAATTGGGCCTCAGTCACCTCGTTTAGTTCCCAATCATTCGCAGGTTATTCGCACTACAAACACTTGCCTTCCATCAGCAAATGCAGTATAAAAATCCTGCGACCATAACAAGGAGCAGCCAGTTCGTCAATCGACTCCTGTATGAATAACCTCGTTCCATGGTTCATAGGACCATCAGTTCTAGTCTAGCGTTCCTGAATTCTCTATTAAAACCAAGGCTCCGGGTAAAGACTCCCTTGGCACCACTTCCGCGCTCACTCCGACCGTAACGCCTCCCTACTCGGCCTTAGCGGCCGTGTTCAGCATTTGGGTTCGTTCCACCGCCACGTCCTTGTAACATTTCTATATTTTGTGCTAATTTACTTTCACACGCTATCTCTCCTTCTTATTTTCTTATTTAGTTTTCCGTTGTTGCTTTTTAAAGTTTTCCCAATCCCCAGTCTCCCATTACCCTTTGCGACTTTGTACAAATGGGCTTTCAATTTGATGCTTTTTTTTATTTCCTTAGTTATTCAATGCTGGCTCTTCCCACACTTACTGCCCTTAATTTTGACTGGAATATACTTCTTTTGAGCACTGTGAAAAAAACTCTTTGAAAGTATTCCACTATTCCTCAACTGTCCTATCAAATAGCCTGTGCTCCCAATCCACATTAGCCAACTCCTCCTTCATTCTGTTTTATTCTCCCTTGTTCAAGCATAAAACACTATTTTTAGATCTAACTATTTCATCTTCTATCTGTATGCGAAATTCAATTCTTCTATGATCACTCTTTCCCAGAAGAACCTTGATTACAAGATCGTTATCTTACCTGTCTCATTGCACCGGACTGGATCTAAGATTGCATTTTCTTTTGTAGGTTCACTAACATGCTGCTCAAGAACGCCATCACGAATGCATTCTATGAAGTCCTTCCCAAAATTTCCTTGACTGAGCTGATTCACCCAATCTATGTGGAAGTTTAAATCCCCCATGACTACTGTCGTTCCGTTCTTACAAGCCTCAATTATTTCTTGGTTAACCGCCTCTGCCACTGCAATATTTTTCTTGGGTGGTCTATGGATATTTTCCCAGTGATTTTTTTACCCTTTACTATCCTTAATCTCTGCCCAGATGGACTCAACATTCTGCACTGTAGATCTGATATCGTCTCTCTCAATCACCCTGAATTCATCGTTAACTACGAGAGCCACTCACCTCCTTTTCCTTTCTGCCTATCTGTCCGTATGACCTTATGTTTTCCTTAATTCTTCTCAAAATGTAGTCTTATGGAAAAGCATGTGCAGGAGACGTGTTCTGCACTGATAGCAATGACAAAGGCAGAAGGTTTGATGAGCTCCTGCAAAGCTGGATTAGGGAATTTGGCGGAAAAACTTAAAATACGGGACTTTCAGAATGATTCCTTCCAGATGATTACCTTACCAGTCCGAGTGCTAGTCAAAGAAGTAGAAATGCAGTTCAATTAGCATGTCGCTATGAAGATAGTGCAGGACGGAAGCCTTCTGAATTTGGGGTATTGGGCTGCCATCCAGGGAGGAACTGAACCTTAATTCGCAGGACTGTTGGCACCTGAACTAGAGGGGAACAATATACTTGCAGGAATGTTTGCTAGTGCTGCTCTAGCCAGGGGTTTAAGCAGAGGTTGCAGGTGGATGAGAATTACAACGGCAAGTTATCAATCTCATTGTCTATGAGGGAGGAAGACGTTAAGGCTACAAGCAAAGACACGAATAAGCCGGTTGGCGAACAAGGAAGGGCAATGTTTGGAACTTAATCTATTTGGGAATACGTTTGTAGAGAGACAGCAGTCAGTTCCAGTATATATATAAATGACATTTAACTTCCCAATTATTGTCTGAAAGCCCTGTAGTGTAAAAGGATTGGATGAGATGGAGTTTGTCAAGAGTGTTGAAGAAACCTTCCTGAACCATCAGCTCGATTTCCCATCCAGAGAGTGTGCGATACTGAGTCTGCTCTTAACGGATGATACGGGACAAGTGACGTATTTTGGGTAATACTCTGGATTATGTGATCGTAACTCCATGCATAGGATATGACGTAATGCGAGCTTTGCAGGATTCAGAAGTGACATGGTTTGTGTGGATTGGGATATACTGCTCCTGTCAAACAGATGGTTTTCAGTAGGAGGATTTGAAACGTGAAATATTACGTCTGGAGGATCTGTACATTCTCCTTGAAACAAAAGGAAAAGCTTACAAATATAACGTACTTCGAAGGGTGTTCAGGCCCCAGTACAGAAGGGAAAATGAGGATATGCGTATTAGGTTCACGCAATTCCAATCCAATGAAGTACAAAAATGGCACACCAAGTTCAGGTGGGCAAAAACAGGTGGCTGCTGAAGGATGGTAAGCGGAATCCCCAAACATTTTCTGGCTATATTACGATCAAAGGGACAGCAAATGTGATCCCCTTCAATATCAGTGAGGTCCTCTATATTCAAATACTGTTAGATCTTGCCCTTTAGAATATTGTCCACAGTATTTCCCGCCACTGTTCTTTGGCTCACTGACCTGTAGTTCCTTGGTTTGTTCCTGCAGCCCTTCTGAGATAAAGGATCTGTGATAGCCATTCAGCAGTCTTCCGGTATCATCTTCACAGGGCAAAAGATGATGTAGATATCTACGCCAGGACCTCAGGAATCTCTCCAAGCGTTCCATCATGTCACAGGATATACTTCATTAGACACCGAAGTTTTAGTTATGTTAATGCACCTCAACACTGCCAGAAACTTCTCTGTTGTAACGTGAATATCTCCATTTTAAATTTCACTTAATTTACACATTGAAAATTCAGGGATAGATTATTCCCCAATTTAATGTTTTAACCTTATTATACAAACAGAGTCTTTTTGGAATCTCCTCAGCTATTCTGATAAAGAGATCAACGATCTTTTTTTTTCCCCACTCTGCTGAATTCGCATGTGTGTACTTCCAAAAAATTGTATTTTTCTCATCGGATTCACTTGCTCCCAGATGCGTACAACTGACAAGTCAACTCCATGTTCCATATCAGAGACTCGTATTCCCTCATCATCCAGGATTCCATAATTATACGAACATTCCTTCACACTAACAGGGGTATACGGCCACTTATCTGTCACATCCTTATTTTTCGAGTCTTCCAGTTGTCAGACACCCTTTTACCTGCGAACAGCCTCTCGAGACCTTTGGACCACGACAGTTACTGTGCTGTCTTTACGACAGTTATTTAGTTTATAATATTTTCGCTTATTAATTCATTCAATAGTATTTTCTAGTTAGAATTAGAAGTGTTTAAAGTGTATTCATTGCATGTAAAATATATCGGCATGCGATGACGTCACATCCGGTTTCGCCGCGTCTTGTGGGAAAACACCGGTTTGAAATTAGCGCGAGGGTGGGGGCTTTCCACGAGGCTCACCTGAGCACAAGCAGTTTTGCAGGCATGAGAAATCACAGTGAGAGCAACGCTGTAAGTTAATAGATAATCGATATATTGAACTAAGATGTTAATGCTGATCCTGTTAGAGGTAACGACGGTAGATAATGTTTATGCTTTCGTTAGTTAAAGAGTCGCGGATAGTTTGCATGGAAGTGTATTTAAAGTAGTCAATGGAGCAGGTAAACTCTCCCTGTATACTGCACCTTAGTGTAATGTAGTTATAGTCACCTTTGCAAGTATTTACACTTGAAATGTGATATTAAGGAAGGAACAAATACTGTATCAATCTTGTATTGTTTTATCAACAGTTTTCACCATATGTTAATGTGAAGAGTGAACAGTAAATGGTTAATCTTACTGCGATCTGGTTCTTATTAACTGTGGTTTATCCGGACGTTAAATTCGGCGTTTCGTTACACCCGAAGGAGAACGTTACAGTGAAAAAGCGGCATTATCAGGTGTTTCAAGTGCTGCAATGTCAGCTCAATCCAGCATCAAGTCGACGCCGCCCAGCGACAAGGGCAGTAAACCGACATCAAGTAAGCCCACCCAGGCGTTATCAGGTGTTCCAAGTGCTGCAATGTCAGCTCGATCCGGGATCAAGTCGATGGCGCCCAGCGACAAGGGCAGTAGAACGACATCAAGTAAGTCCACACAGGCAAGAGCCAAGGCAGAAGCCGCCAAGGTGCGACTGCATTACGCCAAACAAGAGGCAGTTTTGAAAATGAAACTGGCCACCAAAGAAGCCGAAAGGGCCGCCAGACAAAGAGAAGAGGCTGCCAGAGAAGCCGAAATCCAGAAAGAAAGGGCCGCCAAAGAAGCCGAAAGGGCCGCCAGACAAAGAGAAGAGGCTGCCAGAGAAGCCGAAATCCAGAAAGAAAGGGCCGCCAGAGAAGCCGAAGAGGCCGAAACCCAGTTGGAAATGACAAAAATATCGACAGAGTTGCATGTGCTGCAGCTAGAAGGAGAAGGAGAAGCTGCCAGGGTGAAAGCAGAGTACATAGAAGAAGGTGAAGGGTCGCGTGATCTGACCGAAACAAATTCTGCTTTGGAAAGGACCAGACTGGAACGCACGAGCGACTATGTACAATATCAAGCAGACAGGCAGGCCCGTCTCCCCTCTCCATACCTATTCGATAACTTCCCCAGCTACGAGGAAGAGAATTTACCCTCGCGGCCCCGCGATGAAGTCAAGAATGAAAGAGCTGACAACCGATATACTTTGACACCAAAGTTACAAAGCTCGATGCGAAGAGACGCGGAGGTTGAATCCAGGATGGCAAATTCCATGAGAAACGTGCGTTCTCAGTCATATGGGCGCCAACGTACTTCTCCAGCCCGCATGCCGCTTGCAGCCGATCCCACGCTGCAGTATTTAGCACGACGGGATCTCGTCACTTCGGGACTGTACCAGTTTGACGATAAACCCGAAAATTACCGTGCTTGGCTCTCCACATTCACCAACGTGATTGACGGGGTCCAGCTCAGTGCAACCCAAAGGTTGGACCTTATGGCGAAATGGCTGGGGAAAGAATCATGCGACCAGGTGAGACGCATGCGTTCAGTGTACATCAACAAACCTGAGCTAGCCTTAAGCGAAGCGTGGGAGAGACTTTGGGAGAGATATGGGGCCCCCGACATTATTGAAGCGGCGCTATATCGACGTCTGGGAAACTTTCCTAAGGTGTCAGCCAAAGATCACTTTAAGTTAAGAGAATTCGGAGATTTACTCATGGAGATCCAAGGCGCCAAAGAAGATGGCTATTCAGCTGGTTTAGTATTCCTAGATACTCCATCCGGGATTAGACCAATTGTGGACAAACTTCCATTTGGGCTGCAGGACAAGTGGCTGACTGTTGCCTCAGAGTACAAGGAAGACCACGATGGTTGATTTCCTCCCTTTGAGCTCCTCACTAGGTTTGTGTGCAAGGAGGCGAAGAGGCGAAACGACCCTAGCCTTGTAGGTCCAGGAAGCAGTTCGATTTACACCAAGCCAGGCAGATCCGTTTCGAATGTTTTCAACATTGATAAACCCGTGTCAGTGCTCAAGACCGAAGCCCTTACGACTAACAACGACCCTGGCAAGTATTGTCCATTGCATAACAAACCTCACCCCCTGAAAGCATGCAGAATGTTTAGGGAAAAACCCCTTGAAGAGAGGACGGCTCTTCTCAAGGAGAAAAGAATATGTTTTAGATGCTGTTCCTCAACCTCTCACCTCGCCAGAGAGTGTACGATCGCCGTGAAGTGTCCGGAATGTGGCAGCCCAGATCACGTCGAGGCCATGCATCCCGACCTGTCACCACAAACCGAGAGCGCTCCTTCACCCCCACAACAGGACGGCGGGGAGGGAGAGGCTCACTCTAGGTCAATAGCTGTCAGCACGAACTGTACAGAAGTTTGCGGTCAAGCTCAGTCAAGTCGTTCTTGTTCCAAGATCTGCCTCACTAAGGTGTACCCTAAAAGAGCCAAAGACAAGGCCATCAAAGCCTATGTGATTCTGGACGATCAGAGCAATCGTTCACTAGTCAGTCCAGAGTTCTTTAAATTGTTCAACATTGAGAGTGAGCGGTTCCCATACTACCTCAAAACTTGCTCAGGCAACATGAAAACCCAAGGAAGGAAGGCAGAAGGCATCCAGATCGAGTCCCTGGATGGTAAAGTCGTCATCTGTCTCCCTCCGCTCTTAGAGTGCAACGAAATCATGAATAACCGCGCTGGGATCCCTACACCAGCCGCATCTCCACCACATCGCCAAACACATCCCAGAACTGGATCCGAAAGCGGAAATACTCCTGCTATTAGGAAGAGATGTTATCCAGGTACACAAGGTTAGGCAGCAGATCAATGGACCACTCAACGCCCCCTTCGCGCAATGTCTGGATCTGGGCTGGGTGGTGATAGGAGAGGTGTGTCTCGGTGACGTACACAAACCGATGGTTAACACACTCAAGACCAATGTGCTAGAGAGTGGCCGCCATTCAATCTTTCAACCCTGCCCGAGTGTCCCGTGCATCAAGGAAGCACAACAAGGCGTTAACAAGCGCGAGGCAAGCGACGAGTCGCTGGGCCAGTCAGTCTTCGCTCTAACGAAGTATGACGACAAACTTGCACAATCAGCTCAAGATACCATTTCTTTAAAAACCGAAGACACCAAGGTCTTCAGAGATGAAGCAAATAATGGGGTTGCCCCATTGCCTATCAGAGAACCATGCCAGCGCTCACCAGATAACAAAGAGCAGGCAGTCAAACGGTTCACGTCCTTACTGAAAACCTGGAAAAGGAAACCTGAGATACAGCAACGCACCCGATTGGCCCACGAGGTACTGTGCACCCTAATGGCAGAGGTCACAGCCATTATAAAAGCACAATCATTCCTACCTGTGTCTTCTGACCCAGAAAACCCCTTTATACTTTCGCCATCAACGCTCCTTACGCAGAAGGCAGGAGCACGTCCGCCACCAGGAGACTTTTCAGACAAAAAGCAATGGAGACAAGTCCAGGCTCTGGCAAATCAGTTCTGGCCTCGCTGGAGACAAAAATATCTACCTTTGTTGCAACAGAGACAAAAGTGGACAGAACCCCGAAGGAATCTTCAAGTTGAAGACTTAGTCCTGCTCAGGGACAAGCAAGCCGCTCGCAACAGCTGGCCAACGGCCAGAATCACTGTTACATTCCCTAGCGAGGATGGACATGTCAGGAAGATCGAATTGAAGACTACCGACCAAGGCGATGTGAAAATTTACCAAGGGCCAGTTACAGAAGTTATTCTACTTCTACCCAATGACTGATTAAGAGACTAAGTTTTGTACTCTGCTCATTGTGACCTTACGAAGGTCAAGCGGGGAGTGTGCTGTCTTTACGACAGTTATTTAGTTTATAATATTTTCGCTTAGTAATTCATTCAATAGTATTTTCTAGTTAGAATTAGAAGTGTTTAAAGTGTATTCATTGCATGTAAAATATATCGGCATGCGATGACGTCACATCCGGTTTCGCCGCGTCTTGTGGGAAAACACCGGTTTGAAATTAGCGCGAGGGTGGGGGCTTTCCACGAGGCTCACCTGAGCACAAGCAGTTTTGCAGGCATGAGAAATCACAGTGAGAGCAACGCTGTAAGTTAATAGATAATCGATATATTGAACTAAGATGTTAATGCTGATCCTGTTGGAGGTAACGACGGTAGATAATGTTTATGCTTTCGTTAGTTAAAGAGTCGCGGATAGTTTGCATGGAAGTGTATTTAAAGTAGTCAATGGAGCAGGTAAACTCTCCCTGTATACTGCACCTTAGTGTAATGTAGTTATAGTCACCTTTGCAAGTATTTACACTTGAAATGTGATATTAAGGAAGGAACAAATACTGTATCAATCTTGTATTGTTTTATCAACAGTTTTCACCATATGTTAATGTGAAGAGTGAACAGTAAATGGTTAATCTTACTGCGATCTGGTTCTTATTAACTGTGGTTTATCCGGACGTTAAATTCGGCGTTTCGTTACACCCGAAGGAGAACGTTACAGTTACATTTAATATAAGGGAACAGTAATCAACTACAATCGCAGACCTTTCATTTTAATCTATCTGCAATCGTTCTGTGTATTTGTTCATCTAATTCCCAATGAAATTCACTTCTAGCAAAGTGATCATCTCCATCTTTTGTCTACATTCCACCGATATAGTCTGGCTAGACGAACCTTCTGGGAGTACCACCATGATGTTCTCCCCAATCAAAAACACAATGAATCCCTCTCTCCCACCTCTACCTCTATCCTGCATGTAGCTCCTCTACCATGAAAAGTTGATCTGGCAATCTGACTGCGTATTTTTTTTTGAAAGGTAACGAACCAGGTCAGGTCACAGATCTCTTACTGGTGATCATCTGGGGGACAGTGATCAGCGCTCCCTGACATTTAGCATTATCATGGAAAAAGATAGAATCAGAGAGGACAGGAAAAATTTTAATTGTGGAAAGGCAAATTATGAGGTTATAAGACTAGAACTGGGATGATGTTTTTGCAGGGAAATGTACTATCGACATGTGGTCGATGTTTAGGGATATCTTGCAGGAAGTTAGGGATAAATTTGTCCCAGTGAGGAAGATAAAGAATGGTATGGTGAGGGAACCATGGGTGACAAGTAAAGTGGAAAATCTAGTCAGGTGGAAGAAGGCAGTATACACGAGGTTTAGGAAGCAAGGATCAGTTGGGTCTACTGAGGAATATAGGGTAGCAAGAAAGGAGCTTAAGAAGGGGCTAAGAAGAGCAAGAAGGGGGCATGAGAAGGCGAGTAGGGTAAAGGAAAACCCCAAGGCATTCTCCAATTATGTGAAGAACAAAAGGATGACAGGAGTGAAGGAGGGACCGATTAGAGATAAAAGCGGGAAGATGTGCCTGGAGGCTGTGTAAGTGAACGAGGTTCTCAGTGAATACTTCTCTTTGGTATTCACCAATGAGAGGGAACTTGATGACGGTGAGGACAATATGAGTAAGATTGATGTTCTGGAGCATGTTAATATTAAGGGAGAGGAGGTGTTGGAGTTGTTAAAATACATTAGGACAGATAAGACCCCGGGGCCTGACGGAATATACCCCAGGCTGCTCCATGAGGCAAGGGAAGAGATTGCTGTGTGTCTGGCTAGGATCTTTATGTCCTCGTTCTCCTCAGGAATGGTACCGGAAGATTGGAGGGAGGTGAATATTGTCTCCTTCTTCAAAAACAGCAGTACGGATAGTCCGGGTAATTATAGACCAATGAGCCTTACGGCTGTGGTGAGAAAGCTGTTGGAAAAGATTCTTAGAGATAGGATCTATGTGCATTTAGAGAATCATGATCTGATCATGGACAGTCAGCATTGCTTTGTGAAGAGCAGATCGTGCCTAACAAGCTTGATAGAGTTCTTTGAGGAGGTGACTAGACATATAGATCAGGGTAGTGTAGTGGATGTGATCTACATGGATTTTAGTAAGGCATTTGACAAGGTTTCACATGGTGGGCATATTCAGAAAGTCGGAAGGCATGAGATCCAGGTAGGTTTGCCAGGTGGATTCAGAATTGGCTTCCCTGCAGAAGACAGAATGTCGTGGTAGAGGATGTACTTTCAGATTGGAGGGTTATGACAAGTGGTGTCCCACAAGGATCTGTTCCGGGACCTCTATTTTTTTGTGATTTCTATTAACGACCTAGATGTGGGGGTAGAAGTGTGAGTTGGCAAGTTTGCAGACGACACAAATGTTGGTGGTGTTGTAGATAGTGTAGAGCATTTCCGAAGGTTGCAGAGAGACATTGATAGGATGCAGTAGTGGGCTGAGAAGTCGCAGATGGAGTTCAACCCGGAGAATTGTGAGGTGTGTTACGTACTCGTGACACATGACACTGGAGCCCTTGTCATATGACTGGGGTTGAAGCTGTACTGGACTTGAGGTGATGGTCTTGTGATGGTGGTGACGTCATTTTCCCGCCAGTAGAGATCATGTGACGGTTTTTTTTTACAGTTTATAAAAGGTAGACCCCACCCTGTGAGGAGGGGCAGTTCGTGGCTGGATTTGCCAGGTTGACTTCATGGCACTGCGTGTTTTAAGTGATTACGCAGTTTAGCTGAAGGATGAAGTTTTTATTTAATGCTAAAGTTTAAAAGGTCATTACCAGCAGGTGCTTTATGATTCTGTTAGTTCGAAATTAGTGGAGAGTGAAGATTGGAAGTTGGAAGTTAAAGATCGAGGAGAATCGTTTTCTACGGTGAAACTGGGGCGACCTTTGTTTGATCCTTATTTGGAAGGATTTCGTTGACTATCTTCGTGTTAATCCCTAGGTTTAACTAGAAAGGATTGAAGGTAGTGGAGAAGGAAAGGTCTTTAAGCCGTTCTGTTTCGTAAATTCTTCGTGGGAAGTTCGACGTCGGGGATCGAAGCAAGCGACGTGAAAGAGAACCTAAATCGTCTTATAAAGCCTCTCCTTTTAAATGGACTGTGAGCATATCGAACTTTTGGCAATACCACTTTTAAGAACTGATTTTGGAATATCACTTTTAAAGAACTGTTTTTGGAATATCACTTTAAGAACTGTTTGGGCTGCCGCTCAGCAGCTGTTTCCGGTTACGGTAGTGTTTGTTTACATTTGGGGGGTTTGTTTTCTGTGTTTAATAAACGTGTTGTTTGTTATAAGAAACCCTTGCCGAACTCATATATTTATTGTTGCCTGAATACGTAACATTAAATATGGGGGCTCGTCCGGGATTGAATCAGTTGAGTTTAAATGCTTGCTAACTTTTAAATCGGTGTTTTGGAAACGGGGATTACTCGGTTCTTTTGTTTGGCTTCTTGTGGTATTCGGCAGCAATGAATATTGATGAGTTTCTGGCTTCGCCAGCTGCGGAGGTGTTGGCGAAGGCGAAAAAAAATGAGGTGTTTCAGATAGCTAGTAGATTGCAACTTAAAGGTATTTTGCAGACTACTTCTAAAGCTGTGATACAGAGAAAAATCGCGTCACACTATGTGGATTCGGGTGTTTTTGATGAATCGATTTTAGAGTCGTTTCCAATAAGTAATCTGGAGATGCAGTTGCAAATCGAACAAATGAAGTTGGAACAAATTAAAGTTGATTTGGAGAGGTGTAAATTGGAGATGGAACAAAAGAAGAGATCATTTGCATATGCAATGGAGGAATTAAGGTCTGGAAATCAGTCTTCTGGTTCTAAAAAAACGTTTGTTGCTAGTCAGGAAATTAAATTGGTCCCTCCATTTAGTGAAACAGAAGTGGAAAGGTATTTTCAACATTTTGAAACTATTGCTCGGATGTCAGAGTGACCGAAAGATAAATGGTCAGTGTTGTTACAGAGTGTAATTAAAGGCAAAGCACAACAAGTTTACACAGCTTTAACAGCTGCGCAAGCACTTGATTATGATATTGTAAAGAGGCATATCTTAAACGCATATGAGTTAGTCCCAGAAGCATATAGGTAAAGATTCAGAAGTTTGAAAAAGTCTGTGGAAAAAAAACTTATGTGGAATTTGCCTATGATAAAGCTATGTGTTTTGAGAGATGGGTTTCTTCTAAAAATGTAAATGGGGACTATGATACATTGAGAGAGCTGATCTTAATGGAGGAATTTAAAAGAAGCATTCCTGTTGAAGTAAGGACCTACTTAAATGAGAAGGATGCTGATAAATTGCAGGACTGTGCTAGATTAGCTGATGAGTATGTTTTGATCCATAAGAACAAATTTCCTCAGGGCAGAATTTTTAAGAGGAAAAATAACATGGAGACTCCTCGTAAATCAGAAATTCAATCAGAGGTTAATGAGAAAGTTGATGAGAAAGGAAAGCCTGTGAAGGAAAGACAGTTTGGTCTTACTTGTAACTATTGTAAGAAGCCTGGCCATGTAATAGCTAACTGTTTCAAATTGAAAAAGAAAGAGAAGGAAGCAGTTCCCGATGCTTGTGTGCAACATACTGAAGCACCTGTAAAGTTACAGGGTTTGATAAAAACAAATGAGGCTTTGTTAGATTCTGACCAAGTTAAAAAGGGATATGATCATTTTATAACTGAAGGGTTTGTATCCTTGAAGGAAGGGTCTACTCTGGTGCCAATAAAAATCCTTAGGGATACTGGTGCTTCTCAATCACTGATGTTAGACAGTGTATTGAAGTTTAATGAAGAGTCTGATACCAGTGAGGTAAATTACATAAGAGGTGTTGGAAGTGATTTTATGCCTGTACATTTACATAAAGTAAATTTAAAGTCAGGGTTAGTTACAGGATTTGTTAAAGTAGGATTACAGCATAGCTTAACTGTGAAGGGTATTTCTTTATTGTTAGGTAATGACTTGGCAGGTGGACAAGTTTTTCCTGAAGTGCATTTGACAATGGAGTCAGAGGAACCAGAGTTGAATTCTAACACAGATTCTTCCTGTGTTGTGACTAGAGCTATGGCTAAAAAGATTGATGCACAGAATGAGGTTGTTATTCAGGACTGTTCAACTCAGGATTCGAGTTTTGAGGATGTGTCAGAGACTTTCTTATTCTTGTTGTTTGAACAAGATTCTGGGAGTAAGTCTGACTATAAAGATTTATCTTTGTCTAGGAAGGATTTGATAGCAGAGCAGAATAGAGACTCTGAGATTATAAAATTACGAGAGCAGGTTTTACTAGATAGTGAAATTGATAAGGTGCCAGTAGGATATTACTTGGAAAAAGGAGTGTTGATGAGGAAGTGGAGATCGCCTACAATTCCTGCAAGTGAGGATTGGAATGTTGTTTGCCAGGTAGTTGTTCCAAAAGTTTATCGAAATGAGATTTTGACTTTAGCTCATAGTGTGCCTTTAGGTGGACATCAAGGGGTAAGGAAAACTGTGGACAAGATTTTAAAACATTTTTACTGGCCTGGTCTAAGAAAAGATGTGGCGATGTTTTGCAAAACGTGCCATACTTGTCAAATTGTGGGTAAACCAAATCAGGTTACACCAGTAGCTCCATTACAACCTATCCCAGCATTTGGTGAAGCATTTTCTAAAGTTATTGTAGATTGTGTTGGTCCATTACCAAAGACAAAAGCTGGTTATCAGTATTTGTTGACTATCATGTGTACTTCTTCTAGGTTTCCAGAGGCAGTACCACTTAGGAATATAAAAGCTAAGACTGTGACAAAGGCCCTTATATTTTTTTTACTTAATTTGGATTACCGAAGGAGATACAAACTGATATAGGCAGTAATTTTATGTCTGGATTGTTTCAACAGATAGTTTATAAATTGGGAGCTAAGCAAATCATTTCGTCTGCATACCATCCAGAATCGCAGGGTGCCTTGAAGAGGTTTCATTCTACCCTCAAGAATATGATTAGGACATTTTGTGTGGAAATTGAAAGTGACTGGAATGAGGGTATAAACTTACTTTTATTTGCAGTAAGGGAAGCGGTACAGGAATCTGTAGGTTTTAGTCCATTTGAACTTGTGTTTGGGCATAGAGTTAGAGGACCTTTAGCTTTGTTGAAAGAGCAGTGGATTAGTAAGGAAGTACACATTAATTTGTTGGACTATGTGTTGAAATTTAAGAACAGGTTACATAAAGCTTGTAGTTTAGCTAAGGAAAATTTAAAGTTGGCTCAGGAGAAAATGAAGACTTGGTATGATAAAGAAGCTAGGATGAGGATGTTTAAGCCTGGAGAAAAGGTGTTGTTTTTTTTCCCAGTGCAGACAAATCCATTACAAGCTAGATTTCATGGTCCTTACGAAATAATGTCTAAAATCAATTATGTGGATTACGTGGTAAAAACTCCAGATCGTAGAAGGTCAACACAACTTTGCCATATAAATATGTTGAAACCACATTTTGAGAAACAATCTGAAACTGTGACTGTTGTGGTTAGTGAGAATGAGTTTGAATAACTAGGAACATGATAGATGATTCATCTGACTTTCATTCTAAATCCAACATTGTTCTGTTAGGTTACCAAATTCAACCATTCTGGAAAATATTGATGAAAAATTAGCACATTTACAGTTAGAGCAGAGATAACAGATGAAGGAGTTGATTTTTAAATATAGGGAGTTGTTTCCAGATGTTCCGAGAAGGACTACTATAGCTTCACATGATGTAGATGTTGGGGATGCCAAACCTATTCAACAACATCCATATAGGATGAACATGGAAAAATGTGATCTTGCTGAGAAAGAAATTGAATATATGTTAGAGAATAATATCATTAGACATTCTAACTCGAATTGGAGTTCGCCATGTGTTATGGTGCCAAAGCCAAATGGTAGTATTAGGTTTTGTACGGATTATAGGAAGGTGAATGCTGTAACGAAAACAGATGCATATCCAATTCCTAGAGTAGATGATTGTGAAGATAAAGTTGGAAAAGCAAAGTTCCTTACAAAGATTGATTTATTGAAAGGGTATTGGTGTGTTCCATTAACGGACAGAGGTAGAGAGATTTCTGCATTTGTAACTCCAACTGGGTTATATGAGTATAATGTTCTTCCATTTGAGATGAAGAATGCCCCAGGTACTTTCCAGAGGATGATTAACTTTGTGATTCAGGGATTGAAAGATACTGATGCTTATATTGATGATTTAGTGACAGGAAATGATACTTGGGAAGCATGCATTATTGCGATGGAGAAATTGTTTGAAAGGCTTTCAAAAGTTCACTTAACTGTTAATTTAGCTAAGAGTGAATTTGGACATGCCACTGTGACTTATCTTGGTTATGTTGTGGGTCAAGGTAAGGTAGCTCCTGTACAGGCAGAAGTTCAGGCAATTTTAGAGATTCCCACTCCAACGGGGAAAAAGACTCTCAGAAGGTTTTTGGGAATGGTAGGATATTATCGGAAATTTTGTAAGAATTTTGCTAATGTAGCCCTTCCATTAACTAACCTTCTGCGGAAGAATGAGAAGTTTGTATGGACGGTGCCTTGTCAAGAAGCATTTGAAAAATTGAAAACCAATAATATGTCAACAACCTGTGCTTAAGGCACCTGACTTTGAAAAACCTTTTTCATTGGCTGTGGATGCTAGTGATGAGGCTGCAGGAGCAGTATTAATGCAAAGGAATGAGGGTGATGAGGTTGATCATCCAGTAGCTTACTTTTCTAAGAAATTTAATAAGCATCAAAGAAACTATTCGACAATAGAGGAAGAATTGTTATCTCTTGTTTTAGCTTTGGAATATTTTGAGGTATATGTTAGTACAACTCAAAAACTACTTATTGTTTACACTGATCATAATCCGTTAGATTTCCTGAGTAAGATGAAAAACAAAAACAGAAGATTATTAAATTGAAGTTTGATGTTACAAGAGTACAATATTGCGATGACTCATATTAAAGGTAAAGATAATGTGGTTGCTGATTGTCTATCTCGATGTTGAATGTACACTGTAATGTTTTTTTTTATGGAGTGTTTTTTTTTCAATTGTAACACTCCTACAGTATTGTGAGTTATAAGCTGTTATATGATGGTGTTGTGTATTGTATATGTTATAAAATTTATACCTTTGTTTTTCTTGTAAGCAATTGTAAAAAATTTTTGTTCTTGTCAGACCAAAAATGTTTTTTTGGAGGGAGGTGTTACGTACTCGTGACACATAACAGTGGAGCACTTCTCATGTGACTGGGGTTGAAGCTGTACTGGATTTGAGGTGATGGTCTTGTGATGGTGGTGACGTCATTTTCCCGCCAGTAGAGACCATGAGACGGTTTTTTTTTCCAGGTTATAAAAGGTAGACCCCACCCTGAGAGGAGGGGCAGTTCGTGGCTGGATTTGCCAGGTTGACTTCATGCCACTGCGTGTTTTAAGTGATGACGCAGTTTAGCTGAAGGATGAAGTTTTTATTCAATGCTAAAGTTTAAAAGTTCATTTCCAGCAGGTTCTTTATGATTCTGTTAGTTCGAAATTAGTGGAGAGTGAAGATTGGAAGTTGGAAGTTAAAGATCGAGGAGAATCGCTTTCTACGGTGAAACGGGGGCGACCTTTGTTTGATCCTTATTTGTAAGGATTTCGTTGACTATCTTCGTGTTAATCCCTAGGTTTAACTAGAAAGGATTGAAGGAAGTGGAGAAGGAAAGGTCAGTGCCTTTAAGCCGTTCTGTTTCGTATATTCTTCGTGGGAAGTTCGACGTCGGGGATCGAAGCAAGCGACGTGAAAGAGAACCTAAATCGTCTTATAAAGCCTCTCCTTTTAAATGGACTGAGAGCATATCGAACTTTTGGCAATACCACTTTAAAGAACTGTTTTGGAATATCACTTTTAAAGAACTGTTTTTGGAATATCACTTTAAGAACTGTTTGGGCTGCCGCTCAGCAGCTGTTTCCGGTTACGGTAGTGTTTGTTTACTTTTGGGGGGTTTGTTTTCTGTGTTTAATAAACGTGTTGTTTGTTATAAGAAGCCCTCGCCGAACTCATATATTTATTGTCGCCTGAATACGTAACAGGTGGTACACTTCGGAAGGACAAACTCCAAGGCAGAGTACAAAGTAAATGGCAGGATGCTTGGTAGTGTGGAGGAGCAGAGCTATCTGGGGGTACAAGCCCACCGATCCCTCAAAGTTGCCTCACATGTGGTTAGGGTAGTTAAGAAAGATTATGGTGTGTTAGCTTTCATAAGCAGAGGGATAGAGTTTAAGAGTCGCGATGTGATGATGCTGCTGTATAAAACTATAGTTAGGCCACACTTGGAGTACTGTGTCCAGTTCTGGTCGCCTCAGTATAGGAAGGATGTGTAAGTATTGGAAAAGCTACAGAGGAGATTTACCAGGATGCTGCCTGGTTTAGAGAATATGGATTATGATCAGAGATTAAGTGAGCTAGTGCTTTACTCTTTGGAGAGAAGGAGGATGGAAGAAGTCATGATAGAGGTGTACAAGACACTAAGAGGAATAGACAGAGCGGCCAGGCACAGCCTCTTCCCCAGGGCACCACTGCTCAATACTATAGGACATGGCTTTAAGGTAAGGAGAGACTAGTTCAAGGGGGATATTAGAGGAAGGTTTTTCACTTAGAGAGTGGTTGTTGCGTGGAATGCACTGCCTGAGTCAGTGGTGGAGGCAGATACACTAGTGAAGTTTAAGAGACTACGAGATAGGTATATGGAGGGATTTAAGGTGGATGGTTATATGGGAGGCAGAGTTTGAGGTTCGACACAACATTGTGGGCCGAAGGGCCAGTAATGTGCTGTACTATTCTATGTTCTATGCTTCTCAAACATGTTTCTGTTATGAATATCTCAGAGGATGAAAGAAAATCCAATTCCCGCGATCATCTGCCTTACGGGTCCAGCATTTATACATTACAATAGATATACATTCCGCATTGTATACGTTATTAAATATGTTATTTCTCCGCGTTGCATGGTTGTGTTTAACGCTGATCTGTAACTTACATGTATCAATATCACAATGGAATAAACGAAATTACAGAAGGGAAGCTTGTCCAGTTGGACTGGAGGGGGATGTTGGTTAGGATGACGGTCGAGCAGAGATAGCTGACGTTTCAGGGATAGTTCAGAAGGCGCGGGATAGATATTTCCCATAGAGGAAAAAGTTTTCAAATGGCTGGGACAGGCAACCGTGGCTGACAACGGAATTTAAGGACTGCATAAGAAAGCCAGAAAATGCTATATGAGGGAGCAAATGTGGGTGGGAAGTTGGATGAGTGGGTGATTTTTAAATCCAAAGACAACATGTATTGGAAGGGAAATATGAAATATGAGATTAGACAATAATATAAAGCAGGATACAAAAAGGTTTCCTTTTGATTATATGAAGGGAAGAAGGTGTTTATTTTCGGCCACTGGAAAATTATGCCTGTGAGATGGTAAATAGGGACAAAGAACTGGCAGATGAACTTAATAGGAACTTTGCATAACTCTTCACTGTGGAAGACACTGTCAGTATGCCTGAGATCTGTGAGTGTCAGAGAACAGGAGAGAATGTCATTACTATTACAAAGGGAAAAGTGGTAGGCAAATTCATAGGTCGTAAGATGAATATTTCACTTGGGCCAGATGGTCTAAATCCCAGAAACCTGAGAGAGATGGTTGAAAAGAAAATGGCTGCATTGGTCATGATGTTTAAAGAATCACTTGATTTGGCTTGGATTCCGTGGTGTCGAAGATTGCAAATGTCACTCCACTCTTTGAGAAGGGGGGATGAAAAAGGGAGGATATTATAGGCCTGTTTTCCTACTGTCAGCGGTTGCGAAATTGTTGGAGTCTATTGTTAAATTTCAGGTTTCGAGGTACTTGGAGATTAATGATAAAATATGTCAAAGTCAGGATAGTTTCTGCAAAAGGTAATTTTGCCCGACATGTCTTGTCCGTTTCTATCAGGAAGTAACAAACGGGTGGAGAAAGAAGAGGCAGTAAATGTAATTTACTTGGATTTTAAGAAAGCGTTAGATATGGAGCTACACTTGAGGCTGGTTAACAAAATAAAATCCTATGGAGTTACAGGAAAAATATTGGCAAGGATAGACTAATGCTTTATCAGCAGCAGGCAGAAAGTGGGAATAAAATGGGCCTTTTCTGGTTGGCTTCCAGTAACTAGTGGTTTTCCTTGTGGATGAGTATTGAGACTGGCGCATTTCCCATTGTTTGCCAACGATTTAGATAACGGAATTGATAGTTTTGCGGATAATACGAAAATACGTGGAGGAGTCGGTATGGTTGAGGACGCCATCAAGTTGGAAGAATGGGCGAAATATTGGCAGATGGAAAATTGTTTCGGGAAATGTACGATACTGCATTTTTGTCAAAGGAACAATAGTGCGGACTATTGTCTAAATGGGGAGAAGGTGCAAACATCAAAAATGCAGAATGACTTAGGGGTCCTCGTGCAAAACTCCGAAGGTTCATTTATAGGTTAACTCCGTTGAAAGGTAGGCAAATACAATGTTGGTATTTATTTCAAGGAAAATGCAATATAGAAACAAGGAAATAATGCTGAGCCCTTAGAGGACAGTTCGTAGGCCACACTTGGAATATTTTCAACAGTGTTGGGCCTCATATCTCAGAATGGATGTGTTGTCGTAGGTTTGGAATTTGAAAGAAATAGACATTTTGACGGAAGTAAAGCACGAGTACACATCTGCCAAAATGCGATAGAAGGATCTGTCTGTCTAAAGACATCTAAAACGTTCACCAAAACAGTTCTCGTAGTGTGGTGTAAAGTCTCAAGTTTTTGTCAAGATTCAGATAAAGAAGACGATATCACGGTTATTCATTTATTAGACAATAAGGAATGACTGTACAAATTTTCATGTACGCTATGAAGGCGTGGGTTTTCCCAGACAAAATATATATCAAGTACAGATTCTGGAATAATCCGACATGATTTATTGAAAATATAATGAAGGTATGGCACTTTACGCACACAGGGACAGCCTGAGTAGAAGTTATTGTCATTTCTTGCCGCTTCGGTGTGGCGATGATCGCGCATTTACCTTAAATATGAAGTGTCTTAAATCCAGTCCTGAAAATATGGCACCTAGCATCACCTACGGATAAACATCCGCTTTTAGCCGTGACTTGCCTTCTGACTTACTAAAAATTCTGATAAATACAATACATATATTATATATTTATATTTTTGTCTATGTATATTCTGATAAAATTCTGAGTAATTATATATCTCGATCTGGTGAGACCCGACGCAGATTGGGGGACCGCTTCCTCGAGCATCTGCGCTCCGTCCGCCACAGCAGACAGGATCTCCCGGTTGCTGCCTACTTCAAATCTGCTTCACATTCCCATTCCGATATGTTCATACATGGCCTCCACGACTGCCATGATGAGGCCAAACTCAGGTTGGAGGAGCAACCGTCTGGGTATTCACCAGCCCCTTGGCATGAACATTGAATTCTCCAACTTCCGTTAGTTCCCTCCCCTCCGTTGCCCCAACCTAGTTTCAGTCCGCATCCTCCTACAGCTGACTGTCACCTCCCTCATGGTTCCACTTCCTTCTACTACCCATAGTGCTTTCCCGTTACATTTCTTCTTCACCTCTCCTGCCTATCCCCTCCCTGCTTCCCCTCCCAAACCCCTTGATCTTTCCCCTTACTGGTTTTTCACCTGGCACCTACCAGCCTTCTACTTCCTACCTTCTTTATAGAGCCCCTGCTCCGTCCCTGTTCAGTCCTACGAAGGGTCTCGGCCCGAAACATTGACTGTTCCCTTCCATGGATGCTGCCCGACCTTCTGAGTTCCTCCCGCGAGTAGTATGTGTTGCTTTGACCCCAG
Source organism: Hypanus sabinus (assembly GCF_030144855.1). Classification (NCBI taxonomy): domain Eukaryota; kingdom Metazoa; phylum Chordata; class Chondrichthyes; order Myliobatiformes; family Dasyatidae; genus Hypanus; species Hypanus sabinus. The sequence goes on along the minus strand of NC_082706.1, from coordinate 60,406,631 downwards.
CATCTGCAGAGTATTTTGTGTTTAAGCTCCGTCAAGACGCACTGCTTCAAACTGACTTTTTGTTTTTGATCTCTCGTTTACTGCTGTAGAATGCAGCACACTTGCCCTGTGCATAACTGCTCGTGCCCAGTTTCAATATCGCAATATTTGAATTTTCACATTTATTACCATAGTAGACACAATATATTAGTTCCAACGCTTCTGCAGACAGTCTATTTTAATGGGGGGAAATTAACACAGAAAGAAAACCCACAGCTGCATTTCTGCTGTCACACCCTGTCAGACAATCTGCTACACATGCACATTTCTGGGTCAGACCGGAGCTTCGTGCAGTTTTACACCCGCTTTTCGAAGGGGACACGCGAGGCGAGTTCTGGATAAAAAAAGCAATAATCACATATTTTGCACTGGTATAATGAAAATTGTAGGCATCCGGGCTCATTTTAACTTGCATCAGCTTTCCATATTTCAGGTATATTTTTCGAGTCATCACAAAAGTCCCTGGTATGATCGATAGTATTGTGAATTTGAATAAAATTCCACCAATGTTAGTAAACATCATAACGGCTTCGCATAACTCGCTAGCCCAGGATCTGGCAATAATCGGCTAATTTAGCGATCGCGTCAGTGCATTTCTGTTGATTATTTGCCCCCACGTAATTGAATTTATTTTGCTGAATTATCAGGGCCGGAAAACTGCTAGTATTCGCTCACCTGGCTGCAGGAATATAGGCACATATGGTGGCGGTCGAGGTCGTGGTGGCATCCGATACTCTCGCGAGACCATGGATCTGCGCCTGGAAAGCCTCTCCAGGGCGCAGGCCTGGGCAAGGTTGTCCGGAAGACCGGCAGTTGCCCGTGCAGCGAGTCTCCTCTTTCCAGCCACAGATGTTGTCCAAGGGAATGTCGGTTTGTCTTAGAAACTCCAGCCACGGATTTGTCCTCAGGGTTACTCCCGGAGCCGTTCTCATGAGTGGGTATGGCCGCAAGGCTGCGGAGGTTTGAAATCAGAGCTTTCCCTCTCTGAGATGGGCTACCTTCCCAGGCAGACAAGCTCCATCTGTCCGAAAGTAGCAGACATATAATTAACATAGAAATGAATTTGAACTCTTGTCAAAGCTTATATTTCGATTTGCGTTTTACCGACAGAGACGAACATATAACGGAGAAGATGTTTGACTCCACCCTACAGCTGCTCCCTGAATTTCCTCTGTGACAGAGTGTAGATACACGTGTTGGTGCAGGTACAGATATATTGCAACATGGACCCAAACTGTTGCAGGATATACGGCGGGGTATTCAAATATCTGTCTGTGTAATAGTAATTCCGAACTTGCCTGTTCATAGTATGTACAATAAATGGATCCACAGCAATATGAAATTGGTCCTCTTCCCTTTTGCTACCTATTTCATTGGTACCAATATGTACCACGACCTCTACCCGTTCTCCCTCCCACCGCAGGATGTCTTGGACACGATCAATAATATCACGGACCCTGGCACTGGGAGGCAAACTACCATCCGAGTTTCTTTCCTGCGTCCACAGAATCGCCTGTCAGACCCCCTGACTATAGAGTCCCCTATCACTACTGCCTTCCTCTTCTTTTCCCTACGCTTCTGAGCCACAGAGGCACGGCCACTGTCGCTTCCCCCAGGTAGGCTGTCCCCTTCCCAACAGTGCTCAAACAGGAGTACTTATTGTCAAGGGGTACAGACACAGAGGTTCTCTATAGTACCTGACTCTTCCCCTTCCCTCTCCTGACTCTGACCCATTTCTCTGTCCCCCGTGGCTCCGGAGTGACCATCTGCCTGTAACTCCTCTCTATCACCTCCTCACTCTCCCTAAACAGGCGAAGGTAATCGAGCTGCAGCTCCAGTTTCCTAACACGGTCGCTTAGGAGTTGTATCTCGATGCACCGGGTGCAGATGTGGCCGGGAGACTCCAGCACCTCCCACATCTGACACCCATCACAGAAAACTGGCCTCACACACATCCTCCTTCCTTTTGCAATCATCAACTGCCTCACCTCGTCCCATGGGGCCAAACCCCTTTCACTCTGCTACCTCTCACTCCGCTGCCAGGTCCCAACGCTGCCCGCTGGATATGGCTACCTTCTTTTTAAGCTGTTATCGTTCAACTGGCTGACGTCACGCACTTGCGCAGTCTGGCCTCTTTCCTGCCCCGAGAACTCAAAATGTCTTCCCGCTGGAAATCCTTTGGTGCTCTCCCGCTGCCTTCTCGTTCTGAATCAAAATCCTTTCCAGGAAGGGTAATATTCACACTTAGTTCTTGCTAAGAAATTGGTTTGGTGCAACAATAGTTGCCAATATGGATGAGAAATAACTTGGTAAACAATTAGATTAGTTTTGTATCTCGAAGGCTAACTCCATATCTAAACTGATATCTGCGTTTAATGCAAGATTTTCGTTTCATAAAACGATCTGTAAAATTAGATAATTTCAATATTTTTCAGCAACGGAAATGCGCTGTTTAACACGAGGTACCCGGATTTCTCCCACTAAAATACCGATCCATTTCTCCGCTCTCCATTGACAGTTTGTGCCATATCCTGTAGTTTTTTTTTCATACATTGTTCACTGCAGTTTTGTTTTTCTTTGCAAATTTTACAAAGCTCTGGGTGTCTATTGTGGAGGACAAATAACGTCTAAAAGCGACAGTTTACCCATGGGTGATGCGGTCTTCTTATTTTCCTTCCTGGATTTAAGAGACGTTGCATTTAAGTCCAATGAATTGAAGTGCGCCACAACAAACCGACATCGAATGACAATAATTTATATTCGCTCTGTCCCTCTGTGTGCGAAGTCCCATGCCCTCATTATATCTCCAATAAATCATTACCGAACAGTTTTTGTTTTCCGGAGTCCAACGTTACTTTATTCCAGAATCTAGTGCTAATAAATATTTGTTTGGGAACTCCAATACCTTGATTATATCTCCATGAAACACTACGGGCAGTCATGCTCTCCAATGAAAGATGGATTACACTATTTAGTGTCTGTGTCGCAGCTTGTATCTTCAGAAAAAAAACCCTCTACAACAACAACATTGCGGTTGAATTCGGACAAGCAGGTATTTACAATTCATTTCGGGATGGTTTGCTGGTGCTGCTCCAGGTGGAGGGTTTCAATTAGATTTGCAGAGGGAGGGGGACCAGAGTGTTAGAGCAGATAGTGAGGTGGAAGATGATAAAGGTTGTGCGAGACCTGCAAGTATAGTGCATGGAGAAAAGCCAGATCTAGCATATAAAGATGCTTTGAGAAAAGAGAAACAGCATAAAGGGTGTAAAGGTAGTAAGGTAGAAGGGCTAAAGTGCGTGTACTTCAATGCAAGAAGAATCAGGAACAAAGGTGATGAACTGAGAGCTTGGATACATACATAGAATTATGATGTAATGGCCCTTACAGAGACCTGGCTGGCACCAGGGCAGGAATGGATTCACAATATTCCTGGATTTCAGTGCTTTAAAAGGGATGGAGGTGGGGAAGGGGAGGAAGTGTGGCATTACTGGTCATGGATACTACTACAGCTACAGAAAGAGTGGGTAATGTAGCAGGATCGCCTTTTAAGTCGGTATGGGTAGAAGTCAGGAACAGGAAGGAGGCAGCTACTCTACTGGGGGTATTCTATAGGCCCACTGGTACCAGCAGAGATACCAAGGAGCAGATTTGGAGGCAGATTTTGGAAAGGTGCAAAAATAACAGGGTTATTATCATGGGTGGCATTAACTTCCCTAATATTGATTGGCACCTAATTAGTTCCAATAGTTCTGTTGGGGCAGAGTTTGTTAAATGTGTCCAGGACATATTCCTGTCACAGTATGTTGACAAGCTGACTAGGGGGAATGCCATACTAGATCTAGTATTAGGTAACGAACCGGGTGATGTCACAAATCTCTCAGTGGGTGAGCACGTGGGGGACAGTGACCACCGCTCCCTGGCCTTTAACATTATCAGGGAAAAGGATAGAATCAAAGAGTACAGGATTTTTTTAATTGGGGAAAGGAAAATTATGAGGCTATAAGGCTAGATCTTGCGGATGTGAGTTGGAATCGATTTTGCAGGGAAATGTACTATGGATATGTGGTCGATTTATAGAGATCTCTTGCAGGATGTTAGGGATAAATTTGTCCCTGAGAGTAAGATAAAGAATGGTAGGGTGAAGGAACCATGGGTGACAAGTGAGGTGGAGAATTTAGTCAGATGGAAGAAGGCAGCATACGTGAGATTTAGGAAGCAAGGATCAGATGAGTCTATTGAGGAATATAGGGTAGCAAGAAAGGAGCTTAAGAAGGGGCTTATGAGGGCAGGAAGGGGGCATGAGAAAGCCTTGGCGAGTAGAGTGAAGGCAAATCCGAAGGCATTATTCAATTATATTAAGCAGGGTTTGTGTGGTTTCTCGTGCCCCACAAATGACCAGGAGACGCAGAAGATTATTCAAGAAGGGTTAAACTTTAATTTGCAAATCAAAGCTGAGACAGTCATTGAGCTAGTCGCTGATTGCCCACCGATCCGGGGACATAGCATGTTTTATAGCAATCTCCTGGTTTAGCTGCATTAGCATATCCAATCAGTCTGCAGTTGCGTATCACACGTACATCCGCCACTATTGTTTCTACCCATTGACTTAATCATATTCGAATCTACATGTCTTAGCTACCTCTCATTAACACACCATTGTCTTCTACATTCTTAAGATTTCATTCTCCTACTAAATTGGGTACATGCAAAGCAAATAGCAAGTTTCAAAGCTGACTACATAGTTTTGGTTACACAGCAAACAATCTCAACTTTTATACTCCAATATATCCCCCCTTTGAGACCCAGGGGGTCTCACACAGAGAAATGACTAAGAGTCTGGGCACAAAAGCCCCAATATACTCAAGCACTTATTCCCAAATTTCGGGTTAAACTATAATTTTCTGCGCCAAGACCTCAAAGTATTCTCTCCCTGTTACCCTGGGCCGCTGAGCCCAAAACCTGTCCCTCTGTACCTGAGACAGGGAAAAAGACTCAGAAACCCTTACAATCTACTCCCACACTGTCGTTTTGCTCTTGTTCATCCTGCAGGTGTTGTAGGCTGTAACGATACATTCTTGGTGTTTCTTTCTCCAATAAGCTTGATTTAGTAATTGCCACGAGCATTGGAAATTATTTGGTTGCAGCATGCACTACAAGAGATTTGAAGCAAGGAAGAAAACAGCACAGCACAAGCGCACAGCTCAACGATTTAATACTGACAGTTATTGCTATTTTAGTCAGCCATGCTCCCCATCCTCCGAGTCTACTTTCCAAACAATCAAATAACTGATGTTCAAATCCTGCATTCTGTTTGACCTCCGTCCGCAGATTCTTTAATTTATTCATTGCTCTGTTGAAAGACCCTTCTGGGCTAGTATTGTTCAGTATGAAAGTGCAGCATTGTTCTCCAAACATTACACACACACACCCTTTTTCTGCCAAAAGCCAATCCAGTACCTGTCTGTTTTGCCACGCCAATCCCTGATAACATATTGGATACCCCTGAGCCACCTCATCTAGTCTCGTACTGTAGTATGCTTTCGGCTGCTTTGCTTTTCCTGTACCTGTCTCTTGTGTTAGATCCGCTGTGACATTACCCTCCTGTCGGTTGGATGCATACAAATGAAAACATTCTCGTAGTCAGGCAAAGCTAATCCTGGTGCTGACTGCAATTCCTGCTTAATAGTATTGAAAGCTATCTCCGCCTCTTCATTCCACTGTAAGCCATTCTTCAAATATGTATGTCCTGCTTCTGTCATTATCTTTCTTAAAGGTGCCACAATCTCAGCATATTCTCCTATCCAATCTGAGCTGTACCCGGCCATTCCCAAAAACGTCATCATCTGCCCTACAGTCTGCGGTTTGGGGCCTTACTTATTGCCTCAATCTGATCTGGTGCTATCGCCTTCGCTCCCTTTGATACTACCCTGCATTCCACTTGCTGCGTGCAAAATTGCAGTTTCTTTTTGGATACTTTATGTCCTCCGTGCGCCAGCTTCTCTAACAGAGTTATAGTGTCCTGCTCACACTGTTCCTTACTGTGGGAGCAAATCAACAGGTCATCCACATACTGTAACAATGTACTTTCCAATGGTATGCCCTCGAGGTCTGCCTTCAACACCTGATTAAAAAAATGGGGTGAATGTTTAAACCCTTGTGGCATTCTGGTATAGGTATATACTGAGCACCTCTGTAAGTAAATGCAAACAGATACTGACACTGGTCAGCCAGAGGAATGTTGAGAAAGCCGAACACAAATCAATCACTGAAAAGTAACTTGCTTCTGGTGGAACATTAGTGAAAAGCGTGTGGGGATTGCGGACTACCGCTGGCCAGTCCTCTACCACATCATTTACCGCTCGCAAATCATGCGCCAATCTCCACTTAGATTTTTCTGCTTTTAAGACCGGCAGCAACGGGGTATTGCATGGACTGTTTGTTCTTTTAGGCTCCTATTTCAAGCAACCCCTGCACTGTCGATGCTATTCACTCTTCTGCTTCTGGTCTTAGAGGGTATTGTGGTCTCGTGGGTGGAATTGCTCCCCTTTTCAGCCTTATTTCCACCGGACTTGCTGTTTTTATTTTCCCTACGTCCGTGTCATGCTGTGACCACAGAATTGACGACAACTCATCTAAACTTTTATCATTCTACTGGCCTCTTTCCTTTCCCAGCAAGGGCAGGTGTGGTTGGGGAGTTATTTCTACCTCTCTCACTGTCCCTACCATATCTACACTTAATATTATTTTAATGCAATTGTTGTCTTCTGATATCCACACCAGTGGTGTGATTTTCCTCCACACTGTTACGGTTTCAGCACTCTTCACTAAGGGTCCTAAGTCTTTAGACTGATATCCCTTGTTTACCAACAATGTACCGTGGGGTGCAGCCTCCGGTATACTGTACCATTTTTCTAAAAAGGTGTTCCACTTAACTTGTAAAGCTGCCCCTTGCTTTCCAATTATCACAGCCTCCCCTTCCAGGTGCTGTTGGGTACATGCCTCCAGGTGCCATCTCTCCTCTAACTCTCTGTTCTGAATCTCAGCAAAAATCACTGTACAATGTAGCTCAGATTTGGGCATTACAGCCCTGGGTAATATAGCCTGCACGCCCTTTTTCCATTTCTCCAGTGTTCCTGAATCTGATCGTCGATGTCTCCGATCCAAAAGACATTAGACTTCTTGTCTTCTCGCACTATCAATTGAGCCCCTGCTCTTTCCACACTCAGCCCATTTCTGGTGCATTCTAATTTTAATTCCAGTTTCAATAAGGCCTAACAAATTAATCGGAGTTCCTTTAAATACTAGCACCGACAAAACAATTCCTTTATTTCCCATTCTCAACCACACTGGATCCATGCATTGTGTCAACTGTGTTTTCCCCGAGAACCCTACCGTCTTAATAAACTTTCCTGACATGGGAAGGTGAAGGGCATACTGTGGCTGGACACAAGTGTATGTGGCTCCAGTATCTATCATCATTGCTGTCACTTGCCCTTCTAACATAATCTGAATAATGGGTTCCTCGTCTGCCTCCCTTGTTAACATTGGGTAATGTCCTTTCCCACTTGAGTTCTCGGGGCACCCCTAATACCTCGCATAGGTGTTCACAGGTTCGCTTGGGCCTGTGGGAGCTGGTCCTTGGCTAAACTTTAGTTCCCTTCTTATCTGTTCCTGCTGGTGTGTGACAGGCCATGGTGTAATCGGACAATCTCCTCTCATGTGACCAGGCTGATTATATCCCCAGCACAATCTCTCTACCTCTCTTTCCCCCTGCTTCCTCACTGGTCCCCTCTGCCCATAGCTCCTCTGTCCCCCTCCTTGGGACTTCCAGTCCTGTCTGGGCTGTTTGAATTTAGTCTGTTTATTTCTATGGTATAACCGATACTCCTCATACTCTTTTTCCTCTCTCAAGTATTTCATCTGTTCAATCTCTTCTTTCATTTCTCTTTGCCTGTTCCACCTTTATCCTTTCTGCCTGTATCTCCTTCCATATCGCCGCTTTTTCCTTCTCGTATTTTTTTCCTCCTCATTATCCCAAACTTGTACTTCTCCCTGCATGTTTACTGTCCCCGTCAGCAGGGGGCACTGCTTAGGGGTTCCTTCCTCATTATAGGGAGGGGGCTTTTCTGTTTCTTTTGCATCCGGGTACGGAGCTGAAGCCAGTTTCTCACTGTTCCTTCCTCTCTCTCTAACAGACTATTTCTGGAGCAGCTTAGTGTCTTCCTCGCCTGCAATCAATATTCTACTTGTCCTCCTCAGCCTTTCTCCCTCCGTTCTGAAGAGTTTTAGCACTTCCATTTCTCGTTCTCTTTTTTGCCCTCTTTTCTTAGATTTATCTTTTGGTTTGTAATTTTTAATTAGTGTCCCCATTTCTTCGCATAAACTTTCATCAAACGTTCCTCTCTGAAGCTTTTTGTGATCTCATATTTATTTATCGGGAATTTTTTGCTTAGAATCTCTACTGCCGTTCCTTTACCTGTCATGTTATTTCTTTCATTTTAAGGTATTTCAGAGATACACAGTTCGTTTGCTGGATATTATTTACCCTAATTCTATGCCTAGTCGATCGTCTATCTACCAGCGCTTTAAACTATATATTGGACTGTTCCCTTGTTTCCTATTCTGCTGTGCCGGTACAGACCTCTATTCAGAGCGGTGTCCACAGAACTTGCTCTTTGCACCTCGTCTATTCAGACCCTTATCTCTTAAGGCGGTATCCACGAGGATATTCTCTATTTTCCCTTTCCCTGCCCGTTCAGACCTTCGTCTTATACGAAGCGGTATCCACAGAGATTTAACAACACCACGTGGAATTTCTCTTAAATTAACTTCTTATCAACTTATTTGTACTTAACCTCACTGCAGTGGTCTTGATCAGTCCTCTGAGCCGCATGTTAACCCCCAATTCTGCCAGATTCTTTGGACTGGAGAGACCCTTCTGCAATGGTTCCACACTGCTGAGACTCCAAGACCTCCACAAAGCCAACAGAATTCTTAGTCCAAATTGCCGTTAAAAGCGTTTACCTTTTGTTTGGGTGCACCCTTTATTCTGTTAGCCTTGTGGGGGTCCCTAGAGGACTGGGAAGCGTCCCCAATCTGCCGTTTCCTTTCCGCGGATCTCTTTCTGGTCCTGCCGCTGTCGCCAATTTTGTCGTGGTTTCTCGTGCCCCACAAATGACCAGGAGACGCAGAAGATTCTTCAAGAAAGGTTAAACTTTAATTTGCAAATCAAAGCTGAGACAGTCATTGAGCTAGTCGCTGATTGCCCACCGATCCGGGGACATAGCATGTTTTATAGCAATCTCCTGGTTTAGCTGCATTAGCATATCCAATCAGTCTGCAGTTGCGTATCACACGTACATCCGCCACTATTGTTTCTACCCATTGACTTAATCATATTCGAATCTACATGTCTTAGCTACCTCTCATTAACACACCATTGTCTTCTACACTCTTAAGATTTCATTCTCCTACTAAATTGGGTACATGCATAGCAAATAGCAAGTTTCAAAGCTGACTACATAGTTTTGGCTACACAGCAAACAATCTCAACTTTTATACTCCAATAGTTTCAGCCCCACTGCTCCGTACCAGAGAAGAACGCCAATCGGGTCTATCACATCTGTCTTTGCTTGAAAAGTCTCGTGTCTTTCTCTGCCTGTCCCAATGTCTTTTATATTCCTTCTCTACCCCGTTCTCCTGCCTTCTCTCCATCATCTTTACTAATCAAGAGCCGATCAACCTCTGTTTTAAATAAACCCGATAACTTGGTCTCTGAGCCGTCCGTGGCAATTAATTTCGCAAGTCCCTCATCTCTCCAAATGCATGATCTCAGGTATTAGGCACTTTCACGTGTGTTTAAAAATGGCAGCTCTCTACTCTATCCATATCTCTTGTAATCTTCTCAATGTCTCTCAGCTCACCCGGAGCCTCCAACACTCCAGAGAAAACAGCCCATGTTTGTCCGAACTGTCCTTACATAGTAGCTCAATCTCTCATCCAGACAACTTCCTGGTGAAACTTTTCACCATTCTGTGAAGCCGCCTGACCCTTACACCACTAGCCATCTCTGTAAAACTCTGCATTACCTACGCTGCTGCGTTCAGTCGACAGCTAACGCGAGAAAGACAGCGACTGCGGCATTTGGCAGGGCTCACAAAATAGCTACACAGGAGCTGACAGTTTTTTTCTAAGCCTACCGATTTGCACGGTTATTTTGGCAAACCCTATCCGACCCTGTCTTCTGCAAAAAGGCTATTCCTTTTACTCATTCTCCACCACCTCTATTCACAGGATGAGGTTTCCTTTTCCAAGAGATCAAAGGTTCCCACAAAGAATCGGGTTTCCCTTTCTCCATCTTTGTTGCTGACCTCACTCCCATTGTCACTGTTTCCTTAAAACTCACCTTCATTCCAACTTCCAGCCACCTTAGCATTGATGGAGTCCCTCTTGTCTCTACCTGTAACCGCAAGAGCCTCCGAACACAACACATCATCCTTTGCAACTTCTTTCATCTTCAAAGGTATCCAACCACCAAACGCATCCTTACCTGCCCCACACGCTACGAACTTTGTGCTTTCCACAAGGATTCCATTCGTCACTGTCCACTAATCTCCCTCCTGGAACATATCCAAAAGCCGTGGATGCTGCTAAGTGTGAGGTGACACATTTTGGTAGGACTAATCAAAATAGGACATACATGAAAAATGGTCGGGCATTGAGAAATGCAGGAGAACAGAGTGATCTAGGAATAATGGTGCATAGTTCCCTGAAGGTGGAATCTCATGTGGATAGGGTGGTGACGAAAGCTTTTGGTATGTTGGCCTTTATAAATCGGAGCATTGAGTATAGGAGTTGGGAGGTAGTGTTAAAATTGTACAAGGCATTGGTGAGGCCACATTTGGAGTATCGTGTAAAGTTCGGGTCAACAAATTATAGGAAAGAAATCGACAAAATAGTGAGACTACGGAGGAGATTTACTAGAATGTTTCCTGAGTTTTAGCACATAAGTTACAGAGAACGCTTGAACAAGTTAGGTTTTTATACTTTAGAGCATAGAAGGTTGAGAGGGGATGGGAGAGGTATTTTAAATTATGAGGGGGATAGACAGAGTTGACGTGGATAGGCTTTTTCCATTGAGTGTAGGGTAGATTCAAACAAGAGGATATTAGTTGAGAGTTAAGGGGCAAAAGTTTAGGGGTAACACGAAGGGGAACTTCTTTACTCAGAGATTGGTAGCTGTATGGAACGAGCTTCCAGTAGAAGTGCTAAAGGCAGATTCGATATTGTCATTTAAAAAAATGGATAGGTATATGGACAGGAAAGGAATGAAGGGTTATGGGCTGAGTGCGGGTTGGTCGGAATACACGACCCGCACTGACACAGACTCGGCACGGACTCCAATGGCCGAGATGGCCTGTGTCCACGCTGCAATTGTTATATGGTTATATGTTTTATGGAACCAGGAGGTACGTCGTCTGCTGAAGGCTAGATCTGTGGCATTGAATCTTGCAACCTAGGCCTGTGCCAGAAAACCAGGTATGATTTGCGGAGGGCTATTTCAACGGCGAAGAGACTATGCCTAACGATGCTGAAGGTGACATCGAATGCACGACAACTCTGGCGGGTTTGCAAGACATTACTTCCTAGAAAGCAATACCCAATAGCATGAATGGCAGCGATGCTTCACTACCAGAAGAACTCAACACCTTCTGCGCACGCTTTGAAAGGGAGGACACAACTACAGCTGTGAAGATCCCTGCTGCATCTGATGACTCTGTGATCTCCGTCTCAGAGGCGATGTTAGATTGTGTGTAAAGAGAGTGAACCTTCGCAAGGTCCCGGTGGAGTACATGGTAAGGCTCTGAAACCCTGTGCCAACCAACTGGTGGGAGTATTCAAGCTGCCTCAGCAAGGACTTGAACCCATTGTAATTTGCCTATCGCCACAGCAGGTCAACGGCAGATAGAATCTCAAAGGCTCCTCACACTGTTTTAGACCACGTGGACAACACAAAGACTTATATCAGCCTGATGGTCATCGACTACACCTCAGCATTTAATAGCACCGTTCCCACAATCCTGATTGAGACGTTACAGAATCCAAACCTCTGTACGTTCCTCTGCAATTGGATCCATGACTGCCTGAACGGAAGAGCAAAATGTGTGCGGATTGGTGAAATCATCTCCTCCTCGCTGACGATAAACACTGGTGCACCTCAGGAGATTATGCTAAGCTCACTGCTCTACTCTATATACACACGACTGTGTGGATAGGCTCAGCTCAAATACAATCTATAAATTTGCTGTTCATGCAACCATTCTTGGTAGGATCTCAGATGGTGACGAGAGGGCGTACAGGAGCGAGATATGCCAGCGAGTGAAGTGATGTCGCAGCAACAACTAGGCACTCAACGTCAGTAAGGCGAAAGAGTTAATTGGGGACTTCAGGAAGGGTAAGACGAAGGAACACATCCCAATCCTCATAGATGGATCAGAAGTGGAGAGAGCAAACAGTTTTAACTTGTTAGGTGTCAAGCTCTCTGTGGACCTAATCTGCACCCAACATATCAATGCAGTTATAAAGAAGGCAGGACAGCGACTATACTTCAATCGATGTTTGAAGAGATTTGGTATATCAACAAAAACACTCAGAAGCTTCTATTGATGTACCGTGGAGTCCATTATGACAGGCTGCATCAGAGTCTGGTATGGCGGCGCGGCGGGGTGGGGGTGGGGGTGGGGAAGTCGTTGCTCCTGCAGAGGACCGAAAGATGCTGAAGAGGTTTTTAGCTTAGTCGGATCAATCTTAGGTACTAACCTACAAAGTAATCAGGACACTTTCAAGAAGCGGTGTCTCAGAAAGGCAGCGTCCATTATTAAGTACCTCCAGCACCCAGGGATGCCCTTTTCTAACCTTTTGCCATCAGGTAATAGGTACAGATGCCTAAAGGCACACATTCAAAGATTCAGGAACAGCTTCATCCCCTGTGCCATCCGATTCCTAAATGAACATTGAAATTTTGAACACAGCCTAACTTTTTAAGTATATATTATTTCAGTTTTGCGCCATTCTTAATCTATTCAATAGACGAATGCGGCAATTCATCTATCTATCTATTCATTCATTCATTCATTCATTTTTTTTATTTCTTCTATTTTATATATTGCATTGAACTGCTGCTGTTAAGTTAATAACTTTCACAACACATGCCGGTGATAATAAACCTGATTCTGATTCTGATAACCTTGCAAGTGAGAGAACTTCTCCCATTTACTGCCTCCATCAGCCCCATTCTGGATAACAAACAGACTTTCTAGCTGAGGTGACATTTCACCTGCGAGCCTGACAGGTTTATCTACTGTACCTGATGCTCTTAGTACAGCCTCCTCAACATCAGTGTGAACCGATCGAGACTGGGAGACAGCTTTGTCAAGCGCGTTTGCTCCGTCCACAATTAACAGGATTTTCCGGTAGCCAGTCATTTATAATTCACTCCCCATTTCCACATTGGCATGTCGGTCCATTGTTCGAACATAATCAGGGCACTCTCAGATTGGAGAAGCAACACCTCATATTCCTTCTAGGTCGCCTGCAGCCTGCAGTAGGGCATGAACATGTATTTGATTTATTTATTTATTTATCTATCTATCTATCTATCTATCTATCTATCTATCTATCTATCTATCTATCTATCTATCTATCTATCTATCTATCTATCTATCTATCTATCTATCTATCTATCTATCTATCTATCTAACTATCTATCTATCTATCTATCTATCTATCTATCTATCTATCTATCTATTTATTTATTTGTTTGTTTGTTTGTTTAGCATCTACAACCTTCCCTTTTCTTCTACCCCGTGCCCATTCTATTCACCCTTCCACATCCGCTGTTCTCCTCCACCACCTACTATCTCCCTCAAGTGCCTCTTTTCCTTCCCTTCCTTCCAAGGTCCTCTTTCCTCTCTTATATGATTCTTTCGTTTCAGCCCTTTGCTTTTGCCACCTAACCCCTCCCAGTTTCTATCTTCATCCCCTGCCCAGACCACCCGACTTCACCCTTATCTGGTTTCACATACTACCTATAAGCTTTACCTCCTCCAACTCACACCACCCCCAGCATCTTATTCCAGCGTCTTCCCTCTTCCTTTCCAGTCCCAGTGAAGGACCCCGGCAGGAAATGTCTGTTATGTTTTATTTCCTCTATAGATGCCTCTGGGTTCCTGCAAAATGTTGTGTATGCAACTCTGTATTTCCAGCATCTTCAGGATTTCGTTTAATTATGGTCATCCAATCTATATCGGGTCTCACTAATGTCGAGGAGGCCAATCCGGGAGAACCGGATATAGTAGATTACACCCAGCAGACCCAAAGCTGAAGAGATGCCTCATCTGGATGGACTGTGTCGGGCCCTGAATGATGTAGAGATTTGACGGGCAGGTGTGGCACGGATCAATCATAATGTGGCGACCCACTTCCTAGCGCACTCGAACCGGCTCACAAATAGCCAGCGCGCCGGCATAAATGTCAATCCCAAAAGGGAGCCAAGACTGCTTCACCAACAAAGGGAAAAGCCCACGCGGGACTGTGAATACGTGCCCCCTACAGTATCCGCGCGCGGTACAGGACTGTGAATACGGGCCCCTACAGCATCCGCGCCCAGGGAGGGCGGGATCAGGGAGGCTTTAAAGCGAGGCCGCGAAGTTCGAATAAAATCTTCTTTAACTGCAGTTTACCGACTCCGTGTCGTTATTTCAGCGCTGCGTGTAGCACACCGCTACAATTGGTGACCCCCGAAGGCCCAAACGATATTTGGGCCGAAGATGACCGACGCCGCATCAGTTCATGCAGCCATGCTTCTGGACGCTGCGACCTCACCTATAGTTCCAGCAATCAGAAGCCCAATTCCACGTTCGGCAGATAACCTCGGAGGACACATGTTACTCCTCCGTGGTGAGCTCCCTCGACCAGGACACAGCGGCCCAGTTTGAGGAGTCCATACAGTCTCCCCCAGCGGACAGCAAATACACGGAATTCAAACCTTGCTCAGAAAGACTTTCGGACTCTCACGGCGCGAGCGGGCTGTCCGCTTACTGCACCTGGATGGTTTGGGAGACAGACCTCCATCGATTTTAATGAATGAGATGTTGTCTCTGGCCGGAGGACACAAGCCCTGCCTCATGTTTGAGCAGGCATTCCTGGAGCAGCTGCCCGTGGACATACGCCTGATGCTGTCCGACGCGGATTGCAGCGTCCCTCGGAAGTTGGCAGCACTGGCGGACATGCTGTGGAACGCCAATAAGGAGAGTGGGGCGTCCGTCGCACAGATCACCAGGCCACGCTCCCAGCAGCAGACCAGACCAGGCCCGGCCACAGAGCCCGCTTACCCCAGAGGCAGGGGTGAGGAGACCAACGAATAATGGTGCTTCTACCACCATCGGTGGGGCGCAGAAGCCCGCCGCTGTCGCCCACCCTGCAATTTCCCGGGAAACGCCAGGGCCAGCCGCCGCTGATGGCTACGGCGGATGGCCATCGGGATAGCCTCCTGTATGGGTGGGACAAGCAGTCAGGACGCCGTTTTTTGGTCGATACCGGTGCCGAGATCAGCGTCTTACCTCCGACGAGTAACGACACCCGCAACAGGGCACCGGGTCCCACCCTGAGGGCCGCGAACGGCAGCACAATAAGGACCTACGGTACCGGTACAGTGCAGCTACAGTTCGGCTCCAGCCGTTCACGTGGGACTTCACACTGGCCGCCGTAGCCCAACCGCTTCTGGGTGTGGACATTTTGAGGTCTCCAAGCCTACTGGTCGACCTGCCGAGGCAGAGACTGGTCCACGCCGAGACCTTTCAGACGTACTCCCTGGATGAAGCCAGTTGCCGGCCCCACACCTGGACTCCATTACGCTGTCCGAGAACGACTTCAGCAGAGTCCTGGCGGATTTCCGATCGGTTCTGGCCCCGCTGTTTACGGCAGCCATGCCCAGACACGGCGTACAGCACCACATCCCGACACAGGGACCACCCTTCCACGCCCGTGCTCGAAGGCTTCCCCCGGAGAAGCTCCGACTGGCGAAGGAGTTCAAGAGGATGGAGGAATTGGGAGTCATATGGTGGTCCGACAGCACATAGGCCTCCCCCATGCACATGGTCCCCAAAGCGACAGGGGGCTGGAGACCATACGGCAACTACTGCAGGCTGAACGAGGCTACAACACCGGACCACTACCCTGAGCCGCACATTCAGGACTTTGCAGCAAACCAGCACGGCGCACGGATCTTCTCCAAGGCAGACCTAGTCCGGGGATACCATCAAATCCTGATGCATCCGGACAACGTCCCTAAAACCTCACCCATCAGCTCGTTCGGCCTTTTCGAGTTCCTCCGCATGCCGTTCGGCCTGAAGAATGCGGCACAGATGTTTCAGCGGTTAATGGTCGCGGTGGGACGAGACCTGGACTTCGCTTTCATCTATTTGGACGACATCCTCATAGCCAGCAGCAGTCGTCAGGAGCATCTGTCCCACCTACGTCAACTCTACGCCCGACTGAGTGAGTACGGTCTTACAATCAACCCGGCCAAATGCCAGTTCGGGCTCAACTCCAACGACTTCCTGGGCCACAGGATCACTACAGACGTGGCAACCCCTCTACCCGCTAAGGTAGACACAGTCCGCCATTTTCCCCGACCCACCACAATCAAAGGCCTTCAGGAATTTGTGGGTATGGTAAATTTCTACCACCGCTTCCTCCCTTCAGCTGAGCGAATCATGCGCCCCCTGTTTGCCCTGATGTCGGGTCCGGGCAAGGACATTAACTGGGACGAGGAGTCCTCCGCCGTTTTCATTAAAACGAAAGAAGCCTTGGCAAACGCCGCGATGCTAGTGCACCACAGAATGGACGTCTCTACCGCCCTCACAGTGGACGCATCTAACACGGCAGTCGGTGGGGTACTGGAGCAACTCATCGAGGGTCGCTGGCAACCCCTGGCATTTTTCGGCAAACATCTGCGACCACCCGAGCTCCAATACAGTGCTTTCGACCGGGAACTGTTGGCGCTATACCTGGCAATCCGGCATTTCAGGTACTTCTTAGAAGTTAGGCCCTTCACCGCGTTCACGGACTACAAGCCGCTTACCTTTACGTTCACGAAGGTGTCCGATCCCTGGTCGTCCCGCCAGCAGCGCCATCTGTCCTACATCTCTGAATACACGACGGATGTCCGGCATGTCTCGGATAAGGACAATGTCGTGGCGGACGCGCTCTCTCGCCCTAGCATTCATGCCGTTTCCCAAGGGCTAGACTTTGAGGCGCTGGCAGAGGCGCAGCAGGCAGACGAGGAGATCCCTAGTTACAGAACTTTAGTCTCCGGTTTGCAGCTCCAGGACCTCCCCGTAGGCCCAGGTAAGAGGACCTTACTCTGTGCCGTCACCACCGGCCAACGCCATCCCGTAGTCCCGGCAGCCTGGCGGCGACGCGTTTTCGACTCCATTCATAACTTAGCGCACCCCTCTATCAGAACAACCGTCCAGATGGTCTCCAGCAGGTTCGTTTGGCACGGACTCCGCAAGCAAGTCAGTGAATGGGCCAAAACGTGCATGCACTGCCAGACGGCCAAGGTGCAGCGGCACACCAAAGCCCTGCCGCTAAGGTTCCACCCCACCCACCGGCGTTTCGACCACATTATTGTGGATATCGTGGGCCCCCTGCCAGTGTCGCGTGGAGCGCGGCACCTCCTCACTATCGTGGACCGGTTCACCAGATGGCCAAAGGCGATCACGCTCACCAACACCACCTCCGTATCTTGCGCCCGGGCACTGATCGCCACCTAGGTATCCCGCTTTGGTGTACCGGCCCACATTACCTCCGACAGAGGTGCCCAGTTCACCTCCGGCCTGTGGTCAGCTATGGCCAGCCTTTTGGGGACACAGCTGCACCATACAACTGCCTACCACCCACAGCCGAACGGACTAGTGGAGCGTTTCTACCGTCACCTAAAGTCTGTACTCATGGCCCGCCTGAGAGGAGCTAACTGGGTGGACGAGCTTCCCTGGGTCCTACTCGGCATCCGACGGCGCCCAAAGACGATCTGCACACCTCGTCGGCCGAGTTGGTGTACGACGCACCCCTGGTCGTCCCCGGGGAGTTCATACCAGCCCCAAGGGGGCACGAGGAATAACCTGCAGCAGTCCTGGGCAGACTACACGAGAGTCTCGACAACCTGGCCCCCATACCCACTTCACAGCATGTGCAGAACCCGACCTGCGTACCCAAAGACCTGCAGAACTGTAAGTTTGTGTTTGTACCAAGGGGCAGGCATCGGTCACCGCTACAGCGGCCCTACGAGGGGTCGTTTACGGTGATCAGGAACAACGGGTCCACGTTCCTGCTGGACGTTGGGTGCAGAGAGGAGGTTCTCACGGTGGACCGACTCAAACCGGCCCATGTGGACGTGGCGCAACCGGTCGAGTTTCCGGCACCGCGGCGGAGAGTCCGACCTCCCAAACAGTCTCCGGCCCAGACTGTGGACATTGGGGGTGTATCGCTGGTTCTGGGGAGGGGGGTGCTATGTGGCGACCCACTTCCTAGCGCACTCGAACCGGTTCACAAATAGCCAGCGCGCCGGCATAAAGATCAGACCCAAAAGAGCGCCAAGTCTGCTTCACCAACAAAGGGAAAAACCCGCGCGGGACTGTGAATACGGCCCCCTACAGCATCCGTGCCCGGGGAGGGCGGGATCAGGGAGGCTTTAAAGCGAGGCCGCGAAGTTCGAATAAAATCTTTTTTAACTGCAGTTTACCGACTCGATGTCGTTATTTCAGTGCTGCGTGTAGCACACCGTTACAGTAAGAGAGTTTATTTTATGTGCAACAAGGGAAAACTAACACTGCACAAGAACTTTGAAAATAAAAGCAGACAATACATTCACTCCTTCAGACAAAAGTTGTACAGGGTGCGTAAGTGCACAGATATAGAAACCTTAGATGAGATGTAAGAAAGAGTATCAATAAGTTCCCTTAAAGATAAAGGAGGGAGGAGAAGGTGCCGGCGAGATGCAGCGCGCGCAGCCTCTCTGGAGTATGATATTTGTTGTTTGTTAAGTGGGGTTCTGTGCACAATTCTGATTAGATGTAGACAGATTTGAGAGCGTGGAGGAACATCCAGAGAAACTTCTAAAATGCCCGCTTCACTGCCGCTACTACTGTGTGGTCCGGAATCTCCGGAGGACAAGGCCTCCGAGACCTCGGCCTTGCTTGTTTCGGCGGCCGGGACGAGGTCAAAGGCACTCTTCAGAGGATGGCGCTCGGGAGGCTGTATCGGAGAGGCTGTTCCAAGGCCCGAAGTTTTCGGACGGACTCAAAGTCTGCTGTGGTTGGGTGCTTCCAATACATCGGTTGTCGGTGCCTGAAAGTTTATGGCAGGGAGAGTTTCTCCCTTTTTGCTGCCTGCTATCGGGGACTTTCGGAGTCGATCAGGACTTGACACTTTTTATAACCATGCCCATGGTCTGCTTTTTATCAAATTATGGTATTGATTTGCACTGCTGTAACTATATGTTATAATTATGTGTTTTTGTCAGTGTGAGTCTTTGGTTTGTCCTGTTTCTTTTGTGATATCACTCTGGAGGAACATTGTATCATTCCTTAATGCATGCATGCATTTCTAAATGACAATAAACGAGGACTGAGTGAATCTAATCTAATCTAATCTAA
This sequence comes from Hypanus sabinus, assembly GCF_030144855.1. Classification (NCBI taxonomy): domain Eukaryota; kingdom Metazoa; phylum Chordata; class Chondrichthyes; order Myliobatiformes; family Dasyatidae; genus Hypanus; species Hypanus sabinus. Next base: position 60,386,874 of record NC_082706.1, on the reverse strand, counting down.
TTTTGTTGTCTGCTAAATCACGTTATTTTGCATTTGATTTTGATCCTTTTGATTTTACAACATATCGCTTCAACATTACTGATAAGCTGGTCCAAACCAGACTGTGCATCGATAGCACATTCCTTCCATACTTCTTTACCAATGGTGTCAAGTTTAAAGGCATCACCTAAGCAAGCGCTTAAAATTCCTGTTAACGTTTCTTCTCAGCTTTGGTCATTGTATTGGTTTCGATCGTAAGGAGCATTCCTCAATTTTAGACGTCAGAAATCTCTCAAAACTCACGAGAGAGAGAGCGAGACTGCGAGTGAGGGAGAGGCAGAGGGAAGGGGAGAGAGGGAGAGAGTGGGAGACAAAGGGACAGAGAGAGACATTATTGATCCCGAAAGCAATTACAGTATCACAGTGGCATCGGAAGTGCACGGATATAGAAATAATAGAAGAGATATAAGAAAGAGTAACAATAAGTTCCCTTAAAGATAAGATTTACAATATTTACAAGTGAAAGGTGACAAGATCTCCCAGTTCAACTGACTAGTTGATAGTGCCTGAGTCAGCATAATTTTATACAGCAAAACAGGCTGTCCACAATAGCAGGCTGTGGTAAACAGAGGTTAATAACTGTCTTAACAGGTGGGGTGGGGACTGTTATCACTTCCCCGTTTATAGGTTGACATTGGCGGTGTGCAGTGAGACTGCAGGCAAGATGATTGGGCAAAGTGCTGTCAACAGGCCGAGTTGCAACTTAAAGAGTGGACAAATTGGAAACGGGTGAATGCAGAACTGAAGCTGCTGTATTTGAATACACGCCGTATATCCAGAATAAGATAGATGAACATGCTGCACAGTTACAGTTTGGCATGTGTGATGATGAGGGCATTACTGAACCATGGTCGAAGGAAGCTTATAGTTGGGAGCTTAATGTCCAATGATACACATTGTGTCGAATGGACAGGCAGAGTGGCTGGCATCACTCTGTTGGTAAAAAAAAAAGAAATGAAATCGTTAGAAAGAGGTGACAAGGGATGGGTAGGTTTGAATGATTGTGAATGGAGCTACGGAACTGCAGGGTTGAAAAGACCCTGGTGGGAGTAATATACAGACCCCCAAACGGTAGTAAGGATGGGGTCTACAAATTACAACGGGAGATAGAAAATGCTTGCGTGATTTCAATACGCAGGCAGATTGGGAAAATCAGGTTGTGCTCGATTACCGGAGGAGGTGTTTCTAGGATGCCTAGGAGGCGGCCTTTTGAAGCATCTCGTGGCTGAGGCCACAAAGGGATCAGCGATCCTGCATTGGGTGCTGTACAATATATCAGAATTGATTAGAGAGTTTAAGGTACAGGAACTCTAAGGAGAAAAGTGATCATAAAATGAAGGTATTCCTCACCCAATGTGAGAAGGGAACGCTTCTGCTCATATATCTTAAATACAAAGTGCTCTGCATATGCTGGGGTCAAAGCAACACGTACAACACGCTGGAGGAACTCAGCAGGTCGGACACCATCCTTGGAAAACATGACTTGTTTCCACGGATGCTGTCCGACCTGCTGAGTTGCTCAAATATCTTACTGTCTTATGAGGCAGTAGAATGATGGACTGAAAGGTCTGTTTCTGTAGGTTTGTGTCTGTAACTGACATAGTGGCACAGGAGCAGCCCGGCAATGGCAGAAGGAGTGTTCCTGTGCTTTTGTGTCTGTGTCTGTGATTGACTGAAATAGGACAGGAAATACAGGATGATGGGTTGAAGGTGTATTCATCTACTGTCCTGTCTGTGCTTCTCTCTCAGGGGCTGGAAACTTCAGAGCTGTTGCTGTTCATTGCTGTTGTGCCTGTGACTGACTCTAATTGCACAGGAACGGCAGCAAGATTGCCCAAGGGGTTTTCCTGTGCTGTCGTGTCTGTGACTGAATCTACTGGGACAGGAACATCATGGTAATAGTCGAAATCTCTCTTCCGGTGCCGTTGTGTCTGTGACTGACTCTTATGGGACAGAAAAAATCATGGAGACGGGCCTGAGGGCTTTTACTGTACTGGTGGGTCTGTGACTGTTTCTAATGGAGAGGAGTATTTGGGAGATCCTGCTTTCTGTGGCAGACAGAGCGTAAGTGTTCAACGAAACGGTCTTCCTGTTTTCGTCGGGTCTCACCAATATATAGAAGGCCACACGGGGAGCATCGGACACAGTATGTCACACCAGACGACTCACAGGCTCACCTATGCTTCTTCCGCCAGAGAAAGCGGGATCTCCCAGTGGCCACACATTTAAATTCGACGTCCCATTCCCATTCTGATATGTCTATCCATGGCCTCCTCTACTGTCAAGATGAAGCCACTCTCAGTAGGGACAGCACCTTCTATTCCGTCTGGGTAGCCTCCAACCTGATGGCATGAACATTGATTTCTCTAACTTCCATTAATGACCCTGCTCCACTTCTTATCCCACCGTTTTTTTTTGTTTGTTTGTTTGTTTATGCACCTTTTTTCCCTCCTCTCTCTCTTATTTCTCTCTCTGCCCCTCTCACAATCACTCCTCGCCTGCTCTCCATCTCCCTCTGGTGCTCCCCTCCCTCTTTCTTTCACCGTAGGCCTCCCGTCCCATGATCCTTTTCCTTCTCCATCTGTGTATCCCTTTTGCCAATCAACTTTCGAGCTCTTGGCTTCATCCATCGCCCTCCTGTCTTCTCCTATCATTTCGGATCTCTCCCTCCCGCTTCCACTTTCATATCTCTTACTATCTGTTCTTTCAGTTAGCGTTGGCCCGAAACGTTGACAGTGCTTCTTTCTATAGATGCTGCCTGGCCTGCTGCGTTCCACCAGCATTTTGTGTGTGTTGCTTGAACTTCCAGCATCTGCAGATTTCCTCGTATTATTGTTTTACCAAACCTGCTTGTCTCCCTCGGCTGCAAGTCCTTACTGTTGCTAGTATTGGCCTGCTGTATCTGCTTTGTCTACTCAAAGTATTGTGAGAAGTTCGGGTTTAAAAATATAATTAGAAAGGGTGTGGGTGAGGCTGAATCGTAATATTGATAATGGTTCAGGACCTCTGTGTAAGAAAGTGAACAGTACATTAACACTGAATAAGGTCAGCAGAGATCCATTCTTCATAAGGAAAATCGACTAAAACAATTAGCTCCAGATTCGTTGGTCGTTCAGAAGAATGTTTGCCGAATTTACCGAGCCGTAAAAAGATCCGACTGGGATATGAGTGTGAGTATACGGAGAGAAATAGACAACGTGGAAACAGCCCCCTGTCCGAATAATGGCAGGTAGTGCCCATGGTCCTTTGGTTCAAGTGTAATTGGCATTCAACCAGACTCCTGTATGCTAGACGGCATAAGACCACATAAGTTAAAGGAACAGAAGGAGGCCATCCGGCCTATCAAGTTTGCTCCACCATTGAATCATGGCAGATCTGATAGCTGCAGTCTCTCCACACCCTTTGGTGCCCTGGCTAATCAAGATCCTATCTATCTCTGTTTTCAATACTCCCAATGATTTGGCCTCCACTGCTGCTCGTGGCAACAAATTCCACAGATTTACCACCCAGTGACTAAAATGAGTTCTCCGCATCTCTGTTCTAAATGGACGTCCTTCAATCCTGAATTCCTGGCCATTCGTTTTTGATTCCCCTGCCATGGGAAATAACGTTTTTTCTGTCTAACCTATTCTCGCCTTTTAACATTCGGAATGTCATTATGAGATCCCCATCATTTTCCTGAACTTCAGGGAATAGAGACCAAGAGCTGCCAGACTCTCAAACCCTAATAACCCTTTCAATCCTGGAATCATTTTTGTGCATCTTCTCTGAACCCTCTCCAATGTCAACATATCCTTTCTAAAATAAGGAGCCCAGAACTGCACACAATACTCCAAGTGTGGTTTCAAGAGTACATTATAGAGTCTCAACATCACATCCATGCACTTATATTCTATAACTCAACAAATGAATGCCTCCGCAGTCTCTCCAGCTACTTCCTTCAGAACCTGGGGGTGCATTGAGATAGATAGATAGAATGATAGATAGATACATTATTCATCCCCAAGGGGAAATTCAACATTTTTCCAGTGTCCCATACACTTATTGTAGCAAAACTAATTACATACAGTAATTTAACTCAGTATAAATATGATATGCATCTAAAATCAACCTCCCAAAAAGCATTAATAAATAGCTTTTAAAAAGTTCCTAAATAGTTTACTAAAGTGCATTGAGTGGTAACTTAAGCTCAGTCCTAACCCCGGCACGTTAACATGTCTTGCCCCTGGTGGTTGATTTGTAGAGCCAAATGGCATTGGGGAGTAATGATCTTTTCATCATTTCTGAGGAGCATTGCATTGACAGTAATCTGCCACTGAAGCTGCTTCTCTATCTCTGGCTGGTGCTGAGCAGAGGATGTTCAGGGTTTTCCATGATTGACCGTAGCCTACTCAGCGCCCTCCACTCTGGCACTGAAGTCATACTCTCCAGTTCTGTGCCCACGACAGAGCCCACCTTCCTTACCAGCTTATTAAGACATGAGGCGTCCCTCTTCTTAATGCTGCCTGCCCAGCATGCCACCACAAAAAGAGGGCACTCTCCACAACTGACTGATAGAACATCTTCAGCATCTCACTACAAACATTGAATTTCTGAGGAAGCCTTCTGAGAAAGTACAGTCGGCTCTGTGCTTTCCTGCACAGGGCATCTGTGTTGGCAGTCCAGTCTAGCTTCTCGTCTAACTGCATTCCCAGATACTTGCAGGTCTTAACCTGCTCCACACATTCTCCATTAATGATCACTGGCTCCATATGAGGCCTAGGTCTCCTAAAGTCTACCACCATCTCCTTGGTCTTGGTGATATTGAGACACAGGTAGTTTGAGTTGCACCATATCACATTGTATCAAGTCTAGGAGATTTATCCACCCTCTGACCATTAAGCTTTCTGAGTACCTTCTCAGTCTTAAATTTCACTGCACATAATTCACTTCCCTGACTCTCCTGACTGTTCAGTATGCCGCTGAACATGTGTTCAGATGTCTTCTGTGAAGACGGATGCAAAATACTCATTCATTTCCTCTGTCATCTCTGCATCTCTCATTACAATATCCCCAGCATCATTTCCTATTGGTCTCAGAGCTACCTTCAGTTTTCTTTTACATTTAATATGCTTAACAAAGCTTTTAGTATCTTGATAAGCCGAACATCTCAACCCAGTTTTAAAAACCTTTAGAAAGTATACCATGGAAGACATTGAAGTGCCTACATTCATCCAAATGACAGCAGAAGGACGTGTGTGTGTGTGTGTGTGTGTGTGTGTGTGTGTGTGTGTGTGTGTGTGTGTGAGAGAGAGAGAGAGAGAGAGAGAGAGACAGAGAGAGAGAGAGAGAGAGGGGGGGGGGGGGTTTCATTTACCGAGCGCTCTCTGTCACAAGCCCTGTGGCCGAATTCTGCTCAGTATCTCAGGATCTCCGATGGCCAGAGATCCTCAGTATAATGTCCAAGCTGATAGAATCAAGGACCATGAGATAAAGGAGCAGAATAGAGTTATTTTGCTCATCGAGTCTTTTCTGCCATCCCATTGTGACTGATTCTCCTCCTCTTGTTTTCCTGTTTAATTTCTGGCCCTCTGGGTGTCGAAAATGATGATTCGTCTTAACACCACGATTTCAGAGTACAAACCACCATACAATTACTAAGCAAACTAAATAATCAGCTGAGAAATGATGCCCAGAGCTGAGAAATGTGATGCCACATTGATTGTGTGAATAGTCAGAGGCTTTTACCCGGGGCTGAAATGGTTGCCGCAAGAGGACACATGTTTAAGGTGCTGAGGAGTAGGTACAGAGGAGATGTCAGGGGTATGTTTTTTAATCAGAGAGTTGTGAGTGCGTGGAATGGGCTGCCAGCAATGGTGGTGGAGGTGGATGCAATAGGGTTTTTTAAGAGACTTTTAGACAGATACATGGAACTTAGTAAACTACAGGGCAATAAGTAACCAATCAATTTCTAAGGTAGGGACATGTTCAGCACAACTTTGTGGGTCGAAGAGCCTGTATTGTGCTGTAGGTTTTTATATGTTACTGTGAATAGTTTTAATGCTCAGAAGTGTAAGGGAAAGTAATAAACAATGGCCCTTCTGAAAACTATCTCTTTCAAAATAAATTAAGGAAAATTCTGAAGACAGTGACAACTTAATTAATAGACTAATACACTCTTGTCAGACATCTAACCAAGTGCAGGTATCGATTTTAACCGATGTTTCATTTCCAACTCTGCATTCTTTGTTGGCTATGATACCTAAGTATGACAATTCATGTGGTATATACACCCCCAGTCGTCGCTTAACTTGGTTTCAGATACCAGATTATCTTTCTGATCTCGTAGCTGATGATAAACCTCTTGTTTTCTTTCAGAACATCCATCAGCAGTCCTGTATCTTTTCACTCTCTCAATTTTTACTCGGTTAACTCCAGCTGTGTCTGCCATGCCAATTACGTCCTTTCGGCCATCATAACCTGAGCCACTAGAGGTCCCTTTTGCATTGGTTTCCCTTTCCAGTTCCTTGGAGTTCGCTGTTTCTGGGGACGCGTCACTTTTGGCTGCCTTTTAAAATGATTGACATCACTGTTAACCCCTCCCGCTGAGACTGCTGATCCTGCCACCGAAGGTCTCCCCGATTCCGCGCAGATTCGCCTCATTCCACTTTGCAATTCCGAATAGAGCTTTTGTGTGCGTACAATATTTACATACTACCTTATAACGCGTTAACTCGATGCACAGATCTGTTTCTCTGCTGACTTGTCCTTTCCGTACTTCGTTAATGTTATTATGTGTCGCGTTTCAAAGTATCGATCTGCTCTGTAACTCATACGATCGCGGCTTCCTAGCTCCGTTAAAGTTGCCCAGGCCCAAGCTGTCGTTTCAGTTCCTCACTGCATACTTTTGATTTTACAATAGATCGCTTCAACATCACTGATAAGCCCGTCCTCACCAGACTGTGCATCGATAGTACGTTCCTTCCTTTCAAGTTTCAATGCAACACCAAAGTAAGCGCTTAAAATTGTAGTTAACGTTTCTCTTTCAGCTTTGATCACTGTTTTGGTTTCGATTTCTCACTTTTAGTCGTCAGAAATCTCTCAAAACGAGAGAGGGAGATTTTAACGATCCCAAAAGCCATCACGTTATCACAGTGGCATCACCAAGGGACATACAGTAGATACACTCATTGAAGAGATTAATAATACGTTCCCTTTAACATTAGATTTACAACATTTACAAGTGAAAAGTGACAGGATTTCCCAGTTCACACTGATAAGTTGATAGTGCCCTAATTACCTTAATTTATGCAGCAGCCCTGGCTGTCCGCGGTAGCAGGATGTGGTAAACAGAAGTTAATAATAAGCTAATAGACGGAGGGTTTGGGGGGGGGGGGTTATTATGACTTCCCCGGCTATAGGTTGACTTTGGCAGTGTGTAGTCAGACTGCAGGCAAGAGTCGGCTGATGATTGGACAATATGGCAGTCAACAAGCCGTGCTGCAACATAAAGAGTTGACAAAATGGAAAAGGGTGAATGTGGAAGTGATTGTGTTCAATAGGATACGCGCAGTATATCCAAAATAAGTTAGATGAACTTGCTGGGCAGTTACAGTTTAGCAGGTACAGTGGCATGCAGAAGTTTGGCCACCCCGGTTCAAATGTCTGTTACTGTAAGTTACTAAATCAGTGATAGATGACCTGATTTCCAAAACGCATAAAGTTAAAGATTACACATTTCTTTAATATGTTACGGCAAGATTACTTTTTTTTAATTTCCATCTATTGCAGTTTCAATATAACAGAAAAGGAAAAGAGCCCGAAGCAAAAGTTTGGGCACCCTGCATGGTCAATACTTAGTGATAAGTATAATACTTGGCAAGAACATTTGGCCCTCCTTATCCGCAGGGAATTGGCTCCTGGACCCCCTCGGATACCAAAAAAACGCAGAAGCTCAAGTCACTTATTTACTCAGTTAGGTGAGCTTTTGGACCCAGCGGAACCATGGACCTTATTTAAAGTGTCTCAGTGTGGTGGACATTAGGACCCGGCGGTTCAACTCTGAATCTGCAGTGTTTGTGTACATGAAAATAGTGACGATCAAGATTGAAAATAAAGTGGAAGAGCTAAAGCGATCAGAAAGAGATGAAATGCCATTGGTCATTGGAAAAGCGTTAGGCTACAGTCGGTCAATGATCAAAACAATTTTAATGCAGCATGTGAAAGGCCCTGCCCCGATGAAAACTACAATTATTACTAAACAACACAATGGTTTAATTATTGAAATATATACATTTCTTAAGTGTTTTATATGCATACAAATTTAAAATATATACTATATAATAAGACAAACGTTTGACTACTTGAGCTAAGTAAAACTGGATGTATCTGTTCCGACTTCAAATCCGACTTACAGACAGACTCGGGAATGGTACTCGTTCATACTTGTACATTAAAATGGGACTGCTTGTACATTAAAATCATCTCTAGATTACTTATAATACCCAATACAATGGAAATGCTATTTAAATATTTGTTATACTGTATTGTTTAGGGAATAATGACAGGAAAAATTACTCTGTACATGCTCAAACAATAAGTGCTGGAAAGAGAACTTCTGTGTTTTTCCGATCTGTGGTTGGTTGAATGAGCGCATGCAGAACCCGCGGATAAGGAGGGCCAACTGTATCAAAGCTTTAAACGCTTTCTGTAGCCACTTAAGGGTCTTTCAATTCTTGTTTGGGGAATTGCACCCATTCTTCCATGCAAAAGACTTCTAGTTCTGTGAGATTCTTGGGCCGTCTTGCATGCACTTCTCTATTGAGGTCTGTCTACAGAATTTTGATGAAGTTTAGTTCAGGAGACTGTGAGGATCATGGGAAAATCTTCAGCTTGCACCTCGCGTAGTGCATTGTGGATTTTGAGGTGTGTATAGGATCATTATCCTGTTGCAGAAGCCATCCTCTTTTCATCTTCAGCTTTTTTACAGATGGTGCGATGTTTGCTTCCAGAATTTGCTGGTATTTAATTGAAATCATTCTTCCCTCTACCAGTGAAATGTTCCCTGTGCCACTGGCTGCGACACAAGCCCAAAGCATGATCTATCCACCCCTGTGCTTAACAGTTGGAGAGGTGTTATTTTTATGAAATTCTGCACCCTTTTTTCTCTAAACATACCTTTGCTCATTGCAGCCAAAAAGTTGTATTTGCAATTCATCAGTCCACAGGACTTCTTTCGGAAATACATCAGGCTTGTTTTGATGTTCCTTTGCAAACTTCTGGCGCTGAATTTTGGACACAGGAAAGGTTTTCTTCTGATGACTCTTCCACGAAGGTCATATTTGTGCAGGTGTCGCTACACAGTAGAACAGTGCACCACCACTCCAGAGTCTGCTAAATCTTCCTGAAGGTATTTTGCAGTCAAACGGGGGTTTTGATTTGCCTTTCTGGCAATCCTATTAGCTGTTCTCTCAGAAAGTTTTCTTGCTTTTCCAGACCTCAACTTGACCTCCACTGATCCTGTTAACTGCCATTTCTTAATTACATTACAAACTGAGGAAATGGCTACCTGAAAATGCTATGCCATCTTCTTATAGCCTTCTCCTGCCTTGCGGGCATCATTTATTTTAATTTTCAGAGTGCTAGTCAGCTGCTTAAAGGAGCCCATGTTTGCTGATTTTTGGGACAAGGTTTGAGGAGTCAGGGTATTTGTAAAGCTCTGTAATTTGCAACACTGGCCTTTCCTACTGATGATTGTGAACAAGCCACAGGCCTAAAAAAGCTAATTAAGTTCTGAGACCTTGGTAAAGTTTATCTGAGAGCTCAAATCTCTAGGGGTGCCCAAACTTTTGCATGGTGCACCTTTCCTTTTTTTCAGTCTAAAATTGTACAAAACAAAAATAGTGCACTATTCCTGCTTAAAATTTCGAAAAGAATGTTTCATCTTTATCTTAATGACTTTTGGAAATCAGTTCATCTTCTACACAGTTAACTATTCACAGTGACAGAGATTTTGACCAGGTGTACCGAAGCTTTTGCATGTCACTCTATGATGATGTGGGTATCACTGAGTCATGGCTGAAGGAGGATTATAGTTGGGAGCTCAATGTCCAAGGATAGACATTGTGTTGAATGGACAGGCAGAGTGGGTAGCATTGCTCTGTTGGAAAAAAAGGAAATCAAATCATTAGAAAGAGGTGACATAGGATGAGTAGGTTTGAATGATTTTGGATGGAGCTACAGAACTGCAGAGGTGAAAAGATCCTGATAGGAGTGATATACAGATGCCCAAACAGTAGTAAGATGGTGGTCTACAAATTACAACGGGAGACAGAAAATGCTTGTCAAAAGGGCAATGTTACAGTAGTCATGGGTGATTTCAATATGCAGGTAGATTGGGAAAATCAGGTTGCACTCAATTACAGGTGGGGAATTTCTAGGTTGCCTATGAGGTGGCTTTTTCAAACATCTGGTTGTTGAGGCTACTAGGGGATCAGTGATCCTGCACTGAGTGTTGTACAATGAAACAGAATTGATTAGAGAGTTTAAGGTCCATGAACTCTGAGGGAAAAGAGATCATAAAATGATGGAATTCACCCCGCAATTTGAGAAGGAAAAGCTTCTGCTCATCCATCTTATTGTCTTATCGAGCAGCAGAATGATGGGTTGAAAGATCTGTTTCTGTAGTTTTGTGTCTGCAACTGACTTTAATGGGACAGGAACAGACCAGCGATGGGTCGAATGGGTGTTCCTGTGCTGTCGTCTCTGTTACTGACTTGAATGTCACAGTATGAAGATTGGCCGAAGCGGTTTTCCTGTGCTGTCGTGCCTGTGATTGTCTCTAATGGGACAGGAACATTAGGGTGATAGGCCGAAAGTGTGTTCCAGTACTGGCTTGTCTGTGACTGACCATAATGGGTAAACAGAAACCTGATGATGGGCCGAAGGTATCTTCTGGTACCGTTGTGTAAGTGACTGACTCTTCAGGGACAGGAAAATCATGGAGATGGAGCAAAGAGCTTTTCCTGTATTGATGAGTCTGTGACTGTCTCTAACGTGAGAGGAGCACCAGGCTGATGGGCCAAAGCTTTGGTCCTATGCTTTGGGGTCTGTGACTGACTCTAATGTGGCAAGAGCATCAGGGTGATAGGGCGAAGGTGTGTTCCTGTGCTGCCGCATCTGTGACTAACTTTAATGGGACAGGGAATTCAGGGTGATGGGCTGAAGGTGTGGTCCTGTACTGTCCTGTCTGTGGGTTTTTCTAATGGGATGGAAACATCATGGCGATGCGACAAAGGGGTTTTCCCTTGCTCTTGTGGTAGTGACTGACACTGATGGTACAGGAACAGTATGAAGATGGGCCGAAGGTGTGTTACTGTGCTGGCTTGTCTGTGATGCAACCTAATGGGGCAGGAGAAACCTTGTGTTGGGCTGAATGTGTCTCCTGTGCTGTTGTGTATGTGCCTCTCATTGGATAGGAACTTCAGGGTGATGGACCGAGGGGTTTTCCTGTACTGTTGCATTTGTGACAATCTCTAAGTCTCTAATGTGACTTAAATGGGTGATGGGCTGAAGGGGTGTTCATGTGCTGTTGTGTGTGTGACTGAATCCAATGCTTATAGTAATACCGTATATTCCTGAGTATTAGCCAACCTGGAGTATAAGCAGACCCCCATTTTCAAGGCTGTAAAAGTGCCTTTTTCATGTTACCTTTGAATAAGTCGAACCAATTCGTAGAGGTTTTTGATATAACCAGAAAAGATCACAAGATCTTACATGCCAGTACTCAGCTTTGCTGGATCTGGAACCAGGAAATTTTGTGAACCAGTACCTGCTAAGAAAACAGGCCTACTCATTGTACAGCATTATAAGTAAATTCTTAATAAATAAATCAGGGAAATCTTGGATTAGGTCTTTAATGGTAAAGAATTCTCAGAATTATAACCCTTGCAAAACCATTTAGCGCCCATCGTAATCTTGTTCAAACATAACACGGGGTGGCAGAATCAATACGTCTACTCAGTATTGAGTTTGTGACCGCCATGTACAAAGGATTAAAATGAATGCGATATGATGGTGTCTTCAAGCTGAAGGTTGTTGATTTTGCTAAAAGAACAAGTATTTCTGCAGCTGCTAAGAAGTTTAGTGTAAGCGAGAGAGAGTGAGAGACAATAGATGAGAGACAATAGGTGCAGGAGGACACCATTTGGCCCTTTGAGCCAGCACCACCATTCAATATGATCATGGCTGATCATCCACAATTAGTACCCTGTTCCTGCCTTCTCCCCATATCCTTGCCTCTGCTATCTTTAAGAGCTCTATCTAACTCTTTCTTGAAAGCATCCAGAGAATTGGCCTCCACTGCCTTCTGAGGTAGAGCATTCCACAGATCCACAACACTCTGAGTGAAAAAGTTTTTCCTCAACTCTCTTCTAAATGGCCTACCCCTTATTCTTAAACTGTGGCCTCTGGTTCTGGACTCCCCCGACATCGGGAACATTTTTCCTGCCTCTAATGTGTCCAATCCCTTAATAATCTTATATGTTTCAATCAGACCTCCTCTCATCCTTCTAAATTCCAGTGTATACAAGCCAAGGCTCTCCAATCTTTCAACATATGACAGTCGTGCCATCCCGGAAATTAATCTTGTGAATTTACATTGCACTCTCTCAATAGCAAGAATGTCCTCCCTCAAATTTGGAGATCAAATCTGAACGCAATACTCCAGGTGTGGTCTCACTTGAACACAATATTGCAGGTGTTGTCCAGGTGTGGAGAGAGTGGAGAAAGGTAGAGGACATGCTACGGGAAATGCCAAAGACAAAATGAGCAAACCGCGGGAAAACATGTCAGTGTCCAGATCTGGAAGAAAAAGTTTTAGAGTGGGTGAATCACCAGCGATCGTCCGGATACATTGTTACCAATGAAATGATTCGAGTTCAAGCGTTGAAATAGGCCGAAAAACACCATGAGCTCAGCGAAAATTTCAAAGCTATGCAAAGCTGGTGCACCCGATTTATGAATAGACGTGATCTTGTATTGAGACAAAAAAAGAAGATTGCTCAGAAAATTGCCACAGGGTGTTATTGTTTAAATTCAAGAACGCTGCTGGATGGATGAAGTCGGTTGCTTGAAGTGGGTTGAAGAGGTGTGGCGTCGATGTCCTGAAGGTTTCGGGAAAGAAAAGTTGCTGCTTGTCTGCAACATCTTCAAAGCGCACTTGTCAGGTGAGACTAAAGCAACATTGAAAGCTGAAAATCTCCGTGCTTCAGCCACTAGTTGTGAATTTAAACAAATCTTTCAAAGAATTCATGCGACAACAGTGGAACGAATATGACTAAAAAAAAAGCCAATAAATATGACATGTCTTCCGCGTATTCGTTTTTCCAAAGTTGGCACCCTTTGTGTAAGCCAACCTCCTAATTTTAGGACCAAAATTTAGGGCAAAATTCTCGGCTTATACCCCGGAATTTACAGTATCAGGGTGATGGGCCGAACATGTGTTGAACTGGTTTGTCAGTGATGGACCCTATTGGAAAAGGAGAAACCTTGTAATGTGCTGAATGTGTCTCCTGTGCTGTTGTTTACGTGACTGACTCTTATTGGATGGGAAAATCATGGTGATTATACAAAGGACTGTTCCTGTGCCTTTGTGTGGGTGTGACTGACTCTAATAGTACAGGAGCATCAGGGTGATGGGCCGAAGAGCAGGTTCATTGCTGTTGTGCCTGGGACTGTCTCTAATGGGACAGGAACTGTAGGAAGATGCGCCAAAGGGGTTTACCTGTGCTGTTATGTATGTGGCTGACTCATATAGGACAGGAAAACCATGGTGATGGCCGAAGGGGTTTTCCTGTGTTGGTGCGATTGTTCGTGTGCTGTAGTGTCTAAGGCTGACTATAATGGGACAGGAACTTCAGGATGATGGGCCGAAGGTGTGTTCCTGTACTGTCCTCTTTTGGGGTTTCCGTAACGGGAGGGAAACATCATGGCAAAAGGTCAAAGGGGTGTTCCTGCCTGTCTGTTCTGTGACTGGACTCTAATGGGACAGGAGCAGCCTGATGATGGGCTGAAGGGGTGTTCCTCTGCTGTTGTGTCTATGAGGGACTCTGATAGGACAGGAATATCAGGGTGATGGGCCGTGTGTTTTCCTGTACTGTTGTGTCTTTGAGTGAGTCTATAGGGACAGGAAGACCTGTGCTAGTGCGTCTGTGACTGACACTAATGGGACAGGATCATCAGGGTGATGGGCTGAAGGGGTGTCCCTGCACTGTTGTGTATGTGACTGACCCTAATGGGATAGGAGCAGCCTGGTGGTGCCCCTAATTGGTATTCCAGTGCTGTTGTGCCTGTGACTGAATCTAATAGGGCAGGAAGGGTAGGATGATGTCGAAAGTGTGTTCTTTTGCTGTTCCATATGTGACTGACTTTTACGGAGAGGAAAATCAGGAAGTCCACTTCGGCCCATCACGTGGTTTTGCTATCCCAATAGGGTCAGTCACTGACAAGTCAGTACTGGACCACAAATTTGGCCTATCAACCTGATGATTGTGTCCTATTACAGTCAGTCACAGATACACCAGCACAGGAACACCCCGTTAGTCCATCATCCTATCCTTCCTGTCACTTAAGAGTCAGTCACACACAGGCACAACAGCCTCAACCCAGCCTCCTACCCTTCCTGCCCCTGAGTCAATCACACAGACACATAAACACAGGAGCACACATTCAGCCCATCATCCTTCTGTTCCTGTTCCATTGTCATCAGTCACAGACACAACAGCCAAGGGAAAAAACCTTTGCTACATCATTGTGCCATTCTGTCCCATTACACTCAGTCCCAGCTACAACGGCACAGGAACACCCCTTCAGCCCATCACCCAGATGTTCACATTCAGCACATTATCCTATCGTTCCTGTCCCATTAAATTCAGCTCCAGACACAACATCACAGGAATTGATGATGGAGGTTATGAAAGGAAACAGGAGGTTTATCATCAGCTACCAGATCAGGAAGAAAATCCAGTAACTGAAACCAAGTTAAGCGATGACTGGGGATATATATACCACTGGAGTGGACATACCCAGGTAACATCCCCAATAAAGATGACAAAGCTTTAAATTGAAACGTCAGTTAAAATTGATACCTGTACCTGGCAAGCAGTCTGAGAGTTTTAAATCTATGAGTTAATTTGTCACTCTCTTAGGAATTTTCTTTATTTTATTATCAAAGTGATAGATTTTTCAGAAGCTGTCTTTTATTACTTTACCTTACACTTCTGAGCATTAATTCCTCACTTAGCATCATTTCTCAGCTCTTTATTTAGTTGTTTCATATTTGCATGATGG
The DNA here is from genome assembly GCF_030144855.1 of Hypanus sabinus. Taxonomy (NCBI): domain Eukaryota; kingdom Metazoa; phylum Chordata; class Chondrichthyes; order Myliobatiformes; family Dasyatidae; genus Hypanus; species Hypanus sabinus. Next base: position 60,371,508 of record NC_082706.1, on the reverse strand, counting down.
TTGGACTCTGAAACCTTGGTGCTGGGGTCACTCATCATTTTTGACTCCCAGAAGAACTCTAAGAATCAGAAATTAAACAGATTCAACAGAAGAAATCAGACTCAATGGGCCAAATGGCCCTGTTCTAGTCCTTTATCCCATGGCCCTTTGGTCTATGGACTTGTGCAGCAACATCGAGGGATCTCTGACCACAGGAGATCATAAGATACAGGATATAGGAGCAGAATTCGGCCATTCAGCTTATGAAGGTGAACACTCAGTGAACACACTCCTTACACTCACACACATTGTCCTGTTGTCTGCTGTCGTTCGGCTAAATGTTTGCACTTCAGTGTCTTCCGCGGTCGATATGCCTGGGTTGGATTTCTGGAGCCTTTCCCAAAAGACATAGTGGAATATTCAATAGATAATCTGTACATGTGTATATGTTGTTCGTATACTGGATACAGATAGATAATTCTCTTTATTTTGTAATATTATAGTAGCTACTTTGTGGGTGCATCATGGTCTAATTTATGTGCTGTCTTAAATTAATTTTGCGGGTAATTAAAGATGGTGTGTCCTGTTGCCTTATAAATGGGGCTCATTGCTTTCAGGAGGTGAGAGAGGACAAACATAGGATGGAATTATTTTGGCGTTTCTTTGTTGCAATCATTTTTTTATATTGGCAACTTTACTGTCACTATTTCTGTGATTTTCATTTTTTAACGCTCGTAGGAAACACCTTTACACTAAGCAACTTCAGCCATTATTTTCTTCGGTTATATACCACATTGTTAACTTGGCCCATCCAGTCTGCTTCACTATTTCATCATGGCTGATCCATTTCCCTCTCAACACCATTCTCCTGCTTTTCCCATAACCCTTAGCTGTCAGCAATCCTCTAATCTCTGCCTTAAATACACCCAGTGACTTGACCTCCACAGCCGGCTGTGGCACTCCTGGGGTCCATGACATGACCACAGGTTTGCTGCATTCCTCCACACTGCCGAGATTCGTGACATTAACCCTGAACTCTGCCATCTTGTTCACCTTCCAAAATGAATCACTTCTCACTCTCCAGGGTTGAACTCCACCTGCTTCTTCACCGCATCCTGTCCTTGTCCTGTTGTAATCTTCGACAACCTTCCACAACTCCACCAACTCTCATGTCACCTGCAAGAGAAGAGGTTGGTTTGTTAGTGTGAGGAAGGCATGGTGTGTAGGACAACGATTCGATGGTGTTCCTCAACCTGACAGATTCCTCCCACCGTCATCACCATCACAATGAATGGCTAACTCAATGGCTCAATGTAGCCGCAGCTTTTGCTCATAGGCTCTTTGAGTCAAGTACAAGAGGTCATGGGCTGAACATGAGAGCTGAAATCCTAAAGAGGAACATGAAGGGGAATGTCTTCACTCAGAGGGGGATGGGTGTGTGGAACGAACTAACAGTACAAATGGGGGATTGGGTTTGGTTTCAATATTTAACAGTAATGTCTATAGATACATGGATGGCAGAGGTTTGGAGAGTTACACACTGGGTCAATGGATCTAGGCAGCATCGTAGATCGGTGTGCGTAGATGGACCAAATGACCTGTTTTGCTTCTATGGTTCTATTTTCACTCCAGTCGCAGCAGCTCTCTAAAAGTTGATCCTGGATTTCAGCCCTCTCACGTAAATTTACCAAAGGTAATGCGATATCAATCAGTAACCAATGCGTAACAACAATTCGGCTATATTTAATTGCTTGCTATTTTGTGTTTTCGTCATTTGAAAATGTTGCGTGGCTCCTAAATCCCGATGGTAGGATGTCTGTTGATGATCAATCCTCCACCCTGAATGTGACCAGTCTCACAGGGAAAAACATTCAAGCTCCTCATCACAGGAAATTTTGTCCCCAGCATCACGATACGGACATGTCCCCATGGGACAGAATCCTCCCATGTCTTCACATTCAGGTGTGTTGGAATCTGCCCTGGGAGATGGAAGGTTAATATAGAGCTGGCTTTTCTACAGTGAAGCCTGTTACAGTCAAACAGCCTTTCACCAATGATAAGTTCTGGTAAGGTCTCCAATCCAACCTGTCCTTTACCATTTCTTATTCCCTTTCCACTGTCTCATGATTGCCCTTTGTCCCCTCCCCCTTTGTCTCACTCAGGTGTTCCCTCCTCCCACCTTTTCTTTCTTCCACGGCCTTCTGTCTGTTTCACCAATTTACTTCCCAGCTCTTTACTTCATTCCCCACCCTTCAGGTTTCTCCTATTATATTATGTTTCTCCTGAATGGTTTTGGCCTGGAATGTTGACTGTACTCTTTTCCTGGTTGCTGCCTGGCCTGCTAAGTTCCTCCAGCGTTTTGTGTGTGCTACATCACATTCAGGTTCCTGTTTACCGTGATTCAGCCATATACCAGCATACAGCTAAAATGTAACAACATCTGGGTAAATTTCCGACACACCCTCTCTAAAACTTCCACCTCTTTCCTCTCAGGAGGTGACCAGAACTGAACACAAAATGCTGTACCATCTAACGAGACTTTTAGAGATTTGTAACAATATCTCAAAAAAAGCCCTGACTAAAGAAGACCTTATACCTTTTTAAATACCTGACCAACTTCTTTGCAGTGATGTGATTGTGCAGGCAATGGTGAAAATATTCTGACGAAAGGTCTCGACCTGAAACATCGGCTGTACTTCTTCCTATAGATGCTGCCTGGCCTGCTGTGTTCCAACAGCATTTTGTGTGTGTTGCTGAAAAATATTCCTCCAATGTTTGTTGATCTCATATTGGAGATTCCATATCACTTCAGGCTACCACTTCATTTTGGTCCAAGTCTTTATTATGCAGGTCCCCCACATGCCTTTATTGGGATCTTTCTTCTCGTTAAACTCAATTTCTAGTTTAAAGTTCCAGTATGTTCAGGTGGTGGGGTTATCAGTTATGGACTGGGAGAGACTGCACAGAGTGGCACTGTCCTGTGGCTTTCTCAAGGAAATCTGCTGTTAGGCCCACAAATGGGCTCTGTTTCTGTGCCTCCCCCTCCCAGAGTGTTCTGCCCAACCCCCAACAGTCCTCAACATTGTTTTACCAAACCTGTTTGTCTACTTTGGCTGCATGTTATTGCTGTTGCTAGGATACTGTGTGCAAGTTATGGCTGTGTGCCACTCAAGGTACTGTAATGGGTTTAGTGTTTAGAAGTACAGTTGGGCAGGGTGTTGGTGAAGCTGAATCTTAATATTGATTGTGGTTCAGAATCTCCTCTATGATTAAGTGATGGATAAATTAACATTGAATACGGTCCAACAGAGATTCATTCTGCACAAACCAAAACAACTAAATTAGCTCCAGATTCTTGTGTCATTTAGAAGAATGGTTGCGTATTTTACCGAGCCATGCAAAATCCGACTGGGACATGAGTGTGAGTAGACAGAGAGATTCAGGTACAGAAATAGACAACGTGGAAACACACCCATCAGATTTATGCCCATGGTCAAGTGTAATTGTCATTCAACCGACTCCTGTGTATGAGACATTACGGCAGTGTAGTGGTTAGCACAATGCATTATTCATATGGGTGACCATACAGTACAGAGTTCACTTTCCATCGCTGCCTGTAAGGAGTTTGCACTTTATTCCTCTGACAGCGTGGATTTCCTCTGGAAGCTCTGGTTTCCTCCCACAGTCCTACTGGCTGGCAGAGGGAGTCTTGTGGCAGTCCCAATGATACCTCTTCTTCCCACGACCTCTAGGTATATGTGCCCTATTTATTGGCCTGGGGTGGCACGGAAATGGCTTTGGGCTTTTATAGACTCCGGCTCCACAGGTTTTCTTTTAAATCTGTGCATGGCCTGACAAGTTTCTAATTAGAGTCCCAATCACTAAGCACCAACATGAGCAAATCTGAAGATGCTGGAAATCAAAGCAGCACACACAAAAAGTGGGAAGAAATTAGTATGATGGGCAGCATCTAAGGAAAAAGTACAGTTGATGTTAGGAAAATCCATCGGCAGGACTGATGACCCAATCTTGACGTTAGAACATAGACCATCTCATAACAGCCTCCACTTTTGATGGGAAACTACTTGAGTTAGGAAACGTGTGTCACATTTTGGAGCCCCTGAGGATACTGATAGATTTCAGCTTCTCCATTCTCCTGTGGTCTGTCTCATCTTAGCTTATCCGTGTGTTTCACAGCATGGTCCCGTTATGGTTGAATGGTCGTATACTAGCCTGGGCATACAGATGTCTTTAGGACTGCCTCTGAGAAGCTTACCGAGTTCCCAAGCCTGTCAGCCACGTTTTCAAGTCTAACTCTGACGTTCCCAAGCTTTCAAACTATGATGATCTCAGAAAGTTTCCCAGTAATATTCCAACCTCCTTGAGGATTTCCTTAAAGAGATGGCAGTTGCATGTACCGCTCCATTGGTGCTATGATTGTGCCATAAAGTTATTTTAGGGATCTGTCCATCTGGATGAAGACTTTTTCTTCTCAGGACCTGAAATGGCAGTCAAGGACAAATGTATTCACGAGGAGGAGTCTTTATCCCATCACTAGACCTGAAATTCTGGTAAAGGACCAATACATTTAAAAGGCTCGTTCCTCAGTGTTTATCAGATCCCGCACTTCAGTGGGACCAGGGTTCATTTTGTAACCAAAAAGAAGGACGTCTGAGACCTTGCATAGATTGTAGGGGCTTTAATAAAGTAACAGTGTGAATCACTCCTCCTTGCCCACAATTAACAGGGAGTTTGAAATACTGCAAGGTCAACTAATCTCACAAAACTGAACCATAGGACATTACACCAGAGCAACAGGCATTTTTGCCCTTCTTGGTTGTGCCGAACCATTTTTCTTCCAAGTGCCACTGACCTACACCTGGGACATCCCTCAAAACCCCTCTCATCCATATACCTATTCAAGTTTTTCTTAAATGTCAACAGTGAGCCTGCATTCACCACTTCATCTCATAGCTATTTCCACACTCACACCACACTGCGTGAAGAAGCGCCCACAATGTTTCCTTTAAACTTTTCCCCTTTCACCCTTAACCCATGAGCTCTGGTTTTTCTCTCCACTAGCCTTAGTGGAAAAAGCCTGTTGCATTCACTTGATCTACACCCATCATAATTTTATACACCTTTTTCATATCACCCCTCATTCTCCTATGCTCCAGGGAATAAACTCCTAACCTATTCAACCTTTCTTTGCAACTCAGTTTCTCAAGTCCCAGCAACATCCTTGTAAATCTTCTCTGTACTCTTTCAACCTTATTAATATCCTTCCTGTAATTAGGTGACCAAAACTGCACACAATACTTCAAATTTGCTCTCACCAGTATCTTATACAACCTCACCATTACATTTCAACACTTATAGTCAGTACTTTCATTTATAAAGGCCAATGTCCCAAAAGTTCTCCTTATGACCCTATCTACTTGTGACACCACTTTTAGGGAATTATGTATCTGTACTCCCAGATCCCTCTGTTCTACTGCACTCCTCAGTGTCCTATCATTTACTTTGTATGTTCTACCTTGGTTTGACCATCCGAAGTGCAATGCTTCATACTTGTCTGCATAAAACTCCATCAGCTATTTTTCAGCCCATTCCTCCAAATGGTCCAAATCCCTCTGCAAGCTTTGGAAACCCTCCTCACTTTACACTACACCTCCAATCTTTGTATCATCAGCAAATTTGATGATCCACTTTGCCACATTATCATCCAGATCATTGATATAGATGATAAATAACAATGGAGCCAGCAGTGATCTCTATGGCACACCACTAGTCACAGGCCTCCACTCAGAGCATCAATCCTCCACTACCATTCTCTGACGTCTCCCATTGATCCAATCCCTAATCAATTTACTACCTCTCCATGTATACCTAGCGACTGAATCTTCCTAACTAACCTCCCATGCGGGACCTTGTCAAAGGTCTTACTGAAGTCCATGTACACAACATCCACTGCTTTCTCTTCATCCACTTTCCTGGTAACTTCCTTGAAAAACTCTAATAGATTGGTTAAACATGACCTACCATGCACAAAGCCATGCTGACTCTTTCTAATAAGCCCCTGTCTATCCAAATACTTTTAGATCCTATCTCTTAGTATTCCTTCCAATAATTTACCTATTACCAATGTCAAATTTACCAGCATATAATTTCCCAGCTTACTTTTGGAGCCATTTTTAAACAATGGAACTACAAGAGCTATCTTCCAATCCTCCAGCACCTGACCCATGGATGTCGACGTTTTATATACTTCTGCCAGGGCCTCTGCAATTTCAACACTAGTCTCCTTCAAGGTCCAAGGGAATGCCCTTTCAGGTCCTGGGGATTTATTTACTCTGATTTGCCTCAAAACAGCAAGCATCTCCTCCTCTTTAATCTGTATAAATTCCATGACCTCCCTGCTTGTTTGCCTTGTTTCCCTAGACTCTGTTCCAGTTTCCTTAGTAAATACAGATGCAAAGAACCCATTTAATATCTCTCCCATTTCTTTTTTTTCCATACATAGCTGACCACTCTGATATTCAAGAGGACCAATTTTATCCCTTACTATCCTTTTGCTCTTAACATACCTTTAGAAGCGCTTAGTATTATCCTTCACCCTGACTGCCAAGACAACCTCATGTCTTCTTTTAGACATCCTGATTTCTTTCTTAAGTATTTTCTTACTCTTTTTATACTCTTCAAGCATCTTATTTCCTCTCTGATGCCTGTAAATGTTATACATCTCTCTCTTCTTCTTTATCAGAGTTCCAATATCCCTCAAGAACCAAGGTTCCTTATTCTTATTAATTTTGTTTTTCACCCTGACAGGAACATACAATCTCTGAGGAACCTGAGGAATGTTTCCAATTTAATTTGTATTTGTGAAGAGGATGAGTGGAAGACACCTTTAAATACCATGATAGGCCATTATGAATACTTAGTGATACTCTTTGGGCTGCCAATCCTTCAGCTGACTTTCAGACATTTATGAATGACATTCTGGAGGAATTGCTTAACAAGGTCGTGTTTGTGTACCTTGATGGCATTCTGCTTTATTGAAACTCTTATGGAAAGCATGCAACATATGTAAATACAGTTCGTCAGTGCCTGTTAAAGAATCACCTGTCTGTGAAATTGGAGAAGAGTGGGTTCCACTTCCACAACTGGGATTTCTCATCTCCCAAGGAATGTTTCTTAGGGACCCAGAAAAACCAAGTGCCATGTGAGACTGGCCTCCACGACCTACACCCAATAACATTAGAATGTGATATGTGAATTGATAAGAAATGTACATAAAATCAGACACTTCATGTATATGGGTGGGGGTTAATCTGAAGGAGTACAACTATTGCAGGTGTAAGGTGCCTGATTGACATGAGGATATTCAAAATGGGACTATGAGGAACATGCGGCCAGTAGCAGAAACTCTTATATAACTGGTTATATATTTTCTGTTCTTTGACTGTTCATGTAAGGTCAGGAAAATTTAGATACTGTGTAATCCCCTCAATCAGTTTGGGAAGGGGTGAATTCTGTTACACCTGCTTCCTCAGTACTGCCTGCCCACCCATCTGTTTTCATATCAACTGCAAAGATGGTCACAATGCCATCAATTCCATCATGCAAATCATTGACATATAACACAAATGAACTGGTCCCAACAACTGACTCCTGAGGAACACCATTAGTCACTGGTAGCCAACAAGGAAAGGCTCCTTTTATTCCCACTCTTTGCCGCTGCCATCAGCCAATGCTTCCTGTATGCTTGTATCCTTCCTGTAATGCCATGGGATCTCACCTTGCCAAGCAGCCTCACATACAGCACCTTGTTGAAGGCCTCCAGAAAATGCAAGTCCTCAGCATCCACCTGTTCCCCGTGACTGTGCAGGTTTTTATCGGTTGCTCCGGTTTCCTCCCACATTCCAAAAATGTACAACTTGTTGGTTAGATAATCGGCCATTGTAAATTGTCCTATAATGAAGCTCAGATTAAAGTGGAGGTTCAGTGGGAGGCTCAGCTCAAGGAGCCTAAATGGCTAACACCTCCCTGTGTGTTAATAAATAAACTTGAAAAATCCCCATTTTGGAGAATTCCTGTCTTGTCCTCACATCTCTATCACCGTCTTCTGCTACCCCCCCTTTTCCCGTTCTCCCATGGTCAACTCTCTTGCTTTATACTTCTTCACACATTTACATTAAATACACCCAATGATGAGGTTGCCACAGCCCACTGTGCGAACCGATTCCATAAATTCACAATACTCTTAGTAAAGAAAACCTCCACATTTCAATTGCAAAGGAATGTCCCTGTATACAGAGGCTGTCTCCTCTGGTCATAGGCTGCCACATTACAAACATCCTCTCTGCATCTACTGTAGGGCCTTTACTATTTAGTAGGATTCAATTAACTCCTCCTTGTTCTTCCAGGTTGCAGTGAATACAGGCCCGGTGCCTTCAGATGCTCTTCATATCAGCCTTTCATGTTTTATGAAATCTCCTTTGAACCCTCCCCAATGTCAGCACATCCTTCCTTACGTGATGAGACCAAAACTTCTTACAATACTCCAAGTGAGGCATCACCCGTGACCTAACTGTTCTCAGCCATACTTACTTGCTTTTATATTCCAGTCCTCTCAAAATGAATGTTCACGATGCATTGGCCTTCCTCACCACGGATTCAGCCTGCAAGTTTACCTTTAGAGAATCTTGTGTAACTCCCTGGGTCGCCTCAGGCTCGCTCAGCTCGTTCCCGTCTAGGGGGAGCAGCCTTCGGCCCCGCCAAACTGGGTAATCAGCTGGTGTGGATGCTGTGTGATGTCCCCGCCTCGCCCAAAAACAGACAGCACACCATATGCGATTAAATGAGTACAATTTATAAAGGTTACTATAACTAAGTGATTAATAACGATACAGTATATATGAAGAGAAAATTAAAGAAAAGGCGCCAAACTTATCAAAGTCCAAACCACTTCGTGCACAACCGTTGGAGCTCAATTACTGAAGTCTTCTGGCCACCATTCGATCCCCTCCGAACTCCTCGACTCGCAGCTCAGGACCCTCCGAACTCCTCGACTCTCCAAACAGCTCAGGACCCTCCGAACTCCTCGACTCTCCAAACAGCTCAGGACCCTCCGAACTCCTCGACTCTCCAAACAGCTCAGGACCCTCCGAGTGGTCAACCAAGCACATCTACCTTCAACCCCCCCCTCCTCGGAGAATCTCCCGGCCTCGGACCCCCCTTTGGGGTCCGATCCTCGCCCAGCTTAGAGCATTGCGTCCTCTCTCTCGACCCCCTCGCGCCGATCTGCCCAAAAGCCCGTCAACAAAAGCTTACAGACTCAGAAGAAAGAAAATTAATCCCCATTTGGTTTACAAAGGAATACCATTCTCGTTATCAGTAAATTAGCATTCCTGCTAGTTAACAAAAAGAAGAAACCCTCTTTAGAGAATCTTGCACAAGGATACACAGGTCCTTTCACACCATGGAATGTTAAATTTTGTCACTGACTAGAAAAATAGATTACACTATTATTCCTTCTACCAAAGTGAATGATCATGTGGTTTTCGACACTGTATTCCATCTGCCTCTGCTTTAACTGAATCTATCTAATTCTGTAATTCCTCTGCTTCCTCAAGACTACCTGCCCCTCCACCTACCCTCATATTCTCCACAAACATTACCACTAAGTCATTAAATTGATCATTCAAAAATCATTGACATAACACGAAATACAAGCAGACCCAACCCTGATCCCTGCCGAATACCACTAGTCACTGCAGACAACCAGGAAAGGCTCCCTTTATTCCCACTCTTTGCTGCCAATCAGCCAACGCTTTATCCATGCTAGTATCATTCCTGTAATCCCTGCACTCCTATCTTGTTTAACAGCTCCACCTTGTCAAATGCCTACTGAAAATCAAATTTCACATCTTCCATTGATACTACTTTGCCCATCTTGCTTGTTACTTCTTCAACAAATTTCAACAGATTTGTCAAGCAAGATTTCTCCTTAAGGGACCTTTGTGGTCTTTGGCTTATTTTCTCATGTTCCTCCAAGTACCTCGAAACCTCGTCCTTACCAATTGATTCTGACATCTTCCGAAAACTGAGCTCAAGCTACTGACTTCTTCCCTTCTTGAAGAGTGGAGTGACATCTGCAATTTTAGGCTTTCAGAAAGTATTGGAAAAGTGGTGGATAGAGCCCAGTCCATTACAGGCAAACCTCTCAACACCATTGAATACATTTATATGGAGCACTGTCACTAGAAAGCAGCATCTATCATGAAGGATGCCCAGCGTTCAGGATATGCCCTCTTCTCATCAAGACATCAGGGAGAGGGATACTGGACCATTTTGTTCTGACATCACTGGGTTCAGGAACAGTTTTTTCCCTACAACCATCAGACTCCTGAACCTATGTGGATAATATAATCACCAAGATATCTAAAAGGATTCCACAACCTACTGACTCACTTTCAAGGAGTCTACAAGTCAATGTCATCATCATATGTTGTTTATTTGCAAACTTTACTTTCCCTACACGTTGGTCATTTCTCTGTCTTTGTCTTTTCCGGCTAAGTTTTTAATACATTCTGTTGTGTTTTTTTCTTCTAAACAGCAGCAAGAAATTGAATCCCCATGAAGAAGGTGGTAATGTATGCGTGTTTTGATAATAAATTTACCTGGAAATGTCAAGAAAGGATTGTAGGTTTGATTTATTGCTAAGAGGGTGTGGATTGTGATGAATATTTCTCAAGAACTAACATAGTCAGCCGGATTTGCTGTATCCAGCCCGAGGGTGGAGCAACATGCCGATGAACATTGAACACTGAACAATACATTCCAGAAACATGTCAGTAATTTATCATCTTTAATACCTCACCGAACTAATGCCATCTGCCTATATAATTTCCTCACTTGTCCATTTCCTGCACATTCGTGTACCTATTTTAGAGCCTCTTGATCCACTCTGTTGCATTTGCCTCAGGTATCAGCCCTGGAAGGGCAATTCATGCGCCTACCACAATGTGTTAACAAACCAGGCCCCACACACCTCCTTTCAACTTAATCCCTCTCTGTGTAAATGCATGCCCCCTAGTCTGTGATATTTCAAGTCTGGGACAAAAAAAAACAATTGCCTATTCTATCGACAACTCTGTAATCTTACAAACATTTGTTAAATCTTACTTTAGCTCCACAGCTCCAGAGAAAACAGCACAAGTTTGTTTAATCTCTGATTCTAATCTCCGCTGGGTCACAGCAATTGCTACACCTGCCCATTCAGCTCCTCACACACCACTATTCAAGGTCCTGAACAGTCCACTCAGATAAGGTGACACTTCACTTGTGAGTTTGTCAGGGTCACCGACAGCATCCACTCTCCTCTGCAACAGCGACACCCGACACTGATTGGGGAACTGCTTTTTGCTCTAACCATCACAGCAGATGATTCTGGTTTTATGAGGATGATTCCAGGAGTGAAGAGCTTAACGTATGAGGAGTGGTTGGCAGCTTTTAGCCTGTACTCACTAGAATTTAGAAAAATGCATGGGGATTTCATTGAGACCTAGATGGCCTAATTCTGCCCCTTTGTCTTATTCCTCTGTCTATTTCTCTCACTAATCCCATTCCAACATGCCTGCCATGGACTCCCCCACTGCCACGATCACAACACTCCTGGGCTGGAGGAGTAATACATCAAAATACGGCTGCCTAGCCACTAACCTGCTGCCATAAATTTCTCCCCCCTCTCCCTTCTCCCCTTCTCCATTCTGGCTCTCCCTCACCTCCTGTCTTCTCCTCACATAACTAAAGGAGCCATTAGGAGGTAGTAATCATAATATGATATGCTTTAACCTACAATTTGAGAAGGAAAAGGGAAAATCGGATGTGTCTGTATTACAGTTGAACAAAGGGAACTATGGAGCTATGAGGGAGGAGCTGGCCAAAATTCAATGGAACAATACACTAGCTGGGAAAACAGTGGCATGTATTTCTGGGAGTAATGCAGAAGGTACAGGATTGGTTCATTCCAAAGAGGAAGAAAGATCCTAAGGGGAGTAAGGGGTGGCCATGGCTGATGAGGGAAGTAATGGACGGTATAATAATAAAAGAGAAGAAGTAAAATATAGCAAAGATGAGTGGGAAGCTTTTAAAGAGCAACAGTAGATAACAAAAAAGGCAAAACGCGGAGGAAAAAATGAGGCGACCAACTTTCTGCGCAGGCGAACCGGCTCACAAATAGCCAGCACGCGGAGGAGACATTGTGTATGCATCTCTGACGTCATTTCTGCCCGGAGCAGGCGGACTCTAGGGATTAAATGCCAGTGCCACGAAGTTTGAATAAACTAGTCTCAAAACGATTTACCAACTGTGTGTCGTTATTTCGGCGCTGTGTGTAGCACATCGCTACAGTACAAAGGTAAACTAGCTAAGAATATAAAGGAGGATAATAAAAGCTTCTTTAGGCATATGAAAAGAAAAGAAATAGTTAAGACCAAAATTGGGCCATTGTAGATAGAAAAGGGTGAATTTATTATGGGGAACAAGGAAATGGCAGATGAGTTGAACAGGTACTTTGTATCTGTCTTCACTAGGGAAGAGATAAACAATCTCCCAGATGTAATAGTAGCCAAAGGAACTAGGGTAATGAATGAACTGAAGGAAATTTATATTAGGCAAGAAACGGTCTTGGATAGACTGTTGGATCTGAAGGGCGATAAGTCCCCCGGACCTGATGGTCTGCATCCCAGGGTACCTAAGGAGGTGGCTTGAGAAATCACGGTTGCATTGGTAATCATTTTCCAGTGTTCTATAGATTCAGGATCAGTTCCTGCGGATTGGAGGGTAGCTAATGTTGTCCCACTTTTCAAGAAAGGAGGGAGAGAGAAAACAGGGAATTATAGACCAGTTAGCTTGACGTCAGTGGTGGGAAAGATGCTGGAGGCAATTACAAATTAGGAAATTAGGACACATTTGGATAGCAGTAGAAGGATCAGTCCAAGTCAGCATGGATTTACGAAGGGAAAATCATGCTTGATCAATCTTCTGGATTTTTTTGAGGATGTAACTTTGAAAATGGACAAGGGTGAGCCAGTGGATGTAGTGTACCTGGACTTTTAGAATGCCTTAGATAAAGTGCCACATAGGAGATTAGTGGGCAAAATTAGGGCACATGGTTTTGTGGGCAGAGTACTGACATGGATTGAAAATTGGCTGGCTGACAGTAAACAGCGTAACAAATAAAGTGTCCCTTTCAGAATGGCAGGCTTTTACCAGTGCGGTACTGGAAGGTCTGGTGCTGGGACCACAGCTGTTTATAATATACATTAATGCTTAAAAGTAACATTAGCAAATTTTCCAATGACCCAAAGCTGGGTGGCAGTGTGAAATGTCAGGAGGATTTTATGAGAATGCAGGGTGACTTGGACAGGCTAGGTGAGTGAGCGAATTTATGGCAGATGCAGTTTAATGTGGATAAATGTGAGGTTATCCACTTTGGTGGCAGGAACAGGGAGGCAGGTTAATATCTAAATGGAGTCAAATTAGGAAAAGGGGAAGTACAACGAGATCTCGGTGTTCTTGCATATCAGACAATGAAAGCAAGCATGTAAGTACAGCAGGCAGTGAAGAAAGCTAATGGCAAGCTGGCCTTTATAACAGGAGGAATTGAGTATAGGAGTAAAGAGGTCCTTCTGCAGCAGTACAGGGTGCTGGTGAGACCCCAACTTTATTGCATGCAGGTTTGGTCTCCAAATTTGAGGAAGGACATTCTTGCTATTGAGGGAGTGCAGCATAGGTTCACAAGGTTAATTCCCGGAATGGCAGGACTGCCATGGGTTGAAAGATTGGAATGACTGGGCTTGTACGCACTGGAACTTAGAAGGATGAGAGGGGATCTGATTGAAACATATAAGATTGTTAAGAGATTGGACACTGTGGAGGCAGGAAGCATATTCCCACTGATGGGTGAGTCCAGAACCAGAGGCCACAGTTTAAGAATGTGTAGGCCATTTAGAACAGTGATGCAGAAAAACTTTTTTCACCCAGAGTGTTGGATATGCAAAATGCTCTGCCCCAGAGGGCAGTGGAGGCCAAGTCTCTGGATGCTTTCAAGAGTGAGTTAGATAGAGCTCTTATAGATTACGGGGTCAAGGGATATGGGGAGAAGGCAGAAACGGGGTACTGATTGTGTATGATTCGCCATGATCACAGTGAATGGTGGTGCTGGCTAGAAGGGCCGAATGGCCTACTCCTGCACCTACTGTCTATTGTCTATATTGTCTTCCTTATGTACCCTTCTGTTCTCCAATGGTCCTCACTCCTCTCTGGTCAGTTTCCTTCTTCAGCTGTTTATCTCTTCTCCCTATCACCTCCCAGCCCAGCTTGTTACTTCATTTCTCTTCCCCACCTACTCACCTTTCCCCTCACCTAGTACCTGCCCACTTGTAATCCTTACCCTCCCACGGCAACTTATTCTCCCTTCTGCCCCTTTCTTTCTAGCCTGCAAGAAAGGTCTCGAACTGAACCGTCAACTCATTATTCATATCCATAGATGTTGCCTGATCTGCAGAGTTCCTACCAACATTTTGTGTGTATTACACTGTTATACAAATCGTAAAGAGTAAGGATCCAGTGCAGATCCCTGCAGAACACCACTTGTCACTGACCTCCAGGCAGAATACCCTCTCTCTGCAATCACACTCTGTCTTCTAATGACTGGCAACTTCTGTATCCACACAGCCTTGTCTCCCTGCATCCCATGTCTCCTTATTCTCTGAATGAGCTTACCATGAGGAACCTGATCAAATGCCTTGGCAGTATCCATATACATCCCATACACTGCTCTAAATTCATCAATATGCTTTGTCACATCCTCAAAGAAATCAATTCATATGTTTACAAAGATGTTACTGATACCTGAAGACCTTGACTATAGGGGCAGATTGAATTGATTAATTTCATGCCTGTGTATGAGGGAAGATTTTCTAGCTGTGTATAGGTTATGAGGGGTATAGATAGGATGATAAAAATTTTCCATGAGTTTGTGTGAGCTACAAGTAGACATGATAGGTTAAGGGTGAAAGGGAGATATTTAATGGAACATCTCCACTGAGAGGATGGTGGGTGTGTCAAATGAGTGCCAGCATAAGTTCAATTTCAACATTGATGAGGGAGTTGGATGTCTACATGTGTGGGAGTAGTAGGGTCATATACAGGTCGGTGGAACCAGACAGAATAATAGTTCTGCAAGGTCTTGATGGGCTGAATGGCCTGTTTTGTGCTGTAGTGTTCAAATAAAAGATGCTAATGTGAAGTGAAACCACAGACAAGGTCTAGAAGTAGAGACATGGATTACAGCAGTGACAACACCCAAGTTTCTGGAATGTCACTAATGATATTTTAGTGGGCACTACTTGTTGTGACACAGAATTGGCTTTGCTGTTAGATCTGTACATAATCATTTTATTCAATCATTAGGACACAGTCTTTTACTTCATTGTCTTTCTGTAACCTCCACCGTTCTCATTTGTCAGAGTCACATTGCTGTTAGTGACATGATCATCATTGAGAGGAAAGTCCAGAGGCTGAAATGTGTCTATCTTGTTGGATACAATCTAATCCAGTGTGTTCTTCAGCTGAGCATCCAATATCTGGTCCACATTACATCTCAATTCTTGATCTCCAATATCCACTGTATACATCAGTGTTGAAGGTTTGGATAAACCTTTCAACTAACCCATTCATTTCTGGGTGGTGGTGATCTGATTTGAAATGTTTGATGAGATTTTCCTTCATGAATAGTTTAGACACTTTTGATGTGTATTGTCGTCCATGGTCACTCACAATTTGTTCAAATAAGTTATTTCTGGAGAAGGTAGTTCTCAGAGTGGATTCAGCCTTTGCTGAGGTAATTGAATTCATTAGTTTCACCTCTGGCAACTTCCAATGAGCATCCATAGCAATCAGAACCAATGAGTGCATGGATGGCCCAGCAAAGTCTATCTGCACACTTTTTCATAATGAAGACGGCCATTCCCATGGGTGTAACGGCACCTGAGGGGCTGCATTTTGAACCTCGTGGCATCACAAACAGCTTTCGATCGAGATTTCAATTTGTTTACCTATTCCCAGCCATAGCATGTAACCTCAGGAGACATCCTGATCCTCTTGACTGTACCCAGGTGTCTTTCATGGAGATTCTCTAATGCTCTGGTGTTCAGTTTAGAGGGAATCAGATCACGAGATCAACACATACTGACAGTTGGCCTCATCTCAGTGACAGCTCCGGAAACATAGAGTTAAAGATGAGCTGGCCATCCTTGCATGTTGATTTCTTAGAGTTCTGACAATGTTGGGGTCATTCCTTGTTTCTCTTTGAGTTTCTGAATGTGTTACTGGGAGCTGATCCATCAATGAAGTCCCAAAACATTGACCGTACAATTTCCACAGATGCTGCCTGGCCTGCTAAGTTCCTCCAGAATTTTGTGTGTGTTGCTTGGATTTGCATCTTGTTTGTGAATTGTGTTAGTTGTTTTTGTTTGTGAAGAATAAATCTCTGTTGGACCATATTCAATGTTAATGTACTGATCACTTTCTGACACAGGGGATCCTGAACCAAAATAAATATTAAAATTCAGGCTCACCAACACCATGTCCTATTCTGTTGCTAAACCCTAACCACTTACAGGATGGTATCCTGAAAGGGGTTAGGGTTTAGAAATACCCTTACTGAACCCCCAGTCTAGCCAAAGGTTGGTCCAAAACATCAACTGTATTTATTTCCACAGATGCTGCTTGGCCTGCTGAGTTCCTGCAGCATTTTGTGTGTGGTGCCTGGATTTCAAACATCTGCAGGACCTTTTCTACAGCACCTCCAGCAGAATAAGCAAACACAGCAGGGCGGTGTCCTAGCAACAGTAAGGACTTGCAGCCTAGGCAGATAAACAGGATTTGGTAAAACAATGCTGGGGGTTGGGTAGAACACTCGGGGTGGCGGGGGGGGGGGGGGGGGGTGCATAGCAGCCCAACTTTAAATGGAGCCCGGCTGAGGGCCTCACAGCAGATTCCATTGAAAAAGCCACAGGACAGGGCCAAACTGTGGTGGCTCTCCCTCTCCATTAGTAATAACACCACCCCCTGAACATGCTGACAACGTTAAACTTTAAAATGGGTTTGACAAGGAGGAAAATCCCAATAAGCCAAGCTGGGGACCTGGATAATAAAGACAAAGTGGAATGGTGAAGTGATACGGAACCTCCAGTACAAGATCAACAAACACTGGAGGGATGTTGCTTCACTGCCCGGAAATCACATCCTTACAAAAAAGCTGGAAGGGTGTTCAAAAAGGCATATGGTGTGTTGGCCTTCATTAGTCAGGGCACTTATCTCAAGAGCCACAAGATCATTGTACAGTTCTCTAAAAGTACAGTTAAATGGCACTTAGAATTTTGTGTTTGGATCTGGTCTTCAGGTAGGAAAGATGTGCAAGTTTTAGAGAGGGTGCATAGAAAATTTACCAGGGTATGTTTTCATTTTAGCTGTGTGCTGGTTACGGCTGAATCATGGTAAATTGGAACTTGAAACTGTTGGGGAAAGGCTGTTTGACTGCACCAGACCTCACTATAGACAAGCCGGCTCTACATTAACCCTTGTTCTCCATGGGCAGATTCCAACACTTCTGAATGTGCAGACATGGGAGGATTCTGTACCATGGGGCCGTGTCTGTAGAGTGATGCTGTGGACAAAAGCTTCTGCAGTAATGAGCTGGATTGTTGTTCCTTGTGAGACTGGCCACACTCAGGGTGGAGGACTGATCATCGGCAGACATCCTACCATCGTGATGTGGGAGTCATACTACATGGTTAAATGATGGAAATACAAAGTAAAAAGCAAATAAAAATAGACAAATCGCTGTTACGTGTTGGTCACTGATTTATTTTCAGTTTACCTTGGGCAAATCACTGTGAGTGGGCAGAAGTGTGGGACCCACTGTTAGAGAGCTGCTGCTCAGAACGTACTCAGAATCATAGAATCCAAACAGGCCATTCAGCCCATTTGCCCATTACATAACTCTCCATGTACCTTTATTGATGTCTCGTAAATTATGAAATCAAAGCCACATCCACCACCTGTGCTGGCAGCTCGTTCCGCACTCTCACTACCTGAGTAAAGGTTCTACATCTACCCTTCCCTTTCAGCATTTCAATGGAAAAAGAATGGCTGGATCCACTTCTCACATTTTTGCAAGATCGACAAGCCCAAATTATTGGGCACAAGACTCACCATTATCAAATACACACAAAGTTAACTGAAAACCACACATCTTAGTATAAGATATACACCACAATGTAGTTGCAATCATGCTACAAAATATAAATATGTATCTATCTGTATCCAGTATACAAACAACATATACACAACCCCGTCACCAGAGACGTTGAATATTCTGTGGTGTATGTTGGGAAAAGCACTACAAAGCCATCCCGAGAGTATCAAACCAATTTAAAACCCTTTATGAAATATACAGGGTAAAACATTGAAATGTGTATATTTAGCAGTTCAACAACAGAATGAGAAGACGATGTTTGTGTATGTAAGGGGTGTGTTCATCGAGTGCTCTCCATCACGCCGAATAGCTGAATTTTGCTTCTGTATCTTATGGTCTCCTTTGGTCATAGATCTCTCAATGCAGCTGCAAAGTTGATGGACTGAATGAGCATGAGCAAATTAGGCCATTCTGCAATCCCATTATGATTGATTTCTTCCATTGAAATTCTGTTTAATTTCTGATCCTTAGGGTTCTTCCGGGAGTCAAAAATAACACATGACCTTAATTCCAAGGTTCCTTAAGTCCAGTGGCATATATATCCCCGTCAACCGTCCCGATTAGACATGCTCAGGCAAATACCCTGATGAAGATGCAGAGCCTGTCATTGAAATTTTGTTAAAATCGAAACCTGTACCCGACTGGAAGCCTGAGAAGACTTTAATTCTCATACACATTGGGAAAGCACTAGATCCTTTGTTTTTAAAATTTTAATTTATTTTAATAAGCTACAAAATTTTAATAAATACATCATATGAATAATCTGCTAATAGAATAACCAATGGATTCGTAACCTTGCGGTTTCTTCACTGGGACCCACTCGTCAGGAATCAAAGTATGTCCGTATTTAATATGACATCTACATGAGCATCTCTCAGATCGAGCGCTTCTAGTAATGACGTAGGTCAGCCCGTCACCACTTCAAATGGCCTCAGTTTTCTTGCCTTGTTTGGGCTTATCCTGATGCTGCATAACACCAAAGGGGAAGCTGTAGGACATGGTACTCCTTCCTCGTGACACCTAGTCAGCCACTGCTAGATGCTACCAGTTATTCTTTCAACATACCCTGATGTAGGATGTGGACAATAAAAAGACAATTCAATATTCATCAATCAACATAATTCTTGACAGACATTTCCGTGAAATGGGTTCCTGCTTTAAGTTAGTGGGACATGGCCATCTCCATCGAGGAACATATTCCTTAATCAGATCTTTGGCTCTGCGTGTGACAGTAGCTTTTCTTGCTGGGAAGGCTTCCACCCAACCTGAAAATAAATCCACGATTACTAACGTATCTGAATATCCTTGGCACTTTGGTAAAGTAATGTAATCCATGTGAAGATGTAAAACTGGAAGAGATGGTGCAGGAGTGCTTAGTTGAGGTAGCTTCTCCATTGATCACCATCATGGGAAAGATGTATCGATCAGACTTTGCACTTGACTGTGTCCTCAAGAGGGTATTAGCCATGCCAGATAAGGAAAAAGCTCACCTGGTGCTACCAGACCATCAGTATTACCATCTCTCCAAACCCCATCTTCATTTAATCACCCATCATTTTCCATCCAGTAATTCTTTTCAGTTGAGCACTGATCTTGCATGTTCGTCTGTGACCCATGTTTCACTTGGTTTGACTGATCGGTTTTCTTCCATTTCTTTAATTTTTAAGTTGTTGTCTCTTGCTGCCCTACTTGCAGTTTCATACACAAATGCATTTCCATGGTTTTCCACTGTGGTTATTTTAGATTGAACTTGACAGTTATACACTGTGCCTTCTGAAGTTAGTTGCATAGCTTCTATTAGTCATTGTGTTCATTCGCCACACTTGATTGGACTTCCCATGAATGTAAAAAATGTTCTTTGTCTCGATAAATTTCCAAAGTCATAAACCACTCTGATTTCCAGTCTACGACCCTTGGCTCCATACCTCATTCAGGATGAACATAATTTCTGCTCCTTGCCTGTAGATACCCAGTGAGAGAGTGTCTGACATTTCTTATTTCTCTAATCATGAGACAAGCCTAATCACTGTAATATCTCCGAGGACACAAAGGATTCAGACCTCGGCCAGTTTTGCAGCCTTCAATGGTCCAAGCTCCCCCCTGGGTCCACTCGCTCCCAGATACAAACTTCAGTCAGCTCCGAGTGCTCAGCTTATCGCCCACTGACACACGTCAGGCAATAAGAACATGTTTCTCCAAACAATGTTCACTGATTAGCTGTGATTGTGTCTGAGGAAGGTATGCTGCTGTGAGATGAAGCTGTCAGTCTCAGTTTGTTCTCAGAATCAAAGGGAGTTCACCGAAGATAAAGTTCAAAGTAAATTTTATTATCAGAGTACAGATAAGTCACCAAATATCACACCAAGAATCGTTTGCTTGAGGCATACTCAGAAAATCAATGGAATAGTAACTGTAACTATGAATAACAAGACATGAAATAACAAGCTGCAGAGACGTTAAAGTGCGATCATTGTTTGTGGAAGCATCAATGGATGGAAAAGACTGTGTAAATATCCTCTATTGTTCAGAGGCTGATCTTGCAGGTTAATAACTGTTCCTGAACCTGGTGGTGCAAGTCCTGATGCTCTTGTAAATTCAACATAATAGAAACAGCAAAAACCTGGAGCTGATCGGCCTTGTGGTTTTTCCTTTCACAACAGACTTTAATCATCTTCCAGGGGAAGCCCCTTCCTTTCCCAGATATGAATATTTTGATATTCTCCTGACATTTCTGGGTTTTGTCGGATGACGATGCTGCTCCTTTCACAGATGGACTTGGGCAGCCCATGGCTAAATTTCCATTTCTGTTCCAACCTGGCTGATGGGTTTCAGATTCAACTCTAATATGGAAATGACACACAGGCAGTAAAATAGAAACATAGAAAACCTACAGCACAATACAGGCATTTGGGTACGCAAAGTTGTGCTGAATGTGTCCCTGCCTTAGAAATTACTAGGCTTACCTATAGCCCTCTATTATTCTAAGCTCCATGTACTGATCCAAAAGTCTCTGAAAAGATCCTATAGCATTTAACTCCACCACCATTGCTGACAGCCCAATCCATGCACTCACCACTCTCAGAGTAAAAAACATACCGCTGACATCATCTCCATACCTACTTCACAGCAACTTCAACACATGTCCTCTTGTGGCAACCATTTCAGCTCTGGGAAAAATCCTCTGACTATCCACACGATCAGTGCCTCTCATCATTTTTTACACCTCTATCAGGTCACATGTCACCCTCCGTTGCTCCAAGGAGAAAAGGCCGAGTACACTCAACCTATTCTCATAAGGCATACTCCCCAATCTGGGCAACATCCTTGTAAATCTCCTCTGCACCCTTTCTATGGATTCCACATCCTGCAGTGAGATGACCAGAACTCAGCACAGTACTCCAAGTGGGCTCTGACCAGGGTCCTATATAGCTGCAACATTACCTCTATGCCACCTAAGTTCAATTCCACATTTGATGAAGGCCAGTACGCCTTCATAATCAGAGAGTCAACCTGCGCAGCTGCTTTGGGTGTCCTGCGTACTCGAAGCCCAAGATACCTCTGAACTTCCACGATGCCAACAGTCTTACTATTAATAGTGTGTTAACGCATGGCCAGGTAGTTAAGGCATTAGTCTAGTTATCTGAAGGTCATTAGTTCGAGCTTCGGCTGAGGCTTGTGTGTGTGTCCTTGAGCAAGACACTTAACCATATATTGCTCTGTGTATGGGTCCTAATGCCCTTCCCTTGGACAACATTGGTGGCGTGGAGAAGGAAGACTTGCAGCTTGGACAAATGCCAGTCTTCTATTTAAAAAAAAGCCTTGCCAAGGTGCAAATCCATGGTCTATCAAGACTATCGGAGGCCTACACACTACACCATCAATTCTATATTCTGCCATTCTATTTGACCTACCAAAATGAACCACTTCAGACATATCTGGATTGAACTCCATCTGCCACTTCTAAGTCCGGTTTTGCATTTTATCAATGTCCCGCTCTCCACACTATCCACAACACCTCCACACTTTGTGTCATCAGCAAACTTACTAACCCATCTCTCCACTTCCTCATCCAGGGCATTTCTAAAAATCACGAAGAGTAAGGTTCCCAGAACAGATCCCTGAGGCATCTCACTGTTGACTGACCTTCTTTCAGAATATGACCCGTCTACAACCACACTTTGCCTTCTGTGGGCAAGCCAGTTCTGGATCCACAAAGCAATGTACCCTTGGATCCCATGCCTCTTTACTTGTCAATACGCCTTGCATGGGATACCTTATCAAATGCCTTGCTGAAATCCATATACTCTACATCTACTGCTCTTCCTTCATCAATGTGTTTAGTCATATCCTCAAAAAATTCAATCAGGCTCATAAGGCACGATTTGCCCTTGACAATCCCATGCTGACTACTCCTAATCATATTGTATCTCTCCAAATGTTCATAAATCCTGTTTCTCAGGATCTTCTCCATGAAGTTACCAACCACTAAGGTAAGACACACTGGTCTATAATTCCCTGGGCTATCTCTGCTTCATTTCTTGAATAAAGGAACAACATCTGCAACCCCCCCCCCTCCCAATCCTCCTTAACTTCTCCTGTTAACATTGATGATGCAAGGATCATGACGAGAGGCACAGCAATCTCCTCCCTCGACTCCCAAAGTACCCTGAGGTACATCTCATCCAGTCCCGGCGATTTATCCAACTTTATACTTTCCAAAAGCTCCAGCACATCCTCTTCCATAATATCTACATGCGCAAGTACTTCAGTCCACTTTAAGTCATCTCTGCAAGTGCCAAAATCCTTTTCCATAGTGAATACTGAAGTAAAGTATTCATTAAGTACCTCTGCTATTTCCTCTGGTTCCATACACACTTTCCCACTGCCACACTTGATAGGTCCTAATCGTTCACGTCTTATCCTCTTGCTCTTCAGATACTTGTAGAATGCTTTGCAGTTTTCATTAATCCTGCCCACAAAGGCCTTCTCATGGCCCCTTCTGGCTCTCCTAATTTCCTTCTTGAGTTCCTTCATAGTAGCTTTATCAACTTCTAGATCTCTAACATTACCTAGCTCTCTGAACCTTTTGTAAGCTTTTCTTTTCTTCTTGACTAGATTTATTACAGTCATTGTACACTACGGTTTCTGTACCCTACCATAACTTCCCTGTCTCATTGGAACTTACCTATACAGAACTCCACACAAATATACCCTGAATATTTGCCACATTAATTCCGTAATTTTCCCTGAGAACATCTGTTTCCAACTTAAGCCTCCAATTTCCTGCCAGATAGCCTCATAGTTCCCCTTACTCCAATTCAACGCTTTTCTAATTTGTCCATCTCCAATGCTGTTGTGAAGGAGACAGAATTATGATCACTATCTCCAAAATGCTCTCCCACTGAGAGATCTGACACCTGTCCAGGTTCACTTCCCCATACCAAGTCAAGTACCTCCTCTCCTCTTGTAGGCTGATCTGCATATTGTGTCTAGAAACCTGCCTGTATACAAGTAACATAATGTTCATTCCCTGAGATTGCAGCGCGTGTAGCGGACAATCGCTGTACTGTTGGGGATCAGCAGCTCCCCGAAAGTGAAAGAATTCTGAATCAGGAAGTGCTGGGAGTTAATATGGCTTCGAAAGGACCGGCCGAGAGTTGGACCGAGGAGACAATTTGTCTCATCTGCCTGGAATTATTCACCGATCCGGTATCATTGCAGTGCGGACACAACTTCTGTCGCTCTTGTATCACACGATGTTGGGAAAGGAAGGGGAGAAACTCCTGTCCGGAATGTAGAGAGGTGATTGCTGACCGCACCCTCAGGGTCAATCGTGCCTTAGCAAATCTGGCAGAAAAAGCTCGAAATCTAAACCTGAATCCGAAAGGGAAGGAGAGTAACCTTCACTGCGAGGAACATGAGGAAGAACTGAAGCTGTTTTGTGAAACAGACAAGACATTGATCTGTCTGATCTGTGCAGTTGCGCAAGAACACGGAGAACACCGCTTCCTGCCGATTAAAGAAGCTGTTAAAATCTACAAGGTAAAACTTACACAAATTTGATATTCAACCCAACCTCACTCGACCGACCAATCAACACACGAGCCTCATAACCAACACACCATTCTCTGCATTTTTCGCCATCTCCAAAAGGATCCTAGCACATCTTTGCTTCGCACAGCCCATCCCAATCCCTCCCCACAACTCTCCGCTTTCTGCAGGGATCGCTCTCTATGTAACTCCCTTATCTACTGGCTCCTCTTCACTGATCTCCCTCTTAGCACTTGTATCTGACAGCGGGACAGGTTCCGCACCTGACTCCTATACCTCCTCCTCGTCACCATTCTGGACCACAAACAGTCCCAATGCAATTGAACTCAGTAGGTACATTTAATGTCAGAGAAACGTACACAATAGACATCCTGAAATAACGTTTCTCCACAGACATCCACGAAAACAGTGGAATGCTCCAAAGAATGAAAGGGAGTTAAACGTTCGAACCCCAAAGCCCCCCCACCCCGCCCAGATCCCTCCGCCCACACATACGCAGCAGTAAGGCAAATAAACTCCTCCCCACCAACAAAAAAAGAATCGGCACACTCCACCGAGCACTCAAGCGTACAACAAAGCATCAATAAAGACACAGCCTTGCAGTACTACAAAGACTACTCGTTCACACGGTAATTCGACATAAATCAGCTTCATTATTCATCAACCCCCACCCACATTTTCTCTCCGGCACCTGTCAGCTGGTTCTCATCCCCAACTGTTTTATTCTGGAGTCTGTCGCAATCCTTTCCAGTCCTACTGAATGGTCACATACCGAAGCACCCACTGTTTATTTCCCGTGCATAGATGCTGCCTGACTCATTCAGTTCCTCCAGCATTTTCTGTGTGATAATCGGGTTTGTTCACCTGTTTCTTTTGATTTATCTTTGTTTCTATTTTCTTCACTCTCTGACTTCCAGGATCAGCTAAAATCTTCCTTAAACTCTCTAACAAAACGGAAATCAGACTTCCTGGAAAAGGAGCAGCAACAGAAAGAAAAGATTTCTGGAGTTCGGGTGAGGGACATTTCTGATATTGCTCTATAGTTTTGCTCTCTTTAATGCAGAATAGCAGAGTATCGCAGATCCAGTGACCTGCATTCGATCCTAACCACTGGTGCTGTCTATGTGGAGATTGAGTGTTGTCCCTGTTACCACAACTCTTTCAGACACATCTCAAGGACATTGCCCCTGTGAAGGTTTGGAAGAGTGTTCATAAATCAAATGGGATTTAATGTGTCAACGGGCGAGAATGGGTTTCAGGAAAACGGGACCAGAATGCTCTCAGAAGTAGCGTGGATTTTCAAGGGCCATATGGTCACCTTAAATATCTGTGAAGGAATGGCGTTGATGTGAATGCGCTCAGTACTACATGGATTTTAGTGGACAGAATGTCCATAATGGCCTTAATGTCAGAAGGAAATACAACACAGCAATATAAGAAATTAATCTTCACTTTTCATTCGACAGGAACAGTCCAACAGCATTCAGACCCACATCACATCCCAGTTTGCTGAACTGCACCAGATTATCACGGAGAAAGAGCAGAGCTTACTCAGGGATCTCAGGCATGAAGAGGAGAGGATTCTAAATCCAATGGAAAAAAATCTTCGAGAGATTCAGGAGAATATAAGGTTAATTCAGGAGGAAATCACAAAGTTAAAGGAACAGATGGATCAAAAAGACAGTGTGATATTTCTCAAGGTGAGGGATTATATTTTAATTTGTTTCTGTCGCAGGTCACTAAATGAACAGTGGTATTTTTGAAATAAACACAGGACAGCGGCTGATTCCAACAAATCAATTGCTGCTACTGGCCACCTCTCACAGATTGTTATACCTATGTGATGCGCCCACTAATCATTCCATAATGACATTCAAAATGTCGAAAAGATATGTTTGATACTTCATCAGCACCAGATAATTTTTAAGCAAGGAATTTCGAGGTAATTAATCATGAAGTAAGCTGCAACTGAGTGCTCAATGAAATATGTGACATCGGTCCATCCCCAGCTCAAAACAGTCCAGAACAAAGTATAAACATGTAACTTATTCCCTTCCCATTTACCACACCCCCAGTCACGTGACTAGTTACCATTAAGGACACAGTCTGTTGATTGTGTCCTTAATTACTACTTTACTTACCCTCTAAACCTCCCATTGATGCCCAGTTGCAGTCACAGACTGTGACTTTGTGTCTGGTGCAATGGGTATGAGGATATCTTTGTTAATCAGTGAAAACAAAGAATATGACCCACACATCAGATTTATCCTCTATATCTGGTCCATCAGATTATGGAAACTTTCACTGTTTCTTTACCTTTTCAGATAAGTTTCACATGAGATTATATCTTATTCACTATAATAAACAGTCCATTCGGCCTACCTTTTCCTATCAATTTCCCTGCTTCCCTCCTCGCACCTGCTCACCGCACCCAGCAACAGTGCCGTGACCTCCACGATCCCTCATGAGTTTATTCAGTTTTCCCATTACATTCAATCTCTGTTGTTCCTCTGCAGCTACTGCTGTGGCAGTGAGTTCCACATCCTCCTCACTAAATTTATCGTGGGATTTATTAAAAACGATCTGGTAGTTTATCTTTGACTGAAGGTCTCCCCATAAGTAGAAACAAAGAAAACCTACAGCACAATACAGGCCACAATGCTATGCCAAATATTTATTAGCATTAGAAAGTACCTCGGGTTACCCATAGTGCTCTATTTTACTAAGCTCTATGCAGCTATGATGAAGTCTCTTAAAAGACCCTATCGTATCTGCCTCCACCACCGTAGTCTGCAGCCCAGTGCATGCACTCGCCAGTCTCTACATAAAATTCTTACCCTGACATCTCCTCTGCACCTACTTCCAAGCACCTTACAATGGCGTCGTCTCATGTTAGCCAGAAATTGAAGTACTTTCTCCACCAGTACACAATCAAATCCATTACTAATCTGAAATTGTTCCATTTTATCATTCTGACATCTTAACTAGGTTAAAATGCACAACCAATCCGCACTTTCCTCTAAGTTTCTTCCTCTCAGTAATAGTCTAATTTTCAGAAACATTCCCTGTAATTTTCCCCATGGTTCTGATTGTCCGTTTGAGTGAGTGACTGCGGGAGTGGGAATTTTCAACATCTTGTAATGATTTGGATGAAATTCAGGATGTCGGCAGTAAATCAATGTCTAATCAGATTTGTCTTTTATTTATTTCAGGAGGAAGCTCATCAGAACAGGAGGTAGGATATGCTCTTTACTGAAACCCATTATGGATTTGTGAAATAGTTCTAAATACCAGTTTATCACCAGCAGTTTAATATTTACAGAATTAGTGACGATGTCCAGGAATTGTCAGTGACAGATGAAGCTCTACCAGTTGAAAAATTTGTTCACCCCTATTTGTTGAACACAGTGCTGAGAGAAGCACATGATGCCATTAATAGAGGTAAAACTTACAAAGATTCATTCCGCCTTGTTTATGAAACATGATTGTTATAATTTAAAGCAAAGATTATCTGGAATAGTGGACTGAAGGTGAACTGAAGTTTATTCCACATCAACCCCACCGACTGGGAGGCATCACTGTCACCTGGTCAGCTGGAGATGTCAGACCACTGGACACACCTGCACATGGTCACAATACAACTAATACACGGGACTGGCAGATGAACCTCTGCGTCCTGATCCCAGGCACACTGCACTAACACGCCAAGGCATGACATTGAATCCTACCACAGGAGCTGGGAAATTAATACTGACTTGATGCTATTGCAGGGAATAAAAGCAGGTATCAGTGTGGTCACCGGGACTTTCAGAAAAATACACATGTTTTGTGCTGTACAGAGTCTGATTGACACAGGTCTTTCCCTTCTGGATCCACAACTCTCACTGTTGTTAGAGGGAGAAGAGGGGATCAGTAGTGATAGGGGATTCAATCGTTCGGAGAACAAACAGGAGAATCCATGGATGTGAACGGGTCACCCGAATGGTATGTTGCCTCCTCGGTGCCAGAGTTGGGGATGTCTCGGATTGTGTCTGCAGCACTTTAGAGAGGGAGGGAAAACAGCCAGATATGTCGGCACATTTTGGGACAGTTCTGGAGGATGTAAAAGCAAAGAGCTCTTGAATATATAATTTAGAGAGCTTGGTAGAAAGCTGTGAAGCAGTATCTCCAGGTTTGTAATTTCTGTATTGCTGCATGTACCACGTGCTGGTGAGGGTAGAAACAGGTCAATTTGGCAGATTAAAGATGGCTGAAAAGCTAATGCAGGAATCAGGGCTTCAGGTTTTTTGATCATTGGGATCTCTTCTGGTGGAGGTTGACCTGCTCAAAATGGATGTATTGGACCTGTACCCAAGGGAGAACAATATTCTCATAGAGTGTTGCAAGGGAGTGACCAGGGATGAACCCAAGTGCAGGGCACAGGCACGGAGGCAGGGTCGAGAGGCGCTAGCACAGTCACAAACATGGAACAGGTTACCAGGGAAATCTTGACTCAGAGACCAGGTTTACATCGAAAATCTAGGGAATGGAGCAGAGCATAGAACTAACAGTACTAAGGGATCAGGAAATGGTGTTTACAGACACCAGAATCGCCAACGAACTGGCGACCCATGAATGAGCGGCCAGAGTTCTAATCCTATATTCTCTAATGGGAACCAGGTATGCTGTAATTAATTGAAATAGCCACAAATGGGATTCAGAAAATGGGTATTAAGGCACAATTATGGAGGTAGGAGTGAGATGGGAGATAGCCATGGGTCTATGACATAGAGGGGTTCCATAGAACTGTTGGGGAGGGGTTAAACTAATTTGGTCGGAAGTGGGTGTGTTGATAACGATTGAAGGGACAGGACTTATGGTAAAAATGCAAAGATACCATGCAGTCAGACTGTCAGATAGAGCAGACAGTCTGGATGCAATTGCAGCTCGCAGTCTGAGTATCAGAGCTTTAGGGATGCAGAATAAAAAGGGTAGCAGATACAGTAAACCAAGTGTTATATCTCAATGCATGGCATTTGAGAAATAAGGTGGATGATCTTGTTGCTCGGTTACCGATCATCAAGTATGATGTTGTGGCCATCACTGATTCGTGGATGAATGATAGTTGCAGTTGGGAGCTGAATGCTCAAGGTTACACAATGTATTGGTAGTATAGGAAAATATGCAGACAGGGGGCATGGCTGTCCTGGTAAAT
The DNA here is from genome assembly GCF_030144855.1 of Hypanus sabinus. Taxonomy (NCBI): domain Eukaryota; kingdom Metazoa; phylum Chordata; class Chondrichthyes; order Myliobatiformes; family Dasyatidae; genus Hypanus; species Hypanus sabinus. The sequence continues at coordinate 60,341,956 of NC_082706.1, read as the reverse complement.
CAGTAGAGAGATGTGACATAGGATTGGAAGATGTTGAATCCTTGTGGGTTGAGGTAAGGAACTGCAAAAGTGAAAATGACCCTGATGGCAGTCATATACATGCTGCGGTACCATTTCCCAGAAGGTAGCAACTGGCACAGTTTGTGGTTGGGGTCTCGGGTCTCCAAAAATCCTTCGGGCCCTTTTTACACACCTGACTTTGTAAAATGATATCAAATTGTTTTTCAAGTATTGCAAAAAAATAAAATAGAAATGAGAGTGGATATAGGACCATTTTAAAATAAGGCCGTGTATAACAGACAATAAGCAAGAGGAGTAGGAGTAGGCTATTCGGCCCTTCGGGTCAGCACTGCCTTTCAATGTAATCATGGCTGATCATCCACAATCAGTACCCCGTTCCTGCCTTCTCCCCATATCCCTTGACTCCGCTATCTTTAAGAGTTCTAGCTAACTCTTTCTTGAAAGCATCCAGAGAATTGGCCTCCACTGCCTTCTGAGGCAGAGCATTCTATAGATCCACAACTCTGAGTGAAAAGGTTTTTCCTGAACTCCATTCTAAATGACCTACACCTTATTCTTAAACTGTGGCCCCTGTTTCTGGACACCCCTAACATCGTTAACATGTTTCCTGCCTCTACCGGGTCCAATCCCTTAATAATCGTAGATGTTTCAATCAGATCCCCTCTCATCCTTCTAAATTCCAGTGTATACAAGCCCAGTCGCTCCAATCTTTCAACACACAACAGTCCTGCCATCCCAGGAATTAACCTCGTGAGCCTACGCTGCACTCCCTCAATAGCAAGAAAGCCCTTCCTCAAATTTTGAGACCAAAACTGAACACAATACTCCAGGTGTGTTGTCACCAGGGGCCTGTACTACCACAGAAGGACCTCTTTGCTCCTATACTCAACTCCTCTTGTTTTGAAGGCCAAAATGCTATTAGCTTTCTTCACTGCCTGCTGTACCTGCATGCTTACTTTCAGTGACTGATGTACAAGAACACCTAGATCTCATTGTACTTACACTTTTCCAAATACTTTCCAACTACAGAACCAACTACTTTGGTTCTGTCTTCACTAAAGAGGACATAAATAATCTTCCAGAAATAGTAAGGGTCCGAGGGTCTAGTGAGATGGAAGAACTGAGGGAAATACATGTTAGTAGGGAAGTGGTGTTAGGTAAATTGAAGGGATTAAAGGCAGATAAATCCCCATGGCCAGATGGTCTGCATCCCAGAGAGCTTAAGGAAGTAGCCCGAGAAATACTGGATACATTAGTGATAGCTTTTCAAAACTCCTTAGACTCTGGATTAGTTCCTGAGGATTGTAGGGTGGCTAATGTAACCCCTCTTTTTAAAAACAGACGGAGAGCGAAACCGGGGAATTATAGTCTGGTTAGTCTGACATCGATGGTGGGGAAAATGCTAGAGCTGGTTATCAAAGATTTGAAAACAGCACACTTGGAAAGAGGTGAAAGCATCGGACAAAGTCAGCATGGATTTGTGAAAGGAAAATCATGTCTGACGAATCTTACAGAATTTTTTGAAGATGTATCTAGTAGAGTGGATAGGAGTGAGCCAGTGGATGTGGTATATTTAGATTTTCAAAAGTCTTTTGACATGGCCCCACACAGGAGATTAGTGTGCAAACTTAAAGCACACGGTATTGGGGGTATGGTATTGATGTGGATAGATTGCTTGGCAGACAGGAAGCAAAGAGTGGATGTAAACAGGACCTTTTCAGAATGGCAGGCAGTGACTAGTGGGGTACTGCAAGGCTCAGTGCTGGGACCCCAGTTGTTTAGAATATATATTAATGATTTAGACGAGGGAATTAAGTTCAGCATCTCCAAGTTTGCAGTTGCAGTTGCAGTTGCAGTTTGCAGTTGAAGTTGGGCGGTGGTGTTAGCTGTGAGGAGGATGCTAAGAGGATGCAGGGTGACTTGGATAGGTTAGGTGAGTGGGCATATTCATGGCAGATGCAATTTAATGTGGATAAATGTGAGGTTATCCACTTTGCTTGCACGAACAGGAAAACAGATTATAATCTGAACAGCGGCCAATTAGGAAAAGGGGAGATGCAACGAGACCTGGGTGTCATTGTACACCAGTCATTGAAGGTGGGCATGCAGATATAGCAGCTGGTGAAAAAGGCAAATGGTATGTTGGCATTCATAGCAAAAGGATTTGAGTACAGGAGCAGGGAGGTTCTACTGCTGTTGTACAAGGGCTTGGTGAGACCACTCCTAGAATATTGTGTGCAATTTTGGTCCCCTAATCTGAGGAAAGACATTCTTGCCATAGAGGGAGTACAGAGAAGGCTCACCAGATTGATTCCTGGGATGGCAGGACTTTCATATGAAGAAAAATTGTATTGACTAGGATTATACTCACTGGAATTTAGAAGATTGAGGGGGGATCTTCTTGAAAGATATAAAGTTCTAAAGGGATTGGACAGGCTAGATGCAGGAAGATTGTTTTCAATGTTGGGGAAGTCCAGAACGAGGGGTCACAGTTTAAGGATAAAGGGGAAGCCGTTTAGGACCGAGATGAGGACAAACTTTTTCACACAGAGAGTGGTGAATCTGTGGAATTCTCTGCCACAGGAAACAGTTGAGGCCAGGTCATTGGCTATATTTAAAAGAGGAAGTTAGATTTGGCCCTTGTGGCTAAAGTGATCAGGGGGTACAGAGAGAAAGCAGGTACAGGGTTCTGAGTTGGATGATAAGCCATGATCATACTGAATGGCGGTGCATGCTCGAAGGGCTGATTGGCCTGCTCCTGCACCTATTTTCTATGATTCTATGTTTTCCTAACTTGGCACCATTCAGATCGTAATCTGCCTTCCTGTTCTTGCCACCAAAGTGGATGAGCTCACAGTTATCCTCATTAAACTGCATCGGCCATGCACCTACCAACTCACCCAACCTGTCCAAGACACCCTGCATTCTCCCAACATCCTCCACATGTTTCACACTGCCACCCAGCTTTGTGTCATCTGCAACTTTTTCTAAAGTTACTTTTAATCCCTTCATCTAAATCATTAATGTATATTGTAAATAGCTGTGGTCCCATCTTCGAGCCTTGCAGTACCCCACTAGTCACTGCCTGCCATTCTGAAAAGGATCTGTTATTCCCTACTCTTTGTTTCCTGTCTGCCAACCAATTTTCTATCCATGTTAGTACTCTAACCCTCAATATCATGCACTCTAGTTTTGCACACTAATCTCCTATGCAGGACCTTATCAAAGGCTTTCTGAAAGTCCATGTACACTACATCCACTGGTTCTCCCTTGTCCATTTTCATAGTTACATACTCAAAAACTTCCAGAAGATTATTCAAGCATGATTTACCCTTCCTGTATAGCAATGGGGCACAAAGAGATGACAGATTAACTAAATGAGTATTTTGCACCAGTCTTCTCTATGGAAGAAACTAACACTGTGGCAGATTTTGAAGTGCCAGGGAACAGTGCAGTTACTGTTACAAGGGAGAAGGTGCCCCAAAAAGTTGCATAAGTCACACAGACCAGATGAACTGTTCCATAGTGTTCTGAAAAATGTAATGGTAGACATTGTGGAGGCATTTGAAATGATCTTTCAAAAATCATTGGACTCTGGTATAGTGCTAGAGGATTGGAAAACTGCAAATGCCACTCAACTTTAAGTAAGGTGGAAGGCAGCAGAAAGAAAATTATAGACCAGTTAGCCTCACCGTTGTGGTTGGGAAGACATTAGTGTCAATTGTTAAGTATGAGGTTATGGAATACTTGGTGACACTGGAAAAGATAGGACAAGTCAGCATGAATTCCTTTAGGTAATATTTTGCCTGGCAAACCTGTTGAAGTTCTTTGAAGAGATTACAAGTAGGATAGATAAAGGGGTTGTAGTGCATGTTGTATGTTTGTACTTTCAGAAGGCCTTTGACAAGGTTGCACATTTAAAGAGGAGTAAACAGACAAAATGTTGGAGGATCTCAGCAGGCCAGGAAACATCTATTGAAAGGAGTAAACAGCCGACAGCTCGGGCTAAAATGCTTCATCAGGACACCTGTTGCTTAATGGTCCATTAAATTCATCCCTGTCCCAATGAGGGGCTGTGACCTATGGGGTTGTGGGAAAGGTGACAGAGGGATCCTCATCTCCCATCTTTGACCCCTCCACCTTCTCTTTACGTCTACACACACAGTTCACACACAGGCTTTCCACCCCTCTCTCACCAGGTTCTGGTTCACTCTGTTGATGTTGGGAGGATGTTTCCTACAGTGGATGAGTCCAGGACCGGATGCCACTGCCTCTGGCTATAGGGATGTCCATTAAGAACAGAGATGAGGAGAAATTGCTTTAGCCATGGGATAGTGAATCTGTAACAGACAGCTGTGGAGGCCAAATAACTGATGATGTTTAAAGCAGAGCAACGCACATAAAATGCCAGAGGAACTCAGCAGGCAGGAAGCATCTATAGAAAAGAGTAAACAGTCGACAGTTCGGGCTGAAACTCTTCACCAGGACCTGTGTTGCTTAAGGGTCCTTGCAAATTCTTCCCCTGTTCTCATGAAGGCCTGAAGGTAATGGGGTTGTGGGAAAGGGGACAAAGGGATCCTTATCTCCCATCTGTGTCCCCTTCCACGTTTTCTCGTTATATCTACACACACAGGCTTTCCACCATTCACCCATCTGGTTTTGGTTCATCTCTGTTCAATCGGCTGTTCATCTCTTCCCTACTCATTCCATTATTACCTCCTTTACTCTCTTGAACCTACACAGTCCCCCACCTCACACTTCATACTCGCAAATGAATGCTAACATTGAATGAAGGGCCTGTTGTTGTGCTTTACTGTTCTATGTTCTCTGTTCCCTGTTCAGAAGAATGAGAGGAGATCTCAGGGAAACAGTCTTTCAAGGTTCAGCAAGCAGGACACAGGGAGGATGTTTCCCTGTCTGAGTAGTGAATGTTCAGGTGTCATGGTCTGTTTGGAATTCTCAGCACCGGAAGGGGGTGGGGAAGAAAGGGGGGGGTGGGAATTCTTAGCCATTCAGTTCACAGATCCATCACCGTACAGCATAGAAATGTGCCCTTCGACACATCATCTCTGTGCTGACCTATTTACTCATCTACATTAATCCCATTGACCGGCGTTAGGTCAGTCTGTGTCTTGCCTATTGAATTGTCTCTTAAACACTGGAGGCCTGTGACCTGCAGGTGTCGGTGCTGGGGCCGCGTGTGTATGGCATACATATTATTGATTTGGATGAGAATATTGGTGACATAGTTGTTAGTTTTGTGGGTGACACTAAAATTCATGGTGTAGTGGACAAGGAAGAGGGTTATCTCTGTTCACACAGGGACCTTGTTTATCTCTAGAGTTGGGTATAAGGACAATGTTTTCAAATACATCTTGGCAAGGACATGGATAAGAAAGGTGGAAGGGAATAATGGGAAAATGGGAACTCATTAAAGCAAGTTGATTGGCATGAACAAATTGGGCCGAAGAGCCTCTGTGACCACCTGTTTAAATCCATTCACCCATCCCTTCCCATCTTAATCCACGCTTTTCCCGCACTGGTTTCCGCTGTCCATCTCACCTATTTCTGTTTTTGTGGGAAGATGTCGACATGAGTCGCAGACTGTTCATCTCTCTCAACACATGCTACCGGACCTGCTCGGTTCCTCCAGCATTTTGTGTCTGTTTGATCGGGAAATCTCTGCTCTTTGTCCAGCGGAAAACCCTTGGGGTGACAATAGTTGTCCATCCGCTATCATTGGTTCGTGTCGGCCACTCGACTGCGCTTGAGGCCCAGCGGCCTTTCCCTGATCCTTGAACAGTGCTGAGTATTTCCCTGATCCTTGAACAGTGCTGAGTATCTCCCTGATCCTTGAACAGTGCTGAGTATCTCCCTGATCCCCCAGACCGCACTGTCCCAGTCTTCCTCTTACCCCCAGACCGCACTGTCCCAGTCTTCCTCTTACCCCCACCCCTAGTCCCGGGGTCGCGCTGCCCGAGTCTCCCCCCGATCCCCGGGGACTCTATAATTCTCTGCTTCTCCCCCCAGTCTCTGTCACCCTGGATGTGGAAACGGCGCATCCGTGGCTCGAGGTGTCTGAGGATCGGAAGAGTGTGAGATGGACTGGGACCCGAAGGGATCTCCCTGACACCGGGAAGAGATTCACACACTCGGAATGTGTGCTGGGCTCGGAGGAAATCACATCGGGGAGACATTACTGGGAGGTGGAGGTGACAGGGAATCGGTTCTGGTGGCTGGGGGTCGCCGCAGATTCTGTGCAGAGGAAGGGAGCTGTCAGACTGAGTCCAGAGACCGGATTCTGGATCATCGGGCGGGTTGATGACGTGTTACAGTGGGATTATGACGTGTTCCGTGTTCACACCTCCTTTGATTCCCGTCTGCCTGCCTGTCCCATCCCCGGGAGGGTGGGAGTTAATCTCAGTTACGAGTCTGGGACAGTTTCATTTTACAACGCGGAGACCAAGTCCCATCTCCACACCTCCACTGGGAATAAATTCACGGGGAAACTTTATCCTTTCTTTGCGATTTGGGATGAAAACCAGGGGCTGAAAATCTGCTCCGGTTCCGCTCCGGGTCTGTAATCGGGTCGGGTCCCTGGACCGGAATCAGGAGTAAAGTCTCTGTACATATAAATGTGCAGAGAATGATATAAACCCGAGATGAGATTTTTTTGTTCCATTAATTTTAACTCGTTCACTGCGTCCGTTAACCGAACACAAAAAAAAACTGCAGATTCAGCCCCAGCCACGGGCGGCGTGTCATAAAGTCCACTCATACATGCACAGGTGTAATCGGGCAAGTGGAGGCTGTGCTGACTGGAAGAGGGCTGTCAGGGTGAATCTTGTTAAGACCATAAGCTTTAAAAAGCCATCTCATAGCTATTCAACATTTTCCTTCTCTTGAGAACTGACACCAACCTGATTTTCCGAATCCCGTTGCATATTGATCTTCCCCAAAACATTTGTGACTTTGCCATTATTACATACCTTTTCCTGCTCCAGACTGAGAATTAACAGTCACTCCCATAATTTAATAAAGCTTTTATGTGAAAACTATAAACCCCCGAAAAATTGTATTGAAGTCTACATTTGATTTTGTTCAGTCCTACATGTTTCACACTGTAATAATCTATGTTTAACAGTACTTACGCACCCCGTAACGGGTTAAAAGGACCAGCAGAAATGGAACACACCTGGAGTCTGAGTCTACTGTTAACTAACACTATTTTATTAGTGTCTACATAATAAAATAATAAAAAAAGATAAAGTAAATGGGTTAGCAGAGTTTATGCATATATAAGTGAATAAATATGAAACCCCAAACTTCTTCAGGCTTAGGCGGTAAATGATAGAGTTTTACGATGGTGTATGTGTGAAGTCAGTTCAGTTCGTGATATTGAGTAGATTGAGGGGAGAATGAGAGGTGATTTGTTTTCCCAGTGCGCCGATGCCATCAAATCTTCCCGTTGTCCACTGAAGTCCCTGTTCAAGTCACTGACTGTGATCACACAGAAGAGAGTGCCGTTTTCCCATAGTAAAACCATCAACCCAGGCAAGGGCTAAACACACTGATAGCTTTCCACCGGTCACACGTTTTCCACACTGTGAGCAAACCCCACCGTTTTCGTGGGCACACAAACCTCGTTCTGTGTCCGTGTCTCTGTTTTTCTGCGCGTCTTCTTTGTGTCTGTCTAAAAAACAAGCTGGCCTTGTATTTATCTAAACTTGCTGAACACCAGCTGTCCATTACCTGGCTCCGCCCTTCAATTTCCATAGCAACTCACGAGCTGTTCGTTGCTCTCTCTCTCTCTCTCTCTCTTAATCAGTAGTACGCCCCCCCCCCCTTTAAAGGAACAGTCCATATTGAATAAACCTTACGATCCCGTCACACCATCCTTTTAGGAAAAAATTTGATTAAGGAGCTAACTTTCTGTCTCACTATGGATTATACAGCCTGAAGCAATACATGTGTAATTATCAAGAACATAGCAAAAACGTATACAAACTTGAGCTTAACGTCTTCTAGACTAACAGTCTGCTATAATGTTGTCAGTACCTTTCACGTCTTATTTCCAAGTCATATTCTTGCAGGATCAAACTCCAGTTTAGTAACCTACTATTCTTATCCTTCATTTTACTCAGAAACACTAATGGATTATGGTCCGTGTAAGCCACAAGTGGTTTCTGCGCAGGACATATGCAGACATCAAAATGTTACAAAGCTAAATTGAGTGTTAACAATTCCTTTTCAACGATAGAATTTTTTTTTTCTGATGCACATTAAATTTATTTGAGAAAAAAGCTACTGGATGTACACTGTCATCATCATAATCATTTGGATAACAGTAACAGGATCGGTCCAAGTCAGCATGGATTTATGAAGGGGAAATCATACTAGACTAATCTTCTCTAAGTTTTTGAGGATGTAACTATGAAAATCGACAAGGGAGAGCCAGTAGATGTAGCGTACTTGGACTTTCAGAAATCCTTTGATAAGGTCTCACATAGGAGATTAGTGGGCAAAATTTAGAGCACATGGTATTGGGGGTAGGGTACTAACATGTATAAGAAATTGGTTAGCAAACAGGAGACAAAGAGTAGGGATTAACGGGTCCTTTTCAGAATGGCAGGCAGTGACTAGTGGGGTACCGATAGGCTTGGTGCTGGGACTGCAGCTATTTACAATATACATTAATGATTTAGATGAAGGGTTTAAAAGTAACATTAGAATATTTGCCTGACACAAAGCAGGCTGGCAGTGGGAAATACGAGGAGAATGTTAGGAGAATGCAGGGTGACTTGGACAGGTTGGTTGAGTGGGCAGATGCAGTTTAATGTGGATAAATGTGAGGTTATCCACTTTGGTGTTAAGAACAGGAAGGCGGATTAGTATCTGAATGGTGTCATGTTATGAAAAGAGGAAGTACAAGGAGATGTAAGTGTCCTTGTTCATCCGTAACTGAAAGTAAGCATGTAGGTACAGCAGGCAGTGAAGAAAGCTAATGGTATGTTGGCCTTCATAACAAGGGGAGTTGAATATAGGAGCAAAGAGGTCCTTCTGCAGTTGTACAGGGCCCTGGTGACTCCACACCTGGAGTATTGTGTTCACTTTTGGTCTCCAAATTTGAGGAAGGACATTCTTGCTATTGAGGGAGTGCAGTGTGGGTTCACTAGGTTGATTCCCAGGATGGCGGGACTGTCATATTTTGAAAGATTGGAGTGACTGGACTTGTGCACACTGGAATTTAGAAGGATGACAGAGGATCTGACTGAAACATATAAGATCATTAAGGGACTGGACACACAAGAGGCAGTAAGCATGTTCCTGATGTTGGGGTTGTCCAGAACCAGAGCCCACAGTTTAGGAATAAGGTCTAGGCCATTTAGAACAGAGTTCAGTGAAAACTTTTTCACCCAGAGAGTTGTGGATTTGAGGAATGCTCTGCCTCAGAGGCATTGGAGGCCAATTCTCTCGGTGATTGAAGAAAGAGTTAGATAGAGCTCTGAAAGACAGCGGAGTCAAGGGATATGGGGTAAGGCAGGAACACGTTAATGATTGTGGATGATCAGCCACGATCACATTAAATAGTGGTGCTGGCTCAAAGGGCCGAATGGACTGCTCCTGCACCTATTGTCTATTGCCGTCCTTTTGCAACAATACTGCCCCAGCAGCTTCATCACTACCATCTACCGCGATTGAAAATGGGTTATTAAAATCAGGTGCTTTGAGAACAGGCTGATGAAACAGGATGGTTTTCAGGTGTTCAAGTGCCATTTAGCAAAGTTCACCCCATACAAATCTTTCCCTCTTCCCTAGGAGTTTCATTAGGGGGAGACCGATGTCTGCGATGTTTTTACAAAACTTACGGTAATACCCAACCATTCCTAAAAACCTTCTTAATGCTCTCTTGCCCGTCGGAATGGGAACCTCCACGATAGCCTGAACTTTGGCCTGCACAGGAGCCAGTTGGCTCTGGCCTACTACATAGCCAAGGTAAGTGAAGGTGCCATGGCCAAATTCACTTTTAGCGAGGTTTACTGTAAGATTGGTCTTGGACAGTCTTTCAAACAATTTCTCTATTGCCGAGATATGCTCTTCCCATGTGTCTTTCCATACAACCAAATCATCAATATAAGCCCCTGTTCAAAATCTCGAATCACTGAATTTAACATCCTTTGGAATGTTCCTGGAGCATTTTTCATCCGAAAGGGTAAAACGTTGTCCTCATACAGTCCAGATGGTGTTACAAATGCAAGTATATTCTTAGCTCTTTCTTTCAAAGGGAAACACCAGTATCTCTTTAATAATTCAATTTTTGTAAGGTCCTTAGCTTTTCCCACTTTATGAATACAGTCATCCACTCTGGAGATAGGATATGCATCTGTCTTGGTTACCGCATTAACTTTTCTGTAGTCAGTACAGAATCTCATGCTTCCGCCCGGCTTAGGCACAATAACACAGGACGACGCCTCGTCGTCGGGTAGATGGCCTTATGATGCTGTGTGTCAGCATGTATCCAATTTCTTGTTCAGCCATTTTACTTTTGGCCAAGTTCATTCTGTAAGGCTGCTGCTTAATCGGATCAACTTTATCTACAATTACGTCTTGCACAAAAGCTGAGCACTGTTTAGGAATGTCAGGCAATAAATTGTTATACTTGCTAAATAAGCACTTCAAATGATGCTGCTGCTCAGACTCCAAATGATGGATTTTACTGTCACTGGTTTCCAAAACAACAGAATTTTCAAGCCTTGTGGAGACTACACTTAGCTTGCTAAAAGTATCTGGTACCTTGTTACCAGGCTCCACGACCTTACTTGCTTCCATAACAGTACTCACAGGTGATGTCTCAATGTCATGATAAGGCTTGATCATGTTTACGTTCCCGACTGAGTAGCTTTCCTTTGGTCAGGAGTTCTAATAGTATAATTCAAAGAATCAATTTTCTTAATTATCTTGTACGGTCCACTAAATCTCGCTTAAAGGGAGTTGGTAAGGAGGGGGGACAGCACCAAAACCTTATCTACAACATGATACCTCTGTTCCCTTGCGTTCTGGTCATACCAAAGCTTCATTTTTGTCTGAGAGTGCTGTAAAGTCTGTTTTGCAGGGTCACAAGCCTTGTTAAGTCTGTGTCAGAATTCCAAAACATAATTAAGTATGCTTACACACACTTTTGGATCAGACCACTGTTCTCTGAGTAGGGTCAAAGGCCCTCTAGCCCTGTGACCAAAAACGAGTTCAAACGTACTCAACCCCAATGATTCTTGAATTCAGTCTTTATCGGCGAATAGAAGTAGGGGAACCCCTTCATCCGAGTTTTTTTTTCCATTTTCCACACAATACGATTTAATCATGGTTTTAAGAATGGAGTGGAACTGATCCAAGGCTCCCCGGGACGGTAGGTGATATGCAGATGACACAATTTTCTTAGCTCCCAACTCACCAACTATCTGTCGGAATGTTTTCTAAGTAAAGTTACTACCCTGGTCAGATTGGATTTCTTTGCACAGACCTACCAGTGTGAGAAACTTGATGAGTGCTTTCACCACAGTCTTGGCCTTGATATTTCTGAGGGGACTGCTTCAGGGAAGCTGGACACAGCACACATGATTGTCAACTGATACGCATAACCAGCTGCAATCTTTGGCAATGGGGCAACACAATCCACTATGACCGTGGAAAAAGGTTCACCAAAAGCAGGTAACACACACAAAATGCTGGTGGAACGTGGCAGGCCGGGCAGCATCGATAGGAAGAAGTACAGTCGACGTTTCAGACCAAGACCCTTCGTCAGGACTAAGGGAAAGAAAAGATAGTAGGAGATTTGAAAGTAGGAGGGGGGGGGATCCAAAATGCTAGCAAAAGACAGGAGGGGCTAAGGAGAAGCTGAGAGCTGGAAAGGTGATTGTCAAAAAGGAAGCAGAGCTCGAAAGGATCATGGGATGGGATGCCTAGGGAGAAAGAAAGATGAAAGGAGAGCACCAGAGGGAGATGGCGAAGAGGCAAAGAGTGATGGGCAGAGAGAGAAAAAAAGGAAGGGAGGGAAAAATAAATAAATCAGGGATGGGGCAAGAAGGGGAGTAGTGACATTAACAGAAGTTAGAGAAATCAATGTTCATGCCATCAGGTTGGAGGCTACCCAGACGGAATGTCAGGTATTGCTCCTCCAACCTGAGTGTGGCTTCATCTTGACAGTAGAGGAGGCCATGGACAGGCATATCAGAATGGGAATGGGACGTGGAAGTAAAATGTGTGGCCCCTGGTAGATCCTGCTTTCTCTGGTGGACAGAGCGTTGATGTTCAGCAAAACGGTCTCCCAGTCTGCGTCGGGTCTCACCAATATATAAGAGGCCACACCGTGAGCACCGGATACAGTATACCACACAGGCCGACTCACAGGTGAATTGTCAACGAAGTGACCTGACAAAGGGTCCCGGCCCAAAATGTCGACTGTACTTCTTCCTATAGATGCTGCCTGGCCTGCTGCATTCCACCAGCAGTTTGTGTGTATTGCTTGACCTTCCAGCATCTGCAGATTTCCTCGTGTTTGCACCAAAAACAGGTAGCGGTTTAAGTGATGCTTCTTGAATAACCTGATTAGGTTTTCCCAGAACCTGGCAGGTATGGCAGGTCCTGCAAAATTCCACAACATGCTTTCTTAAATTAGGCCAACAGAATTCCTTCATATTCCTATTCACTGTCTTTCGCACTCCAAAATGTCCACATAAAGGCATACTATGAGCCATGTTTAAAATCTCAGCCCTGTAAACTTTCCGGACCACTACTTGATGCTCAACGGCCCAATCCACATTTGCAGGAACAGTGCATGACCTCCACTCTTCCTAATCAACACCCCGTCCTTAAGATAATATTCTTCTGACTCTTTCTGAACCTCCTCTTCTGTGAGAGTTGTCTGCTTTAACGCAGTAATCTCTGAACCTTGGCTTTGTTCCGCTATAAATTCCGCCCTGTACAAGGACAAACCTTTCTCATCCTCTTTACTACCTAAATCCTGCTGTAACATGGAAGAAAGAGAAGTCTATGACAAATCATCATTTTTGAGCCCCTGTTTTTGCTGTCATGTGCCTCAGAATCCTCCTGATCTGAACTAGCTGCATCAACAGACTTTTCAGACATGTTTCAGTTTACTGCGCATGTGGGGTAAATATCAGTGTCCATGTGTGCGTCATCAGTAACAGGCCTGCTCGTTAGCTGCACTGCTGAATAAACGTCCCCACCTGCAAGGTCATTACACTGCAAGGCATCAACATTGGCTATCGACAACTCAGATTTTACCCGTCTTAACAGGTCGTGATAGCAGTTCATATTTAAAAATCCAGGGTGTGTTGTGCTTGAGATCCCCGTAAGCAAATTCCTTGTCATTTTTAACTTGTAAGAAGATTTACAAAATCCATGAATAGGTGAAAGACAACATTCCAGATGAGATCACTTTAGTTGCGAAAGTGTGATCTGGCACTCCACTGTTACAGTGAGGTTCAACACAAGTTGGAGAGAGAAATCATCTTATAACTGGGTACAGTGCTGGTATCTGGAATGACCATCAAACTCTCTGATGCTCTTCCTGTCTCCATAAGAATGAGGCATTTCTGCCATCTCCAATCTGTGACCTGGCTCAGTCTGACTCCCTCCTTTGGCATTATTCCCTCCTCCTACTGAGCTGCATGGGTGCCTGACCCCACAGTAACTGAAACACTCTCACACAAATAGCCTTAGTTAACATGCCGCTGGGAGCTTTTTCCATGTACTGCTAGTGCCATTGTTTTAACGCCATGTAGATATCTCCTACTCAGAAGTATGGTTGTTCTGCACAACTGAATATTAGAATTAATATTAGTATTAGTGAAGGTTCTTGTCACAGTCATAGAAAAGTACAACACAGTAACAGACCCTTTGGCCCATCTAATTGCTGCTGAGGTAGTTAAATTGTCTACATCTATACCCCTACCATTCATGTACCTATATAAACCTCTTGAATGTTGAAATTGAGCTCGCATGCACCATTTGTGCTGGCTGATCATTGCTCACCCAGATGACCATTTGTGTGAAAAAGTTTCCCCTGATGTACCCTTAATGTCCCAGCTTTCAACCTTAACCGATGGCCTCTGGTTGTAGACCGACCCCATCTCTGTGGTAAAAGCCAGCGGGCATTTACCCCATCCTCAAGCCTCATAATTATGGTATACCTCAATTAAATCTCCCCTTAATCTTCTACGTTCCAAGGAATAAAGTACTGACCTGTGCGATCTCTCCTTATAACCCAAGTCCTCCAGACCTGGCAACATCCTCGTGAACTTTCTCTGAACTCTTTCAACCTCTTTTACATCTTTCCTGTAGGTCGGTGACCAAAACTGCACACAACACTCCACATTAGGCCTCAACAATGTCTTGTACAAAGTCAATATAAACATCTATCTCCTGTACTCAGTACTTTTATTTATGAAGGCCAATGTGCCAAAATCTTCTTTTCCATCCCTATTGAACTGTAACACCAATTTCAGTGAATTATAGACCTGTATTCCAAGACCTGTTTCTTCTACAGCACCGCTCAATGCCCTACCAATCACTGTGTAAGACCTTGGTCCTACCAGATGCAACACCTCATACTTAGAACCATACAACATTACAGTACAGAAACAGGCCTATTGGCCCTTCTTGGTTGTGCCGAAACATTTTTCTGCCTAGACACAGTGACCTGCACCCAGCCCATATCCCTCCACACACCTCTCATGAATGTACCTGTCCAAATTTTTCTTAAAGGTTGAAAGTGAGCCCGCATTTACCACTTCATCTGGCAGTTCATTCCACACTCCAACCACTCTGTGTGAAGAATGTTCCCTTGAACTGTTCCCCCAATGTTCCCTTTAAACTTTTCCTCCTTCACCCTTAACCCATGTCCTCTGTTTTTTTTTCTCCCCTAGCGTCAGTGGAAAATGCCTGCTTGCATTCAACCTATCTAAACCCATCATAATTTTATATACCTCCATCAAGTCTCCCTTCATTCTCCTACGCTCCAGGGAATAAAGTCCTAACCTATTCAACCTTTCTTTGTAACTCAGTTTCTCAAGTCCTGGCAACATCCTTGTAAACCTTCTCTGCATTCTTTCAACCTTATTAATATCCTTCCAAATTCGGCTTCACCAATGCCTTATACAACTTCACCATAAAATTGCAACTCTAATACCCAATTCTTTGATTTATAAAGTCCAATGTACCAAAAGTTCTCTTTACTACCCTAACTGTGACGCCACTTATAGGGAATTTTGTATCTGTATTGCTAGATCCCTCTGTTTACTGCATTCCTCAGTGCCCTACCATTCAACTTGTATGTTCTACCTTGGTTTTTCCTTCCAAAGAGCAAAACGTCACATTTGTCTGTATTAAACTCTATCTGCCATTTTTCCAGCTGCTCCAGATCCCTCTGCTAGCTTTGAAAACCTTCCTCACTGTCCACTACACCTCCAATCTTTGTATTATCAGCAAATTTGCTGATCCAATTTACCACATTATCATCCAGATCATTGATATGGATCACAAATAACAAAGGACCTAGCAATGAATCCTGTGGCACACCACTGGTTAAAGGCCTCCACTCAGAGAAGCAATCCTCCACTACCACTCTCTGACGTCTCCCATTGAGCCAATGTTGAATCCAATTTACTAACTCACCATGTATACCTAGTGACTGAATCTTCCTAACTAAACTCCCATGCGGGACCTTGTCAAAGGCCTTAGTGAAGTCCACGTAGACAACATCCACTGCCTTCCTTTCATCCACATTCCTTGTAAGCTCCTCGAAAAACTCTAATGGATTTGTTAAACATGACCCACCACATTGAAAACCGTGTTGACTCGACCAAATATTTCCTGTCTATCTAAATACTTGTAGATCCTACCTCTTAGTACTCCTTCTAATATTTTACCTACTACCAATGTCAAACTTACCAGCCTATAATTTCCTGGATTACTTTTGGAGCCATTTTGAAACAACAGAACAACATGAGCTGTCCTCCAAACCTCCGGCACCTCACCCTTAGATACCGACATTTTAAATATATCTTCCAGGGCTCCTGTAATTTCAACACTGGTCTCCTTCTAGGTCCGAGGGAATAACCTGTCAGGTCCTTGGGATTTATCTATGCTGATTCACCACAAGATAGCAAGCAGCTCCTTTTCTTCAATCTGTATAGGTTCCATTACTTCACTACTTTTTTACCTTATTTCCATTGACTCCATGCTAGTTTCCGTAGAAAATACAGACACATTTAAGATCTGTCCCATTTCTTTTGGTTCCATACATAGCCGAACACTCTGATCTTTAAGAGGACCAACTATCCTTCCTATCCTTTGCTCTTAATATACCTGTAGAAGCTCTTTGGATTATCCTTCACTTTGACTGCCAAAGCTACCTCGTCTTCTTTTAGCCCTCCTGCTTTCTTCTTAAGAATTTTTTGTACTTTTTATTCTCCTCAAGTACCTTAATTTCTCCCTGATTCCTATACATGTCATACATCTCTCTCTTCATCTTTATCAGAGTTCCAATATCCCTAGAGAACCAAGGTTCCTTATTTTAATTCACTTTGCCTTTAATCCTGAGAGGAACATACAAACTATTCAATCTCATAATATCTCCTCTGCAGACCTCCCACTTACCAATGACATCCTTGGCAGAGAACAACCTGACCTAATCTATATTTTTTAGATGCTTCATCATTTCTTCAAAATTAACCTTTTTCCAGTTTTAAACCTCGACCTGAGGACCAGATCTATCTTTATCCATGATCAGGTTGAAACTAATGGTTTTTATTATCACAGCACCAAAGTGTTCCCCTACACACACCTCCATCACCTGTCCTAACTTGTTTCCTAATAGGAGTTCTAATATTGCATCCTCTCTAGTCAGTATCTTTATATATTGATTAGAAAACTTTCCTGAACACATTTTACAAACTCTAACCCGTCTAGACCTTAAACAGTATGGGAGTCCCAATCAATACATGGAAAATTAAAATCCTCTACTATCACAACTTTGTTTCCTGCAGTTGTCTGCTATCTCTCTGCAGATTTGCTCCTCTAATTCTCGCTGAATATTGGGTGCACTATAATATAAACCCATTAATGTGGTCATACCCTTCATGTTTCTCAGCTCCACCCATATGGGTTCAGTAGATAAGCTCTCTAATCTGTCCTGCCTGAGCACAGCTGTAACATTTTCTCTGACTAGCAGTCACCAACCCCACCCCGCCCACCCACCCATCATCCCTCTGCCTCTATCACATCTGAAACATCGGAACCCTTGAACATTAAGCTGCTAGTCCTGCCCCTCCTGTAGCCAAGTTTCACTAATGGCTACAATGTCATAATTCCAAGTATCAATCCACACCCTCAGCTCGTCAGCCTTCCCCACAATACTCCTCTCATTGAAATAGATACATCTCAGAAGATAATTACCACCACACACAGCCCTTTTATTTGTTCCTTTGCATGAAACTTCAGTATCATTTATTTTCAGCCCTGCTCCACTATCTACTCTGGCACTCTGTTTCCTATCCCCCTGCAAATCTAGTTTAATCACCACCCCTCCCCCCACCCAATAGTACTAACAAATCTCCCTGAAAGGATATTGCTCCCCCTGTAGTTCAGGTGTAATCTATCTCCCTTGTACAGGTCTCACCTGCCCCAGACGAGGTCTCAATGATCCTGAAACCTGAAACCCAGTCCCCTACACCAGCCACGACTTCATCCTATTCTTACCCTCACTGGCATGTGGCACAGGTAGCAATCCTGACATTACCAGCCTCGAGGTCCTGACTTTTAACTTCCTACCAAGCTCTCTATACTCTTCAGGACCTCCTCACTCATTCTTCCTACATCATTAGTACCGATGTGTACCACGACATCTTGCCACTCACCCTCCCATTTCAGAATGCTGTGCATGCGATCAGAGACAACCCTGACCCTGGCACCCGGGAGGCAACAAACTAACCCGGAGTCCCTGTTGCGACACACAGAACCTATCGTCTGTACCTCTAACTATCGAGTCCTCTATTATCTCCATTAAATTCCATTTTGCATTTCTCAACCTATTTTTCCAGCTGGTCCAGATCTCACTGCAAACCATGATAGTCTTCCTAGCTGTCCACTAAAACCCCAGTCTTGGTGTCATCCACAAATTTGCTGATCCAGCTAACCACGTTAACTTCCAGATTACTGATATAGATGACAAACAGATGACCACAGATCCAGCACTGATCCTTGCGGCACACTACTTGTCTCTCAAAGCCCAGTGTCTCATCCAGTTTATTATCTCATCTTGAATGCTGAGTGACTGAACATTCTTTACCAACCTCCCATATAAGACTTTGTCAAGTGCCTTGCTAAAGTCCATATAGACAACATCCACTGCCTTGCCTTCATCCACTTTCCTGATAACTTCCTTGAGAGACTCTATGAGATTGGTGAGACATGACCTATCATGCACAAAGCCATGCTGTCTATCCTTAATCAGTCTGCATCTATTCAAGTACTTATATATCCGGTTTCTGTATGTAACATTCCAATAACTTTTCCCCCACTGATGTCAAGCTCACCAACGTACAATTTCTTAGTTTATTTTTAGAGCATTTCTGGAACAGCGAAGCAACTTTGACAGTTCTCCAATCCTCCACTCCATTACCTGTCACTGAAGATTATTTAAATATCTGTGTCTGGGCCTCGACATTTCCTGCACTTGTCCTCTGCAGGTTCCTAGGGTAACAACTTGTTAATCCCTGGGGATTTATCCACACTAATTTGCATTAAGACAGCAAACACCTCCACCTCTGTTATCTGTACAGCGTCTATGAAGTTGATGCGGCTTTGCCTCACTTCTATAGACTGTATCCATCTCCTGAGTAAATACGGATGCAAAAAAAATCTCCCCCATATATTTTGTCTCCTTGTATGGATTACTGAGCCCTGTATATTTCAATACAAGGAGCAGCGTAGGAAAGGCGGATGTGTAGATGGCATGGATCAACACCTGGTATTATGATACTGGGATCTAGCAACTGTTGTCTGGGGCAGGCTGCTTTATGGTAAAGGTATGCTTAGTAAATGGGAGGCATTCAAAGCAACATTTTGAAAGTTGGATATCCAAAGTGGATATGTGCTTGTCAGAATAAAAGGGAAGGATAGAAACTGTAGCGAACCTTATTTTTCAAGAGATATTGAGACCCTGGTGAAGCACAAAATGTAGTTGCATACATGGATAGGCATGCAGGCTCTTATGGAGTATAAAAAAATGTAAGGGAACACATGAAATAACTCAGGATTGCTAGAAGAAGGCATGAGGTTACCCTCACAGAAAAGATTAAGGATAATCCTCAGGCATTCTAGAGATAGATTAAGAACAAACAGATTGCACCTCAAAGTTGGTCCTCTGGAAGACCGGAATGGCAATCCATATGTGGAACCAAAGCAGATGAGGAGATATTAAATATTTGTTTCATCTCTATTGACTCAAGAGATGGACACAGGGTCTATTGGAGTGTGGAAAAGCGGCATGAACGTCGCGGAACCTGTACAGATTAAAGAAGAGGAGATGTTTGCTATCCTGAGGCAGATTAGGGTAGACAAATCTCCAGGGCTTGTCAAGATGCTCGCTCTACAGTAGGCAAGTGCAGAAATTTTTGGGGCCCTAGCAGAGATAATTAATTCATCCTTAGTGACAGGGAGTTATCAGAGGGTTGCAGATCAGCCAAAGTTATTTCGCTGTTCAACATAGAACATAGAAATCTATAGCATATTCCAGGCCATTCAGCTCATAATCTTGGTGCCAACCATGTAAACTACTCTGCCAAGAATTTCCCTAGCTCATAGCCTTCTACTTTTCTAAGCTCCGTGTTCCTATGTAAGAGGCTGTTAAAAGACCCTATTGTATCTGCCTCAACCACTGCTGCTGGCAATGCATTACACACACCAACCACTCTGTGTAAAAAAAACATACCCCTGACATTTCTTGGTACCTATTTCTATACACCTTAAAACTATGCCCCCTCATGTTAGCCATTTTAGTCCTGGGAAAAGCCTTTGGCTATCCACACGATCAATGCCCCTCATCATCTTATACACCTACGAAAAGGCTCTAAACATAAACAGGGAAACTATACATTGCTTTGAGGATTTGCTGAAAGTATTCAAAATTATCAGGGTCTAGATAGGGTAAAGGCAAGCAGGCTTTTCCATTGAGATTGGGTGGGATGACAACCAGAGGTCATGATTAAGTGGCTTCCCCATTTAATGAATATTATATGGGAACATTTGGAAAAGCTCTTCACTGAGTTGATTGTGAGAGTGTGGAATGAGATTCCAGCACGTGGTGCATGTAAGCTCGAATTCACCATTTAAGAGAAGTTACAGAGGTACCTGGATGGTAGCGGTATGGAGGGCTATGGTCCCAGTGCAAGTCATTGCATTAGACAGCTTAAATGTTATCAGCATTGTCTAGACAAGAAAAATGGTCTGTTTCTGCACTGAACTTCTCCATGCTTCTTTGACTGAGAAGCTGGCCAAACTTGGTTGGAAGGGGAAACTGGTAGGAATGATGATTGTGCAGCAATGGCTGGAGTTTCTGGGAGCAAATCGGGAGGTGCATGTTAGATACATCCAAAAGAAGCACTCTACAGGCAGGAGGACACAACCGTCGCTGAAATGAGAAGCCAAACCCAACATAAAAGCCAAAGAGAGGGCAAATAATAGTGCACAAATATTGGGAAGCTTTCAAAAACTAACAGAAGCTGACAAAAAAGTCAGATGAGCTCAGCGCATGGAAGCATGGTATTGTGGAATAGTCATTAATGAGTCTTGGTTGCACCCAACAGCATGAGGCAGTTAGAGGAACAACATATGCAGGACCTCAATATCTCTTGAAAACCAAGGTACCCTGTACCAGTTGCCTTTCAACTTTTATTTTGGCAGGCACATACAAACTCTACAACCTCAAAATTCCATTTCTGAAGACCTCCCACTTACAAAGTACTGCTTTGCCAGAAAACAGCCTGTCCCAATCCACACTTGTCAGATCCTCTCTGATACCATCAAAATTGACCTTTCTCCAATTTAGAATCTCAACCTATGGTCCAGACCTCTGTTTTACTATATTTACTCGGAATATATGTTTCTATATTACTTCTCATGGAATTACGGTCACTGGATACAAAGTGTTCCCATATACTACATTCTGTCAACTGCCCTGGATCATTCCTAATAGCTTATTGCCCACTTCTACGTCAGAAATTCTATGCACTGATTAATGGCACATTTGACAAACTCTACCTCTTCTAGTTCTTTTACAATATGGGTGTCCTAGTTAATATATGGAAATTTAAAATCGCTTACAATCTCAACCTTTGTTTCTTGGCATAGTCTGCAATCTGTCTACAATTTTTTCCCCTCCAGATCTCTCAAACTGTTGGGTGAAACGACGTCTCAATAATGGCTACAATATCATAATTCCCTGCCGTGAGCTCATCTGGCATTCCTACGATGCTTCTTGCATTGTGATATACACATCTCAGCACATTCATCGCATCATGCTCAACCATTTGATTGCTGAACCTATCTGAGGTCTGAACAACAACTGACTGGTGTGAAGAAAACCGCAAGAAACAAAGGAGTTTGTTATGGACAACAAAAAGAATGGGGACAGCGTAAACTGTTTTGACATCAATTGATCTGCCGTTGAGAGGGTGAACAGCTTTAAGTTCCTCAGCATAAACATCACTGTGGATCTCACCTGGTCTATACATACACGGGCTGTGTGACGAAAAAGGCACAACAGCGCTTCTTTCACCATAGACTGTTGAAATTTGGTATGGTTCCCAAAATCCCAAGAAATTTCTGCAGGGGCACACTTGAGAGCATACTGAGAGTCTGCATCACTGTCTGGTATGGGATCTATACTTCCCCCAGTCGCAGGACTCCACAAAGAGTGGTGCGTTCAGCCCAGCTCATCTGTATATGTGAACTTCCCACTATCCAGGATATTAACATTATTGTGTAAAAAGGACCCGCAGGATCACTGGGGAGCTCAGTCACCCAAACCACAGTCTGTTGCAGATGCTACCATCTGGGAAACGGTTCTGCAGCATAAAAGCCAGGACCAGCAGTCTCAGAGACAGCTTCTTCCACCAGGCCATCAGACTACTTAATTTATGCTGATACAATTGTATTTCTATTGTTACGTATCCCGTAACTGAATAACTTACCAGCAAAGATAGAGAGGTCTGTCGAAGCCTGTTGTCACTATTTTCAAACATTTTATTCGTAAAGGGACACAAAAGTAGGGTTAATGCATACATTCAGATAGGGCACATTGTCAACACTCAATCTAAAGCGCGGGTATATTAATAATCATTATTAAGTGAGCTCTGCTGATGTCTAGGGGTTAATAGATTGTCCGTTGGAAATATAAAAGTCACTCAGAAGGCTGCCGGCCTCAGCCCTTTGAAAATCACTGGTTCTTGCGTGGGGCGACCGAGAGAGAGAGATTGTGGGAGAAGAGAAAGAATTTGCCGAGTTTCGGTGAATCTTCCGTGAAATCGGGGGAGCGTTGGTTTCCTCTCCCCGATGTTATTTAAAAGCGGTTTCCTGTGATTCCAGCCACAAATTCCAATCCCGGAATCTAACGCACGTGGCTTCCTTCAGAATGGCTTCCCGCTACTGCGGGACACTCTTCTTGGTGCGTCTGAGGGGCTGTCCCCCTGAGACTCTCCTGTATACTTCCTCACGGGGTCGCAGGTGTCAATCAGGTTGGGATGATGCAATCTCTCTCTCAACCAGCCCACCTTGCCCAAAGGCTTTTCACGTGGTCTCCATGAGACAATAGTCGCACGTCTCTCTCTCTCCGACTGGGTCTACTGACCCCCCCCCCCTTTCGACGGGTGCTCTTGCGATTCTCAAAAGGGAGGGGGCTGGGATAATAACACCTCCCCTCTTAAAAAGCCGTTTTACCAGCGGTTAAAACGGAGTGGACCACAGTCTTACACCTTTGGATCTAACACAATACACAAGTTTTTCTTTTCACAAAATAATTCCGTAATACATTCAAGTCAGTATCTAAATAGTTAACGATTACAGTGTCCCTTTCTTTCATATCTTAACATTGCGAACCGTAGATCAGACTTCAATTCAATAACCACCTATTTATTTTTTTTCCTAACAAAACTAAGGAGGTGTGACCTTAGCTTAGGTGCATTTACAAAAGTTTACGCGAATACTAATCATTTCAGTCGTTTAACTTAACCGGCAGGTCTCCAAAAGGGCTGTCTTTTATTATTCACAGGCTTTGGCGCAAACCTGCTCAACCTGCCTGACTGTCTAACAATGGCATCTCCATTAACCGTCGCCTCTTTTCCGGCGAGCACCCCCGTGGAGAACTTGAGTAGTTTTTCGTGGTGAACTCCCGCCCGCCCCGCTCATCGGGGTTATTGTAGCAACACCATGCCCCATACTTAGACCCTTTTCACCCAATTCTTCGATTTTACCCAGGTGGCTGGCCCTTTTATCAGTCCCCTTCAGGCTATTGGTGTTTGATTCGAACTCTTCGCTCAAGTAGCCTGTCGAAGGCAGCCTTTTCACACCCCATCCAGGCATAACAATAGAGTGGGGGGGCCCGCTGTTCCCCGGCTCACTCTGTGAGCGATCTGCCAGGTTTAAGATTTCTTCCTTCGATCTGGGAACTACAGGCTTTTCGTTTCCTTCGCCAACAATCCTCACCCCCCCCCCCATTCTTAAATTCTGAATTAACTTTGACCACTCCTTTGAGTACAGACGCCGGGGAGCTCACACTTTCCCCGGTTACCAAGGTTAACCCTTTTCCCACTGAACCGAGGACCACTCCTTCGAGCACAGACGCCGGGGAGCTCACAC
This sequence comes from Hypanus sabinus, assembly GCF_030144855.1. Classification (NCBI taxonomy): domain Eukaryota; kingdom Metazoa; phylum Chordata; class Chondrichthyes; order Myliobatiformes; family Dasyatidae; genus Hypanus; species Hypanus sabinus. Next base: position 60,318,001 of record NC_082706.1, on the reverse strand, counting down.
TTTCCCCGGTTACCAAGGTTAACCCTTTTCCCACTGAACCGAGTCCATCTGACCCAGACCCACAAGGACGGCCGCCTCGTTCCACTGGGTCAGCCACTCGGGCATCCCCATCTCGGACACTCTCAAACGGGACATTGGCCTCTTCCAGGCTTTCAACTCCCGTACCTTTTTCAGATTCAAACCTCCCACGATCCCCCCAGTTACTCTCTGGGCGGCTCCCACCCGGGGAAGGCGCAACCCTGCGAGCTGAAACAACCTCCTCGGCCTTTTCAGCAGACTCCTTTGAGGCAAGGGTATCCTTTCCATCTAGGATTGCCCTCACCTCATTATCGGGAACACCTTTAGAACTCTCAAGTTCTTCAAACAATTCTGCCAAACCAGACAGATCATCCTTGTCCAACTCTGGACCTTTTAACTGCTTTATCTGTTTCTCATCTTTATTTCCTACCTTTAGGACCTTTCTCTTCGCTAAAGGCAGATCTATCTCCTCTCCCTTACCCCCTTTCACTGTACTACTCTCCGTCTTACCACCCTCGGAACCCTCGTGGCACAAGGTCGGCAAAGACGTCTCGGCCAAATCAAAACTGGCCAGATTTAAACTGCTCTCGTTCACAGCTCTCTCTCTCTCCCCGCCACTTCCAGCTCTTTTAACTTAAGTTCACGTTCCCACTTTAATTTCTCCACCTCTAACTGAACCGTCCCACTTGATGGTACTTTGTCAGGGATATCTCCCAATACCTCATCTTCAAACACATTCTTCCCAACGTAATACTGAGTTATGGCCCTTCGTACCTCCCGCTTTTTCATGGGCAACCTCACTCCTGTGAGGTTCAACCCCTTCGCCAAATTTAACAAGTCTGATTTGGTGGCCGCCTCTAGCGCCCCCACCGTCGGGTTTTTCATAAATTCACCCACGTCCATGTTTGCTGGTTTCCCGTCTGGCTACCCGGGTAACCAGATTCAAGTTTTTGATTTACAAGCCCGATTCACTGACCTCCCAATTTGGTGTCAAATCCCGGACGAACCACCCAATTGTTACGTATCCCGTAATTGGATAACTTACCAGCAAAGATAGAGAGGTCTGTTGAAGTCTGTTGTCACTATTTTCAAACATTTTATTCGTAAAGGGACACAAAAGTAGGGTTAATGCATACATTCAGATAGGGCACATTGTCAACACTCAATCTAAAGCGCGGGTATATTAATAATCATCATTATTAAGTGAGCTCTGCTGATGTCTAGGGGTTAATAGATTGTCCGTTGGAAATATAAAAGTCACTCAGAAGGCTGCCGGCCTCAGCCCTTTGAAAATCACTGGTTCTTGCGTGGGGCGACCGAGAGAGAGAGATTGTGGGAGAAGAGAAAGAACTTGCCGAGTTTCGGTGAATCTTCCTTGAAATCGGGGGAGCGTTGGTTTCCTCTCCCCGATGTTATTTAAAAGCGGTTTCCTGTGATTCCAGCCACAAATTCCAATCCCGGAATCTAACGCACGTGGCTTCCTTCAGAATGGCTTCCCGCTACTGCGGGAACACTCTCTCGTGTCTTCTTGGTGCGTCTGAGGGGGCTTTCCCCCTGAGACTCTCCTTTATACTTCCTCACGGGGTCGCAGGTGTCAATCAGGTTGGGATGATGCAATCTCTCTCTCAACCAGCCCATCTTGCCCAAAGGCTTTTCACGTGATCTCCATGAGACAATAGTCGCTGTTGTCTTTGTTCTGTATCGCTGGCACGTCTCTCTCTCTCTCTCTCTCTCTCCGACTGTGTCTACTGACCCCCCCCCCCCCCCCCCTTTCGACGGTGCTCTTGCGATTCTCACAAGGGAGGGGGCTGGGATCATAACACTATGTTATTTTGAATGCCCGGTTATACTTATTAATTATTATAAATAACTGTTAAATGCACATTGCACTTTTAGATGGAGATGTAACCTAAAGATTTCTACTCATCATGTATATCAAGGATGTATGTAATAGTTAATTCAATTCAACCTCTCTGCTATCTGTTCTGTCATTCTGGCTCCAATCGTCCCTGCAACTTTAGTTTAACCAACCGCCCCACAGGGAAGCACTAACAAGACTTACCACAAGGATATTAGTTCCCTTCTACTTCTGCCCACCATCCCACCAATCTCCCCTCTAATTTGAAATACATGCGCAAAAATCTTGGGCTGTGCAATTTTTACCCAGTGACAACATGGTGCGCAATTAATTTTATATTTCAAGGTACTCATTTCAACAGTCTGAAAATCACTGTCGACAAGAACTTTGATCTCCTCTGGGTTTGATCAAGTTCATCTGCACTCTCACACAACCTATGTAGCAGGCCTGTAATAGGGTAATGAAGGATTTTCTCACCAGAGCTTTTACACACTGTCTATATGTGATTCACTTGCTAAATGATGCTTTAAAAAGTCAGATTTCCAAATATTTCTCCAATTCTTCCCACTTGCAGATACTTTCCAGCAACTTTTGGACACAATCACACAATCACACCAGGGTCACACGCACAGACAATGCAGGGAGAACTCTGCAGTTCAGCCAGCAACTAAGCAGAGGAGTTGACAGTCCAGACATGCTGAAGGGGTTCGGCCTAAACCTTGTCTATTTACTCCACTCCACATTTGCGGCCTGATCTGTTGATTTCCACCAGTATTTTGCAGAAATTAACTGCAATTTCTTTCATCAAATTGTTTCACAATGTTTCTGATCTTTCATTTGTAGCTACATCCTGCTGCTCTGGTTCCCCTTCCTCTTCTTCCTTATAAACTCTAGGTCCCTTCTATTTCTGGAGCCCCAAAGCACTGACTCAAGCTGGCAACTCTCTGGTTTCTGACTCTGCTCCATCAAAGGATCACTCCCCAGTCTGCTGTCAGACTTTAGAGGTGCATTGCAGCAACCCAGCTGTCTGAGGCACAGTCATTTGAAATTAGTCAAAATCACCCAAAACATTGAAAAGAACAGGGAAGAAGGAGCTTAACCACCTTAGTCCAGAGCCCCGAAGAACATTAAAACCACAGTGATCTCATTGTCTTATTCAGACTGGAGCAAATCATGCAGGAAATTCATGCAGGTGTATAACATGATGAGATGCATTGGTCGTGTGAAAAGCCAGTGGCTTTTCCTCTGGGCTGAAATGACTAACACGAGGGGTCATAGGTTTAATTTGCTTGGAAGTAGGTAGAGAGGAGATGTCAGAGCTAAGCGCTTTGTTTTTACACAAAGAGACGTGGATGTGTGGAATGCACTGGTGGTAATGATGGTGGGGGTGAATACAATACGGTATGTTAAGATACCCTACTGAGATAGGTACATGGAGCCTAGAAAAATAGCGGGCTATGCAGTAGGGTAATCCTCGGCAGTTTTTAAGAGTAGGTTACATGATCGGCACAACACTATGGGCTGAAGTGCCTGTAATGTGCTGTAGATTTCTATGATTCTATGAAATTCAAGGGAAATATTTTTCCCACGGACTGATGACTAGTGGCAACCTGTCATCACAGGGAGAGTGAGAGTGGAACATCAGGGATAGATTTTGATACACTGATGTGAAACGGAAACATGGGCAGGGACCAGATGGGCCATGTGGCCTCTCTAGTGTATATTGTGGGTGTGGTAGAGGCAGTAAACACCTGCAACATGGGATTTGAAACAGATATGATTTATCTTTTATAGATCTGCAATATTGAAGTCCAGTCTAGTTTAAGGCTAACATCAGCAGAACAGACTCCTCCAATGCTCAGTGACCAGGGTTCAATGCTCAATGCTCAGTCCTGGCAACATCCTTGTAAACCTCTGCACTCTTTCAACCTTATTAATATCCTTCCTGTAATTAGGTGATCAAAACTTCACACAATGCTCCAAATTCGCTCTCACCAATGTCTTATACAACCTCGCCATTACATTCCAACACTTATAATCAATACTTTGATTTATAAAGGCCAATGTACAAAAGCACTCTTTATGACCCTATCTACTTGTGATGCCACTTTTAGGGAATTATGTATCTGTACTCCCAGATCCCTCTGTTCTACTGCACTCCTCAGTGTCCTACAGTTTACCTTTTATGTTCTACCTTGGTTTGACTTTTCAAAGTGCAATACCTCATAATTATCCATATTAAACTTCATCTGCTATTTTTCAGCCCATTCCTCCAACTGGTCCAAATCACTCCACAAGCTTTGAAAACTTTCTTTACTGTCCACTATACCTCCAATCTTGTTATCATCAGCAAATTTCCTGATCGAATTTGCCACATTATCATCCAGATCATTGATATAGATGACAAATCAAAATGGACCCAGCACTGATCCGTGGCTCACCACTAGACACAGGCCTCCACTCAGAGTAGCAATCCTCCACTACCACTTTCTGGCTTCTTCCATTGACCCAATGTCTAATTCAATTTATTACCTCCCCATGTATACCTAGCGACTGAATCTCCCTAACTAACCTCCCAAGTGGGACCTTTTTAAAAGGCCTTACTGAAGTCCATGTATACAACATCCACTGCCTTCCCTTCATCCACTTTCCTGGTAACTTCCTTGAAAAAATCTAATAGATTGGTTAAACATGACCTACCATGCACAAAGCCATGCTGACTGTTTCTAATAAGTCCCTGTCTATCCAAGTACTTGTAGATCCTATCTCTGAGTATTCCTTCCAATAATTTACCTACTACTGATGTTAAACATATCACCCTGTAATTTCCTGGCTTTCTTTTTGAGCCTATTTTTTAAACAACAGAACTACATGAGCTATCCTCCAATCCTCCGGCACCTGACCCGTAGATATTGATATTTTAAATATTTTTGGCAGGGCCTCTGCAATTTTAACTCTAGCTTCTCACAAATTCCGAGGGAATGCCCTGTCAGGTCCTGGGGATTTATCTACTCTGATTTGCCTCAAGACATCCTCCTCTTTAATCCATATAAGTTCCATGACCTCCCTACTTACTTGCCATGCTTCCATAGACTCCATTCCAGTTTCCTTAGTAAATACAGTTGCAAAAAACGCATTTAATATCTCTCCCATTTCTTTTGTTTCCATACATAGCCGACCACTCTGATCTTCAAGAGGACCAATTTCATCCCTTACTAACCATTTGCTCTTAACATACCTGTAGAAGCTCTTAGGATTCTCCTTCACCCTGACTACCAAAGCAAACACATGTCTTCTTTTTGCCCTCCTGATTTCTTTTTTATTTTCTGACTCTCTTTATACTCCTCAAGCATCTTATTTCCTCCTTGTTGCCTATACATCTTGCTTCTTCTTTATCAGAGTTCCAATATCACTCGAGAACCAAAGTTCCTTATTTGTTTTGCCTTTTACCCCGACAGGAACACACAATCTCTGCACTCTCAACATTTCTCCTTTGAAGGCCTCCCACTTACCAATCATATCCTTGCCAGAGAACAACCTGTCCCAATCTATGCTTTCTAGATCCTTGCTCATTTCTTTTTCCCGTTTAGAACTTCAACCTGAGGACCAGATCTATCTTTATCCATCAAGTTGAAACTAGTGGTGTTATGATCACTGGAACCAAAGTGTTCCCCTACACTCACTTCCATCACTTGCCCAAACTTATTTCCTAATAGGAAATCTAATATTGCATCTTCCCTATTTGGTACATCTATATATTGATCATAGAACTTTCCTGAACACATTTCACAAACTCTTACCCACCTAACAGTATGGGAGTCCCAATCAATGTGTGGAAAATTAAAATCCCCTACAAACACAACTTCCTGTATCCTGCATTTGTCTGTTATCTCTTTGCAGATTTGTTCCTCCAGTTCTGGCTGACTATTGGGTGGTCTATATTACAGCCCTATTAATGTGGTCATACCTTTACTGTTTCTGAGCTCCACCCATATGGCCTCAGAAGACAAGCCCTCTCATCTTTCCTGCCGAAGCACTGCAGTAATATTTTCCCTAACTAGCAATGCCACCACCCGACCCTTCATCCCTCTGCCTCTATCACATCTGAAACATTGGAACTCTGCAACACTGAGCTGCCAGTCCTGCCCCTCCGGCTGCCAAGTTTCAGTAATGGCTATGATGCCATAATTCCATGGGTCAATCCAGGCCCTCAGCTCATCTGCCTTTCCCACAATACTCCTCACATTGAAATATATACACCTCAGAATATTTTTACCACCACACACAACCTTACTATTTATGACTTTGCATGGACTACTAACATCATTTATTTTTAACCCCGTTCCACTATCTACTCTGGCACTCTGGTTCCCATTCCCCTGCAAATCTAGTTTAAACCCTCCCCAATAACACTAGCAAACCTTCCTGGAAGTATATTGGTCCACTTGTCGTTCAGGTGTATCCGTCTTTCTTGTACAGGTCCTACCTGCCCCAGTAAAGGTCCCAATGATCTAGAAATCTGAAACCTTTCTCCCTACACTAGTTTCTCAGCCATGTGTTCATCTGCCAGAGCATCCTATTCTTACCTTTACTGGCATGTGGCACAGGCAGCAATCCGGAGACTACTACCATCAAGGTCCTGCCTTTCAACTTCCTACCAAGCTCTCTGTACTCACTCTTCAGGACCTCCTGAATTTTTTCTACCCATGTCATTTGTACTGATGTGTGCCACGACATCGGGCTGATCACCCACCCACTTAAGAATACTATGCACGCCATCAGAGACAACCCTGACCCTGGCACCCTGGAGGAAACAAACAATCTGGGTGTCTCTGTTATGACCACAGAACCCCCTGTCTGTACCTCTAACTATCAAGTCCCCTATCACTACCATTCTCCTCTTCTTGTACCCTCCCTTCTGCACTGTAGAATGAGACGCAGTGCCAGAGATCTGGCTGCTGCAGCTTGTCCCAAGTAAGCCACTTCCCCAAAAGTATCCTAATCGGTATACTTGTTGTTGAGGGGAATGGCCACAGGGAGGCCTGCTCTGCCTGCTTTTTCCCTTTCCCTCACCTGACAATAATCCAATTACCTGTGCCCTGCATTGAGGAGTGGGTACTTCCCATCACCATACAAGCAATTTTGGCTGATAACAACCTGCAAAGGTACATAAATACTATTGATAACCCATGGGTGAAATTGACTCTTAAAATATGGAAAACTTCTATAAAAGAATATAATCTAGAAGGAGATATTGCTATTCTTAAATGGTGAGCATATGACTCTGATTTTACACCAAATAAATTGGACGCTAGATTGAAGGACTGTACAGCTAAAGGTATAACAGTTCTTTGCAACGTAATGAAAGAAGGAACACTGTTCAGTTTTGAAATGCTTAAAGAGAAACACTTGTTAGAAAAACAAGATTTTTTAAAATCAGTATTTACAGATGTGACAATACGTTAATAAGATGATTAAATATGTAACCAGGGCTTGATAGAGCGCTTTAGAAAAGCATATAATTCATATAATGGTAGTAGAATCATTTTAAGCATGTATAAGGGGTTGTCAAATTTTAAAACACATTCAACTTCATACATTAAAACAAAATGGGAGAAGGAAGGAGGGTTAATTATATCTGAGGAGGAATGGACAACAATATGGAAATGTCAATGGAAGTGTACCAATTCACAGAAATGGAGGGAGTTTGGATGGAAAAACGTGATAAGATATTTTACTACACACTCTCAGAAATCCCACTATGATAGTAACCTCTCTGTTTGCTGGAGAAATTGTTGAAATCAAAATGCGAATCATTATCATATTTTTTAGGACTGCCCTGTTATCAAAAACTATTGGAGGGGGATACATGATGCCCTACAAGACATTGTTAAATGTGAAATACCCTTAGCGAGTAAGATCCTATATTTTGGATATATACCTCAAGAATGGTTGAAAAGAGATAAATATTTAATGAATATACTGTTGGTGGCTGGTAAAAAGACTCTTACTAGGAAATAGTTATCACAGGAGAGCCCATGTTTAAATGCATGGATGGAAATTACAATGGACATTTACAAAATGGAGAAGATAATAGCTTCTGTTAATCATAAGCTGGAACAATTTGATTCATACTGGGAAAAATGGTTTAAGTACATAATGCCTCATAGGCCTGATTTTATTCTCACAAATCAATGAATCTGTTGTAAAAGAAAGATCACTCCATAGTTCTTTCCTTTTGCTTGTTTTTTTCTTTCCACTCTTTTGTATAAGTGTATACCTCAGATAAATACTTTGTGGAGATTTCTGATATATATGATTATATGATATATATGTACAATGTCTGAAATACATCTTATGGAAATGTTTGTTTGATGAACTTCAATAAAAAAAAAACAAAAAAATGCTGTGCACACGATCAGAGACATCCTTGACCCTGGCACCTGGGAGGCAACAAACCATCTGAAAGTCTCTGTCACGACCACAGAATCTCGTGACTGCACCCCTGACAAATGAGTCCTCTATCACTACTGCTCTCCTCTTCTTCCTCCCTCCCTTCTGCACTGCAGAACCAGACTCAGTGCCAGAGATCCAGCTGCTGCAGCTTTTCCCAGGTAAGCCATACCCCCCAACCGTATCCAAATTGGTATACCTGTTCTGAGGGGAATGGCCACAGGGGAACCCTGCACTACCTGCCCTTTTCCCTTCCCTCGCCCGATGGTAACACAATTACCTGTGCCCTGTTCCTTAGGTGTAACTACCTCCTGGAAGCTACTATCTATAAACTGTTCAGTATCCCGGATGATCCAGATGTCATCCAGCTCCAGCTTCAGTTCCCTAATGCGGTTTGTTAGGAGCTGCAGCTGGATGCACTTCTTGCAGGTATCTTTATCAGCGACACCGGAGGTCTCCCTGACTTCCCACATCCTGCAAGAGGAGCATTGCAACATCCTGACTGGCATATTCTCTGTTCTGAACAAAAAAAAAGAAGAAAAACAGAAACTTACCGGAACCTACCCTCGCCTCTGCCTGTTTCTCACCGAAGCATCATTGAGCCAAAGCTTTCCCACTCTGACTCAGTCCACTCCAATGATGGCCATTTTATATGGTGGTCTCCCTTTTAAACCTTGGCGTGATAAGTCCCGCGCCTGTGCAGTAGAGCCTCTTTTGCCAAATCAGTTAAAGAATAGATAAACGACCTCCCCTCTGCTATGCTTAAGTCTTTCATGCTCAGCCGCTTGCGTCGATTGAAAAGACCGTTGGAAGTTTTTTTCTCTCCCTTTTAAACCTTGGCGCGCTATGTCCCGTGTCTGCAGAGCCCAGCCTCTTTTCCCCCATCAGTTAAAATAAAACTACCTCCCCTCTGCTATGCTTCAGTCCTTCACTCTCAGCCTTTTGCTTCGATTGAAAAGCATCATGAGACACCTGCACCTCTACACACGAACGCAGAACAGATCAGGAGCTTGACTGGGTCACCAGGCTCCTCAACCCTGACCCACTTCTCAAATCGATCCAGGTGATTAGCCCCTGGCCTCAACTCCTCTCCTGAGCCAGATCCACAAAGCTCTCAAATCCGCATTGCTTCGCAGATTGATCCATTTCATTCAATGATCCCAGTGTTTAAGATTCTGGCTTTAACACTGTAAGAAGAAATACCAATATACTTCGCTTTTCAATGACCACACAACTTGTTACCACATCCCCCTTGTTTGAGTCGTACCCATTCCTGGGAACTTCTCAACATCTACACTGTCATCTCCCTCTGGATCTTTCAAATCTCAATAAGATCACCTCTCATTACTACAAATTCCAAACTGTACAGGTCTAAAGCTTTTAGCTCTTCTGGGAAGGACAGCCTTTTCATCCCAGGAATCCGCTGACTGAACCTCTTCTCATCTACCTTCAATGCTAGTCTCTACTTTTGTTTAATTAAAGGTACCTAATTTGGACAAAATACAGCAGTTGTGTTTACACACATCCTTTATGTGACATTAGTCCCTCACTCTGTCCATTACAATCCTGTATGGTGTGAGAGCATGGACACAGACATAGTTTTGGGCTGGTTTTATTCTAAGGTACCTATCGATCATAGTTTAATTAAAGGTCTCGTCCCGGAACATTGCCTGACCTGCTGAATGCCTCCACCTCCACCATCCTGTATGCTGCTCCAAATTCCAGTCTTCTCTGTACCACATACATGTTGAGTGATTCTGTGAAACAACATGTTGTGTTTGTGAAAGGAAACTGGCAGAGAATGAACAATGGAATCTCAGTGTCACAAACAAAAACAACATCTGGTCAAAACCACAAAACAACACTGAGCAACAGTTTGAAACAAGGCTGAGGTCAGAGATGGAGCTGGGAAACAGAATCAGGTATATTATCACTGACATATGTTGCGAAAATGATTTTGTGCTGGCAGTAAAGTGCAAGGCATAAACACTACAGTATTTTACAATATAAGTAAATAATACCAGAGACAAATAATGAGGCAGTTGTCTTGGGTCAAGGAGAAGGTTTCATTTCCTCAGATCTTACAGTGATATTTTTGTTGCCTCATTTCCCCCACCCACTCCCACCCGGCTCTATGCTGAATTGAAATCCTCCAATGCTGTCCATCAAGACCTCTGCTCTACAACAACTTCCCGAGACCCCTCCAACTCTACACACCAATTAAAATCAACACACCAATTACAATCAATAAGCAGTAAAGATAAAATATGAAAGTTAATTTGCCAATAATATAAAAGAGCATACCAAAAGCTTGTTCAGATATACAAGGTAAAAGAGAGTCAAAATTGGAAAATGATACTGTAGAGGTAGCAATGGGGGACAAAAAAGGAAAACAAACAAAATAAGCATTTTGCATCAGTCTTCATTGAGGAAGACACAATAGTAAGTCAGAAATTAGTGTGTTGGGTCAGAAGTCAGTTGCTATTTCTAAGGAGAAGGTGGTTTGGTAAATAAGTCACATGGACCAATGGACTTCGCCCGGGTGTTCTGAAAGAGGTAGCTGAAAAGTTTGTAGAGGCATTGGTAGTGATCTTTCAACAATCCCTAGAATCTGGAATGGTTTCAGATGAATGGAAAATTGCAAATGTCACTCCACTCTTTAAGAAAGGAAGAAGGCAAAAGACAATAAATTATAAGCTAGTTAGTCTGACTTCAACAGTATTAAAAATAAAGTTTGGTATACTAGGAGGCACATGATAAATTAGGCCATAGTCACTAAGGTTTTCTTACCTGACACGTGTTGGAGCTCTTTGAAAGACAGGGTAGACAAAGGATGTCAGCAGTTGTTATTTACTTGGATTTTCATAAGGCCTTTGAGAAGGTACTGCCCAAGAGGCTGTTTAACAAGTTAAGAGCCCTGAATATTACAGGAAAGATACCAGCATGAATGGAAGAATGCCTGACTGACAAGAAGTTGAGAGTAGGGGAAAAAAGGCCCTTTTCTGAATGCCTGCCTGAGTCTGCTCCGCTATTCAATCATGGCTAAACATTTTTTTTCGCTCCTCAATTCCAGTTCCTGGACTTGTCCCTGTAATGTTCGATGTCATATCCAATCAAGAACATATCAATCTTTGCCTTAAATATACCCAGTGATCTGGCCACCACAGCCTGCATGTGGCAACAAATTCTACACATTCACCATACTTCACCTAGGGAAATTTTTCTGCATCTTTGTTTTGAAAGGGTGCCCCTCTATCCCGAGGGCTGTGCCCTCTTATCCTGGACCATCCCACAATAGGAAACATCCTTTCCACATCTATTCTGAACACAAAGTACACTGCAGATGCTGTGGTCAAATCAACACATACAAATAAGCTGGATGAACTCAGCAGGTCGGGCAACATCCGTTGAAATAAGCAGTCAGCAGTTTGGGCCCAGACCATTCATCAGGACTGAAGAAGGAGGGGGCAGGGTCTCTCTAAAAAAGGTGGGGGGGATGGGAGAGGGTGGAAGGTGCCAGGGGAAAATCCAATCAGAGGAAAGATCAAGGCGTGGGGGACATCTTGGTTTTCAAGAGGAATTGAGGCCATGGTAAAGTATAAAGATGATAGCACGTGGGGACTGAGGAATTTGTGGAGTATAAGATATTGCAAGAGGACACTTTAGAAAGACAGCTGGAGGGCTGAGAAGATACATGAATTTGGCCCAGTAGAAAAGGTGAAGTAGAATCCCAAGGAATTATACATAAGTTATAAGAGAAAGGGAATTGCAAAGTACAAAATTGATTTTCCTGATTACCGAAGGGTAATCTATGTGGGGAACCAGAAAAATGGGGAGGACCTTAAATGGAGTCTATGAGGCAAAGCAGAGTGAGTTCAATGACTCTGTGCAGATCATAGAAGAGGACGTGTTTGCAGACATAATGCAAGTTAGGGTGGGTAAGTCCCCAGAGACTTACAAATTGTTTCCTCGGACCTTGAGCGATGCAGAAATCTTTAAGTTATGCTTCGTGGCAGGTGAGGTACTGAAGGATTGGAAGATAGCCAAGGTTGCCCCGCTTTTTAAGAAAGGCTCAAAATATGAACAAGTTAACTTGAGGCCTTTGTACCTGACATTGTAGTGAGAAGGGAAGTTTCTGGTTGCTGCGGGCATAGACTTTAGCAAGGCATTTGACAAGGTCCCGCATGGAAGGATACTCGGGAAGGTTCAGTCACTGGGCTTTCAAGATGAAGTATTAAATTAGATTAACCATCGGCTTTGTGGGAGATCCCAGAGAGTGGTAGCTTACGTTTGCCTCTCTGAATGGAGGCCTGTGGCTAGTGTACTGCCGCAGGGATTGGTGCTGAGTGTTGTTTCTCGTCATCTGTCTCAGTAATCTGGATGATAATGTGGTCAACTGGGTCACCAAATATGTGGATGACTCCAAGAGTGGGGGGTATATTGGACAGCGAAGGAGACTATCATATCTTGCAGAGCGATTTGGATCAGATGAAAAAACGGCAAATGGAATTTTGGTATGAACCAGGAGGCTAGGATTTACAGATTAAAATTCGGACACTGATGAGTATGGTAGAACGTTGGGATTGGGGAATCCAAGTTCATAATACTTTGGAAGTGATATCATATGTGGATATGGCTGTAAGAAAAGGTTTAGACACATTGGACTTCATAGATATCTGTACTGGGTACAGGAGATGGGATGTCATGTTTAAGTTGCTGAGGCCTAACGTAGAGTATTGTCTGTGGTTTTGGTCACTTAACTACATGAAATATGTAAATAGGTTTGTAAGAGTACATTTAAAATTTACAGGGGTGATGCCATGATAAGAGGAACTAAGTTGTAAGGAAAGATTGAATAGATTAGGACTGTTTTGCTTGGAATGTAGATTTCCGGGACATTTGATAGTGATGATACAAATCATGAGCCTTACAGTTAGGGTTAATGGAGCGGAGGGATGGGAACAGAGAGGGATAAACTAGGGGGAGAGGGGGATGAAGGAGAGAATGGAAGTGCAGAGGGGAGTATAGTGGTGGTGAGAGGGGTGCTGAACGAGAGGTGCAGAGCTAGAGGCGAGAGTGTGGGTGGAGAGCGAGGGGGTTGAGCAAGTGCAGAGTGAGTGGAAAGACAAGGGTGGAGAGAGGGACAGAAATATGCAGGGTAAGGAGAGATAGAAGACACAGGGGTGATAATGGTTTCACTCATCTTTTCCTCTTCTTCTCCATTTCCCTTTCCCCACTCCCACTCCTGCCCTCCATGTCACCTGTAGAAGATGGTCATGATCAACGCTAACAAACTCACATGCCCAAACCTCCTTTCCAGTTTGCACAGAAACCTTCCCTGCTCTACAACCTGAAGAATTCAGTGCATCACTTCATCACGGGTGGCCATTTTTAATCTGCGGAGCACACCTTGTCAATCAAGACGTCATCCCATCCCTTCCGGCATTTTATCATAGGTGAAAATTTTCAGTGAGTGCATTTCACCCTTCCAGCTGACATACTGACAAAATTTTTACTGAAGTTCTTGCCTCATTCCTTCCATGGGCCCCATTGTTCATCAGCCCATCACTCTTCCCCATGTTAAATCAGTTGGCCCTTTGGAATATGCGACATTGCAAGAGGATATCGAAAGTTTCTTTCGAAACTTACAGTCGAATAGAAAATGCGAGACTAGATAGCGGACGCTAGAGAAAGGTGCTGCAGAGATAATTATGGGGGAAAGGAAATGGTGGACGAACTGAATGAGTATTTTGCATCATTCTTCACTGTGGATGACACAAGAAAAATGGTGGAAGTTCCCGGTGTCATGTATCATGAAGTGTGTGAAGTTACCATCATTAGAGAGAAAATTGTTGGGGAACTAAAAGGGCTGAAGGAAGATAAGTCACCTGGACCAGATGGTGTAGATCCCAGAATTCTGAAAGAGGTGTCTGAAAAGACTGTGGACGCATTAGTAATGATCATTCATGAAACACTATGTTCTGGAAAGCTTCCAGAAGACTGGAATTTTGCATATGTCACTCAATTCTTCAAGAAGGGAGAGAGTCAGAAGAAAGGAAATTGTAGGCCAGTTAGGTTGACCTAAGGGGTTGGAAAGGTGTTGGAGTCCATTATTAAGTAACTCTGAGGGTACTTGGAGGCACATGATAGGATAAGCCTTATTCAGCATGATTTCCCCAAAGGACAACCTTGCCTGATAAACCTGTTGGAATTATCTGATGAAATAACAAACAGGAGAAGCAAAGGAGAATTGATCGAAGCTGTGGACTTGGATTTTCAGAAGGCATTTGACAAGATTCCATACATGAGGCTGCTTAACAAGTTATGAACTCATGGTATTACAGGAAAGATTCTGATTGCCAGGCGGCAAAGAGTGGGAATAAAGCGAGTCTGTTCTGGTTAGTTGGCGATGGCTAATGGTGCTTCACAGGTGCATGTGTAGGGACTGCTTCTTTTTACATTGTATGCCAGAATTTGGATGATGTAATTGATTACCTTGTTGAAAAAGTTTACAGATGATATAAAGGGTGGAGGGACAGGTAGCTTTGAGGAAGTTGAGGATGCAGAGGGAGACAGCCAGGTTAGGAGAATGGACAAAGAAGTGGCAGCTGGAATACAGTGTCCGCAAATGTATTGTCATGCACTTTGGTAGAAGAAGTGGAAGGATTGAGTATTTTTGAAATCGAGAGAAATTCAAAAAAAAAGGCACTGAGGGACTTGGGAGTCCTTGTGCAGGATTCCCTAAAGGTTAACTTTCAGGCTGAGTCTGTGGTAAGGAAGGCAGGTGCAATATTAGCAATCATTTCAAGAGTAATAGTAAAGATGTCATGTTGAGACTTTCTGAAGCACTGGTGAGGCCACACTGTGAGCAGTTTAGACCTATATCTTAGAAAAAGTGCTCTGAAACTGGAAGGGGTTCAAACGAAGTTCATGAAAATGATTCTACGATTGAATGGCTTGTCATATGAAAAGCGTTTGATGGCTCTGGGCCTGTATTCACTGGATTTCAAAAGGATAAGAAGTGACGTCATTGAAGCCCGACGGAAGAGTTTGATTGAGTGGATGTGGAGAGGATGTTTCCTCTGGTGGGAGGGTCTAAGACCAGAGGACACAACCTCAAAATAGAGTGGCGTCCTTTTAGAAGGCACTTATTTAGCCAGAAAGTGTTGAATGCGTGGAATTCTTTGCTACAGGCTGCTGTGGAGGCCAAATCTTTATGCATATTTAAGGAAGAGTTTGATCGACTCTTGATTGGCAGGGCATGAATGGTTACACGGAGAGGGCAGGAGACTGGGGCTCCGACGAATACTGAATCAGTCATGATTCAGCGCAGACTCGATGGACCAAATGGCCTAATTCTGTACCTATGCCTTATGGTCATATAGTCTTCTGGACTTTCAGGGAGACAACTCACACAAATGATTCCGGTGTGGTGTGGTCATCAACTCCTGCTTGTGAAATGAAACCCGCTGTTTACCGTGGGGGAGGTCGTTTCTTGTGACAGCAGTTGCCCGGATGGTAAGGCAATAATCTTTTAATTTTAGTATTAAATAATGAACGTGAATAACCCCCCCTAGATCTAGAAGCACTGAGAAAATAATTGACAACATTTGTTCCTCTTAGGTGGGAGTAAATTGTCGAACGGGTTTTGTCTAATTTCAGCAGAAATGCGCCTCTCTGGTGAGGGATCTTTGAGCTGAAACTCGTCCTGTGCAGCACCGTTTCACACTGGGCGGAGCACAGACCCTCCCAGAAGCCGGGCTGGTGTAAATTCGTAGCTTTCCGCTCGTTGAGTTTAACAGGGAAACTCCGCCATTCGCAGTGACGTGAAATATGGTGAAAATATTATTAGTACAGCTGCCGATTATGAACGTCAGAGTTAAAAATAAAATACTGGAACCTCGCATCAAACAGGGCCGCAATTGTAACTGGTAACTTTGCGGGTTCGTGACCCCAGGTAATGTTCCTTACATCACGTCATTGAGTCTACCGCTCTTCCCAGTAGCAGAAAGGGATTAAAAAAAACATTATTAAACTTTGTTCACACTTGAATGACGATGTTTGGTCGGACCGTTTGGATTTGTTTTCAGCAGAACGGCCGCTGCCGGTTCTGACGAATGTGCGCGGACAGGAGGATGCTAACACACAGTTACCGAGCACCGAGTTCGCAGCATCTACGGAAGGGAATAAACAATCAACGTTGCAGGCCGAGACCCTTCATCAGGGCTGGAATGGAAGGCGAAAGAGGCCAAAACATCGATTGATTTTAAAGATGCGGGTTATTGTTCAGTGAGATTCGGAACTCAGTGTCTGCGTGCAATCAGCTGCCTGTCCGCGCACATTCCACAGAACAGGGAGAGGCTTTCCCGCTGAAATCAAATCCAAACCGGTCAACAAAACACTGTCATTTAAGTGAGAAAGGTGTTTAATATTGTATTTGAAACAATTCCTCCAACATTGTGTGTGTTGCCATGGTTAGGAGAGATCATTGTGCGGCCAGATTTATTTGAAAGAAGCGACACACAGTATCCACACTGTAAGAATATTCTTGGGGAATTAAGGCGAGAATAATTCAGCTTCTGATATTTATCTCTGAACTTTATATCCAAACAACCAATTTTCTGTGCATTGGATCAGCGATGGAGGAGATATTAGCTCTGTTTTAAGCCATTTCTGGTGGTGGTGCTTTTTGTGTTCCTAATGTTGTCTGTTTGCATGATTGACATTTCCTACAAGTTCAGTAAAGATGAAGAACAGCTCTAGAACAATAGCCACGTGTTTCAAAGCAAGGGAGCGAGATCTGTACAGCAAACAACTGTTCCCTCTTTCAGAATTTCTTATTTCAGACGTATACCTCGGTTCCCGTGTCCCCATCTCCCCACATCCCCACATGGAAAGGGAGAGAGGCGAGTGACGGGGTGTGCATTCTGACACCTGCATCACTGTCTGGTATTGGGGGGGGGGAGGGGTAGGGGAGAAGGGCTTCTGAACAGGACCGAAATAAGCTGCAAAGGGTTTTGCATTTAGTCTGCTCCACCTTGGGTACTAGCTTACAAATTACCCAGGAAATCTTCAGGGAGTGGTGTTTCAGAAAGACAGTGTCCATTATTAAGGACCACCAGCACCCAGGGCATGCCCATTTTTCACTGTTACCTTTCGGTGGGAGGTACAGAAGTCTGAAGGCACACACTCAGCGATTCAGGAACAGCTTCTCGCCCTATGCCATCTGATTCTTAAATGGACATTGAGCACTACCTCATTTTAAAAAAATATACAGTAGAGTATTTCTGTTTTTTGCATGATTTAGATCTATTATGTATAGGTATGCTGGAAATGAATTATTTATTATTGTTACTATTTTTTCTATATTAAACTGCTGCTGCTAATTTAACAAATTTCACAACACATGCTGGAGATAATAAATCTGATTCTGATAGACGGATCATGTGAACACTGACGGTAGTCCCAGACTTGTCCAGATGGGGTCGCCACCGAGCCGTATGCATGCGGATGCATGAAAACAGTCTGTGCCTTTGAGGGTTTCGGCCCGAAACGTCGTCATTACTTCCTTCCATAGATGCTGTCTGGCCTGTTGATTTCTGCCAGCACTTTGTGTTTTTATTCGTTTCCAGCATCTGCAGATTCACTCGTCTGCCTTTAATCTGTCTACCGAAGTGCAAGACCAGACAATTCCTCATACTACGTTGCACCTGCGATTTCGTTGCCCTATTCCCTGATCTGTCCATCTCGTTTCAGGAACGGGACAGTGGTCAGGAGGAGAGTTGCTAACCTGTGAATATTCTGCCACAGACTGCAGTGCAGCCGTGAAGGGCAAGTCTGTAGGTTTATCTAGGCAGAGTTAACCGTCTCCTTATCGTTCAGGGCATCAAAGGATATGGCTAGAATGCAGGTGCATGGGGTTGAGTAGGATCCGGGACTCGTTGGGCTGAATGGTGATCGATGCTGATCCATCGATAAGGAATTCCTCATTGATCGATCAGCAATGGAAAGGGTGAGCAGTTTCAAGTTCCCGGGGTGTCAGCATCTCCAAACATCTCTCCTGGCCTGACATACCGATTTATTTGCACAGAAGACCTTTTAGCAGACTCCTGGATAGGTACACGGAGCTTAGTAAAATAGAGGGCTATAGAGAACGCTAGGTAATCTCTGAAGTAAGTACATTTTCAGCACGGTACTGGGAGCCGAAGAGCCTGTGTTGTGCTGTAAGTATTCTATATTTCTTTTATTTTGTAAAATTTTTATTGAAGTTCATCATCAAACAAGCATTTCCATAAGATGTATTTCAGACAGACATTGTACATATATGTTATATATATATATATATATATATCACAAATCTCCACGAAGTATTTATCTGAGGTATACACAGACAAAAGAGTGGAAAGAAAAAAAACAAGCAAACGGAAAGAACTATGTACAGGTAGGGTGTGATTTTTTTTCTTTACAAGATATTCATTGACTTGTGAGAATAAAATCAGGTCTATGAGGCATTGTGTAGATAAACCATTTTTCCCAGTATGAATCAAATTGTTGCAGCTTATGATTAACAGATGCTGTTATCTTCTCCATTTTGTAAACGTCCATTGTAATTTCCATCCATGTATTTAAAGTTGGACTCTACTGTGATAACGATTTCCTAATAAGAGTCTTTTTCCCAACCACCAACAGTACATTCATTAAATATTTATCTCTTTTCAACCATTCTTGAGGTTTATATCCAAAATATATGGTCTTACTCTCTCAGGGTATTTTATATTTAATGATGTCTTGTCGGGCATTGCGTATCCCCCTCCAATAGTTTTTGGTAACAGGGCAGTCCCCAAAAAATATGATAATGATTTGCATTTTGATTTCCACAATTTATCTAGCAAACAGGGAGGTTACTATCATAATGGGATTTCTGAGAGGGTGTAAAAAATATCTTATCAAGTTTTAGTTTTCTATAATTCTAAGGCCCGGCAGTAGCTAGTTTAGGATTTTGAGGAACACAATTTGGTGCCATACCGGCTGAAACACAAATCAAACACACCCAAACGTTAATCTCTCCCACTTCCACACATCCATGTATAAATGCAAACGTCTCGAAA
Source organism: Hypanus sabinus (assembly GCF_030144855.1). NCBI lineage: Eukaryota > Metazoa > Chordata > Chondrichthyes > Myliobatiformes > Dasyatidae > Hypanus > Hypanus sabinus. The sequence continues at coordinate 60,298,564 of NC_082706.1, read as the reverse complement.
AAAAACTCTAATGTATTTGCCTCTGCCAGCAGAGCAGGCAAAGCAGTCCCGGCATCCACCACTCTCTGAATAAAAGAAAAACTTACCCCTCACATTCCCCTTGAACCTACTCGCTCTCATCATCAATGCCTGTCCTCTGGAATTAGATATTTCAACCCTGGGAGCAGATGCTCTCTGACCATTCTATCTATGCCTCTCATAATCTTGTAAACCTCCATCAGATCTCCTCTCAGTTTCCTAAGCTCGGGAGAAAACAACCCAAGTTTATCCAGCCTCTCATGGGCTCACATGCCCTCTAAATCAGGCAACATCCTGATAAACCACTTCTCCAAACCCGCTCCAAAGTCTCCACATCCTTCCTGTAGTGGGGCGACCAGAAACGTACGCAGATCACCAGATGTGGCCCAACCAGAGTTTGATAACTTTGCAACATAACGTCAACATAGTTTTGAACTCAAAGCCTCATGTAATAAAAGCAAGCATTCCATAAGCCAAACAAATTTCTACAGATCTTCTGCGAAGAGTGGTCACATTGGTCACATCTCCGTCTGGTACGGAGAGTGGGGCCACTGCACTAGATCGGGAAAAGCTGCAGTAGGTTGCAGTCCCAGCCCGCTCAACCAGGGGCACCACCCTCCCCAGCTCCGGGACATCTTCAAAAGACAATATCTCAAAAAGTTGACATCAATCATTAAGGACCCCATCACCGAGGACATGCCCTCTTCTCATTGCTACCATCGGGAATGAGGTATAGCAGTCTGAAGGCACACATTCTACGATTAAGGAGCAGCTTCTTCCTTTCTGCCATCGGATTTCTGAATGGGCATTGAACCCATGAACAGAGCCTCGCTTATTTTTTGTACTGTTAATTTTATTTAATTCTGAAATTCCGCAAGTTTTACTTCAACAGAGTGACGGAGATAGGGAGGGAGAGGCAGTTCGGCGAGAGGGAGGGGAGAGTAAGAAATGAGTAAGAAGTGGAGGGGAGGCGGGATTTGGGGGAGATGGGTTGAGGGGAATAGAGAGGTTGAAGGGGTTCAGGGAGAGTGAGAAATGAATAAGAACTGGATGGAAGAGGGAGGTGTGGGATTTGAGGGAAATGGGGAGCGTGAGAAGATTAAGGAAGAGGAAAGGCGGTGGTCAGCAAGTGGGTTAGGGGTGGGGTGAAGGGAGAGGAGGGGAGATTGAGGGACATGAGTGCCAACATCTCTGAAAATCTACCCTGGGCCAAGCACATCAAACACAGTACAGTTGTTATATCTGAATAGGAAATTGAAGGGACTTAGCATGTTACTGAAGACTCCGGCAAATTTCGACAGATGTACGTACCATGGAGAACGTTTTCGCTGGTTCTCATGTAAACACACTGACAGTCGGCCTGGGCACTTTTGTGCCCAGGGAAGAGTATCATCACTTACCTGGTGTAAGTGATGTTACTGATATCATCACCCAGCTGATCCCCTCCCCTGACTGGCCACCTCGACACCGGTGTGATTCCAGCGTATGTGTGTGTGTGTGTATGTGAGTATGTGTGTATGTATGAATGAGAGAGAGAGACAAGACAGACCGAGTATCCGAGCGGGTTGTTTTCCAGATGACGGCCTCATATGGAAAACCAATGCCAAGGAAGGGAAAAGTCTACAGACTGCGATGGATGCAGCCCAGAGCATCAGCGGCAAATCTCACACCTCCACTGCCATAAGAAATAAATATTTAGAATCAAACTAGATAAAATAGGAGAAAATATACTAGAAGACTTTATGTGTAAGTGGGAATCTAAATGGGTATGGCAAAAGAAAGAATCTCCTATATTAAAACATTTGATTGATTTATGTAATAAGATAGATGTTGACGATGAGATAAGGAAATCTTTATTAGCAAAGAGATCTTTAAATCAAAATAAACTTATTCCTTTTACAATGGATAACCAACTTTTATACAACTGGTTTCAAAAAGGGATTAGATATATCGGACACTGTTTTGAAGGAGGTATATTAATGTCATTTGATCAATTAAAGAATAAATAGAAAATATCAAACAACACTCTTTTTTGTAATTTTCAATTAAGGGCTTATTTAAGAGATAAACTGGGTCAAGCAATGTTATTGCCGAAACCTAATGAAATAGAAACTTTAATTCAAAAAGGAAAAAAAAAATAAAAAAAATATTTCTTCTATGTATAGTTTGATTCAAAACAGGCAATTAAACAAGGAATTCATAAGTCATGACAAAAATGGGAAACTGACTTGAATATTAAAATTGAAGAAACAAGTTGGTCAATACTATGTCTTGACAGTATGACAAATATAACAAATGTTCGGTTAAGATTAGTACAAAATAATTTTTTACATCAATTATATATTATACCACAAAAATAAATAAATTAAACCCAAATTTAGCTGATCAATGCTTCCGATGTAACCAAGCAATTGGTACTTTTTTGCATTCTACTTGGTCTTGTTTTAAAATTCAACCTTTTTCGACAAATTTAAGAGTTGTATTGGAACAAATTATTGGAACACAACTTCCACATAACCCAATATTATTTTTACTAGGCGATATTGAAGTGATAAAACCAAAACCCAAATTGAATAAATATCAGAAAGAATTCATAAAAATTGCATTGGCAGTAGCCAAGAAGTCTATTGCAGTTACTTGGAAATCGGATTCATACTTAAGTAGAGATCGTTGGAAGAGCGAAATCTTTAGCTGTATTCCACTTGAAAAAAATACTTATAATTTAGGAGATAAATATGAAACATTTCTGAAAATTTGGCGCCCTTATTTACAAATGATAGGACTAACTATATAGATGCTCCGAAGATAAAATTACTGGTAATTTGGGGAAAGAAAGAAATATATATATACTAAAACTATTATGAACTCCTTGGAGCATGTTGGGATCTTCTGATATCCAGGTATTCATTCATTCATTCATTCATTCATTCATTAATTCATTCATTCATTCATTTTTTCTTTCTTTCTTTCTTTCTTTCTTTCTTTCTTTCTTTCTTTCTTTCTTTCTTTCTTTCTTTCTTTCTTTCTTTCTTTCTTTCTTTCTTTCTTTCTTTCTTTCTTTCTTTCTTTCTTTCTTTCTTTCTTTCTTTCTTTCTTTCTTTCTTTCTTTCTTTCTTTCTTTCTTTCTTTCTTTCTTTCTTTCGGGATATGTTAGAGGGGAGGCGGGAAGGGTTGATATTTTTTTCTTTTCTTCTGTAATCATTGAAAACTCAATAAAAAAAGAAATAAATATTCATCAGGGACCCCCACCGTGCAAAACTCGCATTCTATTCCCTACCTCAATCAGGCAGTAGGTTCAGGAGTTTTATGTTTCACAATTAAGAGTCTACAATTTAGAGAATCGTATGACCAAAGAAAACTACAGCACAGTGCAGGCCGTTCGGCCCACAGTGCTGTGCCGAACATGTACGTACTTCAGAAATTACCGAGGGCTACACATAGCCCTTTATTTTTCTAAGCTCCATGATCCTATCCAGGCGTCTCTTCAAAGACCTTATCGTATCTGCCTCCACTACCGTTGCTGGTGGCCCATTTCACGCACTCGCCACACTCTGCGTAAAAAACTTACCCCTGACATCTCCTCTGTACCTACTTCCAAGCACCTTAAAACTGTGACCTTTCGTGTTAGCCATTTCAACCCTGGGAAAAGACGTTTGACTATCCACACGATCAGTGCCTGTCATACTCTTGTACACCTGTTACGTACACACAACGGTTTAAAAGAACCGACAGCAAAAGAATACACTGGAGTCTGTTTTTGATGATAATATCCACTAATTATTAGTAACTATTTAATATAGTAATTTAAACCAGGTAAATCAAAAGGTTACAATGTTATGCATTATGTGTTTGAATATAATTCACAAACTCGTTCAAGCTCGAGTGGCAAGATTTAAAGTCTTACGATGGGAATGTAAGAAATTTCAGTTCAATGCAGGGCATTGGTGGGGGAGAGAGAGGTGTCTGTAAGACAAAGTGAATCTGCAATAGGAGAGGAACAAGTGACCAGGTGCCGTTGATCTTCCGTCGTCGGGATCAGAATCCACTTTCGAGTAAGCCAAGCGTAGCTTATCACAAAGGGTATGGACATCGAGGGAAAACTACCACCCAGGCAAGGTTAAACACACCGGTAGCCTCCACCGGGTCAGCCCTTCTACACACCGTGATAGCCACTGATCGATATGTTTGATCGATGCTCAGTCCACCCTTGTGGGCACTCGAAAGTTTTACGCGGTGACTGTTCTGTCACTGGCTCCCTTTTCGTTGACCGATCGCCTGAACGGGCGTTCCACTCTGTGAGCCTGCGAGCGAGTCATCTGACCTTGCTTAAATAAACACGCTGCGAAGCATCTGTAAACATCCGCTGTCCGTCATATAACTCCACCTTTCTCTCTCCATAGCAAACCAGAAGCAGGCAGCAGTACTGTAACCAGTTTTTTTTTCTCTCTCTCTCTTAAAGGCACAATCCATTTCCGTCACACACCTAAGACAAGTGGTGCAAATTAAACAGTGAGAATTCATATTCTTATCCTTATTGTTCGAGTTGCACCGCTTTTCTCCTTTTGCATATCGGATGTTTCTCTGTCTTTGCCTACATATAGTTTCCATATATTCAGACAAATTTCTTTATTTTCCTGTAAATGCCTACACGAAAATCAATCTCAAGTTAGTGTATGGAGACGTTCGTACTTTGATAATACATTGACTTTGACTTTGTCTTTGATTGTATCCGACAGGGTCTGTTTTCACGGTTTTCCTTCTACAGTCGTGGTTTGGACTCCTGGTCTGATGTCCGATGTTGCAGCCTCATTCAATCGTTAACCTGCATCAGAATTTGCTTTCTGGTATTTCATTCTGCAAATCTGGGAACGTCTGGACTGTTGGCAGAGGAATTTGGGCGACGAAAAGGCACGAGTTTACATGTAGTTTCTCCGCCGGTCAGTCGGTGGCAGCCTTCCAGCTGGTCTTCAGATTATAACGTTTTGCTCATATGATTTACTATTTTAATTTTCTCATATTACAGTTGTTCAAATCATTATTTAGGTAACACCATGAGTACACTGTGCAGTTCCGGTCACCACGCTACAGGAAGGAAGTAATTAAGCTGGCAATGTTCAGATACTGTTAAAGGTCTAGATGGGTTAGAATTTGTGAAATGTATTCAGCAAAGTTTTCCAAATCAATATATAGATGTACCATCTAGGGAGGTTGCAATATTAGATCTCCTATTAGTAAATGAGTTAGGGCAGGGGACGGAAGTGTGTGTAGGCGAACACTTTGTTTTCAGTGATCATAACGTCATTAGTTTCAACTTGATCATGGATAAAGATAGATCTGGTCCTCGGGTTGAAGTTCTAAACTGGAAAAAAGCCAAATTTGAAGAAATGAGAAAGGATCTAAAAAGTGTAGATTGGGACAGTTCGTTCTCTGGCAGGATGCGGTTGATAAGTGGGAGGCCTTCAAAGGAGAAATTTTGAGAGTGCAGAGTTTGTGTGTTCCTGTCAGGGTTAAAGACAAAACGAATAAGAATAAGGAACCTTGGTTCTCGAGGGATATTGGAACTCTGATAAAGAAGATGTATAACATGTATAGGCTACAGGGAGGAAATAAGATGCTTGAGGAGTATAAAAAGTGCAAAAATATACTTAAGAAATAAATCAGGAGCGCAAAAAAGAAGACATGAGGTTGCTTTGGCAGTCCGGGTGAAGGTCAATCCTAAGAGCTTCTGCAGGTATGTTAAGAGCAAAAGGAAAGTAAGGGATAAAATTGGTCCTCTTGAAGATTAGAGTAGTCGGCTATGTATAGAACCAAAAGAAATGGGAGAGTTATTAAATGTTTTTTTTGCATCTGTATTTACTAAGGAAACTGGAATGGAGTCTATGGAAACAAGACAAACAAGTAGGGAGGTCATGGAACTTATACAGATTAAAGAGGAAGAGTGCTTGCGGTCTTGAGGGAAATCAGAGTAGATAAATCCCCAGGACCTGACACGGAATTACCTCGGACCTTGAGAGAGACTAGTTTTGAAATTGCAGGGGCCCTGGCAGAATTATTTAAAATGTCGATATCCACGGGTCAGGTGCCGGAGGATTGGAGGATAGCTCATGTAGTTCCGTTGTTTAAAAAGGGCTCAAAAAGAAAGCCGGGAAATTACAGACTGGTAAGTTTGACATCGGCAGTAGGTAAATTATTGGATGGAATTCTGAGAGATAGGATCTACAAGTACTTGTATAGACAGGGACTTATTAGAAACAGTTAGCATGGCTTTGTGCGTGGTAGGTCATGTTTATCCAATCTATTAGAGTTTTTAAAGAAATTTACCAAGAAAGTGGATGAAGAGAAGGTAGTGGATGTTGTACACATGGACCTCAGTAAAACCTTTGACAAGGTCCCGCATGGGAGATTAGTTAGGAACATTCAGTCGCTAGGTATACATTGAGAGATTGTAAGTTGGATTAGACATTGGCTCAATGGAAGAAGGTAGAGAGTGGTAGTGGAGGATTGGTACTCTGATTGGAGGCCTGTGACTAGAGGTGTGCCACAGGGATCAGTGCTGGGTCCATTGTTATTCGTCATCTATATCAGTGATCTGGATGATAACGTGGCAAATTGGATCAACAAATCTGCCGATGATACAAAGATTGGAGGTGTAGTGGACAGTAAAGAAGGTTTTCAAAGCTTGCAGGGGAATTTCAACAGTTGGAGGAATGGGCTGAAAAATGGCAGATGGAACTTAATGCGGATTAGTGTGTGGTATTGCATTTCGGAAGATCAAACCAATGTAGAACATTCAAGGTAAATGGTAGGACACTGAGGCGTGCAGTAGAAAAGAGGGATCTTGGAGAACAGATAGATAATTCCCTAAAAGTGGCAACACAAGTGGATAGGGTTGTAAAGAGAGCTTTTGGTACATTGGCCTGTATAAATCAAAGTATTGAGTATAAGAGTTGGAATTGTTATAGTGATGCAGAGACCTGCTGGTCAATGGGGTGCTGAGTTAACCATTCCCAACCCCACTCCTGAAAACTACGAACTATTACTGTTGCTATGCTGCTCATGAGAGAGAGAGCGATGAATCCCAGGCAAGAACATCTGCTACAGTTAAGAGGGGGAGAGAGACTGTTGGTTTACTGTATTTTGACTCTTCCTGGATTATTTACCTTCTACTACAAGGACTTTGCTCGTTAACATTCGTCAGGTGATAGCAGGAGTGGCCTGATTTGATGGATACGGTCACTCAGAGTTGATGGATAGCTGAGACCCCGTGAGAAGGGATAAAAAACAGGTGTGGAGAGACACTATTCAAACACACCACTGGACACTGACTGAGTGTTGGGAACCCACAGAAAGGTGGGGGCTTCGGAAACCGAATCAGCAGATCGGTCAGTAAAGCTCCCAGTGTGTGTCCACTCATGCCAGAGTGACGAGCCCACCATAGAAGAACGGCCTAGCTGAAGACTAGAGGGGTCATAACTGAATGGTCACAATGACACAACGGATTAAGAAAGCCACAAAAGGTTTGCCTGCCGCAGCTGTTGCTGTTACATCTCGCTCGTTCTCTCTCTTTCCAACGATTTCAACACAACAACCATAATTACCCCAGCATTTATAAACTGAGCCCTATACTTTCCTATGACAATTCACTTACCCCTAGACATCGATAGAGCTTGTTTATTATTGATTATTATTATTCCTACACTTTTAGGTTTATTACTGCTAACTTGTTTTATATGTATATTTCCATTATTGATATTGTATTGTGTAGTTTACTGATAAACACCTTCAGTTTTGGTACCACCAGACTGCAACGGATTCTTCTTTCTCTGCTGGTCAGACACCCAGTTACGGGGTACGTAACAGAATGTAACCGTGAGGTGGTATAAGATATTGGAAAACCGAATTTGGAGTATTGTCTGCAGTTTTGGTCACCTGATTACATGAAGGATATTAATAAGGTTGAAAGAGTGCAGAGAAGGTTTACAAGGATGTTGCCGGGACTTGAGAAACTGAGTTACAGAGAAAGGTTGAATAGCTTAGGACTTTATTCCCTGGAGCCGAGGAGAATGAGGGGTGATTGGATAGAGGTGTATAAAATTATGATGGGTATAGATAGAGTGAATGGAAGCAGGCTTTTCCCACTGAGATCAGGGGAGAAATTAAAAAAAAAACAGAGGACATGGGTTAAGGGTGAAGGGGGAACCGTCTAAAGGGAACATTAGTGGGTGCTTCTTCACGCAGAGCGTGGTGGGAGTGTGGAATAAGCTGCCAGATGAAGTGGTGAATGCGGGCTCACTTTTGACATTTAAGAAAAACTTGGACAGGTAAAAACTTGGCTGAGAGGGGTTTGATGGGATATGGCCCAGGTGCAGGTCAGTGGGACTAGGCAAAAAAAAAAGAAAAATGGCTTGGCACAGCGAAGAAGGGCCAAAAGGCCTGTTTCTGTGGTGTAATGTTCTGTGGTTCTATGGTTCCATAAGATTCATAGGAATGTTGCCAGGACTGGGGCTTTGTTTTACAAGCAACGATCAGACACACTGGCACTCTTTTCCTCAGAGTGAAGGAGACTGAGGTGAGGCATGACAGACTTTTATACAACTACGAGAGGTGCAAGTAAGGTAAACAGTCAGAATATTTTTCCCTTGGTGGAAATGTCACATTCGAGAAGGCTTGCCATTAAGGTGACAGGGTGATAATTTAAAGATTACGTGCGAGGCAAGAAGTACATTAGTTTTATTTACGGTAGAGGCTGTCATCGGCTGTGGTGAAAGCAGACACGATTTTGAAGGGAGAGAAGCGATTTCGTTTAATGTGGCATTGTGTCCAGCACATATATCGTGGGAAGAAGGGCCTGTTCCTATACTGTACTGTTCAATGTTCTAAGTGAGCCTCAGTGACAGAAAACTACTTAACAGTGGGCACCAACAAGTGTATCTGTGGCAATGAGTTGGGTCCTCAAGTGTGTTAAAAACAGAGAGACCAAGGATACAATTTCATGGTTCTCTGAAAGTGTATACAGGGTGGTGAGGAAGGCATTAATCAGTTAGAGTTTGGAGTACAGGAGATGGGATTTCATGTCTTTTCAGTACAGGTCATTGGTTAGACCACAATGTATTGTGTGCATTTCCAGTCACAAATGTATAGGGGAAAAGTGATTAAGTAATGAAGAAAATTGAGAGTCTAAAACTGAAGGAGATATGTGATGGAGGGAAACTTCAAAAGAGACCTGAGGATCAACTTCCTCCACATAGAGGGCGGTGGGCACAGTGGTGTGCAAACGTTTGGACACCCCTAGTCAAAACTTCTGTTACTGTGAATAATTAAGTGAGTAGAGGCTGAACTGATTTCCAAAAGTCATAAAGTTAAAGATGAAACAATCTTTTCAACATTTAAGCAAGATTAGTGTACTATTTTTCTTTTGTACAATTTTGGAATGAAAAATGTACAGGAGAACTATGCCAAAGTTTGGGCACTCCAAGAGATTTGAGCTCTCAGATAACTTTTACCAAGATCTCAGACTTAATTTACTTGTTAGGACTATAGCATGTTTACAACTATCGTTAGGAAAGGGCAGGTTATGCAAATTTCAAGGCTTTAGAAATACCCTGAAACCTCAAACTTTGCCCCAAAGATCAGCAGGCACGGGCTCCTCAAAGCAGCTGCCCAGCACTCTGAAAATCGACATAATTGATGCCCACAAAGCAGGAGAAGGCAGTTAACAGGAACGGTGGAGGTCAAATTCAGGTCTGCAGGACCAAGAAAACATTCCAGGAGAACTATTCATAGGATTGACAGAAAGGCAAATCAAAACCCCGTTTAACTGCAAAAAACCTTCTGGAAGATTTAGCAGACTCTGGAGTGGTGATGCACTGTTCTACCGTGCAGCGACACCTGCACACGTATGATATTTATGGAAGGGTCATCAGAAGAAAGGCATTCCTGCGGCCTCACCACAAAATTCAGCGGAAGAAGTTTGCAAAGGAACATCTAAACAAGACTGATCTATTTTTGAAACAAGCCCTGTGGACTAAAGAATTTAAAATACAACTTTTTGGCCGCAAGGAACAAAGGTATGTTTGGAGAACAAAGAAGTGTGCAGAATTTCATGAAAAAGAACATCTCCCCAACTGTTAAACACAGGGGTGGATCGATCATGCTTTGGGCTTGTGTTGCAGCCATGGCATGGGGAACATTGATGGTAGAGGGAAGAATGATTTCAATTAAATACTAGCAAATTCTGGAAGCAAACATCGCACCGACTGTAAAAATGCTGAAGATGAAATGAGGATGGCTTCTCCACCAAGGCAATGATCCTAAACACACCTCAAAATCCACAGTGGACTAGCTCGAGCCGCAAGCTGAAGGTTTTGCCATGACCCTCAGAGTCTCCTGATCGAAATATCATCGAAGATTTGTGGATAGACCTCAAAAGAACAGTGTCTGCAAGACGGCACAGGAATTTTACAGAACTAGAAGGATTTTGCAAGGAAGAATTGGCGAAAATCCGCCAAATCAGAATTGAAGGACTCTTATCTGGCAACAAAAAGCATTTACAAGCTGTGATAATTGCCAAAGGGGGGTGTTAGTAATTGCTGATGATGCAGTATGCCCATATTTTAGCTTCAGGCCCTTTTCAATTTTGTTATTCTGTAACAGTAAAAGATGGAAATAAAAATAAAGTAATCTTGCTTAAAATATTTAAGAAATGTGTCATCTTTAACTTTATGCATTTTGAAAATCAGGTCATCATTTACTCACTTAGCTATTCACAGAAACAGAAATTTTGAAAAGGAGTGCCAGACTTTTGCATGCCACTGTATATGAAATGAGCTCCCAGAGGAGGCTGCAGAGAACAGCACAATTAAAATGTTTAACAGACATTCAGACAGATACGTGGATAGGAGAGGTTTAGAAGGATATGGGCTAAACAAAGAAAAATGTACTATACCACAGACGTCTTGGTCACTGTGCCGAGGTTCTGTCCTGTTCAAGCCTGTGATTCGGAGTTAACGATAGGCAGCGTAGGAGATTCCCCACTCTAGGTGTAGATGATTCACATGTAGCAGGGAGAGCTGAAAAGTTGGGGAGAGTGTAACATTGCATTATAATCAAGGCGATCATCTCTGATGGGGGAGGTCTCACCAGGTTCCTCACATGAGGCCATGTAAATAGAGTTTAGAAATACGTAAAATAGCAATTAATTTCTGGAATTGCACTGTAAATCCCTCTGGAGTTGGTGGGAGATCTGTTTGTATATCACACAGGGATATCAGGGGAACTGGATTGCAGCATTTGGGCATTTCAACAAAGTTAACTGTATCAACTGTGTGGAAAAGGGTTAGAAGATCTCTCCTAACTCCGCATATTCATTGTGCAGAAACTCAGTCTTCTTTTTACCATGTTATATGCACCATGAGCACCTCAGAATGTTCTGCAACGCTCCGACATGTTCAGGAGGCAACACACCCTGCTGGTATCTCTTTCAACACCACCGAATATTGAGTCACCTCTCAAATACTGTCCCAACTGATCTCTTCCTCCAGTGCTGGGAATCAGTACCAGCAATCTAGCTGCTACAGTTGTGCCCGAAGTCATTCCTCCCTCATTATTTAAAGTCTTCTTCTGTGAGTGGAGATTCCACCAGTGGACTCCGCACTGTCTGACTAAGTTCTTTGTCTCTCCTGGTACTGGTATTAGCCAGACATCAGCATCCTGCACCATAGGTGTCAGTATCTCACCAAAGATCTGGTCTCAGTGTCCTAGACGATGTTTAGCCTGACGATCACTACCTCCATTTCCTTCACACAGTCAGTCAGGAACTGTAGCTGATGCACTTCCCCAATGTGAAGTAATCGAGGACACTGACTGATTCCCTGATCTCCCACTTCCTGCTTCAGAACAGACCACTCGCATAACTGGCATTCCATTTGCCCCAACATTGATATGAATTCTGAAGGATACATCTGAAATCTGACTTCACAGAGTGCAACACTTCACCTGCCATTTCTCTGCCCACATTTCCAGCTCGTCTGCGTCCTGCTGAATCCTTTGGCATTCTCCTTCACTGTTCACAAATGCATGATAATTTGGTGTCAACAATGTAGTTTCCTGGATTTATACTACAGCTTTTATAAAACATACGGTCAGAATTGGCTCATCTCTCTGCAGCAAAAAGTGCAATTAAAGTTAGACTACAGAGATCTCTGTGAAGGTCCCAATCAAACTGCAATTTTCCATCAGTAACCTGGTATGGTTACTCCCTCAGTAACGTGGAATGATCCTATCCAGTGCTAGTGATTTTTCCACCTTTGTGTTCATTGAGAGTTCTGACACTCCCATCACCTGGTTGTCAATTTCCCGCGGAATATCAGCATATCCTTCCTGATATTTCTTTCCTCCTTCATATTCTGTTTGATGAGTACTGATGTGGATTAGTCATTTGGTGATGTGACTACTTTTTTCTGGCTCCAGGCATACTTCCACTGCTCCTCCACTGAGTTGCTTACATTCCTTCTTTCGCCGTGATGCCCCTTGTGATTTGATATTCTCGCCAGTCTTTCCTGCAAAATCATTGCATCTCGCCCCCACCCGCCATCATTCAACACTGCTGACTCTTTGTTTAACTAGTATATTGTTGCACATTCATCAAGAGCTCTGCCTAATTTCCAGTTCCCAAACTTCCGTATTGTTCCTTTTCCTTTTTGACTGCACTTGCAACATCTGCGATCATTGAAAATTCTTAGATTTGATTCCTGTCCGTCCCACTCACAGAAACTTTTTGAACTTTGAACCACTCATCTTTAAATAACTCGCACAGGTCAGGTGTGTGTTACAGCTACACCCCGTCTTTACTCTCCACAAGTCCTGCCTAACGGAGTTTTCATTAGCTTGCCCTGAGTTTAGCAAACTCCCCAAAATTGTGCCCTTCTTTGAAGATATCTTTTTATCAAAATGGTCTCCCAGTGAAATTCATCGTTGCAAGGGTCATGCCCCAATGCAAGGACTCGTAAGTGTCACTAATATATCTGCCTTTACCGCCATCGTGAGCTGTGAATAGCACAAATTTTGAGTGATTAAAAATTTATCTCAGACAGCAACACCCTATATTTTTCTCCAAATACCTTAAAATTATGGCTCCGAGTTTTTGCCACTTCCGTTGTGGGAAAATTCCTCTGGATGCCCACTCGATTGCCGCCTAGCATTTGTAAGATTCTTTTAATTCACCTCTCACCCTGCTACTCTCCAAACAGAAATTCCTATCTCCTTCCGCCTATCCCCACAAGACATAATCTGTGACGTTCAATGTTGAAAGCAAATTTAATGTCGAATTACTAATGTCACCATATACGTTTTGTTCCGGGTATGCAGAGTATGCAAAGAAACACAAAGTAATCAAAGAAAAACTGATAACATCAACGGTGGACAGAACAGCAATGTACAGAAGACAACAAGGGCAATAGATTGTGTAAATAAACAATAAAACACGAAAGAAAATTATAATAAATACGAAGTAACTATCTTGAATATGAGTTGAGGAGTCCCTGAATGTGAGTTCATTGCTGTGGTGAGTGAAATTATACAAATCTCTTCAAAAGCTTGATTGTTGAGGGGAATATCCATTCCCAAAACTGGTGCTATGGACCCTGATGCTCCTGGAATTCCTTAATGATGGCAGCATCGAGAAGCGAACATCACCTGGATCATGGAATCCTTGATGATGGATGGTGCTTTCCTGTGAGTGCGCTCCCTGTAAATGTGCTCAGTGTTGGGGAGGTCTTTAGCTGTGACGGACTGGCTGCATCTAAAACTTTTCAGTTGCTATTGCTTTCAAGTGCATTGGTCTTTCTAACCCTGACCAGCCAGGCTATTCTCCACTACAGATCTACAGAACATTATGAGTTTTAGATGACATGCTAAATCTGCAGAAACCTACCTAAAATAAGCTATAAATGCTGGTAAATCTTTCCAGAAAGCTAGCAAATTCCACTCCTCTGACTATCCACACTAAGAGAATTTCAGTCAATATTGGAGAAATTACAATCACACACTACTCTGTTGATTTTACACCTGTCCTTAACCTGCTTACATTCTGTTTCTATCTTTGCCGGTGGTATTTCAAAAACCTTTGGAAATTGAAGCATGCATTCAAGGTTCCCCTTTATCAACAACCCGTTATATCCTGAAAGATGCCCTATAGGATGTAGGGGATACATGGTGTCCATGAATTACAGTCCATTATCAGGATTGTACAGGTCTCTGCCCTTGATGTGCTAGGATTGTACAAGTGTTTAACGGGGGAGTACAGGGTTGGGTGCGTACCGGTTCGTGTGCTCACTGCACAGTGCAAAGAGTTTTTTAGGTCCGTGTCCTGCTAATAAAGGTGTAGATATTGTGAAGTGAACTGTCCCTGTAGTCAACTGCTGGCTTCTCCAAATGGGCTGATCCTGCAAAGGATTTACCTCTCTAAATGGTTTGACAGACCTAACAGCACTTCCTCTGTAGTATCAGCACACCAGAAAATATCACCATACTCCCTTTCTGATCCTGCTTTCCCCCATGTCCTTCTCCTCAGAGAACTCATTGAATGCAAAGTGTTAATTTTCTACCTCGCATGCGAACTCTGGCTCCAGGCTCAAACTCCCACCTCTGACATTGAGTAGTCCTGTCCTCACCCAACTATATGGTTATTTTCAGTGTATGCACAGGATGCCTTGGGATTCTCATTGATCGTCCTCATATTTCCAGGTCACTGTTCACTCACCTGATTCACAGTGTGACTTTTTTCTTGCTTCTTCTCCAAGACCCTATCCAATTTCATCTTCCTGAACATTACATATGACTCCTCTTACAATTTACTATTCTCTCCCTCCCTCTCGCAGTCTCCCTCACTTTGCCTCATTCGCTTCACCATCTCCCACCCTGTCTCCCTCATGATGCCGCTTTCGCTCCACGAACTCTTTCCCTGTCCCACTTATGATGACTTATTCGCCTCACCATCTCTCTCCCTCCCTCACGATGTCACAGTCGCCTTACTATCTATTTCTCTCTTTCTCCCTCATGATGTCTCATTCGCTTCACTATATCTGTCTCTCTCATTCTCTCTTAGTCTGTCTCTCCCAACCGCCCATCCCCTCCTGCTCACTCTCACGTCATCTGCCTCGTGCACTTTTCCTTCCATGCTCTCTCTCGTGCCCGATGCCTCACGCCAATTCCTCGTGCATTCTTTCTCGTGATGTCTCATTGGCTTTCTGCCTTTCGCGCTCTCAGACCTCACGCTCACTCCTTCACGATATCTCATGCACCCTTACTATCTCTCTCTCCCTCCACTTTCTCTCTATGTCTCATTCTTTCTCTCACGATATCTCATTCACTCTCTCTCACACTCTGTCTCCCCTCGCGATGTCTCCTTCCGGCGCTAACCCTCGCTTGCACCCTCTCCCTCGCACTCACTCTAGCGTCATCTCCATGGCACCCTCTCCCTCACGCGCTCTTTCTCGTGCACGTTCCCTTTCATCCTTTCCTCGCGATGTCTCATTCGCTCTCTCCCTCGCCCCCTCAGCCCTGGTGCTGTCTTTTGCTCGCGCTCGCTTTCTCTATCTCTCTATGTCTCACAGAGCAACATGTGCACGTAACGGTATTTGTCTTCAGTTGCAAAAAAACATTATCTTAAAGGAAGATAGGTCAAGATGGCAGTGAGAAGGAGAACATACATGAGGAGAAGGAGCAGTGAAAAAAAGGGTGAAGGCAAGGACGGGTTTTGACGGGAACAGGGTTTGTTGATCCAGATGAAAACACACTCCAAGAACAGGCAGTTTTCTCAGAACTGGGAAGTAGGGGAACAGGTTCGCCTCAAGCTACAGTTCAAAAGGGCGGGACATGAGGCGTACAAGGGATTTTTCTGGGATGGTGAGTCCAGTTATGGCTTCGGGATCCGCTGTAAACAGCTGGTTTGTAACTCTAAGGCAACACACACACACAATGGAATAGAGTAAACAATTCACAGGACTCTGATGAAGGGTCTCAGCCCTGAAACGTCGATGGCTTACTCTTTTGCGCAGATGCTGCCTGGCCTGATGATTTTCTCCAGAATATTGTGGGTGGACAAGAAACATAGAAAGCCTACAGCACACATACAGGCCTTTCGGTCCACAAAGCTGTGCCGAACATGTCCTTATCATAGAACTACCTGGGATTACCCATAGTCATCTATTTTTCTAAGCTCCATGTATCAATTCAGGAGTCTGTCGAAATAGATATATCGTTTTCGCTTCGGCCAGCGCCGACAGAAGCCCATTTCACGCACTTAGCACTCTCTGCCTAACAAAAACTTAACCATGACATCTCCTCTGTGTCTGCTTCCAAGCACATTAAAACTGTGCCCTCTCGTGTTAGCCATTTGGGAACAAGACCCTGACTATCCACACCATCAATCTCTCACATTATCTTGTACACCTCTATCAGGCCACCTCTCATCCTCCGTCGCTCCAAGGAGAAAAGGGCGATTTCACTCAACCTATTCTAATAAGGCATGCTCCCCAATCCAGGCAACATCCTTGTAAACCTCCTTTGTACCCTTTTTATGGTTTCCGCATTCTTCCTGTAGTGAGGCGATCAGAACTGAGAAGTGAAATCTTACCAGGGTCCTATATAGGTGCAATATATCTTAAACTCAATCCCACGATTGATGAAGGCTACTGCACAACTCCAACTCTATGCCTTCTTAACCATGGAGTCAACCAGAGTAAGCAGTCGACGTTTCGGGCCGAGACCCTTCACCAGGATCTAATTTTGTGTGTGTTGTCTTTGTATTTCGAGTGAATGCAGATTTTCTCGTGTTTTTTTTGTAACTCTGTTCATCAGATTGTTTCCTTTTACCCACGTGGGGGGTGGGAACATGAAGGCAGCTGAGTTTTAAACTTTACAACATTTATTTCTGATGATTCCTGAATTGTAAAATCAGATTCAATGGGTATTTCACCGTTTTCTTTAGTTCCTCTCGGAACTTGCTCTGAGTCAGAGCGTAAATACAGGTGTTCGTGCAGAAACTGAGAACCTGCAGCATTGACGATATGTGTTCTGTGATGTAACTGGGATCGAAGACAGAATAAACAAAACTCATTGAGATCCGATGATAGATAGAAAATACCACATATGTTTCCCACAACAATATGAAACTTCCGGTTATGCTGAAGAGCAAAACAATGGACTTGCGTCGGTTCTCCATCTCCCGGTCCTTGTCATTGTCTCCACTCTTTTGTCCCCGGAGTCTCCGGCGGGCTCCACTGGTCGCTAGAATCCACCTGACGTTCGAAATATTCAACAGCAAAATCAGAAAGAATTGGACACAAGGGGTTAAAATGAGGTTAAACAGGTCAAATGCCGCCCATGAGGAAGCGTTTGTGTAGCTCGGTGTGTAAGTACAATGCCAGGGAACAGGACCAATTATTTCTACAAACCCGAAAACGAAGCCCCAGGGAACAGTCTCCAAACAGGCCAGCACACTCACTGTCCCGATAACTACAGCCGCCGTTTTCGCAGTGCAATATTTTGTTTTCAGTTTCTCACAGCAAATAGCCACAAATCGATCGAAGGTGAAAGCGACAGTCAGCCAGACTGAGGCCGTAGTGCTCGCAAAAACTAACTATAGGTCAAGTCTGCGCACAGGAGTGATTCGCAAGAATGATCCGGGAAAATAAATCAGAGCAGTCCACCACAGCAGCGGATCGGAGATAACGACCAGGAGATCGGACGCCGCCATTCCCACCAGGTAGCGAGTGACACATTTGGAGAGGCCGCACTTTCCCCGGGACAGGATCACAATTGCCATCAAGTTCGCTGGAAGAGAGGCGGGAATAGCAAGTTGTGAAAATCCTGAGCAGAAACCAATCCAGCAGTTTGAGGGGATCCATTAATATTTCCACTTTGTTGTTACATTTAGAGGTGGGAGGGTCGAGAGAGGGCGCAGAGCTAGCGGAGACAGAGAAGGAATTTACACAGGAAAATGAAATCAATATGATCTGAATACGGATTCCTCACTGATTACCGAAATGTGAAGTGGCAGCGGAAAGCTAAAGCTGCGTAAATACCTCTTCAGAGTCAGTACTGGCTGGAACATTTTCTACCGGCGCCCTCCGCGTCTCGCCTGGAGGAAATAAATAAATCCGGACGCTGATGGTGGGGTTCTCCCATTAGACAATCATCAACTTCCATGGCGATCCCTGTCAGCGACGGAACAGCCGAAAGTCGGAACATAAACAGGAAATGCTAGAAACACTCGTCCAGGCAAAACAGAATATGTGGAAAAGCAATTAAAGAATCTCTCTTCCGAACTGTTCTCAGAGAGACACCCGACACGAGGGTTAACCGGTTTCTATTTCGATAGAGGCTACTTTGGGCTTAGTGTTTCCAGTATTCCCCGAGTTTGTTTCCTATTCCCGCATCTGCCACCTCATTGATTTTACAACAGAACATTGACTGATTCTAACAGATACAGCGCAGTCTTTCACAACCTCACATTATAGATTACTATGAAGCACCTCGTCGGTTGCGTTAATGGACAAAGCAACGAGTTCATTGCGGTGTCCATTAACTGTTTTGCATTCGGTCACATCCCACACATTTATTAAAAATTCACAACAGAGTCGTCTTACAACGCGGAACTCCTTACGGTTTTATAATGTTATGACCAGTCAATGCTTTAATTGTTGCATCTCACTCAGAAAATCGCTCACAAACAAATGTTGACAATCTATTGGTATAATCTCCGCGGCCTACTTTAACACAATATTTGCAAATGCAGTGCAGCTGCTGCAAGACCAGAAGCACAGAGTCCCGAACATTTCATTTTTAATCACAAACCGTTCGAATGAATAACGCTGCCGAAACAGTCCATTCGCTGAATTCCTGCAGCGGTTTGTTTTTAGATCCAAATACCAGAATCCATAGTCCCGGTGTTTCCACTACATTCCTAAACTGCGGGATACTGGGAGGGGAATGTGACAGTTTAAACCAGAGGCAGATTCAATCACATCATTGGAATTAAACTTCAGCATCCGCCCACGGCAGCTGACACTGCGGTTTACCGGAAATTCCAAAGGCTGAGATTAAAGGATAGTAAACGGCTTCTATCCGCCGGATGTCTGGATTCACCATTTCATTGAGAATCTGTGATTTCTGTTGCTCCTCTCTTCACAGCCCGGCAGACGAATGATGCATTCAAAGCGGCCCTGATTTATACAAAGAATTGGTCTCCAGAGATACAGATATACACCTCACTAACTTTGTTAGTTACATTTGTTTGAAAAAAAACCCTTTATTTCAATACCATTGTCCTTAATGTAAATATTGGGGCGATTGGAGACAAATACATCAAAATTCCTTAGCATTATCTAGGCAGTATCTCTGGTGGGAATAGGCCGGTAGATTTAACTTCAAAGACGGAGCTTTGTCAGGAAGCAGATACATTTACATATTTCATATTTTTGTTGGCTAATTATTCATCTCTGAACTGAAACCAGCGAAACTGACCGATCCATACATCTGTCCATGCAGTTTTCCATTTGAACTGTGCTTTAGTCCTTGCCAAACGCACACAAACAATTGTACAATTGTATTTCTATGCTATAGTGAATGTCCTATTACATGTCATGCTATTTATTATAAATTATTATAAACTGCATATTGCACATTTAGAAGGAGACATAAGTAAAGATCTGTACTCTTGTATATGAAGGATGTAGGTAATAAAGTCAATAAAATTCAAAACACACAAACACAGATTCGAAGAAAGTGTCAATAGATGACCGAAAGCCGGATCAATGAGATCATGTACAATGTAATGTATATTGCTTTGCAAATTGAAATATTTCCAACATCTGCAAATTTAACCCGTTCCATATGTGGTCCCGTTTCCTTTGTGTAACTTTGAAGTAGAAGCTACCCCTACTCTTCATGATTCTGCACACTTCTGTCATATCTCCTCTCATTTTCCGTCAACGTAAGCCTATCAGAACCGCGGATTCTGCAGCGGAACAGATTCGGCAATTGCGCTCGGGGATACGCACATTTCAGCTAATTAATGTTGATAGTGATCTGACTCTGAAGTTAAGTGGTATTCGTTTTATTCTTATTTGGTCTTTTCAGCCGCAGTGTACACTTTGTTTTCCATTTGAAACTTGTAGTTTGGTCGTGAGTTTATTGTTTTCTTTTCTCTTTGACACTTTTCACATTAACCTCTGTGAACTATCGACGCGCTTCAGTGTCTCTCACTCCGCACTGGAGCTGCATCCACACCTCGTGCCAAAGCCAAAAAGATTTACTTCTCTCAGTCTTTCTGAATAGTTCACACACTGAAGTCCTGCAATAATTCTAATCATTGTCTGTGAACTCTTTCCAGTGCCGTCACGTCCCTCACAAAATATAGGGATCACAATCGTACACATTACTCAAGGCGTGGCCTCAGAAGTGCAGTATGCAGCTTAAGGAGAATGTCCCTCGCTCTGAACTCCTCAGAGCACATTATGAACCAAACGTTATTGCTTCAGTGCATTACCTAGATGTTGATAGTGATGTCTTCCAGGAGACACATATCCTTCTCATAAAATAAATTTTCTTACTCAAGACCCTCATTACATATTTATATCTAATACTTCTACATCCTATATATATTTTTTACAATTACTTACATTACATTTCACCTGTCATTTAACTGCCCACTAAAGAATTTTGTTTAGATCTACCTGGATTGATTCTGCTGCCTGAATGTTGTTAACCCAGCTCTCTAATTTTGTGTCATCTGCAGGTGAACTGGTTTATTAGTTATGTGCTTATCCAGATCATTAATGTAAATAAAAACAGCAGAAGCCCCAAAAACGGATTCTTGTGGATCCCAGCTTTTAACATCTTTCGGGTGTGAAAATGATCCTCTCACCAGAACTCTTTCCTTTCTGTTTTTGAGCCAATTCTACACACATTCGCATCCCATATCTTGAATACGTACCTCCTGTAATTTGAATATTAACCTCTTCTGTAGTACCTTCTCAAAATACTTCAGAAGTCGAAGTAAATGAAATCACCTCTTTATTGTTATCATAAATTTCAGTTCCCTGTTCATAGACCTGCACCATAGTAGTAAACCATGATTTACCCTTTCTGACCCATGCCGCCTTTCTGATACAGAAGACCATAAAAGTATAAGACATAGGAGCAGAACTAGGCTGTTTTGTACACCGAGTCTGCTCCAACATTCAATTATGATCGATCCTTTCTTTCCACTGCTCAAACTCATTTCCAGGCCTTTTCCCCATCAGCCTTGATGCCATGTTCAATCAAGAACCGATTAATCTCTGCCTTAAATGCACCCAACGACCTGGCCTCCATAGCTACACGTGGCAAAAAACAAAATCCTCAAATTCACCAATTTGAATCGGTAGAAAAATTCTCCACATCACTGTTTTGTATTGACGACCCTCTATAATAATTACATTTCAAGGACACGGGAATCATTAATAAATCACCCTGAAAGCATGTATCACTGGGCTTAATGTCAACATCTATCGCATTATTATGAGACTAGCACGATATGATGAATGATTGGCCTCACAATCTGCCACATATTGATTTATTAATGATTCCCGTGTCATTGAAATGTAATTCAGACCATGGCCATGAGCTCGGTCTCTCTGAGAAGGACATAACTGTCAATGGATATGGCCCTGACACTGACCATGATAAATCCTCTGTCTCACACCGTCTCTTTTCTTCGGTTACTCATTTACTCATTTACACAAATGAGAGTATCTTACAAGCAGTTCGCCCTTGGACTCTGAAAGGAAATTGGTGTGGTCACATTCT
Source organism: Hypanus sabinus (assembly GCF_030144855.1). Lineage (NCBI taxonomy): Eukaryota > Metazoa > Chordata > Chondrichthyes > Myliobatiformes > Dasyatidae > Hypanus > Hypanus sabinus. The sequence continues at coordinate 60,276,697 of NC_082706.1, read as the reverse complement.
ATTAAGACTTTGCCTCTGGGCCGGATATCTGTGATTGTTAATATCTAGAGCGTACCCGTTTTTAAGCAAAGTTCTCAGACTGTCAGACTGAGTCCAGGAATACTTTTTGGAAACTGTAGCAGGTATCTGATGCTATGAATTTCAAAACGAGATGAGGAAACCCTGGTGGTTGCCCTGTGGCAGGGAAGAGTAAAGTCAGGCAGTGTGATAGTGACAGTCTATTCACTAGTTAGTGGAGGAAGGCAGGAGATACTGTGGCCACAAAAGTGACAAAGGACGGTTTGTTGCCTCACGGTGCCAGCGTCCAGGGTGTATAGGTGCAGCTGCAGGATATTTTCATGGGGAAGATTGAAACTCTAGAGGTCCTGATGCAAATTGGCACACATTTCATTGTCTGAAATGAGATGAGATCCTACATATTGAGTGTATAGAGTTAGCAAAGATGCCTCTTTCCTTCTGTCACCCATGTAGACTTCGGACTGTATTTCGTGGCCAATGAACACACAATGCAACTTGCCTTTGGTCACATAAAGGAAACCGGTACAATCAGAAATAAGGTATAATTTCAGTTCCTCTCAGAGCTCCTCCCCAGAACCAGGGCAGGACACAGTGGCAGCAGCACTATTTGCATTTATAATCACTTTTTCAGACAAATATTCCCACCCAGCCACAATTTGACAACTCCACTGGTCCTGGGATCGCTGAGAGTTGCTCCCGGAATCAGGCACTGGCTCTATTTGCTCCTCATCCTAGACCAAACTCGGACTCAGTCTCTGCAGGACATATCTGTCATGAATATGGTCTTACCCTATCCACGGTAACTGCCCTGTCTCATATCGCCTCTTTCCTCCTGTCTGTCCTGTACACTAAGGAATATTTCACGGCCAGTAAATGCACCATGCAGCTCGTCTTTGGTCTCTGGAAGAAAAGCTGCATGGTCACTTCCACTTTGACAGTCAGACCGAGTCCACAAACACTTTCAGTAACTTTTGCCTGTTCCTGATTCCATTAGTTTGTTTAAGTTTGAAATAAGATGTAGAAAACCTGGAGTTTACCTTGTGGCAGGGAAGGGTAAAGTCAGGCAGTGCATGAGTGTTAGAATAATCGATAGTTATAGGTACAACCAAGAGTGACCTTGGCCGCAAATGAGACTACAGAATGCTGTCTTGCCTCCCTGGTGTTTGGGTCCAGATGTACCAGAGCGGCTGCAGGATATTCTCAGGGGGAAAATTGAACAGCCAGAGGTCATGGTGCTTATTAACACCAGTGTCGTTGTCAAAAAAGTGGAAGAGATTCTATAGACCGAGTATATATTGTTGTGATATAGGATGAAGAGAAGGATCTCCAAGGTAGTAATTTCTGGATTAATTCCTTTGCCATGGGCTTGTGCATGTAAGAATAGGATGACAACAAAAAATAAATGAGTGACAGAGGTGATGATGCAGGGGCAGGGTATCAAGCTTGGATCATTGGAACCTTTTCCAGGGCAAGGACTGATTTTTCGTAAAGGGACCTGTTGCACCTGAACTAGAGGGGAAGTAATATGGTGGCCGGGAGGTTTGCTAATGCTACTCAGGAGTGTTTAAACAGGTATTGCAGGGGGCGGGGAATCGGAGCACCAGGTCAATCAGTGTAGGATTAGACACGAAAGTAGACAGTGTGAAAGTATGGACGGGCAAAATCAAAGCAGCAGGTATGATGAGACGTATAGTTTGAATGGTGTGCATTTGAATGTCAGGAATGTTATGGGTAAAGGTGATGAACACAGAACATGGATCAGTACATGGAACTGAAATGTTGTGTCCATTACAGAGGCTTGGTTGAGAAATGGGCAGGGACACGGGATTAATCTTCCAGATGTTTGAAGTTTTTGAAAAGCTAGAGAAGGAGGTAAAAGAGGTGTGAGTTGGACTACCAATCACGGACAATTTCACAGTTATACTGAGGGGAGACAAAGTGCAGGGTTCATACACTGAGTCCATTTGAAGAATACTGAAAAAAAGTATGTTTGCCATCAAACGAATGGGATTGTACTAGTACCTGGTGTTGGGTAATGCGTCTATTCCAGTAACTGCCCACTCAGTGGGTGAGCAGCTAGGTGAATGAGACCACAACTTTTATCACCACTACGTTTCACACTAGTGATCAAGCCATTCGCTGAGGCTATATCTGCTCCAGACATAGGATTAAAGTCACATAAATTTACGCTGTATGCGGATGATCTAATTTTCATATCAAACCCTGCTCTATTAGTGCACCGCCTTATACAATGCATCAATTTCTTTAGCGGCTTTTCAGTTCATAAATCCAACTTTACAAAACCAGAGGCTATGCCTCTGGGGAAGCTGCAGCAGGTACCTGACACTCAGGATGTTTTCCCCTTTAAATGGTCACAGACAGGTTTGGTTCACCTAGGCATATTCATCACAGCTACGTTTGATCAATTGTCCAAAGCTAACTTTACACAGTTATTTGATAAAATCAAACAGTATCCTGAGCGACGTTGCACTCTTCGCATTTCTTGGCTTGGCTGAATAAACTTGCTCAAAATGAACATTCTTCCTCGTCTGCTCTACCCAATATGAATGGTTCCAGTCGCTTTTACCCCAAAAAACACTTAAACAATAAGGGACAGGTTTGTTTTTTTATTTCATTTTGGATTAAAAAAAACTGTTTTAAAATGTCTAGGTTACAGTTTCCCATTAGCTTAGGAGGTCTGGATTTTCCAAACATCAAAAATATCAATTAAGTTCCTTTTATCTGATGTGGTTGACTCGGTTTGCAGGGATTCCTCCTTGATTCGGTAGGACATTGAAGCCTAACACGCAGAACACACTGCTTTTCTTCGATAAGAGTGAATTAGTTAAGGAATATTGTCGCAATCCAATAATAATTAACACAATCAGGGCTTGAAGGGAGGTGCGACAAATTGAGGGCAACGCAGCTAAAATATCGCCCTGCATTCCAATAACCGGCAGTCCAGGTTTTCAGTCTGGCATACAGGATTCTGGGCTTAACCTTTGGATTTCTAAGAGTATTTTCCATCTTGGTAACTTGTTTGATAAAGGAACGTTGATGTTTTTTAGCCAAATAGTGCAGAAACTCAACATACCCAGTAAGGATCTTTTTTTCCTTTTCCTTCAGAGAAGAGATTATATACAGAGAGAAAAAATAAACCATCATTGTTAACTGATTTCTACAGTTCTGACATAGAAAAGAGGGTGTTTTGTTCTAAGAGTGAAGTCTCTATCAGTACGTTTTATAGTATTCTGAGGGGATGTTCCTGTGGAGAGTCAGAGCAGCTGGGAATGGTCTGGGAGGAAGAGCTGGGAGTAGAAATTATAGCTGAAACATGAGTAGCTATCTGTGATAATCCAAAAGAAATTTCAGTTTGTAATAGAACTAAAGCATTGCAACTCAAAATTGTCCATAGAGCCCGTCTGACTCCAGATCGTCTCTTGACATTTAAGACTGGGGGTTCTCCAATGTGTTCTAAATCTAAAGGAAATGCTGGAGCTTTCACCCACTGTTTTTGGACTTGTCCAAATCTTTGGCATACTGGAGTGATACTTTGGATGAAATGGAAAAAGATTCTGAAGATGGAGTTTGAATTGGTTCCAATGTCTTTTCTCTTAGGCCTACCCAGCAGTCGTATTATTAATACACTTCAGAAGAAGAAATTAAAAAACTAAATCTTCTTAATATCCTGGACTTTTGTGCAAGGAAGAAGTTTTTTTCTTTGTTAGATATCCGATAAGGCCCCTGGACTTTCTGGTTGGCGTACATTAATCATGGAATAGATTCTTTTGGACTTTTTAAAACATACGGTACACTCAGAAACAAATAGTTTTCATAAAACATTGCAATCTTTTCTACAATAAGTAGATGTAAACTTGTCTGCTATACTAATAAGTGCTTTTGTATAGGATGTGGTGGTGATGTTTATATTTTGCTGGAAATGTCCTGATGGCTGATCTCTGTGAGGGGAAGAAATGTAAATGTACTTGGAAACGGAAAGTCTTGTTATGCTGAGCAAAAAAAAACATGACAAGTTACTAACTTTCTTCCACAAGGCTGCATGAATATATTGTTGAGTTCCCGGAAATCTAAATGATATGGACATTTATTTGAACTCCCAAGAAACTTTACAATCGGACGCGTTTTATCTACAGGCCCGTCCATTAAATGTGAACAGATATTTTAATCCATCTTTCAATTGCTCCCTGAATTTCCTCTGTGACAGAGTGTAGATACACGTGTTGGTGCAGGTCCAGAGATACCTCAACATCAACCCAAACTGTTGCAGGATATATGTCGGGGTATTCAAATATCTATTTGTGTAAGAGTAATTCTGACCTTGCCAGTATGTATAATATAGGGCATCCACAACAATATGAAATCGGCTGATAGAGCGAAAAAAAATATTGACTTTCTCCGGTTCTCCACCTCTGGATCATTCTTTTTCTCTCTGCTGTTCTTGAGTCCCCTGCGAACTCTGTTTGCCGCGATAATATGACTGACTGGTAAAGCATTAAAAAGTAGAATCAAACCGATCGTGATAAAAGGTGTATTGATAGTGTTAAATAACAGGAATGTTTTCCATGCTGGTAAAGTACGGTAATCCATTGTCAAAATACATCGCCAGGGTATGTTGTCAATGATAACGTAGGGTTCTACCGCAAAGTAGAATGGAACACTTTTCACGCAACATCCTATACACACCATTCCTATTACAATAGTCGCTGTCCTCTCGGTGCAATATCGTTCCCGCAACTGTTGACTGCAGATTTCAATGCAGCGATCGAACGTGAAAGCCACCGTGAGCCAAACAGAACAGCCCACGGTCGCGAGCCTCAGGACAAGCGTCAAGGTGCAAACCGGTGTAATGTGCAAAGGAAGGGCATAACTATAAATATTATTGATCTCAATGAGAACAACAGCAATAATAACACCCAGTAAATCAGCTGCTGCCATTCCCACCAGGTAACGGGAGATGCATTTAGAGACTTCGCAGTTTCTCAGAGACAGGATCACAATCGCCACTAAATTAACTGCAAGGGGACAAAACAAAAGGTTAGGATTATCGATCCACTCATCTAGACAGCCCATCATTGTAGCGGAGAATGCTGAACATTTTATATATTGCGGGAATAAAGTGGAGTTAAGGAGACTGTTTCTTCGGAGATAACATTTTGGAGTGAAGGGACGGCAGAGCTAAATGAATGTTTCGATGTACAGGTGACAAATAAACGAGAATCGTGTACATTGCGAGGAGATGCAACATAAAAGCTTTTACCCTCTCGTGTTGTGAGATGAATGTAAGCATTAAAATAAATCTCATTTCATCGGATCTTAGCTAAATTAAAACTGTCCGAAGAAGAACAACACGCTAAAACGGAAAAGTTTCGCTCGGTACTGTGACAAATTCAAAGACATTTCCAAAAATAAATACAGAAAAAAAAAAATCTCTTTGGAAAGGACTGTTTGTTGCGGAAAAAACCCGGGGGCTCGCAGGGAGATCTGCTGCAATACTAAAGATTTTGTTTTCATTTTAGTAAATGTTTGAGATTGTACATTGATGCAGAATCAGTTTTAGAACAATACCTGATGGAAGGCCGAGTAAGGAAAAATGTTAAAACAGTGTCAATATTAACACTCAAACAAAATGTTATACTGAGAAGTATCATCGGACATTATAACGGAGTAACAATTTCAGAGAAAAAAATGGAAGAAAAAATAAAGTATCCACTTATACCCGAACAGTCTTAAAACACACATCAGAGGACGCAGCATCTGTAACAAATGTTAGAAGGATGAAACGCACACATACAGTAGTAGCCCATTGCAGTTACTTACCAGTGATACCAATCACAGCCAGTAGAGGATAGTAAACACACGCGATGTAGTAAACCCCTGGATATCCCATTTTCTGTGTGAATTGGTGATCAGTTGAAAATAGTCCAACTGCCGATGCCTACCGCTGATTTGCAAGCTCTTATACAGGAGAGGAATGGGCAATTTGACAATCATACCATGTGGTCAGTCACATCAGTGACAGCCGACTAAACAAACAGTTCAGGTTTGTTTTCATTTATATTAATTGCGTCATCGTGCAACTAAAATCTCTCTCTCGAAAGATATTGCAATTCTTAAATGATGTGCATATGACTCGGATTTTACAACAAATAAATTGGAAGCTAGATTTGAGGACTAAACAGCTAAAGGAATAACAGCTCTTTGCAACATAATGAAAGAAAAGAACACTATCCAGTTTTGAAATGCTTAAAGAGAAACATTTATTAAAAACACAAGGTTTTTATCGGTTTTTACAGATGCGACAATATGTTAGAAAGACGCTTAAAAATATAACCAAGGCAAGTACATGCTTGATAGAGCTATTTAGAAAATTATATAATTCAGATAACGGTAGTAGAATCATTTCAATCATGTATAAGGGGTTGTCAAGTCTTAAAACACATTCGGCTTCACACATTAAAAGAAAAATGAAGGAAGGAGGGATAATTATATCTGAGGAACAATGGACAACAATATGGAGGTATCAATGGAAGTGTACCAGTTCACGGAAATGTGCGGAGCTTGGATAGAAAAACTTAAGAAGATGTTTTATTACACCCTCTCAGAAATCCCATTATGATAGTAACCTCCCTGTGTGCTGGAGAAATAGTGGAAATCAAAATGCAAATCATTATCATATTTTTTGGGACTGCCCTGTTATCAAAAACAATTGGAGGATACACAATGCCCTACAAGACATCTTAAAAAGTAAAATACCCATAGAGAGTAACATCATATATTCTGGATATACACCTCAAGAATGTTTGAAAATAGATAATATTTAATGAATATACTGTTGGTGGCTGGTAAAAAGACTCTTACTAGGAAATGGTTATCACAGGAGAGCCAAACTTTAAATACATGGATGGAAATTACAATGGACATTTACAAACTGGAGAAGATAACAGCATCTGTTAATCATAAGTTGGAACAATTTGATTCATTCTGAGAAAAATGGTTTAACTACATAATGCCTGATAGGCCTGATTTTGTTCTCACAAATCAATGAATATTTTGTAAAAAAAAAAGATCTCTCCCTACTTGTACATAGTTCTTTCCGTTTGCTTCTTTTTTTTTTCTTTCCACTCTTTTCTATAAGCGTATACCTCATTTATGTATAAAGTCTGTTTCATGAAGCAATCTTTAAACATGGAGAGATTGAATATCACTTTTTTTGCACAGAAATGCATTGTTTAACACGAAATAGTTGTAATATAGAGCCATTTCACCCCGCTCCACTGATATTTTGTGCCATTTCTTGTAGGTGTGATTTTTTCATACATTGTTGACTGCATTCTGATTTTTTTTTCAATCTTGCTAATTGTACCAATCTCAGGGTGTCTCCTGTGGGAAGGCAAATAACGTCTCAGAATGTGCTTTATCCATAGGTGTTGCGGTCTCCATATTTTCCTTACTGGATTTCAGACACGTTGCATTTAAGACTAATGATTTATTATCTGCTAGAACAAAGCAATTAAAATCACAATAACTTATACTCGCGCTGTGCTTGTGTGTATGGAACTCCCATGCATTCATTATTTGAGCGTCATGAGGGCATGACGAAATTTGGTAGGGGAAGAATGTAGAGTTCTCAGTACCAGTAACAGTGGTGTTAACTGCTCAGGCTAACAAAATGTCTTCTCTGTATTTTATAATGAAATGACTTCTCTGTAATGCTGTAATGGGATCCTGAGTCTTGTATGTTTAGGTTATGGGTATTGATAAAGGGGAAACTAACCAATGGTGAATTGTTATGATGTCTTGCCTGTGTAAGCTGAGCGGGAGTTCGCAGGGTTTTCCGGGAGGAGAGCGAGGAGGACTGATGTGTGCAGAGCGGATAGCGGATCCAGAGCAACGGATACTGGACATCGGTGGTTCGACCAGTGACCGAAGGATCGGAAGTTCGTTGTGAAAGGAACCGTAGGCGTGAGCTCCAACGTATTAAAATATGTGCACTAACTGATTATTGCTTTGGCGCCTTTAGGTTTTCTGTTTATATTAGCTCATCAATAAGAAATCACTGTAAAGTTGCAATTATTTACTCGTTTTTGGGTATTGTCTTGTATTTGTATTGTGAACGTGTACTGGGGGGGCATAACAACATATTTACACAGATGTATTGAACTACTGGCGGAGCGACGGCGGTTTACCCTAGGGGAACGGGGGTCAACTGGGGGCACAAAAGCTATAATTATATATCCAACAAATCTTGCCGGGAGAGTTTTGTTGTCCCCATTACCATGCCTTGATTATATCTAAATAAAACACTGTATGGCTAATCATGCTGTGCAATGCAAGAAGGATTACCATAGATAATGGCTATGGCGCAGCTTGCATCTTCAGAACAATTTGGGACTCTATAGCATCAACGACAGCTCTACAAATTTTCTCTCGATAAACAGTCCTTTTCACATTCGACAAGCAGGTATTTCCATCGCCAATGAGAACTCGTGTTATAAATGGGTGCAAACCTCAGTTCAAATTCATTGTTGATAATGAAGATTTCCCCGTTGTGGTTTTTTCACAAGTTTCAATATTAAGACCAAAAGACACAAGATTTAAGGAACACACACGAAATGCTGGTGGAACGCAGCAGGCCAGGCAGCATCTACAGGGAGAAGCATTATCGACGTTTCGGGCCGAGATCTTTCGTCAGGACTAACTGAAACGAAAGATAGAAAGAGATGTGTGGCCACTGGGAGATCCTGCTTTCTCTGGCTGACAGAGCGTAGGTGCTCAGTGAAATGGTCTCCCAGTCTGCGTTGGGTCTCACCAATATATAAAATGCCACACCGGGTGCAACGGACGCAGTAGACCACACCATCCAACTCACTAGTGAAGTGTCGCCTCACCTGGAAGGAGTGTCTGGGGTCCTGAATGGTGGTAAGGGAGGAAGTGTAAGGGCAGGTGTAGCACTGGTTCCACTTGCAAGGATATGTGCCAGGAGGGAGATCAGTGGGAAGGGATGGGGAAGATGAATGGACAAGGGAGTCACGTAAGGAGCGATCCCTGTGGAAGGCAGAAGGAGGTGGGGGGAAGTTACGGAGAATTATACGTTGGATCTGGAGACTGGTGGGATGGTAGGTGGGGACAAGGGGAACCCTATACCGAGTGGGGTGGTGGGCAGATGGGGTGAGGGCAGATGTGCGGGAAATGGGAGAGATGCGTTTGAGAGTAGAGTTGATACTGGAAGAAGGGAAGTCCCTTTGTTTAAAAACGGAAGACACCTTCTTCGTCCTGGAATGAAGACCCTCATCCTGAGAGCAGATGCAGCGGCGGCGGAGGAATTGTGAGAAGGGGATATCATTATCGCAAGCGACAGGGTGGGAAGAGGAATAGTCCAGGTAGCTGTGACAGTCTGTAGGCTTGTAGTAAATATCAGTAGATAGGCACTCTACAGAGATGGAGATAGAAAGATCAATAAAGGAGAGGGAGGTGTCAGAAATGGTCCAGGTAAATTTGAGGGTAGGGTGAAAGATGGAGGCAAAGTTAATGAAGTCAACGAGCCCTGCTCTATCCTCTCTATCCCCTTCATAATTTTATATGCTTCTATAAGATTTCCCATCATTCTGATTTCCAGCGAATGCAGTCCCAGCAACTTAATCTCTCCTTATAGTTTAACCCTCTCGTCTCTGGAATCACACTGGTGAATCCCCTCCGCAGGTATATCTTTCCTGAAATAATGAGACCAGAACTTCACACAATACTCCAAGTCCGGCCTCAACACTACACTGTACAGTTGCAGCATGGCCTTCCTGCTCTTAAATTCAATCCCTCAAGCAACGAAAACCAAAAATGAAGAGCGGAGAAGGAGCAGATTCGCCGTCTTTTTCAGTTTTTTTAAACAGCCAAACAATTGGAAGTGGAGGAGCTGAAGACAGCCGGTCAGTTGGCGCACTATAAAAGAAGTTTCGTCTCGCGAAGCGGCCATCTTCGGAGTGGACTAAGTCAGAGTGGGACGGCTTTGGCTCAACAGGCTTCGGTGTAAGCAGGCAGACCCGAGGGTAGGTGTTGTTGTTTTTTTTTCTCATTCGATTTGTTTTGTAACTAGTAAGTTTAAAGAGAATGCCAGGCAGGATGTTGGTAATTTATCTTTTTTATTTAAGTTCATCATCAAACAAATATTTCCATAAGATGTATTTCAGATATTGTACATATATATCTTATAATCTTATAAATCACGAAAAGAGTGGAAAGAAGAAACAAGCAAATGGAAAGAACTATGTAGAAGTAGTGAGTGATCTTTTTTTTTTACAACAGATTCATTGATTTGTGAGAATAAAATCAGGCCTATGAGGCATTATGTACTTAAACCATTTTCCCCAGTATGAATCAAATTGTTCCAGCTTATGATTAAGCTACTATTTTCTCCATTTTGTAAATATCCATTGTAATTTCCATCCAAGTATTTAAAGTTGGGCTCTCCGGTGATAACCATTTCCTAGTAAGAGTCTTTTTACCAGCCACCAACAGTATATTCATTAAATATTGATCTCTTTTCAACCATTCTTGAGGTATATATCCAAAATATATGGTTTTACTCGCTAAGGGTATTTCACATTTAAAGATGTCACAGGGCGGTCCCAAAAATATGATAATGATTTGCATTTTGATTTCCACAATTTCTCCAGCAAACAGGGAGGTTACTATCATAATGGGATTTCCGAGAGTGTGTAACAAAATATCTTATCACGTTTATCAATCCAAACTCCCTCCATTTCTCTGAACTGGTAAACTTCCATTTATACCACCATATTGTTCTCCATTCATTCTCACATATAATTATCCCTTCTTCCTTCTCCCATTTTGTTTTAATGTATGAAGTCGAATATGGTATAAGTTTTGAAAAATCCTTATATATGCTTGAAATGATTCTACTACCAATATCTGAATTATATGCTTTTCTAAGGAGCTCGATCAAGCATGCACTTGATTGGGTTACATTTTAAGCGTTTAATTAACATCTTGTCGCATCTCTAATAACCGATAAATATCTTGTGTTTCTAATGAGTGTTTCCTTTTAAGCATGTCAAAACTGAAATGTTGCAAAGAACTGTTATTCCTTTAGCTGCCCAGTCCTTAGAACTAGCATCCAATTTATTTGGTGTAAAATCCGAGTCATATGCACACCATTTAATAATTGCAATATCTCCCTCTAGTTTATATTCTTTTATAGCAGTTTTCCATATTTTAGGAGTCAATTTCACCCATAGGTTATCAATATTATTTATAGACCTTTGCAGGTTGTTATCAGCCACAATTAATTGGATGGAGATGGGAAGTACCCGCTCTTCAATGTTTTTCCATTGAGCGTCATATGATGGGTTGCACCAACATATCACAGCTCTCAACTGTGCTGCTACATAATAATCTCTAAGAGAATGTGTACAATGTCTTGTGCATGTTACTTAAAATGGCTTCTTCGGTTTGTTAAGAGTAGGAATGCTTCTTTGTCTAATAAGTCTCTCGCAGTTGTTTAGCTTTAGACTTGCTGATATGGGAGTTGGATTCATTTGTTAACCAATGGGGAATGCTATTCTGTCTGGTGAGGCTGGGAGCGTGGGGGTTTTCGCGGTTTTTTCAGGAAAGTCGGGAAGAAGACGCCGAGGAAGGTGGACTTGCGCTGCACTGTTTGGCTGACCACCGGGTGTGGTCCTAGATGCGAGGACGTGGAGGTCGGAGGAAAGGGAGGAGGGGTCGAATGGTTCAATGGTTGAGCTCCAACGATGTGCACTAAACTGAGTGAACTTTGATAAGGTTGCGCCTTTTACTTTTTCTTTCCTTTCATATATGTTGTATTGCATAGTACTCTTTTAGTTTTAGTAAAATCTTTAAAGTGTATTTTGTAACGGTATCTGGTGTGTTTGATACTGTGTTTGTGCGCGCGGCATAAATTTTACTCCCACAGCTCCAGCGCGTACGGGAGGTGGGGTTGATGTGTGGCTGGATTTCCTTTTCCCCTAGACATATACCAGCCTGTGGGGTAACTGTTACATTTGCGGGGTGCTCGCCCCGGATTAGATTGTCAGGGGCTGTGGAATCGCGCAGGTAGCAGTGCGGAGATGGACAGAGATAAGATTGTTAACTGGTGAGAGTTGGAAGATGTACCGGTGCAGTATGCCTGTGTAGTGAGCGGAGTGGATTTTCGAGTTTCAGGAGACTCGTTAGTGCGGGGTTTAAGTTTGGTAAAAGTTATTGGGCAGGTAGTTCTGGTAGCTCGACGGTGTGGTGAAGAGGTGGCGTCCAGCTGGGTGTTGGTTCGTACGTGTGCTGACGTCATGACGTTGGAACTTCCGGCGACGGTCACTGTTCCGGGGGAGGCGGTGCCGTGGGGTCACCCTCTCCGAGGATGAGGATGACGAGACACTGGAGGAGGAGCTAGAGCTAGAGGTGGCCCCCGGAGAAGTACCCGTTACTAGTAAAGGGAGGTCGGAGGAGGGAGGCGTGACTAGGCCACGCCCCGCAGGTAGGTGGGAAGCCTCGGAGCTGGCAGCTGCACTTAACTCCCTGGTGGCAGTGGCCGAGAGGCCACGGCTGAAGCTGGGGGTGTTCCCCGGAGCCAAGCCTACCCCGCATGGGGAGGTGGACTATGAGACCTGCATCGAGCATACGTCTTTGATTTTGCAGGAGTGGCCAAGCTCGGAGGAGGAGAAGAGGCACCGAATAGTGGGAAGTTTGTGGGGTTCGGCAGCCAAAACCGCCCGGGAGTTGAACGCTGAGAAGCCTGGGGCTTCAGTTGAGGAATGCATAGAAGTTTTGGAGGGAGCGTTTGGTTTGTCAGGGGAACCCAGGCTGCTTTTAGCAGAGTTTCATCGCCTGGAACAACGGAGAGGGGAAAATCTCTCCGAGTTCATATTTCGGAATGAGGTGATGCTTTTACGGGGTTGCGGCGTGGGGGTAGTGAAGGCGCCTGACTGGCTAGCGGGAGGATGTTAGATATTCAGTGGCCCTCTGGAGGAGGAGAGGTGGCGTAGAATATCCGGCAGGCTTATAGGAAAGGCCCCTCCTCCATCGTTCGGGCAACTGATTAGAGAGGTGCGGGAGGAAGAGAGAGCGTTGGGGTGGAAAAGGGGCTCAGGCCTCCGGGAGCGAACTTCAGCGATACAGGAAGTGGCGGCTGGCTGGAGGACTGACAACCCCCAGGGGAGTGGGGACCCCCGTCCGGCGGGGAGGACAGGGGAGGCACCCACTCCCGGGGGCGGCCAGTGCAGTGGGTTGGGAGAGCGAGCCGTCCTGGGAGAGGAATGGCGGTGGGCAGCGTGTGTTTTAACTGTGGGAAAGAGGGGCGGGACTGTGGGCGGCAAAGTTTGTGCTAAAGTTATGGAGAGGAGGGCCACTTTAGGTGGGATTGTGAGAGACAAGGAGTCCCGCGTAGGGATTGCCCCGCTGCGAATAAGAAGGGAGAGGTGTCGGGGAAACTTAGGAGAGGCTCAGTGAGGGAGCTGACTGGAGCCTCTAGAGGAACACGTTCCTAGAGATCAGCCAGGGGCCACTGGGTGCCCACGCCTCTATTCCGGAGGGGCTGGTAGGATCCCGTGCCAGTGTGTGTCGACGGATAGAAGGAGTTTACGCGAAAGCCGTTCTTGATACAGGATCGCAGGTGACCTTATTGTCCCGGTCGTTCTACAAGAAATATATAAAGCATTTGCCCGTAACCCCATTTGAGGCCTTGCAGATTTGGGGTGTGAGCGAGGGTGACTACCTGAACGATGGGTACCTATCAATCAGATTGGAATTCTCGGAGGGCGATGTGGGAGTGTGCGAAGCAATTGAAACGTTGGTGTTGGTGTGTCCGCACCCGGTGGAAACCGATGGTACTACCCTCCTGGTGGGGACTAACTCCCCCGTTGTGCGACGGCTCCTGGGAGCTTGTAAGGAGAAAGGGGGGAAGACTTTCTGGAGACCCTCTCGGTGCATCCAGTGTTTCGAGCGGTATTCGAAGAAGGGGTTGTCTCCCAAGGGCTGGACCCGGAGTGTAAACGAGGGACGGTGTGCTGTAGGCAGGCGAGGCCCAATGAGATCTGACCAGGGAAGGTAGCACTCGTGATGGAGACCCACAGATTCCCAGGTGTGCCGACGGGCGAAGCCCTGTCAGTAGACGCCCCGGACGATCTAGAAGGGGAGACACGATTTCCGGCGGGTGCGCTGGTGAGGCCCGAAATGCAGAGACCAGGGGTGGTACATGCGAGGCAAGAGAAATCACCTTTAAGAGGGGAATGCCGTTGGCATATCTGTTCTTGGTGACGGTAATGTCTAGCGCACCAGGGAGGACCCCTAAAGGGGAAGGGTTGGAGCATCGAAGGGAGCTGACAGCTGAAGCCTTTAACTTTGGGGATTCTACTGTGTCGCCGGAGTGGAAACGCAGGCTGGTGGAGAAGTTGCTGAAGATGGAAGCTGTTTTTCTCGGGGCGAGTTTGATGTGGGCTTCTCCAAAAGCACTCGCCATAACATCTGGGTGACGGAGGACACCCCGTTCCAAGAGAGATCTCGGCGGCTGGCCCCGCCAGATGTTGAGGATGTCCGGCAGCACTTGTGCATGTTGAAGTCCAGAATACTGTGTGTATACACAGAATCCCGAAGTCCAATAGCGGTGGCACGGAAGAAGAATGGGAGGGTGCGCATGTGCGTTCACCACAGGACTTTGAATCGGCGAACTGTCCCTGATCAATATACTGTCCCGTGGGTCGCGGACGCGTTGGCCTGCCTGAGCGGAGCAAAATGGTTCAGTGTGCTGGACTTAAGAAGTGGGTATTACCAGATCCCGATGAGTGAGGGCGATAAAGATAAGACAGCCTTTATCTGCCCGCTGGGGTTCTTTCAGTTCGAGCGAATGCCCCAAGGCATATCGGGGGCACTAGCCACCTTCCAGAGGCTCATGGAGAGAACTGTTGGGCATATGATTCTGTTGGAGGTGCTGGTGCACCTGGATGATTTGAATTAATTTTGGAGGAACATGAGCAGAGGCTTTTAAATGTGTTAAACCAACTTAATGAAGAAGAGCTGAAACTTTCCCTGGACAAATGCCAGTTCTGCAAGTCGTCGGTCAGCTTCGCTGGCCATATCATTTTGCGAGAGGGAGTGGCTACTGATCCAATCAAGATAGAGGCCGTGACCACCTGGCCGAGACCCCAGAAAGTGAGAGCTCTACGCTCATTTTTGGGGTTCTGTGGTTATTACCGCCGATTCGTGAAAGGATACGCCAAAATGTGTCACCCGTGGACTAAGCTGTTGGGTGGCTATCCCCCGCTGGGAAAGAAAAGGAGGGGGGACAGGAGGCAAGACGATGGAGGATACTGGAACCCGGCGGAACCTTTTGGCGCGAAATGGGTTGATCGATGTGAAGAGGCGTTCCGATCTTTGAAAAAGGCACTGACCCAGGCCCCGGTGTTAGCTGTTGCCGATCCCGCAAAGCCATATGTGCTGCACACGGATGCCAGCCAAGAGGATCTAGCGGCTGTTCTGTACCAGGAGCATGGCAAAACATTGAGACAGGTAGCGTTTGTCAGCCGCAGCTTGTCACCATCTGAGAGAAACTGTCCCACCCACAATTCGGAGTTCCTGGCGCTGAATTGGGCGGTGGTGGACAAGTTCAGCGATTACCTATACGGAGCCAAGTTTGAGGTGAGAATGGATAACAATCCTCTCACTTATATTTTGACCTCAGCTAAGCAGGATGCCACAGGATATTGGTGGCTAGCGGCCTTGTCTGTAAATGAGTTCAGCTTGAGGTACCGCCCAGGAAGCAGGAATGTCGATGCGGATGCTTTGTCACGTCGGGAGCCGGGGGGACAGGAGAAGGAGGAGGAGTGGGAGAGTGTCCCTGCCCCTGGAGTGAAGGCCATGTGCCAGTTTGCTATCACCGTGAAGACCGAGGGAAGAGGAAGGCTGGAGCGAGCCGTGGACCATTTGGGGGTTTTTGACGACGCCATATCCCTAGCTTACTGTGACCTGACAGCACTGCGGACTAAACCGTTGCCAGAACTGATTCCGGGGGAAGTGGCAGCTGCTCAGCACAATGACCAGGGTCTTGGCACTGTGTGGAGAGCGGTAGAGCAGGAAGATGTGGAGTTGGCTGAGAAGGCGAAACACCCGTCCGTGCCTTTGTTATTGAAGGAGTGGTCTCGGTTAAAGTTATAGAACCAAATCTTGTACCGGTTCACGGCACCACCGTACCAACCCGCCGTTGGCAACTGGTCCTGCCGGAGAAGTATCGGCAGACTGTACTCCAGGCCTTACATGATGATTCTGGACACTTGGGGGTGGAAAAGACCTATAGATTACTCAAAGACCGGTTCTACTAGCCGCGGATGAGGGGGGAGGTCGAAGGATACTATAGTAAATGCAGTCGTTGCATTAGGAGGAAGGCCCTGCCAGCGTCGGCGGCTCCACTGTCGCATTTGCAGAGTCCGCGGCCTCTGGACCTGGTACGTATGGATTTTCTGTCGATTGAGCCTGACACCAACAACATTTCAAATGTCTTAGTCGTCACCGAACATTACACTCGCTATGCTCAGGCATTTCCCACTGAGGATCAGAAGACGACGACAGTGGCGAAGGTGTTATGGGAGAAGTATTTTGTTCATTACGCCCTTCCCAGGCGAATCCATAGTGATCAGGGGCGGGACTTTGAGAGCCGCCTTACCCATGAATTACTGACTAGGCTTGGGGTTGAGAAAACTGAGGATGGGAATGGGCCTGTCAAGGTACTCCATCGGAATCACCTGCTGCCACTGGGTCAAGCGGTGCAGGTGGACAAGGATCCAGAGTGGGAGGTTGTGCCTAGTACAAGGACTCTGCGAGGTCGCGGAGGGAGGGAAGAGGCTGCTGCTGAAGAGCGGGGGCGGGTCCTTAACCCGGGAATGGATACCGCTTCGGAAGAGGAGGACTCAGATGAGTGGGCCCTGTTCCCATTCGCTGGCGGTCCAGTACCAGAAGAGGAGGCTGCTGGCCCTTCCTATACTGAGTTGGGTGAGAGGAGGGAAGGTGTTGAGGTTCAGATGGAGAGGCAGCCAGCGTTGGAGGGAGAGAGGGAGGAACCCGAACGTGAACCGGAGGGTTCTTAGTTGAGGGGGAAACCCAGTGAGCGAGGTGGTAAGGATCTGTCAGGTAGACTAGGGGTGTCCGATGCAGTGGGTTCGCAGGTGAAGAGGGAGCCCAGTGAGGCAGTAGGGTCGGCAGAAGTGTTACGGAGATCTCAGAGAAGTAGCCGCCCCCCGGAGCGGTTGACATATGTGGTGCCAGGAGAACCGAATGTGATTTCTACTGCTCTGGTTAGTTATGTCGCAACTTTCTGCACCTGGATTGGGTTTTGTGTATTGCAAGAAGCTTTGAGGAACTCTGGCAATGTCACGAGGGACACTGTGTGTGTGCACGCGGCATGAACTTGATTCTCACAGCACCTGTGTGTACGGGAGGTGGTGTTGGTGTGTGACTGGATCTCCTTTTCCCCTAGACATATACCAGCCTGTGGGGTAAGTGTTACAAATGTAGGCCGCATCCCCGCTTTCTTTAGCTAATAACAAAGTTTTGAGACGAACTCTAGACCTTTTACCCTGCCAAATATACCTTGATAGCATTTTGTTCAATTCATTGAATTGATTTTTATTAATCTCTATTGGTAGGGTCTGAAAGAGATATAACAGTCTGGGCAATATATTCATTTTAATAGACTCAATCCTTGAACTGTGACTGAAAAAAGGAATCAGGTTCCATCATACGACATCTTCCTTATTGTTTTGTATAAAGGCCGATAATTACATTCTGATAATTTTGCCAAATCTTTTGGCATCATGATGCCCAAATATTTCAAGGACTTTGTGTGCCGTACACAGGGGTATCGACTTTCAAGTTGTCTCGGTGGGCCATAGTCATATGAAAGTTATTGGGTTGTTTATCTACGTTGAACTTGTATCCTAATAATTGACCATATTGTTCAAAGGATTGCATCAATTTAGGTAAAGGGTATGTTGGTTGCCCAGATCAAAATATCACCTGCATAACAAGCCAATTTATGCTCTGTCCCTTCAATAGTAATTCTTCTGATAACTTCATTTTGTCCGATGTATTGAGCTAATGGTTCCAGATATAACGGGAAGAGTAGCGGTGGCCATGCACAACCCTGTCTCGTGCCCCTTTCTAGGGTAAGACTATTTGATAAATATCCATTGATTTTAATCCTAGCAGTACGATTGTCATATAGTGTCTGTATAGATTTAATAGTTGTGTCTTGGTAAATAAATCTATGTAAAACTCTGAAAAGAAAATTCCAGTTAACCGAATCAATTGCTTTTTCAGCGTCCACGCTTAATACTATTGCTTCGATTTTCTTTTTTTTGTATATGATCTATAAAGTGAAGTGTCCTTCGTATATTGTCTTGTGTCTGGCGTTGTCGTATAAAACCTGTCTGATCGTTACATACCAGTATGGTTCGAAACTCTTCTAATCGTTTGCCCATGATGGAGGTAAATAATCTATAATCTATATTAAGAACAGATATTGGTCTAAATGTCCCACATTGCATTTTATCCTTGCCTTCATTCGTTATAGCTGAAATTATGGCTTCCTTCCAACTTGATGGCATTTGTGCCTTTTTTAGAGCCCAGTTCAGTGTGGGGAGTAAAAGAGGAATTAACTCATTTTTAATTGCTTTGTACCACTCTGTCGTATACCCATCTGTTCCGGGTGACTTGCTCAATTTAAGCATACAACTGCAGCTTTTAATTCAACTTCAGTTATGTCGGCAGTCATCATTCCAGTTTGTTCTTCGCTTAAAGTGGTTAACTCTAGAGAATTCAAGAAGGAGTCAATTTGTGTTATGCTTCCCCCTGGAACTTTGTAATATAGAATTTTGTAAAACTCTTCAAAAGCTTCTTGAATTTCACTTAGCTTATGCTTTATCATTTTCGTTCTTGAGTCCCTAATTCTATGAATTGTATTTTCTGCCAACTTTTTTTTCCCGGTTCCACGCCAGTATTTTCATAGATTTCGATCCACTTTCATAATGTCTTTGTTTTAGAAACAGTATTTTTTTCCAGATTTCTTGCGTAACAAAACTATTTATTTCATTCCTAATTCTTTTAATTTCCCCTAATGTATCCTGTGCCAAATTCAGTTTGTGTTTTTTCTCCAGTTCCTTCAGCCTATTTTGTAATTCCTCCGATGTTTTATTCCTTATTTTTTCCTATATGAAGATATCGCTATAAATTTCCCTCTTAAGACTTCCTTCACAGTATCCCATAAAATGGGAGGTGAAACCTCTCCATTATCATTAAGTTCTAAGTAGAGCCCAGTTTCTTTTTTAACTTGTTCCTTTAAGTACGGATCATCTGGTAGACTTGAATTTAATTTCCAAATAGCATTCTTTGGTTGTAGGTCAAAATCAACAGACAAATATATAGGTGCATGGTCACTTAGATCTATTGTCCCAATACCACAGGTGTTTATTTTGTCTTTGTCTTTTCCAAATGTTATGAAATAGCCTAGTCTTGTATATCCAGAATGGGGAGCAGAATACTGAGTGTAAACCTTCTGTCAGGGAAAAGGTCCCTCCATATATCAATTAAACCAGCATCCTCAAAATGTGTATTAACTTTCTTATGGAAAGGTTTTGTTTCACAGGTTTTTCTATTGGAAGAGTCTAAGTTTGGTTGTAGTTGTAAGTGTATCTCTCCCCAACACCTTCTGTTTCAGCAAGCATGAAATCAGAAATTTTCTGAAAGAAACCAGTATCGCTTCCCCGGGGTGCGTATATATTCAATAGAGTAACTGAATTTCCGTCTATATTCACCCTTACAGGAATATATCTGCCCTCTTTATTTTCCATTTCGAATACTTTTTTAAAATTTAGCTTACCTGATATGAGAATAGCAACTCCTCACCTATGTCCTGATTTATATGAGAAGAAAAACAGATTAGTGAAGCCCATTCTCTTTCGCTTTTTATGCTCATTATCACTTAAATAAGTTTCCTGTAAATATACTACATGGGCTTGTTTTTTTTCATTTTGGATAAAATTCTCTTCCGTTTGATTTGATTTAATAGCACATTAACATTAAAAGGAATGAATTTAACCTTGTCCTCAGAAATCTTTATTTATCTGTCAGTGTATCATTGGAATTAGAATAAAACTTAATCGATCTACACCCTGAACAAATAAGAACAAAGAAATGCAAATAATATCAAAAATGGCAACGAACGTGTGATTCCAAGGTTGAGGTTTCTAGTAGATGACCCTGTGGTGAGGTTCATAAAAATCGCTGAAAAAATCCATTGCACAGAAGAGATTTTCCTGTGTATATATATACACACACACACACAAACATATATTACATACATACAGATATATGCACACATATAATCACATAACAATATAACAATTACAGCATGGAAACAGGCCATCTCGGCCCTTCTGTCCCGCAGTCTGCCCATAACCCTCCAATCCTTTTCTGTCTATATACCTATTCAATTTTCACTTAAATGACGATACCGAACTTGCCTTTACGACTTCAACTGGAAGCTGATTTCACACACCTACCACTCTCTGAGTAAAGAAATTCGCCCTCGTGCTACCCTTAAATATTTGCCCCTTAACTCTCAAATCATGTATTCTTGTTTGAATCTCCCCATTCTCAATGGAAAAAGCCTATTCACGTCATCTCGATCTATTCCTCTCATTATTTTAAATACCTCTATCAAGCCCCCCCCCAACAATCTACACCCCAAAGAATAATGATCTGACTTGTTCAGCCTTTCCCTGTAACTAAGGTGATGAAACCCAAGTAACATTGTAGTAAATCGTCTCTGTACTCTCTCTATATTGTTGATATCATTCCAATAATTTGGTGACCAGAACTGTACACAATACTCCATATTCGGCCTTACCAATGCCTTGTACAATTTTAACATTACATCCCAACTCCTGTACTCAATGCTCTGATTTATAAAGGCCAGCATACCAAAAGATTTCTTCACCACCCTATCAACATGAGATTCCACCTTCCGGGAAATCTGCACAATTATTCGTAGATCACTCTGTTCTACTGCATTCTTCAACGCCCTACCATTTACGATGTATGTCCTTTTTGGATTATTCCTACCAAAATGTAGCACCTCACATTTATCGGCATTAAACTCCATCTGCCATCTTTCAGCCCACTCTCCTAACAGTCCTAAATCTCTCTGCAAAGATAGATCTGGTCGTCGAGTTGAGGTTCTAAACTGGAAAATGGCTAAATCTGAAGAAATGAGAAATGATTTAAAAGGCGTGGATTGGGATAGGTTGTTCTCTGGCAAGGATGTGATTGGTAAGTGAGAGGCCTTCAAAGCAGAAATTTTGAGCGTGCAGAGTTTGTATGTTCCTGTCAGGATTAAAGGCAAAGTGAATAAGAATAAGGAACCTTGGTTCTCAAACGATATTAGAACTCTGATGAAGAAGAAGAGAGAGAGAGATGAATGGCATATATAGTGAGCAGATAAGGTACTTGAGGAGAATACAAAGTGCAAAAAAAAAACTTAAGAGATAAATCAGTAGTGCTAAAAGAAGACGTGATGTTGCTTTGGCGGTCAAGGTGAAGGATAATGCAAAGAGCTTCTACAGGTATATTAAGAGCAAAAGGATAGTAAGGGATAAAATTGGTCTTCTTGAAGATTAGAGTGGTCAGCAATATATGGAAAAAAAATGGGGAGATCGTGGGTGTCTTTTGCGTCCGCATTTACTAAGGAAACTGGCTTGGAGTCAATGGAAATAAAGCAAACCTGTAGTGAGGTCTCAGAAGCTATACAGATTGAAGAGGAGGAGGTGCTTGCTATGTTGAGGCAAATCAGAGTAAATAAAACCCCAGGACGTGACAGAGTATACCCTTGGACCTTGAAGGAGACTAGTGTTGAAATTGCAGGTGCCCTGGCAGATATATTTATAATGTCAATATCTAAGGGCGAGGTGCCGGAGGGTTCTGGGGGTAGCTAATGTTGTTCCGTTGTTTCAAAGCAGGCTCTAAAAGTAATCCGGGAAATGAGAGGCCTGTAAATTTGATGTCAGTAGTAGGTAAATTTTTGGAAGGAATACTAAGGGATAGGATCTACAATTATTTGGATAGACAGCGACTTATTAGGGAGAGTCAACATGGCTTTGTGCGTGGTAGGTCATGATTGACAAATCTATTACAGTTTTTTCGAGGAGGTTATCAGGAAAGTGGATGAAGGGAAGGCAGTGGATGTTGTCTACATGGACTTTGGTAAGGTCTTTGACAAGGACCCGCATGGGAGGTTAGTTAGGAAGTTTCAGTCGCTTGGTATACACCGAGAGCTATTAAATTGGATTAGACATTGGCTTAATGGAAGAACCTGAAGAGTGGTAGTGGAGGATTGCTTCTCTGAAGACTGTGACTAGTGACTAATTTCCGGTGACAAGTGGCGTGCAACAGGGATAAGTGCTGGGTCCATTTTTATTTGTCCTCTATGTCAATGATCTGGATGAAAATGTGGTAAATTGGATCAGCAAATTTGCTGATGATACAAAGGTTGGAGGTGTAGTGGACAGTGAGGAAGGTATTCAAAGCTTGCAGAGGGATTTGCACCATCTGGAAAAATGGGATGCACAATGGCAGGTGGAGTTTAATACAGACAAGTGTGAGATATTGCACTTTGGAAGGATAAGCCAAGGTAGAAGATACAAGGTAAATGATTGGGCACTGAGGAGTGCTGTAGGACAGAGGGATCCAGAAATATAGATACAAAATTCCCTGAAAGTGGCGGCACAGGTAGATAGGGTTGTAAAAAGAGCTTTCGGTACATTGGCCTTTATAAATCAAATTATTGAGTATAATATTTGGAATGTTACGGTGAGGTTGTATAAGGCATTGGTGATGCAGAATTTGGAGTATCGTGTGCAGTTTTGGTCACCGCTGTACAGGAAGGATATAAATCTGGTTGGAACAGTGCAGAGAAAGTTTACAAGGATAATGCCGGGACTTGAGAATTTGAGTTACAGAGAAAGGTTGAATAGGTTACTACTTTCGTCCCTGAAGAGTAGAAGAATGAAGGGAGATTCGATAGAGGTATATAACATTTTGATGGGTATAGATAGAGTGAATGCAAGCAGGCATTTTCAACTGAGGCTAGGGGAGAAAAAAAAACGGAGGGCATGGGATAAGGGTGACGGGGGAACTGTTTAAAGGGAACATTTGGGGGAGGGGCTTCTTCACACAGACAGTGGTGGGAGTGTGGAATGAACTGCCAAATGAAGTGGTAATTGTGGGCTCACTTTTAACATTTAAGAAAAATTGGACAGGTACATGGGTGAGAGGTGTATGGAGGCATAAGGTCCATGTGCAGGTCAGTGGGACTAGGCAGTAAAATGGTTCGGCACAGCCAAGGGCCAGATGTAATGTTCTATGGCTCAATAGTTCCATTTGTCTTCTCGATTGCCGACTGCACCTGCAAACTAACATTTTGCAGTTCATGCACAAGCGCTCACAAATTCCTCTCCAAAGAGGCATGCTGCAATCTTTTACTATTTAAATAATAGCCCGAACTTCCTCTTTTCCTTCTAAAGTTAATGATCTCATATTTACTGCCATTGTACTCCATCTGCCAGAACCTTGCCCAGACAATTGACCTATCTATATCTTTTTGCAGACTCTCCGTATCCTCTGCACAACTTGCTTGTCCACTCAATTTAGTGTCATGAGCAATCTTTCGTACATCACACTCAGTCCCCTCTTCCAGATCGTTCATGTGTATCGTGAGCAGCAGTTCACGACCTCGGAGCAAACTTTCCCTGCTGATGGACAACCACAGTAACTCCCATGTATCCCAATCCTCTATCCATGCTAATACATCACTCCCAACTCTATACTTCCTTACATTACGGAAAAGTCTTTTATTTGACACGTTATCGAAAGCGTTCTGAAAGTACAATAAATAATTACTACCTGTTCCCCTGTAAACTCTCTGTTCGTTATAGTCTCAAATAACCCTTGTAACTTTGTCAACCAGGGTTTGCTTGAGCTGGATCAATGCTGCATCTGCATGATGGATACATTTGTTTCCAGATGCTTTGCTATTTCTTCTTTACTGATAGCTTCATACGTTTTCCCAATTACAGATGTGAAACTAATTGGCCTCTTGTTACCTACTCATTGTCTACATTTTTTTTTCAACAATGGCCTGAAATTTGCTTTCCTCCAATCCGCAGGAATCTGCCGAATGTCCAGAGTATTTTCATAAGTTATCACGAATGAACGCGGACCTGCAATTCTACGCATTTCCTAAATTTTTCAGGCTCAAAGGAGAAGTTTTGCCATTATCAATGCTGGAATGCTTGGTTTCTTAACTAACCATTGTCACCATAGAATCAGAGGAGCTGGAACTATTCTGAACTACACAGCCATTTGTTCAAATCAACTTGATATGTTCTGCCTCTGCTGGAATAACTTTTCATTTCTTTGTGTCTAATTTAACAGTGAGTGTGATCCCTGTCTCGGGGAACATGAGGATTTTCCAAATGCATCACCCATACCAGGTGGAAATGCTTTGGTTGTGATTATTCAGGCATCTTAGATCTGTGAAGATTGTGTTTTGTCAGGCACCCCTTGACGGAATAAAAACCAGCAGAAATAGAAAACACAGTGGGTCTGGTATTGCTATAAACTAATACTATTTATTAGTAACTACGCAATGCAGTAATATAAATGCAGGTATATCAAACAGGTTAGCAATGTTTGTGCGTGTGTGTGTGTGTGTGTGTGTGTGTGTGTGTGTGTGTGTGTGTAAATAGGAAAACCAAGCTTCTTCAAGCCGAGGGGTAAAAATGGATACAGTCTTACGATAGACAATAGACAATAGGTGCAGAAGTAGACCATTCGGCCCCTCGAGTCTGCTCCGCCATTCTGAGATCATGGCTGATCATTCACTATCATTACCCAGTCCCTGCCTTGTCCCCATATCCCTTGATGCCCATATCCATCAGATATCTATAGAGCTCCTTCTTGAAAGCTTCCAGAGAATCGGCCTCCACCGTCTTCCGAGGCAGGGCATTCCACACCTCCACAACTCTCTGGGAGAAGAAGCTCTTCCTCAACTCTGTTTTAAATAACTGACCTCTCATTCTCAATCCATGCCCATCACATCCACGATGATGATGAATGAAGTTCAGTTCAGTTCGTGATATTTAGTCGACTGGTGATGGGGAAAGAGAGAGAGAGAGAGAGAGAGAGAGAGAGAGAGAGAGAGAGAGAGAGAGAGAGAGAGAGAGAGAGAGAGAGAGAGAGAGAGAGAGAACTGGCTACGAGACATTGTAAGATCTATGAATCCTCCAACTGCAGAAATTGGCTTGTTTAGTAGATGATCAGTATTATTTTGATTACTGTACACATTTGTTTGCCTTTCGGCATTGAAATCGTAGTAGTTCTCATAAAGTGTTTTGCTTTATCACGTGGCAGCAATTCCTTTCTTGGCAAATGCTTATGTCATACCTGAGTTGAATTGAAAAAAAGTAAACTGAATGATTGTTAAACAATTTTCATTATAAAGAGGCTATCAGATAAGCTCATGAATATACAGGTTTGCAAGCACATGCAGTAAACACTTCAGCGTGAGTGGGTGGGTGTGTGGGGGAACCAGACGAGAGTATCTGCGGAAATGAGTGAGATTGCAGGATGACGTGTTACTCCATCATGCCCGGCAGGGTGAGCAGCCGGAGCTCGTGGTCCTTTGAAGTTAGAACAGAGAGAATATCCTGCAAATAGAATTCAGGTAGTTGGGAAGAAAGTTAAGAAGTAGAATCTCGGGACTGGTGATGTCAAGATTAATTCAGGTCCCGCATGCTTGCGAGGTAAGAGATGGTAAGGTGGTACACTGAACTGTGTGGCTAACAATCTGGTGCAAGAGGCATAGCATCAGGAAAACAGATCACTGCGTCTCTTTCAGGATAGGTGGGACTAGTGTCAGGAGGATGGCTTACTCCTGTACTGAGGGGAGCTAATGTGCTGACGGGGAATTTTGTTGGAGCCACCCTTGCAGAGTTTTCTCATGTGGCCTCTTTGTGGAGGAAGAGAATGGGTGGGTAACAGAGTTACAAATCAGTATGTAGTATTGAGCTGAAGGTAGAGACGAAGTCGAGAAACCCCATCAGGAAGTCAAGATGGGGCATTGATAATGAGCACAGTGGCAGCAAGGGGCTGAAATCTGTTTATTTCAGTGCTGGGTGTAGAACAGTTAAAGCAGACGTACTTGGAACCAGGATTACTCTGTGACACAGTAAATTAGCCATTATAACGTTCTGGCTGAGAGAAAGGCGGGACGGATACCTAAACGTTCCGGAATTCAGATGATTCAAACATTCCAGAGGGAGGTGAATGAGGTTTGGGAGCTGCATGGCTGATCATGTAGAATGTCACAAAGTAGAGGTTAGTCAAGAAGCTCATCGAGTGAAATAATGTACGAAGTAAGGTGCAATCACCGTTGTGGTATTATACTGTAATCATCCTAATAGACAGTGAGAGAGATCAGCAGGTATGGAAGAAGATTATGGACTGATGTAAAAACAATTGTGTAGCTGTAGTAGTTGATTAATCTCCCCAACATGACTGGGACTCCTTTGCAGCCTAAGGCTTACATAGGGCATTAAATGTTAGGTATGTTCAGAAAGGCTTTCTGAAACACTATGTAGATAGTCACCAGAGAGGGGCAGATCCTTAACTTAGTCTCGGGAAGTGAGCCTGAAGAGGTGATTGGAGTTTCATTGGGAAAGATTTAAGGGTTATAATTCTGAAGGTTTTTGGACAGTTATCGATATGGCTATGAATAATTCCGCAGGTGAATAAATTTGTGGAATGCTAATTGCAGCAGAATTGGTCAGAGAATATAGAGAGTAGTCTGGAAGTCGACGTTATCGTTAAGTCCAACTGACATGTCAGAGTCGCTCACAGTCCAGTCGGTCAGAATTGCGGAGTTCCCTCTGCAGGTTGTGAAGGTAGAGAAGGACGGGAACATTCAGGAACTAAAGAAGGTGAGATATATTGTTTTTGTTTTAAACAAGAAAGACGATTCATATGTAAGATTTAGGAAGCTGAAATTGAACCAAGCATTGGGGAACCATACAGGATGCCAGAAACATGCCAGACAGTGAATCAGAGAAATGGCATATGAACTATTGCACTTTGGGAAGCCAAAATTGAGAGATTTTCTTCACAATTACTCTCCCTGTTGCGTAGCTGGAATGCCTGTTATGGAAGAGACATTCTCTACCTGATGATGTGGGAGATCAGGGAGTCGGTCAGTGTCATCGATAACTTCACATGAGGGAAGTGCACCAGCTGCAGTTCTGAATGACTACGTCATGGATATTGAGGTGATGATCGACAGACCAAGGATCGACTAGGACACTGAAACCAGATCATTAGTGTAGTCACACATAAGGTGCAGGATACAGATTTGTTTGTTGACCACCAGGAGAGGCAAGGGAAAGAGTTAGGTACTGCAGGATCCCTCAGTGGCTGCTCCGCTTAAAAGAAGAACACATTTTGAAAACTGATGATGGGATGAACTTTTAGGGCACAACAGCAGCCAGGCTGCCGGCACTGACAATGTTTCTGAAGCCCAGCAAGGGAGGAAGAGATCAGGCAGGACAGTATTGGTGTAGGGGACAGGGTTTCAAGTTTGGATAATTAGAACCTCTTTCTGGGCAGCGGGTGACCTTTCGAAGAGGGACGTGATGCACCTGAACTGGAGGGGAAGTAATACGGTGACCAGGAGGTTTGCTAATGCTACTCAGGACGATTTAAAGTCGTTTTGCTGTGTGCGGGAAATCAGAACACCAGTTCAGTGAGTGAAGGATTAGACAGAAAGGTAAACATCAGTGAAAGTATGGACAGGCAAAATGAAATTTACAGGTATGATGAGACATATAGTTTGAATGGTGTGTATTTGAATGTCAGGAATATTATGGGTAAAGGTGATGAACACAGAACATGAATCAGTACATGTAACAGTAATGTCGTGTCCATTGCAGAGACTTGTTTGAGACATTGGCAGAGATGTATGATTAATCTACCAAGATTTTGAATTTTTTGAAAAGCTAAAGAAGGAGGTAAAAGGAAGAATTAATCAGGGAGAATTTCACAACTACACACAGGGGAGACAGAGTGGAGGGTTCAGACACTGAGTCCATTTGAAGAGAACTGACGAACAGGAAGTGTGCTGTCAAGTGGGATTGTACTACTACCTGGAGTTTGGGTAATATGTTTATTCAGGTAACTGCCCATTCAGTGGGTGATCAGTGAGGTGACTGAGGTCACAACTTCATCACTTTCAAGATAGCTATAGATAAGAATAGGATATATTTAAGCAGGAGAAGTGCATATACGGCAGAACTAAAAAGGTTTAATCGGAAATAACTTTTTTTCTGGTAAATCCACATCAGTCATGGGAAGAGTGTTTAAAGATTGATTGCACAGTGTACAGGAAATGTATCTTCCAGTTAGAACAAAGGACAGGGAGAGAAATAGAAGAAAAACTGGAATGCCGACAGAAGTGAAGAATTTAGTAAAGAATAAAAAGGAAAAGTACATCAAGTTTTGGAAATTGGGATCAAATGGAATATTTGAAGGTGTTTCAGAATCAAGAAAATAACTAAAAAATGAACTTACGAAAGCAAAGAGGGCCATGAAAGGTCCTTGGCAGGTAGAATTATGGTGAATCCCAAGGCACTCCATACATATATCAAGGCATGAGGATTAGTGGGGAGAGGATAGGACCCCTGAAGGATAAAGGGGAACATTTGCTTGGATCCGGAGAATATGAGTGGATAAGTAGTAAGTAATTTGCTTCGGTATTTAACAAAGGCAAAAGAAGTGGACTAATAGACAGTGCTGCATGTATAAATATGTTAGAAAGTTTGGAGGTCAAGGAGGAGGAAGTATTGGGACTCCTAATGAGTATTGTTTAATAACATCCTGGGGCCTGATGGGGTATACGCCAGGTTTTTGTGTGAGGCATGAGACAAGATTGCTTTGTCATTCACTAGTAGCTTCATATCTTTCCTAGGCACAGAGGAGGACTCAGAGGACGGGTGACTGGTATTCAAGACGGAATCGTGGGAAAATCTATTGTGACGAAAGACATAGATGGAGGTAGAGCTGATGATGTCCTCTACATGCATTTTACTAAAGAATTTAACAAAGTCCCTCTTGTTTAAAGAATGTGTTTGAAGAGACTTATTCGAGCTGGAGGTCTGTAATTTTTGGCGTTCTGCAATGATCTGTTCTGGGACGTCTGCTATTTGTGAAATATTTAAATGAGCAGGACCAAAATGCAGCTGGGTGGTTTAATAAATTTTTGAATGCTACCAAAAGTGGTGTAGTTGTACTTAGTGAAGAACACTGGCAAAAGATACAGCGCAATGTAGATCATTCGCGCATAAGGAGAGTAAAATGGCAGATGGAGGTAATCACAGATAAATGTGAAGTGTTGCACCTTGGTCGGCCAAGCAGTAAAGGGTTAAGTGGAAGACCATTAACAGTGTTGCTGAGCAGAGAGGTTTGAGGTCCAAGTTTACAGCTCCTTGAAGTGATTACTTAAATCAATCTGCGGTTAAGGTACTTTGCAAATTACTCTTATTAGCAGTGCGATTGAGCTCAAAGTTCAAGAAGTGATGTTACAGCTTTACAGCTCCAGTTATATGACTATCCTGTGGTACATACTATTTATTACAAATTTCGATCAAATGAAAATTGCAGATAGATGGAGACGGATGTAAATAGTTTTTACACCTCGTATGCATGAATGATGTAATAATGAAGTCAATACAATTTAAAAGACACAGACTGTCAGCAGGCTCTGATATGGCCAAAGTGCGGAGAGAGAGACAGCGAAGACGCTCAATAGTTCACCGACTTTAATGCGAACAATGTTACAGGGAGAAGAAAACGATAAATGTTTGGCCAAGCAGTGCCGTTAACTAAAACTCTCAAATGGGAAAATAATGCTTACAGCGTGGCTGGAGGGAATAAACTAAATGTAAATGAATACCTCTAGTATTCAGAGTCAGCTGACTCGACAATCCACTTTCTCAGGGAAGGCCGAACGAAAACAGACAGCGAAACGTTGTTGCTTTGTCTCTGACTCTCGAAAAGTACTAGGATGACAAATATGGAGCTACATACTATCACAATGCAATAATTAGTTGACAGGTGCATATTCACAAGCATGATTGCCGTATCTGCTGCGTTGTCGAATATGTTGTAGTGACAGGGCCCCACTCTCCAGGCGCAGCCCTTGAGGCGCCACAGACCTGTGTCCGCCTGAAGTCCCGGATCAGCGACTTTTCCAAGATATACTTCGCGGAGATCCAAGAACGCTCCTCTGGGCCATCCCTTTCCCAGTCCACAAGGTACTGGACCTTATCATGTACCCCGCAAGATGCCAGGAGGCGCCACACAGTATAGACAGGGGAGTCCACCAGGCGTAGGGAAGAGGGTCACTGGGGTGCAGTGCGGTGCCAATTGCCGGCTCCCGACTTTCAGGGAAAGATCCTTTAGTGCCAACTAGACCTGCCTGCTCTCCTGGCTTGGAAGACCTTACCTGTTGACGGAGACGATCGGACTGCCGGGAATGTTGTTTCTGGGCGCGCAGCAGAGAAGCCCTGTTCGTCTCCGGTTACGCTCGCAGCGCTGGATCAAATGTTAAGCAGCAGGGACTCGTACGTCAATCTCATGATCAGGAAGGAGCGGGGGCTGGAGTCCCTTCTGTCATTCAAATTGTGTGTCAAGTTGGATTTCTTATTCTTCTTTGAACATGTGCTGCTGCCCCACTTGAAAGAGATTGAATGCGTCTACCGGAAGGTTTTTTAACTGAATTCCACTCAATGACCAAAAAACTTTTCCTTTTTCCTCCTTTTATTTTTCACAAGTGCGGCAGTTTGACAGTTCTATTAGTTCATGAACCATTAGCCATTAGCCAATATACATTAGTCATTAATCATTAAACATTAGTCGTTAGACATGAGACACCGGTCATTAGGTGAAAAAAACTGGCTACACTCCGGACTTCGTAGACGGATTCGATCTGCACAAACTCTGCTCCCTAATAGACCGTTATGTTTTCAAACCGGGCGTCTCTTCCCGAAGGTTCCTGAGCTCTTCTTAAACCTCGCTCCATTTCCCAGACGCGCTTGTGCGCAATGATCCCCGTGACGTGAAGGTAGCGCTAACCCAAACGCAGTGAGAGCAGTGCTCTTTTCCATGAAACAGTCCTCCAAGTTAGTTAAAGTTCAACATCTTACCGCAGATTCTAACGTTGGTCCCGGACTGCCGCTGTGATGCTGCGGGGTCCCCCTAAATGTTCCGGGCAGAAGCAGCACTCAGGCAGTGTGTTCCAACCGGTCTATCAGTGGATTCTTGCTATTACTTTTAAGTTTTATTTTCTGTTGTCTCTAGCTCCCAAGACTTTATAGAAGTTCTAAAGTGACTTGACATCCACCACTCGATCTTCCCATGGAAACACTGGGTAGATCGCCAGCTTCAAAGGGAAATTTGGTGGTCCCAGTTCGGTGTTCGTACGACGTACTTTTGGTTTGACTTTCCATCAACAGGTAGTAAGATATCCAGCCGCCTGACGTCTCTGTGAAGGATGGTGGCTTGGATCCTGCCTTTTTCCCATCAAAGACTGGATGCCTTGTTACTTTCAAAGCTTTTGTCACAGGAGCACTTTAGCTTGGGAATATCCTGATATTGTCGTCCCTCACGATGCCTTTGCTGTTTGGATTAGTCTTGACGACTCTACCAAGCTTGAAATGTCCTCTCAGTGCGTTTTGCTCGCTTAACCAGACGATGTCCCAAACATCTCTGTGCAGTATGCTACTGGCTCCTGACAAACAAATTGCGACCAGCGAGTTGGCTCTAGCATCGCCAGAGCTTGGTCACATCTGACTGCATTGCTCGGTCTTTTGTAGGGGTAGGTGGAAAAGTCAAAGGTTTTGAAATAGCCGCTTTGAGAAGCTCGACCGATTAGAAGAGTGTTGAGTGTGACATACCGAAAACAGTCTTCCCGGCTATGTACCCTGACATCAATTGAGCGTTCATTGGGATGGTTGGCTGCAATGTGAAGAGTTGTCTGGAACTCGCTGTAACAGATCACAGACTCCTTCCCAAGACTCTGGAGTGCTTACTTTACAATGCGTACAACGGCTTTTGCAGCACCATTCCAGTGTGGAGATTCCGGCGGATCGATTTTCCATATACACTCGGTTCCATTTTCTGCCGCTGTCTCCTGCAAGTCAGCTTCGTTCAGGTCTTCCAAAAATCTGTACAGCTCCTCCTAGACTGGTTTTGTTCCAATGAAATTGGTGCCTGGATCTGACCAGATCTTTCTTGGATGTCTCCTGATTGCTGTGAACCTTTATAGGCCATCAGGAATCCTTCGGTTGATAGGGTGTTTATAAACTCTGTTTGGATGGCCATGCAGTAAAAGACCACTCCCCAGACATTCAGAGTTACTCTTTTCTCCATGTCATCTGTTACGTGGTAGCATCCGAAGAGGTCCACCGTTGTGAACTGGAACGGTGCAGCAGGTTCAGTTCTATCTGGCGGCAAGTCACCAATTACTTGTTGACATTTCCTTGCTTTTTGCCTTCTAACAGAGCATACAGCTTTCGACAATTTTTGGGCAATTTTCCTTTCGCTGATCAATCATGTCTTTCTGCTCATCTTCAGCAAGGTGCTGGCCACTCCGTCATGACTCTCATTGTGGGCCTCCCAAGTTAAATGTGTGGACACCCTGGTATCAGAAGGCAAGATAAGGACACCAACTGACCTTTTTGAAGATTTGCACTCGGCCACCGCAAACCAACAGCTTGGTCAAGTCAAGTCGTGTTTATTGTCATTTCTATCATAACTGCTGGTACAGTACATAGTAAAAAAAAGAGACAACGTTTTTTCAGGACCATAGTGTTACATCGCACAGTACAAATACTAGACCGAGCTACGTAAAGAAAAAAAAAAACACAGAAAAAAGTACACTACACTTCAGTCCTACCCATTACTGCACAAAGTGCGCAAAACAGTGGAGGCGTTACAATATATATACAAACAAGCCAATGGGGCAGGAAGGTGTCAGTCCAGGCTTTGGGTATTGAGGAGTCTGATAGCTTGGGGGATGAAACTGTTAAACAGTCTGATCGTGAGAACCCGAATGCTTCGATGCCTTTTCCCAGACGGCAGGAGTGTGAAGAGTTTGTATGAGGTGTGCGTGGGATCCTTCTTAATCCTATTTGCTTTGCGGATTCAGCATGTAGTGTAAATGTACGTAATGGAGGGAAGCGACACCCCGATGATCTTCACACCTGACCATACTGTCCGCTGCAGGGTTTTGCGATCCGAGATGGTGCAATTTCCGAACCAAACAGTGACGCAGTTGCTCAGGATGCTCTCAATACAGCCCCTGCAGAATGTGATGAGGATGGGGGGGGTGGGTGTGGTGGAGTATGGACTTTCCTCAGACTTCCCTGAAGGTAGACACGTTGCTGGGCATTCGTTGTTATGGAGCTGGTGTTGACGGACCAGGTGAGATGCTTCGCCAGGTGAACACCAAGAAATGTGGTGTTCTTAACGATCTCCACCGAGGAGCGTCGATGTTCAGCGGGGAGTGGTCACTCCGTGCCCTCCTGAGGTCCACAACCATCCCTTTCGTATTGGTCACATTCAGAGACAGGTTGTTGGCTCTGCACCAGTCCGATCGCCGCTGCACCTCCTCTCTGTAAGCTGACACGTCATTCTTGTAGATGAGACCAACCACGGTCATGTCATCGGCGAACTTGTTGATGGGTTTCGAGCTGTGCGTTGCAGCACAGCCATGGGTCAGCAGAGTGAAAAGCAGTGGACTGAGCACACATCCCTGGCGAGGGTGGGGGGGGGGTGCGGGGGTGCTCAATGTGATGGTGTTGGAGATGCTGCTGCCGATCCGGACTGGGTGAAGGTCTCTCAGTCAGGAAGTTTATGATCCAGTTGCAGAGGGAGGTGTTCAGGCTCAGTCGTCTCAGATTTCCAATTTTTCTGAGGAACGATTGTGTTGAATGCTGAACAGATGTCCATGAGCAGCGTCCGACCGTCTGTGTCTTTTTCTGTCCAGGAGGGTTAGTGCCCGGTGGAGGGTGATGGCAATGGCTTTATCTGTCGAGCGGTTGGGACGGTACGCAAACTGCAGGACGTCCAGTGATGGGGGCAGCATGGTCTTGATATGCCTCATGACGAGCCTCTCGAAACACCGCATGATGATGAATGTGTGTGCAACGGGACGATAGTCACTTAGGCAGGACACTGAAGGCTTCTTCGGTACGAGAACGATGCTGTCGGCCTTGAAGTACGTAGGAACGGTGATGCTGCTCAGGGAGATGTTGAAGATGACAGTGAGAACATCTGCTAGCTGGTCTTCACATCCTCTGGGAGTGCACGGTACCAGGAATATTGTCTGCTCCAGCAGCCTTCCGTGGGCTGTCCCTGCACAGGGTTCTTCTCACATCGGCCACGGTGAGACACAGCACCTGGCCATTTGTAGGAGGGATGGACCTCCTCGCCGCCAGGTCATTTCCGCCTGAAAACGGGCTTAGAAGTTATTCAACGCCTCTAGGAGGGAGGCATCACCCGCACAGTCAGGTGATGTTCTGTAATTGGTGATGTCCTGGATGCCCTTCCACATGCGCCGCTTGTCGCCGCTGACCTGGAAGTGGCTCTGGATTCGCTGAGCGTGTGCACGCTTTGCCCCTCTGATGGTCCGGAATAGTTTGGCCTCTGCTGTTGTTAGTGCTGCCTTATCGCCTGCTCTGAAGGCGGAGTCACGGGTCTTCTGATGTGCACGCACGTCCGCGGTCATCCAAGGCTTCTGGATAGCGCGTATAATGATGGTCTTGGAGAGAGTAACATCATCAACGCACTTGCTAACAGAGCTGGTCACTGATGCTGTGTACTCCTCTAAATTGGTAGAATCGCCATTGGTTGCAGCCTCCCTGAACATGTGCCAGTCAGCGTGCTCATAGCAGTCTTTAAGAGCTGAGATGACTGCTGCTGACCAGGTTTTCACCTGCCTCTGAGCGCCTGACGAGCGTTCTTTATGCTGGGATTTGCATAACAGAGATGTGGTCTGAGTAACCTAGGTGGGGGCGGGGCTCTGCTCGGTACGCGTCGGGAATGTTTGTGTAAACAAGTTCCAAATGGATCTTCCCCTCTCGTTGCAAAGTCCACATACTGATGGAATTTGGGGAGCACTGACTTAAAGTTTGCGTGGTTAAAATCACAAGGGACAATAAACAGTCCATCAGGTTGTGTGTTCAGCAGTTCGCTAATATCCCCGTACCGTTCACAGAGCGCCTCCTTAGCATTAGCGCTGGGGCTCATGTATACACCGAATATAAGGACAGCGGCGAATTCCCGTGGCAAATAAAAATGGTCTGCAACTAACAGCTACAAACTCCACTAGCGATAAGCAGTATCTGGAAACCATCATTTGTTCCTACGCCATTCTGTGTTGATGTAAACACACAAGCCACCACCGCGAGTCTTACCGGAGAAAGCTGCGTCCCTGTCCGCCCGAAACAAGGTGATCTGTCCATCTGAACGGCGGCATCCGAAGTTCCATCGGTGAGCCATGTCTCTGTGAAAACGTACACGCAACAGACTCTGTACTCTCGCCGAGTATTTCATTAGAGTCGGATATAGTCCAATTTATTGTCCACGGAACGGACATTGGAGAGCAGAATGGACGGGAGAACCGGCCGGCTAGGGGTTGCTGTTTGCCCGGCACGGAACCCTTCCTGTTGGCCACACTTCCGCCTCCTCGCTCACCGTTTCCGGCGTCTCCATCTCCGGCTACCAGCTTCAGACGACACCGAGGATTGCAGGCCCGTTCTCCTCAGACGACCAGACTCAACAGATTAGTTATCTCCTTGTCTGTAGAGCTACTCGGGAAGGTTAAGCCTTCTTGTGCTGCTAGAAAAATGACTCTTAGAAGATCTACTCGTTCCTTCACTGAGATGACTCTGACCAAAAAAACTGTCTTCCACTTTCGAGTGTGCACTGCTTGATTTTGTCCAATAAACTATTTTGCTGCTGTCCTGACCCATGCATCTGTTTTGAATAGTCGAGTGAGAACACTGAACCGCTTGAGATCCACAAGTCTTCTGATGGCTGACGCTGCAGGTGGTCTCCGTTGTTTTGGTTTGAACTGGTACTTGTTTATTTGTCTTGGCCCTTGTCACAGCAGCAATCAATGCCTTCTTTGCAACTTGTTGATGCTTTCCCTGGCAGTGGCTGCTAGTTCTTCAGCTGATTTCATCGGCCACTCACTCACTGGCAAACACAAAAACTTTGGCCCATTTTGCCGCTCTGAGTCTCCATCCAGGTCTTGAGGACTGGGTCCTCTGATGGGTACATCAGCAATATTTTGCCGTCCAGGAATCCAACGCCAGGCCTGTACTCCTATGGTGCTCTGAATCTCTACGATACTATTAGCAAAGAATGTTTGATAGCCATAGCTTTCACGCTGTATTGCACCAAGGACTGTTTGGCTATCAAAGAAATGGTACCACCTCTCAGCATGGATTCGGCTATGCAGCTCAAAGTACTTTTTCAGGCGTGAGGGAAACACTGCTCCACACATCTCTGCTTTGACAGCATCACCTTTATGATCCAAGTGAGTTAATTTGGCTTTAGACTCCACCAGTCTGACAACAGAGCTCCGGTCCGAGTTTCACCTTAGGTACATAACTGCTACATAGGCGTGCTGCCTTCCATCAGAGAACTCAATTGTCCAGGGTTCCTCATTGAAGCTTGTTGGAGTCAGGGCCGTGGTGAACCTTATCTTACTAAGTTGAACGTACTCCTCCAAGAGCTTCATTGCATCCTCTCTGAGGCCATTTGAGAGTGCTATGTCCCATGTCTCTTTGACTCTGGACTACTTGCGCTCTTCACTCCCAGGAACGCTCTTAGTTCCAAAATAGTTCCTTTCTGCTTAGCAGGAGATATCGGGCCTTTGGCCTTTGGGTCAGGCAGCGCTGATACTTGGCTGAGCAGTTCTTTTCGTGTCAGGGAGTTTGGCGTCTGGTCTCTGATTTGCTCCTGTATAAGGTCTTGGCCAAGTCTCATTTTTTTTCTTTCTCTTCGAGAAATCGATTGCAGTCATGACATGGAGCTTGTCCTCTTCTAATATGTAGCCCAGGCCAAGCGCCCTGTGTCATCATCGCGCATTTGTTTTGGCAAGACCATGGATTCTGCCTTAGACGTCTCCAGCTTGCCATTGCACTCTTTCCTCTCACTTTGCCTGGAAAAGTCCCAAGGCTTGAGCTCGAAACCTCCGGCCTTCATAACCTGCTCCACATTTGCTGTGATGGATTTCAGCTGGTCAAGGTTGTTGTGGGATGTGAGAATGTAATCAACGTAGCTGTCGTGTTGGAGCACCTGCCGCTCCACTTTGAGGTGGGGAAAGGAGGGAGGTTAGCAATTTTGCGCATTGCTAGCTGCGCAATACACCCTGCTGGTGTGTCTCCGATGTTCACTCTTGTGATTGCATATTTCCCCAGCTCCTCGTCCTCGGAGTATCGCCAGAAGAATCTATGCAGGTGCATTTCTCGGTCTTCCAACCAAACCGAATTGTACATCTTTTTTAATGTCACCCAGAGTAGCATCCACTCCACCCCTGAATCTGATCAGGACAGTGCGAATCTGGTTGAGGACATCTGGACCTTTAATTAGCAGGTCGTTCAAGCTCACGCCTCTGAACTTTTGACTGTTGTTCCACACGATTCTCACTGGCGTGGTGACAGAGTGCGAGTTGTCAGCAATAAGGTGGCTTATGGACCAGACTGGCTACTTCCAGTTGATGATCTTGTTTTTGGACAATTTCATTTCAACCCTTCGATCGACCATGTCATGCACTTGAGCAGTGAAGGCAGCTCTCCACTCACGTTTTTTGGCTAGTTGCTTTTCCTTCCTGAGAAATGTAGCCTCGACTATTATTCTATTGTTTGACAAGGAAGCTTGATCTTCTAACCAAGGATATCTGGCGTGCCAAAGTGGTTCCTTGCTGAGGCGGTCATCTATGACATAGGTGACGACTCTTCTTACTGCTTTAAGTTCCCACTCTTCAGCAAGAGTCATTCCTTTTGCCAAGCAGCTTGCAGTTTTCGCAGCGTCAACTGCCGCATTTTGGCTCGCACGCTGCGCCAACACTGTCTCACTTCCTCCACCCTAGGATGTCCTGGATGGTGGTTTAATTACCTGACTCTTGGAGTTTGATGCCATACTGTCTATTTGGTGGAAGTTGCTCTAGGACTGAGGTGGTGAGCTCCACGTACTTTTCAACAGCCGTTCTCATTGACGTTTTTGCTGTTCAGTTAACACAGCTACTTTCCTAAGTGTTCAGCTTCGCCTCCAGTTCTGCAATGAGTCCTGCCTCCACATCATCGTTGGTTTCCATGACTTTCTCGGCTTCTATTGTGAGTTTATCGAAACTGACTCTGAGCTCCTCTTCACATATGCTTTCATAGGTCCTGGTAATACTGTTGGACAGATGAGAAAATAATCTTTTTGCTGTCGTTCGCTCTGCCTTGAGTTGTTCAGCTGATTGATCAGCAATGTTCGATTTCTTCTGCAAGCTGTTCACAGGTGAGAAGGTAAGTAGACCTTTCTAATGATGCTTTGACGTTGTTTTATCTTAACTTGATTTTCTTCCTTTTTTAGGATTCCAGGTTATTGCTCCTGCTGTTCCAGCTCAAAGCTCCCAGATCTCTGTTTTCTTGTCCTGTAGTTTCCCGGTCGAGTTCTGTTTTGCACTGTCAACCAATATGTTTCACTGTCAAGTCGGAGTTCTTGTTAACCCATACAAACAAGCTGGATAAACTCAGCAGGTCGAGCAGCATCCGTTGAAAGGAAAAGTCAACGTTTCGGGCCGAGACACTTCGTCAGGACTACAGCAGGACGGGGCAAGGGGCATATGAAGAAGGTGGGGGGTGTGTGGAATGTGTCCGGTGAAAAATCAATCAGAGGAAAGATCAAGGGGTGGGGGAGGGAAAGCAAGGAGTGGAAACGTTGACAGCTCCTGTCAACAGATACTGCCCGACCTGCTTGAGTTCATCCAGCTTGTTTTTTTTTAGTGTCGATTTGACCACAGGATCCACAATATACTTTGTGCTAACGGAGTTCTTGTTCTACTTTGAACATGTGCATCTTCCATTGCCCGAAGGTTTTTTTTTAACCGGATTCCACTCAATGACCAAACAACTTTCCCTTTTTTTCACCTTTTATTTTTAGCAAGTGCGGCAGATTCATAGTTCAGTCAGTTCCATTAGTCATCAGTCAGCAGTCATAAGTCATAATTAATCAGCCATTAGGTGAAAATCTGGCTGCCTTTCGGACTTTGTAGAAGAATTCGGACCTGCACGACAGTTTCTCTAATGGACCGTATTGTCTACGACCGTTTTGGTTCCAAATCGGGCGAGCACTCCCGAAAGTTCGCGAGCTCTTCTTAAGCCTCGCACCGTTTCCGAAGAGTGCCCGCGCGCGATAATCGTCGTGGCAAAGTTAGCGCTAACCCAAACGCAGTGACAGCACTTCTCTTTTCCATGAAACAGTCTCCAGTTATTTAAAATTCGGCAACTTACGGCAGATTCCAACGCTGCTCCCGTATTTCCTCAGTGATGCTGCGAGGACTCCTCCTCACCAAATGTCCCGGTCAGAGGGAGTACTCAGGCAGTTGGTTCCGTCCGGTCTTTCAGTGAATTCTTGCTATTATTTTAAAATTTTATTTTCTTTTGCCTCTAGGTCCCAAGACTTTCTGGAAACTCAAGTTTGACTTGACATAAATATTGCGTCTGCAAGCACCACTGAAGATCCTCTCAGTATTCCAAGTTTCCCAGCTCAACAGGTTACTTCCTCTCCCCTCGTCCCAGTCACCCCACCTCCCCCTCCTCACCATTTGTTAGTCCCCATTTGTCTATACTGTACGGCGCCTCCTGGCATCTCGCTTGGTAGGCGGTAAGGTCCAGTAGCTTTTGGATTGGGAAGGGCATGGCCCAGAAGAACGTATTTGGATCCCAGCGAATTACAGCTTGACAAGTCGCTGATCCGGTACTTCCAGCGGACACAGGTCTGTGGCGTCTCAGGTGGTGCGCATTGAGAAGGGGTACCTGACACAGCGATGGATCCGGCAGCGCAGTAAATACGGCAATTGCGCTTGTGAATTTGTACGGGTCAGGAGATTGTTATTTAACCGTGATAGTATTTAACTCCATTCATGTAGCGACATGGAGAGTGCATAGCAACGCTTCGCTGCTGTTTTGCTTCCGGCCTTCGCTGAGCTATTGGACTTTCAAATGAACTAACTCTGAAGACTAGCGGCATTCGTTTAATGTTTAGATGTTCTCTTCTGCGGCAGTGTAGGCTTCCTTTTCCATTTGAGAGTTGCAGTTAACGGCCGTGTTCGGACCTGAAAATATTGGTTTATATTCCCTGTAACAGCATGCAGCTGCCTAGCACTCTGAAAATTAAAATAAATGATGCCCACCAAGCACGATAAGGCTATAAGAAGGTAGCAAAGCGTTTTCCGGTAGCCATTTCCACAGTTCATAATGTCATTAAGAAATTGGCGTTAAGAACAGTTAAGAATTTAATTAAGAACAGGAACGATGGTGGTCAAGTTCAGGCCTCGAAGACCAAGGAAACCTTCTGAGGGACCTGCTTGTAGGATTGCTAGAAAGGCAAATCAAAACCCCCGCTTGACTGCAAAAGACCATCGGGAAGAATTAGCAGTCTGTAGTGGTGGTGCACTGTTCTACTGTGCAGCGACACCTGCAGAAATATGACCTTCATGGAAGAATCATCAGAAGAAAGCCTTTGCCTACGCCTTCTCCACAAAATACAAAGTCCGAAGTTTGCAAAGGAGCATCTAAACATGTCTGATGCATTTTGGAAACAATCCCTGTGTACTGATGAAGTTAAAATAGATATTTCTGGCCGCAATGAGCAAAGTTATATTTGGAGAAATTCATGAAAGGTACACCTCTCCAACTATCAACCACAGGCTTGGATCGAACATGTGTTGCAGGCAGTGGCACGGGGAACATTGTACTAGTCGAAGGAAGAATGAATTCAATTTAAATACCAGCAATTTCTGGAAGCAAACTTCACACATGAAGATGAAGAATAAAAGAGGATGGCTTCTGCAACGATAATGGTCGTGAACACACCTCAAAATCCTCAAAGGACTCCTTCAAGAGACGGATGCTGAAGTTTTGCCATGGCTCTGGCAATCCCTCGACATAAACATAATCGAAATTCTGTACATAGTCCTCAAAAGCGCAGTGCATTCAAGACGGCCCAAGAATCTCACAGACCGAGAAGGACTTTACAAGGAAGAATGGGCAAAAATCCGCCGAACAAGAACTGAAAGACTCATAGCTGGCTACAGAAAGCGATTACAAGCTGTGATTCTTGCCAAAGGGGCTGTTGCTAAGTACTGACAATGGCGACGACCCCAATGCCAAGCTGGTTGGTTCCTTAGACCTTCTCTTGACAACATCGGTGGCGTGGAGAGGGGAGACTTGCAGTATGGAAAACTACCGGTCTTCCATATAATCTTGCCCAGCTTTGCGCCGTGGAAACTTTCCAATGCCCAAATTCATGCTCTCACGAGACTAACGGAGGCATACACACATTAACTACAGTCCGTACAGGGTGCACAAACTTTTGCTCCGTATCCTTTACGTTTTTGTTATTTTGGATTTGTAAAAGATGGAAATAAAAAAAAGCAATCTGACTTAAAATATGATAGAAATGTGTCTTCATTAACACTATGCCCTTTGAAAATCAGGCGATATTTTACTCGATTAGCTATTCATAGTAATAGAAATTTTAACCAGGAATGCCTCAACCTCTGCATGCCACTGTTACGGGAGAAGAAAAAAACAACTGTTAGTATCCTGTTTAATATTGCTGGCTTCTCTGCCCTGTTACTGCCCCGTGGGTATCTTGTGACTGTCACATGACCATGATGTAGCTGAGGCTCTGCTGGGCATGATGTACTGGTCGTGTGATGCAGGAGTGATGTAATTTTCCCGCCAGTGAGAGGTCATGTCATAGCCTCTATCAACAGGTATGAAAGGAAACCCGCTCCCTGTGACGCAGTTCAGTTCGTGGCTTAATTCATCAGTGACTCCGGTTTCCGGCGTATTTGATTTCGTGACGCAGATTCCTTTTAAATTGTAGTAAGGATCGTTGTGCGGGCAGTTCGCTAAATCGCAGTCTGTTATATTCCAGTTGGTGAGTAAAGTATTTATTGAAGTTCAGGAAGATGAAGGATCGAGTAATGTTGGTGTCAGCGGTAATACGGGATCGAACTTATTTGACATTCATTCAGAAGATGATAATCTGCACTCACGATGGTCCCTTCTGTAAGAGCAGAAAAGACTGGTGCTGTGAGTTACTCGCCAAAAGGAAAAGGTCAGTCCATTTAAGCCCTTTTAATTCCTTCATCTTAAATTCTTCGGGCAAAGCATATTTAAGCTGGGATCAGCAGTAACGCCACGCCGTAAGAGAATTTATTACCTCAAGGAAAGTCTCCTAATTGACTGTGTAAATCATTTGGACTTTTGCACTACTACTTTTAAGAACTGTCGTCGCATTTCTGGTTTTAAGGGCTGTTCGAGCTGTTGTATAGCAGCCGACTTTTGGTTAAGTTAGTCGCTTGTTTACTTCAGGGTTGATTTTGAGCAGTTTTTAATAAAAGTTTTATTTGTTATAATAAAAACCTATCTCAATTCTATATACATTGTTGTTGAATCGTAACAATTGAGGGCTCGTGGTATGTGTTCCTATTCTGAGTTTAAATGCTTGTTTAATTTTCGATCAGTGTTTTGGAAAAGGGGATACCCGATCCTTTTGTTTGATTGGCTTGTTGTGGTATTCGGCAACAATGAATATTGCCGACTTCCTGGCATCGCCAGGCACGGAGTTATTAGCAAAGGCGAAAAAGAGTGATGTATGTGAGGTTGAATCTTAAAGGTATTTCGAAGGTACAACTAAGCCTGTAATACAGAGACAATTCTCGGAGCACTATATAGGTTCGGGTGTTTTTCATAAAACAATTTTGGGCAGGTTCCCTGTGAGTAATGCAGCGATTCAATTATTCAGCAATATGTACTCTGTCGTCAACACCGGCAGTATCCTGCGCCAATCAATCTTTATATACCAGTGCTTGGTAACAGTTATCTCTTCCTATTGCCTCGTTGAGCAGCTCTGTATA
This sequence comes from Hypanus sabinus, assembly GCF_030144855.1. Taxonomy (NCBI): domain Eukaryota; kingdom Metazoa; phylum Chordata; class Chondrichthyes; order Myliobatiformes; family Dasyatidae; genus Hypanus; species Hypanus sabinus. The sequence continues at coordinate 60,233,340 of NC_082706.1, read as the reverse complement.
CCGCCCTGCTCTCGGTATTGCCCTGCAGAATTCTCGTCAAAATATATTTCTGATCATAAGTTGGAAATGCGGAGAGGGTATTGACTGTTCTCGAGCAGAGGGGCGGAGAGGAACAGAGAGTAGAGGTCAATCACATGTACCATCGAGATTCAGATAGTATAGAGGCAAAAATTCCTTTTGTGTTCGGTTGAACTGGAGAAATGAGCTGCACTATCTGTTTCCACATCAAAAGAACACGACAGACCTTGGTAAACTGAGTGTAACGCGCTAATGTAATGGTCTCTCTGTAATGTCTCACTGCTAAGAATATGCTTTCTCTGTAGCAGCCATGCTTGTGTTATGACTAGAGGTAACGGGGGTTTTGGAATATGTGCTCTCCATTGAGAGCCATGTTGTTCTTTCTTGTGGGTCTGAGAGAGGGGATTTCGCGGAATTTGGTCAGCGAGAGATGAAGAGGTAAGACGCGAGTGCGGAGAGTAGGTGGACCGTCGGATGGAGTGGTCTGGGAGCGATGGTCCATTGGTCATCCACGCTCAGGGGTAGTCGATCGGGAACAAATGGACGAATTGATGTGCTCCAAGCTGCACAGAAGATTGTTCCATTAAAATGGGCCGTCTTTCTTTTTATTTTCTTTCCTAACCCTGTAGCCTGATTAACATTTATGAAGTTCAATCGATTAATTGCATTTGTTGTGCTGTCTGATATTTTTGCGTTTCCGATTTGTACCGGAGAACACATCACGTAGCATCCACAAAACGGGATTTCTCCGTTTGGCTGGGCCAGAGGCTGTCTTCTCCTGGACAAACGCGTTCTGGCCGAACTTGAGCGTTTCAATTGTGGGCGTGTCGTTCCGGAACTGATTGTGTTAGATGTTGTGTGATTGCCCTTAGCATCGAACCAGTGGCTTGTGTGTTTAAGTCTGTGCTGGTATGGTCGTTGCCGGTGTGGAGAGGTGGTGTGCCTCTGAAGGGTTATCGGTAATGGCTCCATGCGTATTGAGTGGGGTAGATCATCATTGTTGTGATGTGTAATTTTGATAAAATGGTCTGTTCAGAACTTGTTTCAGTTCAGATGACCGCTGATGTAACGGCGGTGTAACTGCCCGCTTCTATCGGTGGTTCCTAGTGAGGCAGAGACATGGACTAACCCTACTGTCGGGGGTGGGGGGGGGGGGTGAGTGGCGAAGAAGTAGAATGTCGCGGAATGCGCGGAGTCACAAGTGCTCAAGTCACAAGTCACAAGTCCTCCTGCACCTGGGCAGGAGGAGGGGGAAGACTTCAAAGACAGTGTTCTATAGTTTCTAAGCAGTGAGGTTATGTGATTGTTTTGGAGAGTATTCCGAGAGAATTGGGCTTGGATTTGCATTAGCGACGGTACGAACGTGATTTGGATGTGACGGTATTGGCGAGTGTGCAGAGGGGCTGTAGTTCTGAATGTATTAAAGAGGGTAGAGTGTGGATTGGGGTGAGTTTGTATTTGGGAAGTTACAGAATAGTTTGGGGTGCGTTGTGTTGGAGGAAATTCAGTCGGAAATGGGATGTGATTATATTAGAGAAGGCGCAGAGGGGATAAGGGCATCTTTGCATTGGGAAATGGAAGAGGGGTTTGGGGAAATTTACAGCAGGCGATGCCGAGACGATTGGAAGTGGTATTGCATTTGGAGTGCTACCATGTTCAGATATGGCCCAAGTGCGGAGTGAGAGACATTGAAGCGGGTCGGTTGTCCACAGACTTTAACTTGAACAGTGTTAAAGGAAATATAAAGCAATGTACGCTGGACCAAACACGGCCATTAACTGAAACTCTCAGATGGAAAACGACGCCTGTACTGAGGCTGAAACGAACATCTAAACATGAAACTAATGTCGTTAGTCTTCAGAGTCAGTTGGTTTGAAAGTTCTATAGCTCAGGGAAGGCAGAATGCAAAAAAAAAAAAAAAAAAAACAGCAAAGTGTTGCTATGCTCTGGCCAAGTCCCGACGCTTAGACGACAAGAATGGAGTTAAATACTATCACGATTAAATAATAAACACTTGACCCGTACAAATTCATAAGCGCAATTGCCGTATCTACTGCGCTGCCAAATCCATGGCTGTGACACTGCCCCCTTCCCTTGGGGCAGCCCCTGAGGCGCCGGAGACCTGTGTCCGCTGGAAGTCCCGGATCAGCGAGTTGTTCAAGATGTCCTTCGCTGGGATCCAAGTATGGACTTCTGGGCCGTAGACTTCCCAGTCTCCAAGGTACTGGACCTTGCCACGTACCCGGCAAGATGCCAGGAGGCACGGCAGTGTATAAACAATGGGGGACCACAAGGCGGGGAGGAGTGGGAGGTGAGGTGTCTAGGGCGAGGGGAGAGGTAGTAATCGGCTTAAGCTGGGAAACCTGGAATACTGGGTATATCCTCAGTGGTGCTGACAGATGCAATCTATAGGGCACCTTGTTGACAGCCTTTTCCACTACAAACGGTGCTACGTAATGCGGCGAAGGCAGCCTTCTGAAAACACGTCCAAAGTCCTGTGTGCCCTGAACTGGGAAAGAATGCATGAAATGCCACCTCGGTCATACTGAAGTGGAACGTGGTTTACTGCGGTACTTCCTGGAATTTTCTGAGTAAACAGGAGACTGGTTGATGATAAATGCCGAGGGTATGGGAGGACTGCCTACCTTAAGATTTTAGACTTTTTAAATATGTTTGACCAATGCCGTGATCAGATAATTAGAAGGTGTTTTTGTCGTTCATTAGATAAGTGCTGTTTCTTCCAGAAATAGGAAGCTGTTGTGATGTGAAATGCTGCTCTTTATTTTACGAGAATAAACAATGGTTGTTCAGTGAAATTACAATATATATCCCTTCTCCAACAGGACGCCGTCTGAATTTACAGAATATTCATATCTATGATCCATGATCTAATATCCATGATCTAGGCTATGTGTGAGTGACAATTCTGCTGTCAAAAGAGGGCCGAATGAACTGATCGGTTCAGTGCAATTTCTATTCAGTTACCCTATATATATCATGTTTTTACAACACACACAAAATGCTGGTGGAACACATCAGGCCAGGCAGCATCTATAGGAAAAAACAGTGTCGTCGTTTCGGTCCGAGACCCTTCATCAGGACTAACTTAAAGAAATCTCTTACTATCTTTTCTTTCAGTTAGTCCTGACGAAGGGTATCAGCCCGAAACGCCGACAGAGCTTTTTCTATAGATGCTGCCTGGCCTGCTGCGTTTCACCAGCATTTTGTGTGAGTTGCTTGAATTTCCAACATCTGCAGACTTCCTCCTCTTTGTCATGCGTTTTACAGATGTGTCTTGAGAGCTGACGTGTGGCGTCAAGTTACTGTGAGTCGGAGAAATGCTCGACCAATTTTAATATCTCACTTAAATGTCTGGTTTGGGAAGATATGTAGGCGCAAAGTTTCGTATACTTCATGAGATAAAAGTAACATAGTGAAAAAGAGCTTGGCTTCTGTGGCTGGAATCTAATCGTGTCTGCGCCCATTACGTGCAAGATGAAAGGATAACCAGATCTGCGTAGTTGGCTTCAGCAATTGTATTTTAATAGTTTCATTATTTTATTTTAACTACGCCTCTACACAATAGTTCAACAAATCTAAACATATTGATGACAGCAATCTTGTCTGTTCATTTGTATTTTTGAAGACAAACACACTGCTTATATAAAACCAATTGTCCGCATGAACTCGAAATGCAAAATCAGTGTCTTAGAAATCTTGTGCAAAGTACTTTAACATTCTATGGAAACGCAGTGTGTAAAGACTTATTTCGAGATTGCTTCTGAATTATTCAAATCTATCTCCCAAAAATGCTATATTTATAATCCTTATTTAAATCAACATTAATCGTTAATTTCCATGATGGCCAATTTTCTCTGAACTTGAGAAACTCGTAACCAGATTCGAGACCATCACATTAGCAACAAGTTATCGTGGATATCACCTGACCTGCGGGGGAAAAATAATTTTAAAAGTTATGTAGGAAAGACAACACAAAGAACAATGCTTCCAGTTTCCTTCCCCTGGAAACTTCGCAAACAACTGAAAAGCTTAATATAATCTGGCAGCACAGTCACCAATTACTTCTACATAGACATCAATTTTGCTACATCTGTTTGCATGGCTAGGGCTTGATAGATGTCCCTAATGCACCTAGCTCTATCACCGCCTGCAGCATGGTGTTCGACGCACCCACCACTCTGAAAAATCTTCTTTCCTCTGACACACACAATTATACTTAATTCCAATCACTTTAAAGTAATGCCCTTTTACCTTGTTCATTTCCGCAATGGGATTATGTCTCTGGGTATGGATTCTATCAACGCCCTTCATCATCAGGTATACCTCACCCGTCACCCTCCTTTGTTCCAAAAAGGAAAGTTCTATCTCGGTTATCTTCATACGACATACACTTAAGTCCAGACATTCAGTCTATACCATCACTAAATCTATCAATCCTTCCTTTAATAAACTTCTACCAATAACATCTGCAATGCTCTGTTGTTTGACCAAGTTTCCCATCCAAGCTAAGAGAATGCTAATGGTCAAGTAGATACCTTTAAGAATTAATATATTTACGGTGGAATCGAAGAGGAAATCTGCAGCATTCAGATTACAGCAATGCCCTGAAATACGTCAACACTACGATTTAACATGCTGACAGGAAGGAATTTTCAAAGAAAACTTGGTGAATGTATGAACAGAACTGAGAGAACCGGTACATTTCCCTTCCACGAAAAGATTATCAAAATGAACAAACAATCCTAATGCTTCTTAATGCGTTTCGACTCTTGCTGTAATTGATAGTTATCTGAGGGAGAGAGTGCAGTCTGTAAAAATATTGAGACTAATAAGTATTTTATTTGAAACTTGCAAACTCTGTCATTGAGAAAGATTGTGCAACCTTCTCGTTTGAAGGTCTGAATAAATAATACTAAACATAATTCGTATTTTGTGATTATTCCGCTGGAGTGATTTTAATTGTACGATAACACAATTTATATAAATAGTTTACCTGAATTGTTTGTTCTGTGGACTGTCACTGATGTGACAAAGCAGGTGATATGATTAATTGTCCGAGCCTCCTGTATAAGAGCTTGCAAAGAAATCAACAGTTGATATCGGCAGTTGGATGATTTTCAACTGATAACCATCTCACACATAAAATGGGATATCCAGCAATTTACTACATCGCGAGTATTTACTATCCTGTACTAGCAGTGATTGGTATCCCAGGTAAGTAACTGAATTCGGCTACTGCTGTATGTTTGTGTTTTGTTCTTGTAACATTCGTTACAAATAGTGCCTTATCTGATGTGCGTGTTAAGCCTGGTCAGGTTTAAGTATATATTTCATTTTATTATTTGATTTTTCTCTGAAATTGTTTCTGATGTAAGATCGAGTGAGTGTTAATATTTATACATTTCTTGCATTTACTTCATTCGACCTTCCAACTGGACCAGCATGCAGTGTTTTAAATTTGAATCTACATCGATGTAAAACTGAGACGTATGCAAAAATTAAATCAAAGTCTTTATCGTCGCTGCAGCTCTCTCTGCGAGCTCCGTTGTTTTTCAGCAACATGCATTATATCCATCTCCGTCTTAATGCAACTATTTATTTATCAGTATGCGTTTGAAATTGCCACTAGGAAAGTGAAAATACTCTTTCATTTGATTGTGTCCTCCTCGTTTGCTGGTTTAAATTAAGTTATGATTAGAAAAGTTTTATTTTATTTCTTCCATCCCTCTCACACCATGAGGGTGTGCACATCTGTTTGTTGCATCTCCGTTGCTATGAACAAGATTCAAGTTTATTTGCCACCTGTATACCGAAGTATAAGTTTAGCACAGCCGTCCCGCCAATTCAAAATTTTATCTGTTAACAAACAGTCTCCCTCATCCATTTTATTCCCGTAATATATAAAATCTCCAGCATTCTTAGCTCTCTATATAAAGGGTCGATAAGCCACCCACTGGAAAACCCAAGGTCAATTGGAACGCTGTTGCTCAACTGTTACTCGGGCCCATTGTTAATCATCCCATCGAAGGACAGTCATGCAGCGAGTACAAAACAACGTTTACACTCTCCGAATGGAAGCCTCCCTGACTGGGCATAGGATCAGATATCTGAGGTTCACTCAGTCCGATTTAACACGTTTATATGCGTAGATAATAAGTACAAATGATCAGGGTTTGTGCGCATGAACCTAACTCTTCTTTGCTTCCTTGCAGTTAATTTAGTGGCGATTGTGATCCTGTCTCAGGGAAACTGCGGACTCTCTAAATGTATCTCCCGTTACCTGGTGGGAATGGCAGCATCTGATTTAATGGGTGTTATTATTTCTGTTGTCTGCTCTGAGATCAATAATATTTATAATTATTCCCGTCTTTTGCTCATTACACCGGTTTGCGCCGTGACGCTTGTCCTGAGGGTCACAGCCATGGACTGTTCGGTTTGGCTCACGGTGGCTTTCACGTTCGATCGCTGTATTGCAATCTGCAGTCAAAAGTTGCGGGAACGATACTGCACCGAGAGGACAGCGACTATTGCGATAGTAATCATGTGCATATGGAGTTGTGCAAAGGATGTCCCTTTATACTTTGCAGTAGAACCTATGCATTTCATTGACAACATTCCCTGGCGATGCATTTTGACAAACGATTTCCTTACTTTACCAGCGTGGAAAGCACACCAAATGTTTAACACTATCACTACACCTTTATTGCCGATCGGTTTGATACTGCTTTTTAACACTTTAACAGTCAGTCATATTATCGCGGCAAACAGAGTTCGCCGGGGGCTCAGAAACAGCACAGAGAAAGGGAATGATCCAGAGGCGGAGAACCGCAGAAAGTCAATAATTTTGTTGTTTGCTCTGTCTTCTAATTTCATATTGTTGTGGATCCCCTTTATTATATATACTATTAACTGGCAAGTTCAGAATTACTCTTACAAAGACAAATACTTGAATACACCGACGTATATCCTACAACAATTTGGATTCATGTTGCAGTTTCTCTCCACCTGTACCAACACATGTATCTACACTCTGTCGCAGAGGAAGTTCAGGGAGGAATTAAAGGGTGGAGTTAAACGTCTCGTTACGTTAAATGGTCGTTTCTGCGGGTAAAATGTAAATCAAATTGTAAACGTTGAAGGAAGTTGAAATCGTTCTCAATATGTTCTTTTTTATTTTTAGTCTAGTCAATATACCCTTGCAGCCAGGTGAATGAATTTAGTAGTTTCGTTTTTCCGTTTCAGTAAAGTCAGCAAAATTAATGTAATTATTTGATGAAAGTAAGAACCTTAAGGCGCTAATGTGGTCGCTGCTATGGCAGAAAGTGTATTAAAATTTGGATTAATACCTTATCTGGGTCAACGAACTAAGTAAAGCCAATATGTTTTTTCGAAGATTTTTTCAATTCTCTACTATTTCACTTGACCATTCCAGGGATTTCTGTAGATGCTACCTGGCCTGCTGCGTTCCACCGCATTTTGTGTGTGTTGCTTTAACTTCCAGCATCTGCAGATTTTCTCGTGTTTGCTTCATTTAAAGTGAGCTACGGTTATAAGAGTGCAAAATATGCGATTATTGATATTTTTCATTTAGAAAGCGCAACTTTCCTTCCATAGTGGAAGTCTAAACCTGCACGAGGCCACTGTCTGAGCCATAAATAGACTTTTAGCAGTCTCAGTGAGAGGGGATGGCATCCGAATTGCAGCTGGGGTGCGAAAGACAATGTGCCCGACCGTTTTTCGAGTAATGTTGTCAAAGTTTACAGGGAGAATCTGTGAGAATGGGGCCGAGACGAATAATACATCAGACATGATAGAAAGATGAAAATGCGTCATGTTGAAACTTCATGAAGCATTGGCGAGGCTTCTCGGAACATTTCGTGTTGCGCTGGGCCCTTTCTCTTAGAGACGATTTGCTGACACTGGAGAGGTTTCAAAGTAGGCTCGCAAACATGATTCCTGGATTGAATGACTTGTCAGATGCACAGCGTTAGATAGCTCGGGTAGTAATTCACCTGAGTTCACAAGAATAAGGCAGAGGTCACTGAAATCAATGGAATGGTGTAAGACCTTGCTGGTGAACATGAAGAAGATCTCATGATTTAACATAAGAACGAAGCACTGGCCTCAGAATACAGGGTCTTCCCTTTAGAACGGGGATGAGGAGGAATTTCGTATCTAGAGAATGGTAAATCGGTAGAATTTATTTGCAACAGAAAGTCATGGAGGCTAAGACTTTATTTGCGGTATACGAGGCAGAAGTTGATAGATTCTTGTTTGGTCAGGGTATGAAGGGATAAGGGGAGAGGGCAGGAGACTGGGGCTGAGAGGAAAATTGTATCAGCCATGATGATATGGTTGAACAGATGATTGGCCGAATGGACAAATTATGCTCCAATGTCATATGGCCCTGCTGCTGAAATTAGGTCCGGACAGAAGTAAAATTAGGTGATTCAGAAAGGATGACTGAAGTACTAAATCAGGAGGGGCAGCGTCTTGAGCAGAAGAAGAGGACTAAGTCCATATCAGAATGGAGGAGGACGGGGGATAGAATTCACTGAGAATGCTTCAGAATGTCTCATTCGGGCATCGGCGAGGTAAGTGGCTGAGTGGACTTCGATTTTTCCTTACATTTTTTTAAGGAATAGAGAGCATGTCTCTAGGGCTAGAGCTTTGCTCTGGGTGCCAGATGTGGGAAACTTGGGATACTTCCAGTCTACCAGATGGCCACATCTGTACCAAGTGTGCAGAAATGCAGCTCCTGAGGGATCAAGTAAGGGATCAGGAGCTGCGGCTTGATTACATCCAGCTTGGTGGCGAAAGTGAACATGAGACCGATAGCAGCTGCAGGGAGTCAGTCACCCGGAGGCTGTAGGAGTTAGATAAGGGGATGACTGTCAGGGAAGGGAACGGACGAGCTCAGATAGTAGAGCACACCTATGGGTATCCCTGTCAGTATTCGTTATCTCTTTTTAGATGCAGTTGATGTGGTGCGACCTGATAGAGATGGACGAGTGCGATCGCGTCTTTGAACGTTGTTACGTGGTGCAGAAGGGAGAGAAGAAGAAGTGGAATGCGGTTTTCATAGGGGATTCATTCCATAGTCAGGGGAACATACAGGACGTTCTGTCAGCCTGATAGCGATACGCGCATAGCGTGTTCCCTCCCAGTTGATAGGGTACGGGATGTCTCTGATCGGGTGCAGAGTATTCTGAAGCGAGATGGTGAATACTCAGAAGTCATGGTGGACGTTGGTATCAATGATATAGCTAGAAAAAATGAGGATGTCATGAAGTGGCAATGAAAAGAGTTGAGTAGGAAGCATACAATCAGGACCTCTGGGGTAGTAATCTCAAGATTTCTTTCAGTGCCACGTGCTAACAAGAACAGGAATAGCATGAATAGGCATATATCTGTGTGGCACAGAGCCGTGTGTAGGGGACAGCATTTCAGTTTCCTGGATCTTTGGGGCATCTTCTGGGGGGTGGTACGACCTGTAGAAAAAATGGATTTCACTTGCAGGAGATGAGGCGTAGTCGCACCTAGTGGGATGACTTGCAGGACAATAGAGGCGTGGTGCAGGTAAAACAGAAAGCAATAAATACTGGACTGAAAATGTTATATTTGAAATCATGCAGTATAGGATATAAAATGCTGCATCTTGAAATTCAGCTACAGATTGGGAAGTAGGATGTTGTGGCAAACTCTGAAACTCAGCTAACAGATGATTTCCGTTGGGAGCTGAATGCCTAAGGATATACCATGTATCGGAAAGATAGTTTCGTTGGCAGAGCGGGTGGTGAGGCCCTGTGTATAAGAAATATTATTAAATCATTTGTAAGTGGTGACATAGAATTGGAAAGTGTAGAGTCTCTGTGGTTTGAGTTGAGAAATAACAAGGGTAGGTGATGTGTGCAGTGATGTGGATGCCATAAGAGAGCGTAAGGGTAAGGAACCCGTAAGGAACAGTGATCACAGTATGATCGAGTTCCGTTTGAAGTATGAGAAGGAGAAACTAAATTTCAATGTGTTTGTATTTTAGTGGAATAAGACGAATGCCATTGAATTGCGAGAGGAACCGGCCAAAGTTGACTGTAAGGAGACACTAACAGAAAGGACAAGAGCAGCAATGGCTGGAGTTTCTGCGAAAAATGAGGGAAGTTCCAGACAAATATACTCCTTATAAGAAGGTGTTCAGCAAGAGTAATGGTCTGAGGGTAGATGAATCACCGGAAACCGATGGAATGCACCTTTGGGATTTGAATGAAGTGGATTGACAGATTGTGGAGGCAATAACATTGAACTTTCAAGTATCAATATATTTTCGATTTGTAGCAGATGACTGGAAAATTGCAAATGGTACTCCTCTATTTAGGAAGGATGGGAGGCAGTAGAAAAGAAACTATAGATCTATTAGCCTGACATCAGTGGTTAGGAATTTCTTGGAATCGATTGTTAGAGTTGTGATTATGGAGTACCTGGAGGCACATGACAAGAGGGGCCAAAATCAGCATGGTTTCCTGAAAGGAAAATCCTGCCTGACAAACCTACTCAATTCTTTCAGGGAATGATAAGCAGCGCAAATAAAGGAGATGCGGTAGACGTGGTGTACTTTGATTTTCTGAACGCCCTTGACAAGGTGCCAATTATGAGTCCTCTTAGCAAGATAAGGGCCCACGGAATTAATGAGAAGTTACCAGAGTGCGGAAGCATTGGCGTGTCTGCAGAAAACAGAGAGTGAGAAAAAAGAGATCATCGTCAGGCTAGCTGCCGGTTACCAGTAGAGTAGATGATGGGACCACATATTTTTACGATGTACGTCAGCGATTTGGACTCCGATATTAATGAATTTTTGGCTACATTTGCCGGTGACACCAAGATAGAACATAGAATATAGAACATCGAATAGTACAGCACATTACAGGCCCTTCGGCCCACAATGTTGTTTCGACCCTCAAAACCTGCCTCCCATATAACACCCCCATCTTAAATTCCTCCATATACCTGTCTAGTAATCTCTTAAATTTCAGTAGTGTATCTGCCTCCACCACTGACTCAGGCAGTGTATTCCACGCACCAACCATTCTTTGAGTGAAACACCTTTCTCTATTATCCCCCCTTGAACTTCCCTCCCCTCACCTTAAAGCTATGTCCTCTTGTACTGAGCAGTGGTGCCCTGAGGAAAAGGTGCTGGCTGTCCACTCTATTAATAGGTGGAGGAACGGGTAGAGTTCAGTGACCAGAGAGCCTGCAGAGTTACTTAGATATTTTAGGCGAAAGAGCAAAAAAGGGCAAATGAAATAGGATATTGTAAAGTGTATATTCATACATTTTGGCAGAAGACATAAACTGCGGACTATTATTTTGATGGGGAGAGAATTCAAAATGCCGAGATGCAAAGGGACTTGGGAGTCCTTGTGCAGGATAGCTTATAGGCTACCCTCCAGGCTGACTCAGTGGTGACGAAGGCTAGTGCAATGTTGGCATTCCTTTCTAGAACTTAAGTGCAGGGGAGTGATGTTGAGACTCTATAAGGCACTCATGACACCATACTTGGAGTACTGTGAGCATTTTTGTGCTCCTGATTTTTGAAAGGATATACCGACATTGGAAAGGGTTCAGAGAAGATTCAGGAGAATGATTCCAGGAAAGAAATGTTTAACATATGAGTAACGTCTTGCAGCTCTTGGGCTGTATTCTCTCGAGTACAAGAGAATGAGGGGAGATCTCATAGAACCATTCCAAATATTAAAAGGCCTGAACTGATTGTATATGGAAAAAGAGTATTTCTCTTGGTAGGGGAGTTCAGGGCAAATGGACACGAATTCAGGATTGAAGACTTACATTTTGACAGAGATGCTGAGAAATTCATTTAGTCAGAGGGTGGTAAATCTGTGGAATTTGTCGCCACGAGTAGCTGTGGGGGCCAAGTCATTGGGTGCATTTAAGGCAGGGATGGGTAGGTTCTTGATTAGGTAGGGCATCAAATGGTATGGGGAAAAGCCACGGGAATAGTGATGAATGCAGAATTGGATCAGCCAAAGATTCAGTGGCGGAACAGACTCGAGGGTACGAATTAAATTCTTCTGCTCCTTTATTTTACCCTTACCTTTATTAAATACGCTACCTATTCAGGTGGCCTGTGGGCGAACGCTGGTAGCTCAAAATCTGAATCAGGTTTGCAATCACTGGCAGATATCGCGAAATATAATGCTTACATCCAATGAATAATAGTAAAAATATAAATTCTTTTGAAGTATATGGAAAAGAGGGAATTAAATTAAAGAAACAGTGAAAAAGAGAAAGTAAATATTGAGGTTGCATCCATGGATTCGCTGTTGATTTAGAAATGTCATGACATTGTTAATTAAAGTTTTCCTTGCGGGGGTGGTCGAAGATTGCTTTTTCTCATCTTCGTTGGTTCTTCTACGAATTACCGGGCACAAGAAGAAATATGCTTCTAGAAAATCTTCGACAATTCTGTCGTCAATTCAATTTTCTAGCTCTACCTGAGTAACTTCTTCCACTTTGTAAACAAGGTGTTCATTAAATTTCCATCAAAGACTAAGACATCTCTGTAGTGAACTGAACAAGCACTTCAAGGAAAACAAATTATAACAGTTATATCATGGTGCAATGGAAATCGTTTCTCGGTGAACATATTTCCACATATTGAATACCAGTTTTCATTAATTTCGCTCATTTACACTGGAAGATGGGAATAGAGTAATGGACTCGTGCAAATATACGGCCGACACAATGGAACTTCTACACATCTAGTCCATGCCTTAACCATATAAGCTGACCACCCATTAGCCAGCATAGGGACTATAGTTCTCCAAGCCCACCACATGTTATACAGGTTACAAATGAATTAATTGTATGTCCCAATATTTTTACAACCTAAAATGTCCCTCAAATAATTAACAAGAGACGCAGAATATTAAGATTACGAAGTCGTGGAAAGCCATTTGTTTTGGCCTTTAAATTCGTTAATCCTCTCTCTGGAAGGGAAATGTTCATGTTTCTTTACTTTTAGTTTGGCTTTCTGCTACAACACTCGTCAAAGTGGATGAGAAATTCAGAAAACGATTGGCATAATTATTTCACTCTGAAGACATCACTGCATCCGTAGTGATTATGGGGACGATTTTATGAACTTACTGAAACAAATGGACAGGCTGAGTACACTAATTTCTAGCATAGACGTACACTCGGATTTTTCCACTGACTCACCAAGTCATCTCCCTTCTCACCATGGACTTATTCTGCCATTTCTTGTATTTGTATTATTTTCATTCATTGTTCACTGTATATTTTTTTTCGTTTTCTTTACAAATTTTACAAGACTCAGAACACATTAGATATTTTTTTTATATATTATGTCCGTATACAAGTAACGGGCAAAAGTGGATAGTATCCATAAGTGAAGCTGGTCGTCATCTTACCCTTACAGGAATTAAGGAACTATCTATTTAATTAAAAAGGTGGTCAACAAAAGAAATCAAGGTAAATATTGAATCAAAGAGCATATAAAGAGGCAGGACAGGAGGCAGACTGAGTGCTTCAGAATCAACTGGGAAGAAAGACAAAATATAAAGCGAACATAGAAGCTGCAAATAAATAATACAGTGATCAAGGGTAAATGCACCATCGATAAACTGATGGGCCATATTTCAACAATGAAGCTATCGTAACAGACACTTTCACTAAAGGCGGGTGAGGGTAAACTAAAGGGACTAAACGTATATGACATCAGCTCCCAGCCATTTGCTCTGGAGCATTTGAAACAAAAGGGCTGGAGAAAAGTGATAAATTACCTAAAGTTTGTCAAAGGTCAGTAAATCAAGATGTAACCGGCAATACCGCTAGACGGGAACCATAGATGTGGTGTGCTTCGATTTAGAAAGCATTTGACAATGAAAGGCTACTGTACAAGAACAGAGCTCACTGTACTGATGGGAGATGAGCTAGCAAGGATTGAAGACTGATTTTCTTACAGAGACAGAGGCAGATTAAACAGGGCTGTTTTCATTTTCAGTGGATGCAACATCAAATGTGTTCTAACGATTCGTTTTGGCCCCTCAATTAGCTACTATTAATCAGCTGGGGGACGGGACAGAGTGTGAAGGGTCGACGATTATTAACACCAGGGAAAGAGATAGAATGGGATACAGTGATAGGAACAATTAGCCTCTAAAACAGGAAATAGAGAACGTGCGTGAGTGTCAGGAAACGGTCAATAGAGCTTCATGCGTTTAAGTGTGAGGTCATGTGCAATAGTAGGATGGATCAAAAAGCAGACTTGTTTCTGTGAAGAGCGATTATAAAGTACAAAGAGATCTAAGTTTGCTTGTGAATAAAACTTTGTGCTAATAGCCAGGTGAGTGCAAGCAGGTAGAGACGGAAGTGATGTATTTTTCTTTGTTAGTGAAGGGACGAGGTGAGAAATCTGGAAGCATTCTTACATGTGAACAGGTGAGGTCACAGCTAGGAACAGTTCTAGTTACCTAACTGCAGGTTCTCGAGTCTTTACAAAAGGGATACATTAGGCCTGTTCCTGGTTTAAAGGGGGTTTCATGTCCAGAGATTCCACAGAAACTTTATCCAGGTATCGTGGACAAGTGAAGAGTGAAACTTCAGAAAGACGCAAATTCCTTAGTAGTGCTGACAGGGAAATATTCAAATGTTTCCGCCAATGGCAGAAGCTGTAATGAGCGGTTGGAGTCACAAGGTCAGTAAGTGGAAATTTAAATCGGATTTGCAGAGTTTTCAGGCAGAGTGTAGGAATGTTAAGAGTTCTCTAACTCTGGAGGCCTGATCCCTGGAATGAATTAAAGAGTATGCAGATGGAGTTTAGAAATAAAAGGCAAGTGGGGATGATGTCTAGCTGGTAGAAAATAAAGGTTGAGGCCCGGAATTGATCAGTCATTGAATGGTGGGGTAAGTGTGAAGTGACAGGTGGACAACTCACTTGCAAATCATTAGATTATAGAATAGTTCTGGAGGACTGGAAAACTGCAAATGTCACTCAAGTCTTCATAAAAGGATGTTAGCAGCAGAATGTAAAGTATAGGCCAGTTAGCATGCTTCAGCGGTTGGGAAGATGTTTGGATTGATTATTAAGAATGAGGCTCCGGGTAACAGATATACATTACAAGGTAAGCCACAGTACACATGGTTTTCATGAGGTAATCCTTGCCTGAGCGTTTTTGATGAAATAACAGGCAGAATAGATACAGAGTTATCGGTGGATTTGGTTCACTTAAGTCTTGAAAGTCTATTGACAGTACTGTATAACAGGGTGCTTAGAAAGATAACACCCCATGGTATTGCAGGAAATAATCTAGGATAGATGAAAGATTAACGGACACGCAACTAATTGAATAAAATGGGTCTTTTCTGTTCAGTTTTAGGTGACTAGTGGTGTCTCGCAGCGATCAGTGTACGGACCGTTCCCTTTCATGTTATATATCAATGATGTGGATGATAGAGTCATGGCTCTGCAGCCGATAAAAATATTGATGTTAAAGCAGGTAGTGGGAAGGAAGCAGAGAGGCTGCAGAAGGTACTAGACAGTTTTGGCGAAAGGACAAAGAGATGGCAGGTAGAATAGACTGTCGGGAAGTGTATGGTCATGCACCTTAGTAGAATAAATGAAATGAATGGCCATTGTCAAAAGATGAAATAAAAGCAACACGTTGGAGGCGCAAAGGGTCACGACAGTACTTGTGCAGTATTGTTTAAAGTTTAATTTGCAGATCAAGTCTCTAGTCAGGAAGGCAAATGCGATGTTAGCATTCATTTCAAGAGGAATTCAATTTCAAAGCATGATGTAATGCTCGGCTTTTATAAGTCGCTTTTAAGGGCGCATTTGGAGTATTGTGCATAGTTTTGTGCCCCTTGCCTTAAAAAGAATTGAGAGGTTTCAAAGGACTTTGGCGAAAATTATTAGAGGTTTGAACAGTTTCTCATATGAAGAACGTTTGATGGCTTTGGGCCTGTGTGCATTGGAATTCTGATGAATGAGGAGTGACTGCGCTGAAACCCATCGAGTGCTGAAGGATCAAGATAGAGTGGATATTGAAGGAATCTTGCTACGGTGGGGTAATCTATGATCAGAGGACACCGTCCCAGAATATATACGCGTCTTTACAGAACAGAGAACGGGAGGAATATTTTTAGCCAGAGAGTTGTGAATCAACGGAATTTGTCACCAGAGGCAGCTGCGGCGCGAGGTCCTATGTGTATTTATGACAGAGATTGGCAGATTCTTGATAGGTCAGGCATGCAGGGATTTGGGCAGAGGCAGGAGTTTAGGGCTGACGGAAAAATTGGACCAGCTATGATGAAATGACAGTGCAGATTTGATGGTCCACATGGCTTAATTCTCCTTCTGTGCCTTATGGTTGAATTGAATTTCAGTTTACTGTCATTTAGGAATCACAACTGTAATGCAATATCCCTTAAAAAAAGAAACAACATTCCTCCAGAATGATAGCCCAAAAGCACACGAGAAAACAGAGTACACCAGAAATCCACATAACGTTTGGCAGTCCCCAAATCCAGAGTCTGGGGAGGCTGCTGCACACTTATATCGCGCTACCATCTTAGGGCGTTCCGCAGAAAGCATCTCCAAAACCACCAGACAAAACAAGACTACCCAGACACGCCAAGTCAGGAGACGAACTCTACCACAAAACAAACCAACAATTAAAGCTACAAGACTTATATAAAACCACATAGGTACGACATATATTTACAACAGTGTAAACAATACTATAATTGATTAAAAGGCAGACCGTGGGCACAGTAAAAATAGTCTTATGTTGTTATGACAAACGAGAGTACGGGCACCGATTGCTGTGAATTGCATCCTTCAGAAACGTCCAACTTCAATAAGAAGACCGCACTGCCACCCTCTGTCTCCTTTCACTATGCAAAGTTTGTAAATCTGATGGTAGGCAGTTTACATTGACCATTTTGAAATCTGCTAATGGAGAGGAAGTAGCTGTTATTGAAACATCGATTGTGAGTTCAGGCTCCAGTCCCGCTTCGCAAATGTAGGAATAAAAAAGAACACGGCCTGGATGTTCCAGTGGCCTGAGAACAGACAGACAGACAGACGGACAGACAGACATAATTTACTGATCCCGAGGGAAATTGGATTTCGTTACAGTCGCACCAACCAGGAATAGTGTAGAAATCTAGCAATGCAAAATCATAAATAATTAAATAATAATAGGTAAATTGGGCCAAGTGGAAATAAGTCCAGGATCAGCCATTGGCTCAGGGTGGCTGACACATCGAGAGAGGAGCTGTAAAGTTTGATGGGCAGTGTTGCATCTTGGTGGAATGAGTCGCAGGCTGAATGTACTCCTGTGCCTAACCTGTACATTATGGGGTGGATGGGAGACATTTCCCAAGATGGCATGCAACTTGGACAGCATCCTTTTTTCAGACCGTCAGAGAGTCCAGTTCCGTCCCCACAACATCATTGGCTTTGATTCTGTTAGTGTATGCTAGCCTTAGCATGCTGCCCAACACATAATAGCACAAACATGATAGTACTGGCCACCACAGTCCTCAGCATCGTCAGGCAGATGTTAGAGGACCTCAGTCTTCTCAGAAAGTAGAGACGGTTCTGACCCTTCTTGTAGACAGCCTCAGTGTTCCTTCACCAGTCCAGTTCATTGCCAATTCGTATCCCCAGGTATTTGTAATCCTCCACCATGTCCACACTGACCCTTTGGATGGAAACAGGGATTACCGGTGCTTTAGCCCTCCTCAGGTCCACCACCAGACCCTTAGTCTTTTTCGCATTAAGCTGCAGATGATTCTGCTGACACCACGTGACAAAGTTTCTCACCGTAGCCCTGTACTCCGCCTTATCTCCTTTGCTGATGCATCCAACTATAGCAGAGTCATCAGAAAACTACTGAAGATGTCAAGACTCTGTGCAGAAGTTGAAGTCCGATGTGTAGATGGTGAAGAGAAAGGGAGACAGGACAGTCCCCTGTGGAGACCCAGTGCTGCTGACCAATCTGTCTGACACACCAGTGTTGCAAGCGCACGTACTGTGGTCTGGCAGTCAGGTAATCAATCATTCATGATACTAGGAAAGCATCCACCTGCATCACTGTCAGCTTCTCACCCAGCACAGCAGGGCGGATGGTGTAAAACGCACTGGAGAAGATAAAAACAATATGACCCCCGCAGCGCTCGCCGGCTTGTCCAAATGGGCGTAGCCATGATTCAGCAGGTAGATGATGACATCCTCAACTCCTAGTCGAGGCTGGTAGGCGAACTGGAGGGGGCGTATGTGTGCCCTAACCATAGGCTGGAGCTGCTCTAGAACAAGTTTCTCCAGGGTCTTCATGATGTGAGAGGTCAGTGCCACCGGACTGTAGACATTAGAGCCACTAGGGCGCGGCGTCTACGGTACAGGAACGAGGCAGGACGTCTTCCACAGTACAGGAACCCTCTGGAGACTCAGACTCAGGCTATGGTCAGGGTGAAATACTCCACATTGTGGGGGGGTGGGGGTGCATAGGCTTTGAGCACAATAGGGCTGACAGCATCAGGGCCTGCAGCCTTGCTTCGGTGGAGACGTATCTGCTGTCTTCTCAACTGTTCAGCTGCGAAGCCTACAGTGGTGGTTTCAGGTGAAGGAGGGGTGTAGTCATGAGAGCAGGCTGGGGGGCTGTGAAGAGGGGTAGGAGAGGAGAGTGGAGAATGTGTTGTTTGGGGACCGACAACAGATGAATCATGTGGGGGATGGCCACAGTGTCAAATCTGTTGAAGAACAGGTTAACTTGGTTGGCCCTGTCCATACTGCCTTCAGCTCCTCTGTTGCTAGTTTGTCGGAATCCAGTGATGGTCCTCATCCCACACCAGACCTCTCTCATGTTGTTCTGCTGGAGTTTCCACTCAGGCTTCCTCCTATACCGGTCTTTAGCCTCCATGATCTTGTCTTTCAGGTCCCTCTCGATTGTCCACAGATCCTCCCTATTTCCATCTCTAAACTCCCTCTTTATAGCATTCAAAATGTCCTTAATGCCCTTTGTTACCCATGGCTTGTTATTTGAATAACAAAGGACAGTTCTTGCCAGAACATTGCAGTCCACACAGAAGTTGATGTAACCAGTGATGCAGTCTGTGAGCCCATCAATGTCCTCTCCATGTGGCTCACAGAGTGCCTGCCAGGCTGTCACATCAAAGCAACCCTGGAGTGCCTCATAAGCCTCAACGGACTATTTTCTCACTGTGCTCGAGGTTGCATGTTTAATCTTCACCTGAGGCACGTAGCAGGGTTTGAGTTACACCAGGTTGTGATCTGATCTTCCTACTGCGGGGAGGGGAGAAGGAGCTGTTTGCATCCTTAACGTTAGCGTGGACTTGTCATGGCAGATTAGAGGGGGATAAGTATCTGTTTACCGAACTGGTGAAGCAGATGGACCTGGAGAGTTGATCTATGGGGGACACGGCCTTTCAGAGGAGAGCAGCAACAGCAGCAGCCAAATCTGTGGAATCGATGTGCAGCAGAAATAAGGAGAGTTTTTTTCCGGTTTATTCGTGGTGCCACATGCTGATGAGGGCAAGAATATGAGGACGAGGCAGATGGAAGTGTTGGTGAGGAGCTGATGCAGCTGGAAGCTTTCCGTGTTCAAAGTATTGGGATTTTTGCTCGGGAAGAGGCGACCTGTAGAATTTGAACACGCTGGGCATGAATTAGCAGGTTCAAATACGTCCCACGAGTAGATTTGTTAATGTAGCTCAGGGGATTTAAATGAACCTGTTAGTGGGTTGCTATCCATTGCAATGGTGTGGAAGATAGGGAATTATTGCAAACATGAATATTAAAGTTAGCATGATCAGCATGCCGGAGAGGCAGGGGTGAGGAAAGTCTTAGAGACTAAACTGTCTTTCCTTTATTTATTTTAATGCAAGGAACCTGACTACCTATTGAAAGTTCCATTTATCAATCCATATACCCATCTAACTTGTAAGGTAGCACTTCGTAGTTCTTGCACTGTATTGCTGCCAACAAACATCAAATTTCACATCAGTTAGTCATAACAAACCAGATTCTAATTCTGGACTGATTGCTTCTTTTCATGTTATATGTCAATGATTTTGATGAAGGAGACATGGCTTTACAGCTGATGATCACAAAGCAAGTAGTGGAAAGGAAGCGGGGGGGGGGGGGTGTCTGCAGAAGGAGTTAGTCAGATTGCGGGAATGAGCGAACAGTTGGCAAATAGAATACAGTGCCGGGAAGTGTATGGTCATGCAGTTTGAGAGAAAAACTGAAAGAAGAGTTTTATTTGAAGATAAAATACAACAAAACTGAGTTGAAAAGGCACACGAAACCACTTGTGCCGGATTCCCTAAAGTTTAAGTTACAGGTCAGGTCTCCAGTGAGGAAGGCAAATGAGATGTTAGTATTCATTTCAAGAGGAATAGATTGCAAAAACAATAATGCAATGTTGAGCTTTTATAAAGCATTCGTGAAGCCTCACCATTCAATAGGTTCCAAAGAAGTCACTTTTCATTCTTCAGAAAATCAGTGAACACGTGCTCAAAACCATCCAGAACTCTTCATATGACAAGCCGTCCGTTCTGGCACCATTTTTATACAACCTCCTTTGATCCATCTCCATCCTTGTATTGTGAGTATTGTGAACTGTCATGGACCCCTTACCTGAGAACAATAGAAACATCGAAAGCCTACAGTGCAAAGCAGGCACTTCGGCCCACAAAGCTGTGACGAACAAGTCCTTGCTATACAAACTGCATCGGTTTACCCATCGTTCTTTATTTTTCTAAGCCATACACCTATCGAGGAGCCTCAGATAGACAGTGACGTAAGTGGCTCCACAATCCTTTGCCGGCAGCAGATTCCACGCACTCAGCACTCTGCGTAAATAAAAGAAAAATAAATAAACAGATAAATAAATAGATAAATAAATAAATAAATCTTACTCGACTTAGCTATTTCATCCAGGGGAAAAGCCTTTGACCATCAAATCGATCAATGACTCCCATCATCCTATACATCTCTTCCAGGTCACTTCTCATACTCCGTCGCTCCAAGGTGAAAAGGCCGAGTTCACTCAACCTATTCACATAAGGCATGCTCCCCAATCCAGGCAGCATTCTTGTAAATCTCCTCTGCACCCGTTCTATGGGTTCCACATCCTTCCTGGAGTGTGTCAACGGGGACTGAGCACAGTACACCAAGTGGAGTCTGACCAGCAGCCTATATAGCTGCCACATTCCCTCTCGGCTCCTAAACTCAATCCCAAGACTGATGAAGCCCAATGCATCGCATGTCCTCTTAACCAAAGAGTCAACCTGAGCAGCAGCTTTCACTTTCCTATGGACTCGGACACTATGATCCCTCTGATCCTCCACACTTCCAAGAGTCTTACCACCAATACTATATTCTGCCATTGTATTTGACAAACCAAAATGAACCACCACACTTATCTGGGTTGAAATCCGTCTTCCACTTCTCAGCCCAGTTTTGTATCATGTTGATGGCCCGCTGTAACCTCTGACAGCACCTCCACACGGTCCACAGCATCCCAACCTCTGTGTCATCAGCAAATTTCCTTGCCCATCCCTCTACTTCCTCGTCTAGTTCATTTATAAATATCACGAAGAGTAGGAGGTCCCAGAGCAGATCTCTGAGGCATAACACTGCTCACCGACCTCCATGGAGAACATGACCCGTCTACAACCATTCTTTACGTACAGTGGGCAAGACAATTCGGGATCCATAACGGAAGATTTCCTTGGATCCCATGCCTCCTTATATTCTCAATAAGCCTTGCATAGGATACCTTGGAAAGGATGGAGAATGTTCAAAGGAGGTCGTATAAAAATGGTTCCAGATTGGACGGTTTGTCATACGAAGAGTTCTTGATAGTTTTGAGCCTGTGTTCGCTGATTTTCCGAAGAATGAAACGTGACTTCTTTGAAACCTATCGAATGGTGAAAGACAGTGATAGAGAGGATGTCGAAAGGATATTTTCTATGATGGAAGATTCTATGACCAAATAACACCGTCTCAGAATAGAGGCGACTTTTTTAGAACAGAGATGAAGAGGAATTGTGGAGGGTTTAAACTAAATTTGCCGGGGGATGGGAACCGGATTGCCGAGCAGATAGTGGGGGGGGGGGGGTGTTGGAAATAAATGATGTTAAAAGTTCATGCAAAGTCAGACATAGAAGGGTTATATATGATGGTAATAATCTTCTAAGTTGTGTCTATTTCAATGCAAGGAGTATTGTGGGGAAGGCAGACGAGCTGAAAGCGTGGATTCACCCATGGAAATATAACGTTATAGCCATTGGTGAAACTTGGCTACGAGGGGCAGGGCTGGCAGCTTAATGTTCCAGTGTTCCGATGTTTCAGACGTGACCGAGGTAGAGGGATGCAGGGTGGAGGGCGGTGGCATTGTTAGTCAGGGAAAAATGTTACAGCAGTGCTCAGGCAGGACTGACTAGAGGATGTCTCCCGACGCCAAATAGGTGGAGCTGAGAAACAGGAAAGGAATGACCACATTAATGTGGTTGTATTACAGACCATCCAATAGTCAGCAATAATGAGAGGAGCAAATCTCTAGAGAGATAGCAGACGACGGCAGGAGACATAAAATTGTGTCAGCAGGGGATTTTGATTTTCCACATATTGATTGGGACTCCCATACTGTTAAAGGTCTGGACGAGTTAGAGTTTGTAAAATGTATTCAGGAAAGTGTTCTAAATCAATATACAAAGGCACCAGCTAGAAAGGGTGCAATATTAGATATCCTATTAGGAAACGAGCTAGGACAGGTGACAGAAGTGTGTGTAGGGGAAAACATTTTGTCCAGTGATCATAACCCCATTAGTTTGAACTTGAGCATGGATAAAGATAGATCTGGTTCTCGGGTTGAGATTCTAAACTAGAAAAAAGGCTAAATTGGAATAATTGAGAAGGGTTCCAAAAATGTGGATTGGGACAGGTTGTTTGTGGCAAGGATGTGATTGGGAAGTGGGACACTTTCAACGGAGAAATTTTGAGAGTTCAGAGTTTCTAAGTTCCTGTCAGAATTAAAGGCAAATTGAATAAGAATAAGGAACCTTGGTTTTCGAGAGCTATTGAAAATCTTATAACGAAGAAGAGAGAGACTTATGGCAGGTACAGGTAACAAGGAGCAAATAAGGTGCTTGAGGAGTATAAAATGTGCAAGAAAATATTAAGAAACAAATCAGGAGGGTTAAAAGAAGACATCATGTTGCTTTGGTAGTCAAAGTGAAGGATAATCCTGAGAGATTCAACAGGTATGTTAATAGCAGAAGGAAAGTAAGGGATAAACATTGGTTGGTTCTCTTGAGATCAGAGTGTTCGGCTACGTATGGAACCAAAAGCAATGGGGGAGATCTTGTTCTTTGCATATGTATTTACTCAGGAATCTGGCAAGGAGTCTATGGAAATAAGGCAAACAAGTAGTTAGATCATGGATACAAAACAGATTGAAAAGGAGGAGGTGCTTGCTGTCTTGAGGCAAATAGTGTAGATAAATCCCAAGGACCTGATAGGGTATTCCATAGTAACGAGAGGGAGGCTAGTGTTGAAATTGCAGGGGCCCTGACAGATATATATATATATAATGTCGGCATTCACGGGTGAGGTGCCGGAGGATTAGAGGATAGCTCATGTTTCCCGCTGTTTAAAAGAGGCTCTAAAGGTAATCCGAGAAAACGTAGGCCCGGAAGTTTGACATCAGTTGTAGGTAAATTATTGGAAGGAGTATTATGAGACAGGATCTACAACACTTTCGATAGACAGGGACATTTAGGTAGATTCAACATGGCTTTGTGCGTGGTACGTCATGTTTAACCAATCCAGTAGTGTTTTTCGAGGAGGTTTGCAGGAATGTAGATAAAGGGAAGGCGGTGGATGTTGTCTACATGGACTTCCGTAAGGCATTTGACAAGTTCCCACATGGGAGGTTAGTTGGGAAGATTCAGTCGTTAGGTATACATGGTGAAGTAATAAATTGGATTAGACATTGGCTCAATGGGCGAAGCCAGAGAGTGGTAGTGGAGGATTGCTTCTCAGAATGGAGACCTGTGACTGGTGGCGTGCCACAATGATTAGAGCCGGGTCCGTTGTTATTGGTCATCTATATCAATAAATTGGATGATAATGTGTTAAATTGTATCAACAAATTTGCTGATGATACAAAGACTGGAGGTGTAATGGACAGTGAGGAAGATTTTCAAATGTTGCGGAGGGATTTGGACCAGCTGGAAAATGGGCTGAAAAATAGCAAATGGAGTTTAATGCGGTCAATTGTGAGGTATTGCACTTCGGAAGGTCAAACCAAGGTAGAGCATACAAGGTAAATGGTAAGATACTGAGGAGTGCAGTAGAACAGAGGGATCTGGGAATACAGGGCATAATTCCCTAAAAGTGGCGTCACAGGTAAATAGGGTAGTAAATAGAGCTTTTTGTGCATTGACCTTTATAAATCAAAGTATTGAAGATAAGAGATGGAATGCTATGGTGAGGTTGTATAAGACTTTGGTATGGCCACATTTGGAACATTGTCTGCTGTTTCAGTCAACTAATTATAGGATGGCTATTAACAAGATTGAAAGAGTGCAGAGAAGGTTTACAGGGATGTTGCCAGGACTTGAGAAACTGAGTTACAAATAAAAGTTGAAAAGGTTAGGCCATTATTCTATGGAGTGTAGAAGAATGAGGAGAGAACTAATAGAGGTGTATCAAATTATGAAGGATATAGATAGAGTGAGTGCAATCAAGTCAAGTCAACTCACATTTATTGTCATTTCGACCATTACTGCTGGTACAGTACATTGTAAAAAAAACAACGTTTTTATGGGCCATGATGTTACTTGATATATTACCAAAACGAGACTGAACTACGTAAAAAAAAACAAACAGCACAGAGAAAAATATAACACACAACAACTACACTAGACCACAGACCTCCCCAGGACTGAATAAAGTGCACAAAACAGTGCAGGCATTACAATAATGAATAAACTGGACAATAGGGAAAGGTGTCAGGGCAGGCTTTGGGTATCGAGGAGAATGGCAGCTTGGGGGAAGAAACTGTTGCATAGTCTGGTCGTGAGAGCACAAATGCTTCGGTGCCTTCTCCCAGACGGCAGGAGTGTGAAGAGTTTGTATGAGGTGTGGGTGGGATCCTTTATAATTCTGTTTGCTTTGTGGATGCAGCGTGTAGTATAGATGTCCGTGATGGCGTGAAGAGAGACCCCGATGATCTTCTCATCTGACTTCATTATCCACTATAGGGTCTTTTGATCCGAAAAGGTGCAATTCCCGAACCAGGCAGTGATGCAGCTGCACGGGATACTCTCAATACAACCCCTGTAGAATGTGATGAAGATCGGGTGGGTGGGAGATGGGCTTTACTCAGACTTCGCAGAAAGTAGAGACGGTGCTGGACTTCCTTTGCTATGGAGCTGGTGTTGAGGGACCAGGCGAGATTCTCCGCCAGGTGAGCACCAAGAAATTTGGTGCTTTTTACGATCTCTACCGAGGAGCCGTCGATGTTTTGCGGGGAGTGGTCGCTCTGTGCCCTCCTGAAGTCAACAACCATCTCTTTTGTTTTTTTCACATTCAGAGACAGGTTGTTGGCTCTGCACCAGTCCCTTAGCCGCTGCGTTTCCTCTCTGTAAGCTGACTCGTCGTTCTTGCTAATGAGAACAACCACGGTCGTGTCATCGGCGAACTTGATGATATTGTTCGAGCTGTGTGTTGCAGCACAGTCGTGGGTCAGCAGAGTGAACAACAGTGAACTGAGCAGTCAGCCCTGGGAAGCCCCCGTGCTCAGTGTGATGGTGCTGTATATGCCGCTCCCGATCCGGAGTGACTGTCGTCCCCCAGTCAGGAAGTGTAGGATCCAGTTGCAGAGGGAGGTGTGCAGTCCCAGTAGGCTCAGCTTTCCAATCAGTATCTGAGGGATGACTGTGCTAAATGCTGATCTGACGTATATGAACAGCATCCGAACGTATGTGTCTTTTTTGTCCAGGTGGTATAAGGCAATGTCGATTGTAATGTCAATGGCGTCATCTGTTGAGTGGTTAGGACGGTACGCAAAATGCAGGGGGTCCAGTGAGGGTGGCAGCAGGTTCTTGATATGCCTTATGACGAACCTCTTGAAACACTTCATGATGATGGATGTGAGTGCTACGGGACAGTAGTCATTTAGGCAGGGCAATGAAGACTTCTTCAGCACAGGGACGATGGAGGCGGCCTGGAAAGGCGTCGCGATGGAAAAGCAGGCTTTTTCCGGTGAGGCTGGGGGAGAAAAAAGAGAGAGGTCGTGGGTGGATAAAGATTAAAGGGAACATTAGGCGCAACTTCTTTACACAGAGTGGTAGCAGTGTGGTATGAACTGCCGGTTGAATTGGTGAATGCAGGCTCACTTTTAACCCTAATGCAAGAAAACATTTGGAAAGGAATATGGATTGGGGGGCGCGTATGGTGCTATATGGTCTGGGTGCAGGTCAGTGTGACTAGGCAGAAAAATGGTTCGGCACAACTAAAAAGGGCCGAAAGTTCCTGTTTCTGTGCTGTAATGCACTATCGTTCTATGGTTCTATGGAATATCTTTCGCCAGAGAGTGCTGATGTGAATCAATGGAATTTGCTGCCACAGGCAGCTGTGGGCGCGAACTCCAATGTACATTTAATACAGAGATTAGTAGATTCTTGTTGGATCAAAGCATGAGGGAACACAGGGATAAAGGAGGATATTAGGAGTGAGAGGATATTTTTACCAGACATGATGAAATGGCGGAGAAGACTCCGTGGTCCGAATGGCCTAATTCTGCTTCTATATCTTGTGTTCTTATATTGTTACGACAAGGGGGAGTACGGGGACAGATACCCGTGAATGCCACCCGTTAGAAACCTCCGACTTGACAATCCCTCATTACCACCCTGTCTTATTTTACCAAGCCAAATTTGTAACGTTGATGTTGGGCTCTTTCCATGGATCAGTTTGAAATCAAACAATGGAGAGTAAATAGTTGTTCATGAAACGTCAAAATTGTGCTCAGGCTAATCTACCATTTCACCAACGGTGTTAATAAAAATAGGCACCGCCTGGGTTGACAAGTGGGAAGAGAAGACATGGTCTTGACATGGCAGTTTGAAAAGGGAAAAGTACCCATTTAGACCACTGTTGAAACCGATAGGGGGAGATTTGATCCACAGGAACACAACCTTTCAGAGGGGAGCTTCAGCATCAACACCAGCCAAGTCCGTGGAGTACCTGGAGGCACATGACGAGATAGGCCAATCGCAGCTTGCTTTTCTGAAAGGAAAATCCTGTCTGACTAGCTTTAATGCAATTTTTGTGGAAATTGCAAGCAGAGCAGACAATGGAGATGCAGTAGATGTGGTGTACCTGCATTTTCAGAAGGCAGGTACATGGTACAGATACATGATACAAGGTGCAGCACATGATGCTGCTTAGCAAGGTAAGGTCCCATGGAATTACAGGAGAATTAGTAGCATGGGTGGAGAATTGGTTGATTGGAAATGAACAGAGTGGGAATGAACGGATCCTACTCGAGCATCCTGCCGGTTACTGATGGAGTTCATCGTGGGTCAGTGTTGGGATCACTGCACGTGTCAGTGTTGGGATCACAGCTTCTTGTGCTGCATGTCAATGACTTGTACAATGATATTAATGTATTTGCCGCCATATTTGTCGATGATACGAAGATAGTTGGAGGAATGGTTGGTGCTGAAGAAGTAGGGAGCCTAAGAAAGACTTGGATAGTTTAGGAGAATGAACAAAGAAGTGGCAAAATAAATGCAATGTTGGAAAGTTTATGGTTATGTACTTGGTGGAACAAATAAACGGGCCGATTATTATTTAGATAGGGAGTGAATTCCAAATGGAGAGATGCGAAGGGATTTGGCTGTTATTGTGCAGGATACCCTAAAGATTATCCTTCAGGTTGAGCAGTTGAAGAAGAAGTCAAAATAAATGTTGGCATACATTTCTAAAGGAATATAATACAAGAGCAAGGATGTGATGTTTATGTACTATCGGACACTCGTGCGGCCACACTTAATAGAATTGTATGCAGTTTGGTATCCTTATGCAATTGGAGAGGGTTCAAGAGAAAATTCACGAGAATGAAAGGGTTACATATCAGGAACCTCCATCAGCTCTTGGACTGTAATCCCTGGAGTTCGCATTAGGGTTAGGGTTAGGGTTCCCTGGAGTTCAGAAGAATGAGGGTGTTTCTCAAAGAAGCTTTCCGAATGTTAAAGAACTGAACAGATTATAATGACAAAGTTATTTCCCATGGTAGGGGATTATAGGACAAGAGGGAACTTCCGAATTGAAGGACGCCCATTTAGAGCAGTGATGCGGAGAAATTACTTCACTCAGAGAGTAGTAAATATGTGGAATCTGTTACCATGAGCGGATCTTGAAGGCAAGTCATTGGGCGCATTTAAGGGAAAGACAGATAGGTTCTTGATTAGCCAGGACATCAAAGGGTACGGGGAGAAGGCAGGGGGAGTGGGGAACACTGGAAGAATGAGATCAGCTTCTGGTAGAACAGCGGAGCAGACTCGATGGGACGAATAGCTACTTCTGCTCGTATATCTTATGTTCATATGGACTTCTGGGTCTGCTGTGGAACAGAAATAAGGAGAGCTGTCTCTGGATTACTCCTGGTGACAAATACTAGAGAAGGGACAGGAAAAGGGGAAGAAGTCAGATGGATGTGCCGATGAGGCGCTGGAGCTGCTGGAAGCCTTCAGGTTTCAAACTATTCGTATTTCTGCTGGACAGAGGCCCGTAGAATCTGTCCCGTAGAAGTGGTGAAGGCTGCACCGGAATTAGAGTGTTCAGCTCTCCTCAGGGACAGATTTTTGCAATACAGCTCAGGAGCATTAAACGAGCCTTTCATTGAGCTGCAATGCCATACAGTGGTATGGCAGATAGGGAACAGTGGCAAGCATGAATGTTAAAGTTAGCATGCGCAGCAGACCGGAGCAGCTGGGAATTCGCAAAGGAGATCGGCCCTCAGGAAGGGTGTGGACTCCGCGAATACAGATTCACAGCGGGGTGCCCGCTCTGGACATCAACGAGAAGGCTGTTAGCACGGAGACAATCGGCTGCAGCAGGGGTCTAGGCAACGCCGCCAACAGAAATTTCCAGCGGAACCTATGCACGCAGAAGTACAACAACGTCTCACGCTTGCCAAAATTTTTGTGGGCGTTACCGTTTGCAGCCTCGGTAGACCTCAGAGAGTTTTGCTAATTATCTTCGTGCAACATCATACTGATTGTACCTGAGCAATTGACTGCAAACCCACATCTGTGCTGCTGGAAGAATGCCAAATACACTAATTCAGCAGACAACAGAACGCACCCTGTCCTTGAACTTGTGTCGATAAGAGTGACTGTACTGCCTTTGTTTTGTTTTTAAATAAAGCTATTACCAGCTCTTGTGACTGCTCATCGTCCCTTCTGCAAGTAAAGTTAAAAGCACTTATGTCTGATCCACACTGAGTTAATTGTTGTTGGTTGGAAGACGTAGTGAAAAGGTACTTAACGCCATCTACTACCTGGACATCCACACTTACCTTCATCCGCAGCTTCCTCCGCATTGCTTCGACATCTCAACATTTTACCATTCGTCCTAGGAATTGAAATTCCCATTCCGTCCTTTGTCTTCTCCACCATTCGATCATGGCTATTCAATTTTCCCTCTAAACTTTATACTGCTGCTTTCAACACATCACTTTTGACACTCACATTAATCAACAACCGACCATTTACTTACATAAAGCCCGTTACGCCGTTGGTGTTTAGGGCGGCAGCAAAGAGGTTCACCAGGATGTGGCCTGAATTAGAGGCAGGAGCTTATGTGTAAGGCGATCTCGGATAAACTTGGGCTGTTTTCTCTGGAGTAGGGGAGGCTCAGGGTGACCAGATAGAGCTTGATCAAATTACGAGAGGTGTAGGTAGAGTAGATAACAGCCATTTTTAACCTTCCGAGTCAAAATGTCTAATACTAGAGAACATGCATTTAGAGAGATGATGACCTGTGGAGTTCATTGCCACGGAAGGCTCGGAGGCCAAATCATCACGTTTATTTAAAACAGAGATTTGTCAGTGCTTGATTAGTAAAGGCGTCAATGGTCATGGAAGAAGGCAGGGAATGGGGTTGAGGAGGAAAATAAAAGACACTGGGACAAGTACCGAAAGAGGAAACGTGAGAGTTATCGTGTCGAGCACAGACAGATAGGATGGACTCAGATAGGGGCTCTTGTTTGGCACGGAGCAATGGGGCTGAACACCGGTTCATTTTCTACTCTCGGACCCTCACTGAGACAGTTTCTGCATATAGCCAGATAACCATATAACAATTACAGCACGGAAACAGGCCATCTCAGCCCTTCTTGTCCGTGCCTAACGCTTACTCTCACATCGTCCCATTACACCACCCTCAGCCCACAGCCCTCCATTCCATTCCAATTTTACTTTAAATGACAGTACCGAAACTGCCTCTACTATTTCTACTGTAAACTCGTTCCACAACTCTCTGAGTAAAGAAATTTCCACTCGTGTTACCCTTAAAGTTTGTGCCCCCTACCTTTCAACTCATGTCCTCTTGCTTGAATCTCCCCTACTCTCAATGGAAAAGCCTATCCACGTCAACCCTATATATCCCCCTCATAATTTTCAATACCTCTATCATGTCCCCCCTCAACCTTCCACACTCCAAAGAATAAAGATCCTATTTGTTCAACCATTCCCTGTAACATAGGTGCAGAAACCCAGGTAACATTGTAGTAAATCTCTGTACTCTCTGTATTTTGCTGACATCCTTCCCATAATTCGGTGACCAGAACTGTTCAGAATACTCCAAATTCGGCCTTACCTATGCCTTGTACAATTTTAACATTACATCCCAACTCTAATGCGCTATGCTTTGATTTATAAAGCCCAACATACCAAAAGCTTTCTTCAACACCCTATCCACATGAGATTCCACTTTCAGGGAACTATGCACCATTATTACTAGGTCACTCTGTTCCACTGCATTCTTCAATGCCCTACCATTTACCATGGATATCCTATTTGGATTATTCCTACTAAAATGAAGCCCCTCACACATCAGCATTAAATTCCATCTGCCATCGTTCAATCCACTTTTCTAACTTGCCTGAATCTCTGTAAGCATTGAAAATCTACTTCATTATCCAAAACGCCATCTACCTTAGTATCATCTGCATACATAGTAATCTAATTTACCATCCCATCATCCAGATCATTAACATATATGACAAAACCTCATTGTACCTGAGGCACACCGCTAGACACCGGCCTCCAACCTGACAAACAGTTATCCACCACTGCTGTCAAGCATCTCCCACCCAGCCACTGTTGAATCTATTTTACCACTTCAATATTAATACCTAAGATTGAACCTTCCTTATTAACCTTCCGTGCGGTACCTTGACAAAGGCCTTACTGAAGTCTATATAGACAAAATCCACTGCTTTACCCTGGTAAACTATCCTTGTAACCTCTTCAAAAAATTCAATAAAATATGTCAAAATGACCTTCCACGCACAAATCCATGTTGACTGTTCCTAATCAGACGCTGTCTATCCAGATAATTATAAATACCATTGTTAAGAACACTTTCCATTAATTTACCCACAACGGACGTCAAACTGACAGTCCTATAATTGCTAGGTTTACTCTTAAAACCCTCTTTAAACAATTGAACCACATGTGCGATACGCCAATGCTCTGACGCCATCCCCGTTTCTAATGAGATCTGAAATATTTCTGTCAGAGCCTCTGCTATTTCTACACTAATTTTCCTCAAGGCCCTACGGAATATCCTGTCAGGATCCGGGGATTTATCCACTTTTAGATTCCTTAAAAGCGCCAGTATTCACTCCTCTTTAATCATAGATTCCATAAATTCCCTACTTGTTTCCCTTACCTTACACAATTCAATATCTTTCTCCTTAGTGAATGCCGAAGAAAAGAAATTGTTCAAAATCACCCCCATCTCTTTCGGCTCCACACATAGCTGTCCACATTGATTCTCTAAGGGACCAATTTTATCCCTCACTGTCCTTTTGTTTTTAATATAACTGTAGAAATTCTTCGGACTTATTTTCTACTTACTCGCCAAAGTAACTTCGTATCTTCATTTAGATTTTCTAATATCTTTCTTAAGATTCTTCTTACATTCTTCATATACCACGAGCAATTCATTTACTCCATACTGCCTAAATTTATTGTAGATTTCTCCCTTTTGTCCTCACCAAGTTTCCAATATCCCTTGAAAACCATGGCTCTCAAACTTCTAACCTTTCCTTTCAACCTAACAGGAACATAAATTTATTATCAAAGTGTGTTAGCCAGATGATATCGAACAATTCATTTTCTTGTAGACAAGGCAACTCAATGCTCACACCCAGCCTGGGGTAGGGAACGAGACCAATTCCAGATGTCGAGGGGAGGCTGAATCTGGAACTTTGTGAAGGAGCACGAACTCCATCCTCCTCATTCCCCTTTTTCCTTCTCACTCCGCTCCCTGACACTCCAGTGCACGTGTTTGTGACAGAGTGGGTGTGACAGAGGGAGAGATCTGCCTGCCTACTCACCCTCAATCAACGATGTCCCCTCTCACCCCGCACGCTCACGCTCCTGTGGACATTGCAATGTTTGCGGACTGAAGTGCTCCAAAAGCTTTATGCTCTCCCTCCTGCACCAACTCCTTAGCAACGTATCAAGCTGCATATTCTTCCTTTTCCTGAGACCACAACCCTGGACGAACAGCCATTTAACTGAGCAGCTCATTCCCTGAACTCACTTTGCAGAAGCTCGTCACTCTACCAGCCCATGTCATTTGTACCCTCATGGACCACGACCTTCACTGTTCATCCTTTTTGCGGAATGCGGAGCGGTCGTCCGGAGATGTCCCAGACCTGGAGCTCACAGGAGACAACATAGCATCCTGGCATTTCATTCTCACCCACAGAACATCCATTCAGTTCCCTCAGCTAATGAGCCACCTATGACCACAGCTCGCTTTTACTCCACCCTTCCCTTCTCAGTCTCAGAGCCAGATTGAGGGCCAGAGACCCTGCTGCTGTGAATTTCCTTTGCTAGGTCACCTCACCGTCCCGTCCCAACAGTATCTAAAATAATATATGTGCTGTTCAGGGGATGGACACAGGGGTAAACTGCAGTCGCTTTCCCCCTTTGCCCTCCCTGACTGTCACCCAGTTTCCTGTGCCGTGCACCTTGGATACAACTACCTCTCTACATGCCCTACCTATCACTCCTTCAGCCTCCCGAATGATCTGGAGTTCAGTAGGTTCCAGTTACAACTACTTAATGTGGAATTTTCGGGGCTGAAGCTGGATACCGTTCTCCCAGGTCTAGTTATCAGGGACACGGGGGGTCCCCAGCCTTCCGACGTCCTGCAAGTGGAGTTTCCCACTATCTTGCCTGGCAGCTCTACTGTTCTAACTGAGTAAATGTAAAAAAAGGGGCAACAAAATCTAGTTCCAGCATAATTCTGCGTTCTCTAATTGGATGCTCTCTTCACTGAAAACTCAAGCCGCAAAGTCTCCGCTCTGACTCTGCCCACTCCAACATAGGCCGTTCCATTTGCTCCTGCGTGACTTTAAGATCTTCTTGATAATCAGTCCTGAATGCTGATGGGGTCCTGCTGAAAGCTCAAAAATAACCTGCCCTGAACCACTGCCTTTAATACTCGATTGGCGAACCTGGGGTGCAGATCTTGGACAATCTCACCTGGTCCAGGAACAACACTGCGATTGTGAAACGAGCCCAGCAGAGCTTGCACTTGCTGAGGAAGCTTAAACAAGCAACACGTCCGACTAACATCTTAACTACATTCTACAGAGGCGTGGTTGACAGTGTGCTGACCTTTTGCATCACTACCTGGTACTCCAGCTGCAATGCTGCCGACAAAAAAAAACCTTGCAGAGGGTGGTTAGGGGAGCAGAGAAGGTTATTGGGGTAACCCTACTTTCTGTCCAAGACCTCTTTCAGAGTCGATGCTTCCAGAAGGCACGATACATCATTAAAGACCCCTCACACCCTCTCCATGAACTATTTGTTCTTCTGCCATCAGGTAAACGTTACAGGAGCATCAAAACAAAAACCACGTCTACTAAATAACTTACTCCCACAAGCAGTCAGACTGCTAAATAGCTGCTCTACCAGACTCCGCTTTGGAAACTTATAATTTTCACTGAACACTTATCACTTGTTTTTAACTGACATGTGACTGCTGCGTTTTACTATTTATTATTTTGTTTATTATTTAGTGTTGCGTTTGTTATGTTATAATTGTACTCCTCCTGGAAGCGCTGTCTCATTCTACCCTGCAGAGCTGATGTACGGTTATAATGACAATAAAGTTTTTGAATCTTGAATCTTGAATGAAATACGACCTCTCAAGCTTCTGATCTCTCCGATTAGTGATGGGTCAAAGCTCAGTAGGGCGATGCAAGGATGAATGACTGATTGAAACCCACCCCACATTCAGAGCTGGTGACCACCCTCACCACAGTGTGAACCCACCACTGTCTCTGCAGCGTTGATAAGTGTGTGAATGTCTGGACAGTCAATATCCTCCTAGTGCTGAAAACAGTCTGGTGTGTCGGTAGGAGCGATGAATGTGTAAATTCCATCCCAGTCCGAACAGATGAACTGCTTCTGCCCAGTGCGAACTCGCTGATGTTCATTCAGTTGCGATGACTGAGTGAATTCCTTCCCGCAGTCTGAGCAGTTGAACAGATTCTCACCAGTGTTTACTCGCTGAAGTTAATTCAATACTAGACTGAAAGTGTTATATCTGAATGCACGCAGTATACGAATTAAAATGGATGATCTTGAAATTCAGCTACAAGTTACCAAGTATGACGTTGTGGCCATTTCTGAAACTTGGCAAAAGGTAATAATGTAATGGAGATACTGTCTTATTCCCTTTTACGGCTAAAGGATTTTGGTGCTTTGTTATCCCCTTTTCAGGATAAAAAGATTGTTAAGCTGTTTTGCTAAAATGGCTAATTTGAGCTAGTCACGTATGAGAGAGATGGCAGATCATACTGTTCACTTTTTGATTAACATTATTCCTGCTTTATAATTAACGTATTTTACAATCAACCTGTGGTCAAAAGTGACTTGAGAGAGCTTTTCCACCGAGCTCCTTATGTGGGGCTAAATGGACAAATATGGACTGCTGGCTGTGCTGATTGCTTAAGGTGAAGTAATTCGAAGGCTGCCGTAATTGTTAGAATTGCTGCTAAATGTCTGTATAACAGAGACAGTATCTGCATGAAAGATAGAAATCCTAGGTCAGAGGTCCGATTGTTAAGAAGGCGAATCTTGCCTACTGGAGATCTTGGATCTATCGCCGGCTGAAGTTACAATAAAGAAGAAACGGTTGATTGAAATTACATGGTGCCTGACTTGAATTAATTCCAAAATACTATTACACTGTGAAGCATTTAAGTTTTAAGGAAATCAAATGCAAGCGTCATTACATTCTTACGGGGTTGATAATTTTTAAATAAACCTTTTTAAAGTTCTGGAGTGACTTTGTTAATTCAGAGTATTGAGCAGGAAAGGCATGTAATAACGGCAATGTCACCATTGTATTGTGGGTCTACAATATGATAAGAAATTTGGAACATCAGGTTGGTGTCGGATCTCAAGAGAGGGAATTTGTTGAATTCTACGAGACGTCTTTGTGGAGCAGCTTGTGTTGGGGCCCACTCGGGGAAACGCCATACTGGGTTGGATGTAATAATTAATCTGATCTTATTCGGAAGCTTAAAGAAAAGGAACGCTTTGGAGAAAGTGATCATAATACGGTTCAATTCATACTGCAATTTGAGAGGGAGAAGCCGATGTCACATCCATCATTATCGCAATGGAATAAAGAGAATTACAAAGCCATGAGAGAGGAATGTTCCGATGTGAATTGGAGGAGGATACTGCGCTGTTGACGGCTGAGTAGAGCTATCTAAAGTTTTCTGGAATACTTCACAAGGTGCAGGATGAATTTGTCTCACAGAACAAGCTCTCAAATCGCAGGGTAGGAATCCGTGGCTGACAAGTGAAATTAAGGACTGTGTAAAACCTAAGGAAATATGATATGATTTTATCTGCAATTTGAGAAGGATAAGGGCAGATCGGAAGTGTCAGTGCTGCAGTTGAACAAAGGAGACTAAAGAGCCATGAGGGGGGATCTGGCCAAAGTTAAATGGACGGATATCCTAGCAGAAAAGATAGTGGAACAGCAATGGCAGATATTCTTGGGATAATAATGCACAGTTCATCCCCCCAGAGAAGGAAGGATTCAAAGGGGGGAACGGTGCCACAGTGGTTGACAAAGGAAGTCAGACATTGCATAGCATTAAAAAAAAAGAGGTATGACAGAGCTAAGGTCAGTGGGAAGACATGATTGGGAAACTTTTAAGGAACAGCAGAACTTAACTAAAAAGGCAATACGGGGAGAAAAAATGAGGTAAGAACGCAAGCTAGCCAGGAATATAAAGGAGGATAGCAAAAGCTTTTTTAGGTATGTGAAGAGAAAGAAGATAGTCAAGAACAATGTTGGACACTTGAAGAATGAATTGGGTGAAATCGTTATGGGAAACAGAGAAATGGCTGAAGAATTTAATAAATACTTTAGATCTGTCTTCACTAAGGAAGAGTGAAACAATCTTCCAGATGTATGGATGGGTCAAGGACATAGAATAACAGAGGAAATGAAACAGATTGACATTAGGAAGGAGACGGTAATGAGTAGACAGATGGGACTGAAGGCTGATGGTTTGCATCCTAGGGTACTAAAGGAGGTGGCTCTGGAAATTGCGGATGCATTGATAATCATTTTCCAATGTTCATTAGATTCAGGATCAGTTCCTGAGGATTGGAGAATGGCTAATGTTATCCCACTTTTTAAGAAAGGAGGGAGGCAGAAAACAGAGAGCTATCGTCCTGTCAGCCTAACATCAGTAGTGGGGAAGATCCTAGAGTCCGTTATTTAAGATGAATTAGTGGCATATATAGATAGCAGTGATAGGATTGGGCCGAGCCAGCATGGATTTACCAAGGGCAAGTCATGCTTGACTAATCTATTTGAGTTTTTCGAGGATGTATCCAGGAAGTTAGACAAGGTTGTAGTGTACCTCGATTTTCAGAAAGCATTTGGTAAGGTCCCACATAGGAGATTGGTGGGTGAAATCAGAGCTCATGGCATTGGGGGGAAGACATTGACATGGATAGAAAACTGGTTGGCAGATAGAAAGCAAAAGGTAGCGGTGAATAGGTGTTTCTCGAAATGGCAGGTGGTGACTAGTGGGGTGCCACAGGGCTCGGTATTGGGACCACAGCTGTTTACGATTTACATCAACAATTTAGTTGAAGGCATTGAGAATCACTTCAGCAAGTTTCCTTATGATACTAAGCTGGGTGGCAGTGTGACATGTGATGAGGACGTTAGGAGAATTCAGGGTGACTTGGATAGGCTGGGTGAGTGGGCAGATACTTGGCAGATGACGTTTAATGTGAATAAGTGTGAGGTTGTCCACTTTGGGAGTAAGATCAGGAAGGCCGATTATTATCTGAACAGTGCAGAGTTAGGTAAGTGAGAAATACAAAGAGATCTAGGAGTATTTGTTCATCAGTCACTGAAGGTGAATGAGCAAGTGCAGCAGGCAGTGAAGAAGGCTAATTGAATGTTGGCCTTTATTACAAAGGGAATTGAATACAAGAGCAAGGAAATCATTTTGCATTTGTACTGGGCCATGTTGAGACCACACCTGGAGTATTGAGTACACCTTTGGTCTTCAGGGTTAAGGAAGGACATCCTGGCTGTAGAGGAGGTGTAGTGTAGATTCACAAGGTTAATTCCAGGGATGTCCGGACTGTCTTACACAGAGAGGTTAGAGAGACTGGGCTTGTACATGTTGGAATTAAGGAGATTGAGAGGGGATCTGATTGCAACAAATAAGATTATTAAGATATTGGACAAGATCGAGGCTGAGAATCTGTTCCAGATGCTGGGAGTGTCCAATACCAGAGGGCATGGTTTAAGCATAAGGGGTAGGTCACTGAGGACAGAGTTAAGGAAAATCTTCTTCTGCCAGAGATTTGTGGGTGTGTGGAATGTAGTGCCTCAGAAGGCAGTGGAAGCCAATTCTCTGGATGCTTTCAAGAAGGTGCGAGATAGCTATCTTATGGATAGCGGAATCAAGGGATATGGGGATAAGGCAGGAACCGCGTATTGATAGTAGATGATCAGCCATGATCTCAGAATGGCGGTGCAGGCTCGAAGGGCCAATTGGTCTACTTCTGCACCTATTGCCTATTGCGTATTGTCTATTGAAATGGCATATAAGTTAGCAACAGTGAGTGGGAGATTGAATGATTGGGATGCATTTATAATCCAACAGAAATCAACTAAAAAAACGATAAGAATGGTACAGATGAATTACATGGACAAACTAGCCATTAATACAAAAGCGGATGCAAGATATTTTTTTTTTGTCGGTTACAATAAGAGTGAAAGGGAGATAAGAGTTGATATTGGATCACTGGAAAATAATGCTGGTGAGGTAGCAATGGGGAGAAAGAAATGGCAGATGACTTTAATGAATACTTTGCATCAGTCATCACTGTGGAAGACACAAGCAGAGCACCAGAGGTCCATGAGTGTCAGGGGAGGTGTGAGTCTCTTTGCTATTACAAAGGAAAAAGTGCTAGGCAAACTCAAATGTCTAAAGGTGGGTAGGTCACGTGGGTCAGATGGACTACATCACAGAGTCCTGAAAGAGGTTGCTGAACAGAAAACGGATGCATTGGTCACGATATTTCAAGAATAACTTAATTCCGGCATGGTCTTGAGGAACTGAAAAATTGATAATAGCAGTATTTAAAAATGGAAAAAGGCAAAATACAGGAAATTATAGGCCAGTTAGCCTGACTTCAGTGGTTGGGAAAGTGTTGTAATCTTTCTTTTTTGAAGATGTGTTTTCAACGTATTTGTAGACGAATGATAAAATAAGTCAATGTCAGCATGGTTTATGTAAAAGGAATCCATGCCTGAATTATCTGTTAGATGTTTTTGAGGAGGTGAGAAGGATGGTGGACAAAGGAGAGGAAGTGCATATCATTTATTTGTATTTTCAGAAGGCCTTTGATAAGGTATCACACATGAGGCGGCCAAACCAGTTAAAATCCTATGACATTACAGACAAATGGGTAAAGAAATGGCTGACAGATCGGAGGCAGCGAGTGGAAATAAAGGGGACATTTTCAGATTGCCTACTAGTTTCTAGTGGTATTCCCCAGCGCTCAGTATCTGGACTACTACTTTTCATATTGTTTGTCACTGATTTAGATAACAGAATTGATGGTTTTGTGGCAAAGTCTGCGGATGATACTAAGAAAGTTGGAGGGATGGGTAGTGCTGAGGAAACAATGCGATTGCAGCAGGACAGACAAATTGGAGAAATGGTTTAAAGAAGTGTCAGATTGAATGTAGTGTTGGGAAGTGTATGACTATGCATTATGTTCAAAGAAATAATAGTGCGGACTATTACTGAACTGAGAAAAAAAAATCAAATTTCAGAGGTGCAGGGGACTTAGGAGCTCTCAGAAAGTTAAGCAAGAGTCCCAGAAGGTTATTTCCGAGGTTGATACTTTGGTTACGAAGGGAAATGCAATGTTGACATTTCTGTGGAGGGAATAGAATGTTTAAGCAAAGAGATAATGCTGAGTCTATATAAGACACAAATTAGGCCACAGTTGCAGTTTTGTCAATGTTTTGGTTCCCATGTCTCAGAAAGGGAGGGGAATATCATTGAAACCTACAGAATGTTGGAAGGTCCAGATAGGATCGATGTAGAGAGGTTGTTTCATGTGGTAGGGATATCCAGACTAGGGGGAACAGCCTCAATACTGAGGGGAGATCTTTTCGAACAGAGGTAAGGAGGAATAATTTTGGTCGGAGAGCAGTGATCCTGTAGTGCGGTGGAATCTGTCTGTGGGTATATTTCAGGCTGAACTTGATCATTTGCTAATCGATCAGTCCACCAAAGCGTATGGCGAGAAGGCAGCTGTATGGGGTGGTGTGGGATCCGGGATCTGCCATGATGGAATAGAGGAGTGGAGTCGATGGACTGAATGGCCTAATTCTACTCCTATATCCTATGACCTTACAAAGAGTCACCCTGACCCCCCTTCCCCCTTTTCCAGTTAGCACCGATTACACTCGCCGCGTTTAATCTGACTTCAATCTATGAACTTTAGGACCCGGGGGAGCTCAGGACCCGCCGCCCCGCGCCTGCGGCTGAATGCGCGGTGTTTCTGTTCCGTTGATGGATGCGCTGAACGAGTTAAAAATTATGGATCGATAATTCTCATCTCGTGTTTATTGCACTCTCAGCACATTTATATTTACAGGGGTTTTACTCCTAACGCCGGTCCCGCGACCCGACCCGTTTACAGACCCGGAGCGGAACCGGAGCAGATTCTCAGCCATTGGTTTCCATCTGCAGTCAAGAAGAAAGGATAAACATTCTCCGTGAAGTTACTCGCACTGAAGTTGTGGAGATGGGACTTCGTCTCCACGTTGTAAAATAAAATTGTCCCGGACTCGTAACTGAGATAAACTCCCACCCGCTCAGAGTTGCGACCGGCAGGGAGACGGGACTTAAGAGAGATGAGTAAAATGATTCCGTCATCATCCTGCTTGGTCACGTCCGCAACCCGCTCAATGTCCCAGAATCCGGTTTCCGGACTGAGATCGACCCCTTCCTTCTCCACCGACTTTGCGGCGGCTGCCAGACACCAGCGCCGATTTCCCGCCGCCTCCACCTCCCAGCAATGTCTCCCCGATGAGAATCCCTCTGATCCCCGTAAACAAGGTCAGGATAAGAATTTCTTCCCGGTGACAGGGTGATCCCTTCGGGTCCCGGTCCATCTCATGCTCTTCCGATTCTCAGACAACTCGAGCTCCGGATGCGCCGTTTCAGCATCCAAAGTGACAGAGACTGGGGGAAGAAGCAGAGAATTAGAGACTCCCTGAGGATCGGGAGGAGGGGGAGACACGGGCAGCACGGTCCAGGGGATCGGGGGGAGACTCGGGCAGCGCGGCCCCGGGACCAAAGGGAACGCCGTTGGGCCACAGGCACAGTCGAGTGGCTGACACGAACCTTTCCCATGGTTTGACCTGACGAAAGCGAAAGGACAACTAAAGTTTCACCAGTGTTTTTCTGCTGGACGGGGTGCAGTTATTTCCCGACCAAACAGACACAAAATACCAGAGGAACGGAGCGGGTCAGGTAGCATGTGGCAAGAGAGATGAATAGTCTGCGTTTCAGATCGACATCTTCACTAAATAATAGAAATAAATAGGGGAGATAGACTGCTGAAACGAGTGCGGGAAAGGTGTGGTTTAAGATGGGAAGGGGGAGAGGGAACTGATTTAAACAGGAGGGGCACAGAGGCTCTTCGGCCTAACTTGTTCCTGCCGACCAACTTGCTTTAATGAGCTAGTCCCATTTGTCCATTATTCCTTTCATCTTTCTTATTCATGTCCCTGCCAGGATGTATCTTAAAACATTGTCACTGGACCCGGCACAACAAGGTGTCAACAAGGATAACCCTCTTCTCTGTCCACTATCCCATGATGGTTTGGCTATATCCACACCAGACCAGATAAATCCATAACCGAAGCTTTTTCTCTTTGTTATCACCGTCCGTAGACACTGAAAAGGCGTTTTCCTCCCCCGAAAATGTTTTTTTTCTAAAATTCTAAAAAGTTCATCAATCTGTTAACGCCGGTTGGGAGGTAGAGTGTGTACTGTCATGGCGTGCCGGAACAGATGCACTGTTCTTTATAGCGGTAAAAGATGTCATTGTATTTGGTTTGACACGACTCCCAGTCCACGTTCTCCTCTGCTTTGGTGACTTTGTAGTCGTTTGTAACTATCAGAAGCAAGAGGTATTTTCAAAAACGCCTGGTGTGGACGCTTATCGCTTTTACGCGAATTGACGTTTTCAAAATTATCCATTCTGGTGTGGAAGTAGCCTTAGTGTCATTTATGAGTGTGCTGAGGTAATGTGAGGTTTAGAGGCAGTAAAGGAGCTGATAATAGGAGCCTGCATTCGAGAAATGAATGGCAGATTGAACCAGAACCAGGTGTGGGAGGGGTGAAAAGCCTATGGGTGAACTGTGTGTGTAGACGTAACGGGAGGCTGGCGGGGAACAAAGATGAAGATGAGGATCCCTTTGTCCTCTTTCCCGCCAACTCACTGCCCGCCGCCCCTTATTAGGACAGCGGAGAAATTTGCAGCGACCCTGAAACAACACAGGTCCTGATGAACTGTTTCAGTCTGAACGGTCAACTGTTTATTATTTTCCACAGATGCTTCCTGACCTGGGTTTTTCCAGCATTTCGTGTATGTGTGGCTCTGCTTTAAATATACTCAATTAGTTGGCCTCCACAGCTGCATGTAGCGTATTCACTATTCTATGGCTAAAGAAATCTCTCCTCGTCTCTGTTCGAAATGGAACTCCCTCTAGTCGGAGGCTGTGCCTTCTGTGCTCGACCCAGCCACTATAAGAAACATCCTACTGACATCAACTCTCTTGAGATAGTTTCAGAGAGATCAGGCCGAGACCCTTCATCAAGACCTGCATTGCTTGGATTACCAGCATCTGCAGATTTTTAAAACAGAAGTTAATAAATAAACATATTGATAAGTCAGTGTCTCAAAATTTATGGGGTGGAGGCGGAAGAATAGGATTGAGGGGGATAATAAATCAGCCATTCTTCTAAACTGCACTGAGTACAATCCTGGAACCATCAAACACTCCTCATATGTTAACTCTTTCATTTCCGGAATTATTGTGAAGCCCTTCGATTCTTTCCGATGTCAGCACGTCTTTTCCGATATACGGACCCAATTCTGCTCACAATGCTCCAAGTGTGGTCTGAATAATGCCTTATAAATCCTCAGCATTACATCCTTGCTCTTGTATTCTAAACCTCTCGAAATGAATGTTCACATTGACTTTGCTGATCTTACCACTGATACAAACTGCAAGTTAGCTGTTAGGTAATCCTACATAAGGAAATTCATGTCCCTTGGCATCTCTGGTTTTTGTATTTTCTCCCTGCTTACACAATCGCCTATGCCTTTATTCATTTTACCAAAGTGCATGCACGACTTCACTACTCGATAACCCATCTATTACTTATTTGCCGATTTCCTATACTGTCTATCTCCTTCCACAGATTCCGAAATTCTGCAGCGCTACATGCCCCTTCATATATCTTCATATCATCTGCAAACCAAGCAACAAAGGCAACAATTCTGTCATCCAAATCATTCTTTGTCTATCTTGGCTTTGTGTTTATCAAAGAGTTCCAACAGATTTGTCGGGCAGGATTTCCCTTTAAGGGAAGGCATGCAGTCTTTGCCCTACTTTATCATGTGCCTGTATGTATCCAAAAGTTCGTCCTTAACATTGTACTCCAACATCTTCAAAAGCACACGACATCCAGACTAACACAGCTATAATTTTCTTTCCTCAGCTGCTCTGCCTTCTTAAAGTATGAAGCGATATTTGCAATTTCCAGTCTTGAATGACAATTACCATTCTTGAAAGATCATTAATCATGCCCCAATATTCTCTTCATCTGACTCTTTCCAAACACTGGGGTGTAGTCCATTTGGTCCAGGCACGTTCAGACCTACAATCCTCCCTCGCATTTTCTTCTTAGCACCAGCAACAACACCCATTTATGTCCCCAGACACTCTCACATTTTTGACATATAGCTGGTAGCTTCCACAATGAGGATTGACACAATATGCGAAAAAAGTACGTCAGTCATTTCTTTGTCTCGCATTTCTTTTCTTCAGTTTCATTTTCTTCTGGTCCAATATCCACACTCGACTCTTTTTTACTCATTATACTTTGTCTCCTCTTGAGTATTGTAGGCAAGCTTTCCTTCATAACTCATTTTTCACCTGATGGCTTTCTGATGATTATAAAAACCTTCACAATAATCCAACATCCTGAGAATTTTTGCTCTATTGTATGTTCTCTCTTTCGCTTTCATGCTTTCTTTAAATTTCCATGTCAAGTATGATTACCTCATTCTCACTGTCTAATACTTCCTCATCTTTGGGATTTATCTTTACGAATTGCTCTGGAACTCCAGTCTGTATTGTTCTGCAATCATCCCTGCTAGTGTCCCTTTCCAATCTACTTTGGCCAGCTCGTCCCTCATGCCTCCGTAACTAACCTACTCCACTCTGATACTGACACATCTGACGTTATCTCCCTCTC
Source organism: Hypanus sabinus (assembly GCF_030144855.1). Lineage (NCBI taxonomy): Eukaryota > Metazoa > Chordata > Chondrichthyes > Myliobatiformes > Dasyatidae > Hypanus > Hypanus sabinus. Next base: position 60,188,845 of record NC_082706.1, on the reverse strand, counting down.
GGGCTCTGGGATGAATTCTATCATTTTATGATTACTGCTTTCTAAAGGTTTTTTTATCTGGTTCACTCTGGAATTGCCTTCCTCCCATTGGGCTCAAGCACAAGCGGTTCTGAAAAGCCATCGTTGGGACATTCTACAAATTTTCTGTCCTGGAAAGCAGCACCAACAATATTTTCCTAATCTGCCTACAAGTTGAACCCCAAATCCGACCGTCACCTTGCACATCTTTCCCATGTTTTTTCCTATTTCTATTGAAGTAGTATTAAGGGCAATAGCGGATGTAAGAAATTATTGTAAAACTCCTGTACATGAGAGAGTAAAATTAAGTGCCAACTTGTGTGTGCTCTGTTCTGTGAAGTGTATAATTAACTGTTTGTCCTTCGCTGTGGAATCTGCCTACATCTTGTTTTGATTAACTGAACAATGTTCTCTGGAGAATGACATGGGGACTGAATTTACACAGGTTGAAGAGTTGGAATGTAATGGTGACGTTGTATAAGACAATGGTGAGAACGAATTTGGAGTATTGTGTGTAGTATTGGTCACCAAATTATAGGAAGGATATTAATAAGGTTGAAAGAATGTAGAGAAGCTTTACAAGGATGTTGCCGGTACTTGATAACTGAGTTACTGAGAAAGGTTAAATAGGTTAGGACTTTATTCCCTGGAGTGTAGGAGAATGAGGGGTGATTTGATAGAGGTGTATAAAATTATGATGGGTAGAGATAAATGCAAGCAGGCTTTTTTTCCACTGTGGCTAGGGGAGAAAAAAAACTGAGGTCATAGGTTAAGAGTGAAGGGGGAAAAGTTTAAAGGGAAAATTGGGAGGGGGGCTTCTTCACGCAGAGACTGGTGGGAGTGTGGAATGAGCTACCAGATGAAGTGGTGAATGCGGGCTCACTTTTGACATTTAAGAAAAACTTGGACAGGTATATGGATGAGATCGGGTTGGAGGGATATGGTCCAGATGCAGGTCAGTGGCACTAGGCAGAAAAATAATTCGGCACAACCATGAATGGCCAAAAGGCCTGTTTCTGTGCTGTAATATTCTATGGTTCTATGGATCCTGACGACTTGTGAACACGGTGTGGTGGTTTCTTTCGAACTTAGTCTTTTAAGATCTTTGGACGATGTTTACTGTGTCCATGGTCTGTTTTTTAATCAATTATGGTATTGTCTGCACGATTGTAACTATATGTTAACTATAACTGTATGTAACTATGTGGTTTTGTGTAGGTTATGTGGCTTTAGTTTTTGGTTTGTTGGGTGGTAGAGTTGGTCTCCTGACTTGGTGTGTCTAGGTAGTCTTGTTTTGACTGGCGGGTATGGAGCTCCTTTCAGTGGAACGTGCTAAGATGGTAGAGCGATATTAATATGCAGCAGCCTCTCCGGAGTCGGGATTTGGGGATTACCAAATGTTATGTAAATTTTCTGGTGTAGTCTGTTTTGCCGTGTGCTTTTGTGATATTATTCTGGAGGAATATTTTCACACTTTTAACTGCATTGCACATGTGGTTCCTAACTGACAATAAACTGGAACTGAACTGAATGCTAACATTGCATTTCCCTTCCTCACCACCAACCTTTAGCATGTGCTGCAGAAGGACTTCTAAGTCCATTTTCATCTCATTTTTTGTATATTCTCCCCATTTAAAAAACAATCTCCACATTATTTCTACTACCAAAGCTCATGACCTTGAATTTTCCAGCATTGTATTTCATTTGCCAATTTCTTGCCCATTCTCCTCATCCTATTCCATGTGCAGCCTACCTGTTACCTGAGCACAACCGGCTCCTTCATCAATCTTCGTATCATCTGCAATCTTGGCAATAAAGCAATCTATTCCGGGACAAGAGGGCATGATTTCAGGATCGAAGAATGCCTCTTTAAAACTGAAATGCGAGAAATTACTTTAGTCAGCAGGTGGTAACTCTGTGGAATTTGTTGCGACGAGCAGGTACAAAGGCCAAACTATATTTAAGGCAGAGATATATACTGTATATTGCTGACAGCGCATTTATATAAACTTATGAAAAGTTTGTTAATCTAGCGTAATATTATGGCAGAGAGAGATGATATATTGTTTGTCAGAGTGAATTTAGGATGGGTAGAATGACATTCACTACAGATTTATGCTTGGAAGACGATGTTGTTGAAGTACTGTTAAATAAAGTTGTAATAGCAGTATTTTAAATATTGAAAAAGGCAGATGATATTTATGGAAGGAAGGACTTTTGATTAAATTATGGACATTTGGAGGGGAGATTTATTATTTTTCCCGGATTCTTTTAGTTTGGATGGTCTCTGCAAGTAAAGGTGGGAAAGATATATTTTAGCTTCTATGCGATAGAGAATGGGATCCAACAGGCAGTATTTGCGCGTTGCAGTGGGAGTGTCGACCGTCTTTTATCAAAATCGCGCCTATTTCTTCACGTTAGTCAATCATTGTAGGGGTAGGGATGACTGGTGTTATAACACTGAAATAGCCAAACAGCATGAGACTAGACGCCGCCGTCATGTGGGAACGGCGGTCTGTGGGAATGGTGGGAGGGAACGGAAACAGATGCAAATATCCACTGAGCAAAGTGTCGGCGCCTTCCGGAGTAGTTCTTTAGAATAGAAACATAGAAAACCTAGAGCACAATATAGGTCCTGCGGCCCACAAATGTGTACCGAACATGTACCTACCTTAGACTTCACTAGGCCTACCTATAGCCCTCTGTTTTCTAAACTCCATGGACCTATCCAAAAGTCTCTTAAAAGACCCTATCGTATCCGCCTCCAACACTGTAGCCGGCAGCCCACCCCACACACTCACAACTCTCTGAATAAAAAACTTACCCCTGACATCTCCTCTGTATCTGCTCCCCAGCACCTTAAACCTGTGTCCTATTGCGGCAGCCATTTCAGCTCTGGGAAAAAGCCTTTTACTATCCGCACGATCAATGCCTCTCATCATGTTCTGTTCCTCTATCAGGTCACCTCTCATCCTCCTTCGCTCCAAGTTCACTCAAGCTATTCTCATAAGGCATGCTCCCCAATCCAGGCAACATTCTTGTAAATCTCCTTTGCACCCTTTCTATGGCTTTTACATCCTTCCAGTAGTGAGGCGATCAGAACTGAGCACAGTACTCCAAGTGGGGTCTGATCAGGGTCCTATATAGCTGCAAGATTACCTCTCGGCTCCCAAATTCAATTCCACGATTAATGAACGCCAAGACACCGTACGCCTTTGTAGCTACAGAGTCAACCTGCGCAGCTGCTTTAAGCATCCTATGGACTCGGACCCCAAGCCACCTCTGATCCCCCACACGGCCAAGACTCTTACCATTAATATAGTATTATATTCTAGCATCATATTTGACCTATCAAAATGAACCACTTCACACTTATCTGGATTGAACTCTGACACTTCTTTGACTGACATCTTCCCGCTCCAATGAGATACTGATTCTCCAAGACGGTGCTTTGCCCCTTCCCACATAAAATCTAAGCTAATGTTCCATAACTCAGTCGATGGGAAATCGGCGTGAGAATAACACTTGAAAAATCAGGTGGGGAACGTGAGAAACTGGAGACCGGACTGAAAACTTTGCGGCCGCCTCTGGCTTGTGATCAAGACGCAGTTTTATTAATAAGCTGAAGTATAGAGGTGATCGGATATTTCACCGCTCTGATAAACTGCTCCCTGAATGTCAACTGAGTTAAATATGTTCGTGCAGCAGCTGAAAACAATGGCGTAGGTAAAGATCCATTCAGATTAATTGAAATTGTATGCTTTTCCTGAGACCTGGTAATAAATAAAAGTTACAACCAGTGTCATCCACAGGAGGACGAAGTTGCCGAAAGGGCAGACAGCAGACCTCCTCCTGCTCTTCATCTACGGGTCACTAGGGCTCTCCCACTTGTTCTGACCCTTCAACCCCTTACGGACCCGACTGGCCACTAAAATGTGCCACTGTCAGAGCGTTGAGCAGCAGGATCCCAACGAAAGGGAGGAACGGAGTTAAAACCGTATCGAGCCAGTCATAACCTATGCACCCGGGGTCAGTAAAATAGTTGTCAATGATTCTACACAACTATGATATATTGTCGATGATCATGCTGAGTTCCCATCTAAAGTATCGGGGAACGTTTTTCAGACAGAACAGTACGCCGGATTTTGTCAGAATCACTGTCGCAGTTTTCCCGGTGCAATAATTTGTTTTCAGCTTCTGGCAGTAAATGGCTACAAACCGATCAAAGGTGCAATTGCCGGTAAACCAGACAGAACAGTGTGTGGCTGTGAATCTCAATTTATCGGTAACAGTGCACACAGGGGTGATGCCCAGAAAACTCAACCGGAAGTAATACCAATTGATTTAAAAAAAAACCTCGGGGACAAAGGTGAGTAGATCCGCTGCTGCCATGGCCACCAGGTAGCGAGAGGTGCAGGTAGAGAGGCCGCACTTTCCCCGGGTCAGGAGCACAATCGCAACTAAATTCACTGGAGAGATTGAGAAAGAACAGTCACTGGACATTAGTGAACACATTCTGCGGGAATTAACAGCCGATCGGGTTTCATCTACAGATCAGGAGAGCTAGAGTCTGTGAACGGCTGCTCATCTAACATCAGACATGGATTACGCTGTCTCCAACCTACCCTCTTCTTTGTGGAGATAGGACGATGTGCGGGCAAACCTCGGCGATAAAAGCAAGCTACACGAACAACAACGTTCGGTGCTGATCCCGATTCCAGTCACTGATGGGAACGGTTTCACTGATTTCACCGTGACTGAACAGGCAGACCGGACTCTCAGCATCTGATGGGGCCGAGAAGTGATACAGAAGGGAGCAATACACACAAGATACTGGAGGAACTCAGCAGTTCAGGCAGCTTCCACGGAATTGAACAAACACTCGCTTCAGGCTGTGATCCTTCTTCGGGAGGAAGCGGGGCCTTGATTTCCGACGGGCCTCTCAGATAAAGCAGAAACAAGTTTAGTAACCGGAGGCCGAGAGCCTATTTAATGGATTAATTGTACAGCGCAGTTAAATTCGATATCAACGTTAGCAGATCCGTGAACACTGGTTCAAGTGATCAAACCCAATCATTGACCAACAGACAGAAGGATCGGACTGTTACAGGCTTCATAGGGAGACGTTAAACACAGAACCAAGGCTTCTCTGTAATCAGTAACCCAGGGACTGGTTATTTCACAATGTAAAACCCTCCGAGTCACACTTTCCTGGAAGGTGTTGTCCCAGCATTGGAAAAAAAGTAGGACAAATTCTCATTAAAACACTCCCAGGCTCACCTTCTCGGAGAGAAGCCAACCCCTGCACTGGGGCAAATCTGGACAAAGTCTCATTTAAACCCAGCCTGTCACACCTTTCTGTGGAGCTGCCTGTCCCCAGCAATGGGGCAACACTGGAGCAAGCAGGTTCCATTAAAATCCCCCCGGTCACCCCCTCCCACCAGCATTAGACAAATGTAGACAAGATGGCATTAATGGCAAGAATAACGTTCCAGTCGATCCGATGAGTGAGAGGATAGATATAGCTTTAGATCCGCTTGTCGTTAAATATGAAAAATCAGAATGATGGCCTGACAGGATCGATACCTCTGACGGGTATTTACAGAATTATCATCAAGTTGAAAACTTGTTAAATGATCATAAATGTTCACACCAGTAAACACTCAGAAATACCCAACATGAATCGCTCTGCTCACTCATCAGGAACTCAAATGACGGCAATCAACGCGTACAATATTGTCTGCACACTCAAATACCAATAAAACATTGCAGACATTTTCTCTGTCCAATGATCGGTCTGTGCTACATGTGATCTCTCGGAATGACATGTTGAGGCAACACTTGCCTGGGGCTTTTAATAATATTTTGCGACTCCACAGGGACAGATTTCAACAGATTTAAAAACGATTTTTTTAAAATTATTTACAGACCAGTTACATCAGACCCGTGCAATCCCAGTGGGGACAGATTATGATTAAATTAATGATTCAATATTTAGAACATTTGTGGGAGATAGTTTGTCCCAACAAAGGTGACTGAATCTCGGTGGTGCCTTACCAATAAATTTTGCTTCCACTGTAAATCTAAAAACTGCGGACCAACATTTTTTTCTTTAAACTCATCAGCAGTTTATTGTTCGAGCTCAGCCAGCTAGAAACTCATAGCCGAATAACAAAGTCTCTCTCTCTCTCCCCCCTCTCCCCCCAGTTAAAAACACTACAATTTATAGGATTAGCAGACAAAGAACACTCAGTTATCATAATATTCCCGCCAAGTCAGTTGGAGCAAATCCTAATTAATTAGATATGAGAGTACACTAAATCACGAGTTTTCATTACAGACAAATGCTTGCCTTCTCAGTAAAATTTGAATAGACAAAGGTGGAAACATATAAGGTGATGTAACATCGTGAGGCATGATGTATTCAACCTATGTGAATGCAGCCCACGCGTCGTTCTCAAAGGGACAGCTGCGTACTGTTAATCTAAACAAACTGAACGCATTTGTTTCCCAGTCATGGACAATCTCTGCTACTTTTCATAAAACAGAGCATACTCAAGCTGGCACTTAATTTTGACCCTCCTTTTACCAGAATCAGCTGATCATTTCTTATGACCATCAATTCCCTTAAAATTTCATAATTCCCTCCTTTTTATCATCACATTATACCTTTCAAGAACAGATTGTTGCTTCTATAACATGATGCAGAACATGGCCAAAAGCTCCGTAGGATACAGACAATAATCGAAATTAATACAATCAGACATCCAAGTGCAAAACACCATTATCAACCAATACATTTTTCTTGAGTCCAAGAGAACCCTTCTACTCAGTTCCTTCAGTAACACGTTTGCAGTCAGTTCGATGTATCCTCCGAGACTGTCCCTTCAAAAATGCACTGTGTTCCAATATGGCAGATTAATTCATCAAGCAGCGTTGGCTCAATAAGATCAGTTTCTTCTGAAATCAGAGGATTTTCTGCCAATACTACTTCTTTTGCTGCCACTGAATTTTTAGAAAGTAGACGGCAGTATACAGTGTCTCTCAAGTCAGGGTAGTCAGGATCCTGTGTTGCCAAGCTTAGAACTTGCTGCACCAGCTCTTGTGTCTCAGTCGGCTGTTTTTAAGAACAGTTTCACAACAGCAGTCAAAAGTTGTAGTTGAACCCTAGTGCTCTCATCATGGAATCCTTCCAGGATGCTCTCTAACAGTACATTAGCATTACCTATACTCTCGGGCTATCCATATAATCGCGGCTCTTGCTTCTGGTTCATCCAATGAGTCCAAATTTTCACAAAGTGTTGCCATAACACTTTCATACTTGTTTGGGTGTCTGCGGAAAATGTCCTATATTACTACAATAGCTTCTTGGACGTCGTAAGTTACATTTGTCTGAATGACGTCAAGTAGCGTATTCACGCAGTGTTCGGCTGAATGCTCAAATTTAATTGCACATCAACCAATTGAATGCACTGATTTTCATACAAAGTCACTATCTACTTCAGTGGCATACTCATTCAATTCTACCAAAACCTGTGCAAAGCTGGCTCGAGAATCCAATCGAATGATAATCTCCAGTATTCCAGTTTCACATGTATTGGAACATTGTATTTTACAATGTAAACCATGTTTCGTGCTCAAGACTCTCAGAACTTTTCTGTATAATGATGTTAATATTCCGGAGGGCAATGCATTAGAGTTCTGGTTCTGCAAACAACAGATGAGCTTCTCGGTCATCCTTTGGGCTATAATCAGCCAAACAATTAAGGATAAATACCTGGCCCTATTTAATACATTCATTTAATTGGGTTAAGAGCTTGATGATTGTCTGAAAATTCAGGTCTAACAAGTTAGTGATTGGATGAGATTCTGCAATCTGCGACAGAGCAGCCACAGCATCTGCAATGACCATTGGATTAGAGTCAGATATCAGATCCTTTAGAGTGTCCAGAAATCCCTGAATTCTATCCGCTGCGCATTGATGTCATGTACTTGTCTACACAGTCAGCAGCAGTTTTTTTTCTACATAATTTGTCTTCATCCTTTTGACATTTTTGCTGGGGCTCACACGAATACTCAGTGATTTTATCCACACTGATGCAGCCAATTGTTCTCACGGCCAGCGCTCTGAGATGTGGATTGGGATCTTCAGAGTCCTTAACAATAGTGTTGACAGCTATAATTGCCATATCTGTTTGGATTGTTGCATAGTTCATTAGATAGAGGTACACCAGCTTCTTCAACTCCAATTTGCCTGTCTGCACACAGGTAATGACATCAGGAAAGAGGGCACTGACATCTTTGCCAACAGTCTTTGACGCAATCACATTCTTCACTGCTCCTTCCTTTTCCTGCTTCTTATCGCTGTTGAGTTCTGCTTTGAGTTCAAAGATTTCTCCTTTCTTGGTTGTTGTGAAATATGTGGAATCAGTCATGATGAGTGTGATCCTCTCTACCGAGGTCTGATTAGCCCTCAATCCCAGTTCTTAATCAGGGCAAAATCTGCAGACTCAAACGTGGGGTAGTCACCTTTAGGCTGGGTTTCGTCTTTCCGATAACCCTGTTGTACCTGTGAATGCAGGCTTTAGAAAGTTTTAGTTAACTTGCATAAATATTTTTTCATCTCCTCTCTCAAGGTATGTATAACTAATTGTGCAGGTAAGCTCTCAGGGAAGAGCGGTAAACAAGGTCGGGATCTACATGGGGTTCTCACAGGTTTCCCGTAGATAATTTCAGCAGGTGATAACTCAGTCTTACCTGATGGCGTGATTCTCATACGGAATACGCCTGCGGGTATAATCTTTAACCAGGTCAATCTAGTTTCTTGTGTAAGTTTAGCCAATTTATCTTTTAAAGTACCCATTGGCTCATTCGACTATGCCGGCGGCTTTTGGATGATGGGTGCAGTGGAACTGTTGTTTTATAGCATGTTTTCTACAGACTGCCTCATTTATTTTGGCAACAAAATGTGACCCATTGTCCAAGATTACCACTTCTGGAAGTCCATAGCGATTAATTATTTATTTTAACAATATTCTTGCCACCATCATAGCGGTATTATTAATTGCAGGAACAGCTTCAATCCATCTGCTAAATAAAACTACTATCTCTAAGCAATACTTATAACAATGCATTCTAGATATTTGTATAATATGAAGTTGCAAACCAGAAGAAGGTAGAACAGGCAAGGGGGAATTTCCAGAAACACACGGCATTCCTGTTTCAGCATTCGTGTTTTATAATTTAAACATGCGGTGGCTCGTGGGCACCGATTCCACGCTCGCTACGACGGTAACACCTCCTGAGTCGGCCTCCGCGCCAGCGTTCAACACATTGGTTCGTTCCACCGCCACGTCCTTGCAACCATGTGGAAAACAGTTAAGTATCTCTCCTCTGAACTGTTCTCAGAGAGTCCCCTGACACGAGTGTTAACTGGTTTCTCTTCCCATACAAGCTGCTTGGGTCTCAGCGTTTCCAGCATTCCCCGAGTTTGTTTCCTATTCCAGCTTTTGCCACCCCACTAATTTTACAACAGAATATTGGCTGATTCCAACAGATGTAGCACAGTTTATCACGACCTCACAGACAGACTGACATGACGCCTCCCACTGAATCCATCACAGAGAAGCAAGTAGAGGAATTCAATGTCCAGCAGCAAACTCGGGTCCGCAGTCAGATGTCTGTAAGAGTGTCAGATGTAAATATATTATAATACATTTCAGAGTATCTATGAAGCACTACGCTGCTTGTGTTGTGGCTCCGCAGCGGATTCACTATGTTTTCTATCGACTGTTTTTACGTTCAGTAATATCGTACACATTAATTAAAAATCCACAGCACGGAACTCCTAACATTTGCGTAATTGTCTCTACGAGTTGATATTTCGATTGTTACACGCGACTGAGACAATCGCTTACACACGAATGCAGACAATCTCCGCGGGCTGTAAAAACATAATATTTGCAAATGCATTGCAGCTGCCACAAGACCAAAACCACAGTGACCAGAATTACATTATTAATCGCAAACCGCTGTGGGAACGCTGGCTCTTCCACAGTTAATGCAGGTTTCATTGAATTCCTGTAGCGATTTGTTGTGTTATTTACATCACATCATCTATTGTTGCAAGGACGTGGCGGTGGAGCAGAAGTGCAGAGCACGGGCGCGAAGGCCGCGTCGGGAGGCGTTACCGTCGTAGCGAGCGTGGAATGGGCGCCACGGGAGTCTGTATACGGAGTCCTGATTTTAGTAGAAAAGTCAGAAAGGATGCTAGACTTCGAACTGATAGTCCGAAGAACCATGTAACGAAGATAGTCGTACAGGAATCCACCAAGGAACTGGCACCTCCTAGTTGTGATCACGGGATTTTTATACTGCATTTGCTAATGGACTGCAGGTGATTGTACTTAGTGGAACCAGGGAATGATTGTGAACTAAGCGAGGTGATTAAGGCTCAATTGCACAGGAAGAAAGCCAGGAGCCAGAAGGGACCATGCCATCTATAGTACCCCGGTGTTTTCACTCCGTTCCTGAAATTCCGAATACAGGCACTGGGCAGGGAACAGTGGAAACCAGCGACAGAAAGAATCACAACATTGGAATTTAACTTCTTTTTCTACCAACGGAAGCTGACTCTGCAACTTACCTGGAATTCCGAAGGCTGAAATAAATATAAAGTAAAATTCTTCTTTCTGCCAGATGACTGGATACACCATTTCAGTGAGACTCAGTGATTACTGTTTCTCCTGAATAAATAGCTCCGGGAGACACTCTGATTTTATCCATTCAAAGCGGCCTTGATTTATACATAGAGTTAATGTCCAGTGATACGGTTATATACTTCACTGAATTTCTCCATTACAGGTGCCTGTTATGAAAACACCCCGATATAAATATTCGGCCGATTGAAGACAAATAAGGTCGGTAGTATTAATTGCAATGTCTGAACGTTGCCAGTAAGCAGCTACGTTTATAGATTTCATTTTTCTTGTTGGCTACTTATTCATCTAAAAACGGAGAGAAACCAAACTGACAGAATCATACGTCCAGTTCCTGCGGGTTCCCATTTCGAACTGTCCTTAAGAACACCTTTTTGGTCGCAGACCAGCATGCAGACATAGCAACACACACACACACACACACACACACACACACACACACACACACGCACGCACGCACACACACACACACACACACACACACACACACACACACGCACGCACGCACGCACACACACACACACACACACACACACACACACACACACACACACACACACACACACACACACACACACACACACACGATATGAACAGATGCATTACAGAGAACATACAAACACGAGAAAATTTGCAGATAGTGGAAATCCACAGCAACACAAAATTTCCCAGCATTTATGTTCAGGTCGTCTGGTTGTGCAGTGACATCAGCGCCAGACTTCGGAACGGAGTTCAAATCCAGTCGGTCCTTTCCCGAGTACGCTTTCCATTCGTGCCGGGTTGAGTGAAATATAGAAAAATACAGCGACTTGTCTGTGTTCCACGCTTTGTAAGGCATAAAAATCCGCGAAGCTGGCCTCTTATGCCTGAGTCGACGTCATTGTCATCATCATCATGTAACAGTCTTTCTAGAGCATCACAAATCAGTCAAACGTAAAGACGTTTCAATACTACAAAGGAATGGGCGGAAGGGAGGAGAAAGCGAGAGAGAGTGAGAGAGACAGCGACTCTGGTGCAGTGTGAGAGTGTGGGCTTCTTTCAATGCCCGTCAGTCTATGATACAGTGTGAGAGTGTGAGAATCATTCTGTGCAGGTCCGTCTCTTGTATACTGTCAGAGTGGGGAGAGTACGTTTCGTACATTTGTTGTATTTTGTTGCATAAATATTGCATTGAATCATCATAAATAATTATCTCCATGTTTTGTTCAAATTGCACTTTGAACAACAATATTATGTCATCTGTCGCGTAGCTGATACTGAAATCCATTATACGTAGTGCCTGTTTCCATGATGCTTGTTATGTTGGATTTGTACTTCAAACTTCATTAAGTGCATATCGGGACCAACAGCCTACATTGTCCATGCGCACAATTATTTATTAATGTACACTACAGGATTCAGTTCCATTGTTCTTAGCTCATTTACTGATGGACAATGAAAAACAAATGACTTGGATACTTGTCAATAATATTAGAATTCATCGTTGGGTTTAGATTAGAACGTCTCTAAGGTACTACCGTCAACTATACAACTGGGTAATTTGTTCCAAGTGTCCACAACTCACTGTGTAAAGAAATCCTTTCTAATGTTTGTCTGAAATCTCCCTTTAAACACTCTCCACCTGTGATCCAGTGTCCTAGTTGATGAATTATTTTTAAAGTAGCTGCTGGCATCCCCTTTAGTTCTACTCTTAATTATTTTGAATTCATCTATCATAACTCCTCTCATTCTGCATCAACTTTGGCAGAAAAGCTTTAACTGTTTCAATCTTCTCAGCTCATAGGCTACAATCCGGGAATGAGCCTCATTGCCTTTCTCCAGTCTCTTCACATCCTTCAAAAAATACGGAAATTAGATTGTACACAGTACTCAAGGAGAGGCCTCACAAGCGCACGTTGATTTGAATCTGCTATTTATCCGGATTTTAGTTAGATCTAAACAGTATTGATTCTGCTGCTTGAATATTATCAGCCTTTCCCTCTAATTTTGTGTTATCTGTAAAATAACGTTATGAGATTTTTAGGTTCTTAAACAAATTACTAATGTAAATTAAAAACAGCAGCGGTCACAAAACTGATTCTTGTGGAACCCCACTTTTAAGATCTGCCAGGTGTGAAAAAGTCATCTCATCATAACTGATTGTTTTCTGCTTTTGAGCCAATTTTGTACACATTTGCAGACCTATACGCTGAATCCCTACCTCCTATCATTTGATTATTAACCTCTTTCGTGGAAATTTGCAAAAGCCTTCTGAAAATCCAAGTAAATGATATCAATCGCTCTATTGTTATTATAAATATTAGTTCATTAAAATAATCTGCATTGCTGAATATTAGTAAAAGACGATTTGCTTCCCCTTTCTGATCCATGCTGGCTTTCTGATAACATGCCTATTCATATCAGTTTATTTTCCAACTCATTCATGATTAGTGTTTCCATCATGATGCATGCTACGCTTATAGGTCTACAGTTAGCAGAGTCAGTGCGGTCCCATTTCTTACATACCGGGACAACTTCAGCCCATTTCCAGTACTCAGGGATTTCACCAGTCTTAACTGAATTTTCAAAAATACTGGTTTTCGGTTTGTATTTTTCATCACAGTCTACTGCTCCCGGGAACAGTGAGAGTTGTTCCCAGAGCCCGGCAATGGCTTTGCAGCTCTTCACCCAAAAGCAAACTTTACATTCTAACCATGAACTCAGGATCAGTTTTGGATGGACGTAACTGTCGTGGATATGGTCTTGGACCGGGCCACAGGAGCTCCCCTATCTATCATTGCCTCTTTCCTCCGGTCACCCAATAACGCAAAGGACAGTATCTTTCGGCCAACGAACGCACCATCCAGCTTACCTTTGGTCTCTGGAAGGAATTTGGTGAGGTCACTTTCTATTCCCAACATCCAATATTTTTCCCCTGTTGTCTGAGACTTTCAATGTCAAGACCGTAGAAGTTTCTCAGTCAGCACGTGTCAACTGGACACTTTGATGATTTTTTTCTGTACTTGATTCTATGATATTTTTCTTAATTGCCAAATGAGACCAAGAAATCCTGGCTGTTCTTATCCAATATCCACAACTTCTTTGTCCATGTAGACCCATTATTTCAGCTTGTTCCTGTCCTACTGAAATTATATCGGCTTACCTCCACCATGTTTTATCCACCCTAGTTGAATTCCTTCCTACTTACATTCGTGTCAGCTCACCCGCTATTGAACTTTGCAGTGATTTTGAACTCCTTGCCCCGCATCATCTCATTTCTACAATGGATGGTCAGTTCCTTTCCGCGTCCACCTCCAGGAAGGTGCCAGGGCAAATCTTATATTTTTTCTTTTTCTTCTGGACACCAGACTTGAGCAGTTCCACTCCACCACCACTTTCTTCCACCTAGCGGAACGTGTTCTCACTCTGAATAATTTCTCCTTTAGCTCCACCGACTTCCTTTAGACAGAAGCGGTAGCCATGGGCATTCACCTGGTTCCCAACTATACCAGACTGTCGGCTTCGTGGAACAGTCTACACTGATGACCATCTAGCACTTTTCCAAATCTACATCGACAACTGCTTTGTTACTGTCTCCTGCACCTGTAATAAACTCGGCGACTTCATCCACTTTGCCTCCAAGTTCGACCATGCCCTTAAATTCACCTGATCTATTTCCGACACCTCCCTTCCCTTTCTCGAATTCACTGTCTCAATCTCCGGAGACAAGAGATGCAAACTACAAACCCACAGACTTTCACAACTACCTCAACTGTACTGTCCCTCCCTATATAAAAACGCCATCCCATTTTCTCAAATACTATGTCTTCGCACGATCTGCTGTCAGCATAAAGCTTTTCATTTCAGAACGAAGGTGTCTTCCTTTTTTTCAAAAACAGGGGTTTCCCTTCCTCTGCTATCCACGCAGCCAGCAACCACATCTCTTCCCTTTCCCGTACGTCTGCACTTGCCCGATCCTTCCTCACCTTCCACCCAATCGGACTCTGTGTCCAGCACATAATTCTCTGTGCCATCCGCTACCTCCAAAGGGATCCCACCACCAAGCACACTTTTCTTTGCCCCACCCAACTCGAACCCCCACTTCCTCCTTTCACAGGTCGTTCCTTACGCGACTCCCTTGTCCATTCATCCTTCCCAACTAATTTTGCTCCTGACATTTATCCTTGCAAGCAAACAAGTGCTACACTTTCTCCCTCACTACCATACAGGCCCTTAAACTGTACTTCCAGATGAGACAACCCTTCACTTTTGAGTCTGCGAGACTTCATTTGTGCGTCTATTGGGCTCATGTACTGTTTTTGCTGCTTGCTGTATAGCCTCCTGTACATCGGTGAGACTCGACGTAGATTGGGAGACCTCCTTACAGATGAGAAATCGTGGTTTCAAAGGAGATGTGAGTGATCGTTTTTTTTTCTCTCTCAGAGCGTGGTATATAACTGGAATGCACCTGCTAATGAACAAATTCATTAGAGGCGTTGAAGGGACGTATAAGCTAGATGCAAGAACATGAGGAAGATGGAGGAATATGGATATTGTGACAGTACAAGGGTGTACTTTTTGGGGTGGTGGTTTCTGATTTACTTTTCAGTTAGCATGGCATGGCATTGTGGGCCGAGCAACCTGTTCCTGTGTTTTACTGTTCTAGAAGGGACGGTATCCAGTCGCCAGTCAACATGCCATCCAATTGACCTTTGGTGTATACGAGTTGTGATTGATAAGTTCGTGATCATAGGCAGTCAATTTTAGAAAACCTAGCACATTTATTTTTCCGACATTTACACACTTAGTCCAGCGGTCGTGGAGCATGCGGATCACTTCTTTGCAGAAATTGGCGAGTTGGACCTGCAGAAAGTGGTCCACAGCTGGGTTGATTGATCAGTTTTAGCCTAAGGTAGAAGGAGAAGTGTTAACTTCAAACTTTCTGCATTTTCACGGAAGGAGCTGATCTGCACGTACATGTAACGAGAGCTGTATAACAGATGTAGATCTCTTTCTGAAGTTCCATTATTTTTATTGTCCCGGAAGAATATATCTGCCACCTACAAGAGAAAAATCAATCCATCGGTCAGTTTGCAGTTTGTCAATAGACTCTAAACCCACGTCAGCACATTTTACCACGATCTGATAACCTTTTTTTTAGAATGGAAAGGAACATATTAAATTTCCCCTCGTGCAACAATAAATCTATTACATATGCTATATATGTGACCTCATGTATTCATATACTGCATATTGTGTTTATATTTTCCTATTCTTAGTGCCTATTAAGTTATTTTGCATCATATCCAGAGTAACAACAATTTTATTCTCCTTTACACTTGTGCACTAGAAATGACATTAAACAACCTTGACTTTCACAGTGAGAGGAAAAGTTTGTGAAGACATGAGACAAACACCGGCAAGGAGAACAGATCAGTTAGGCTTATTGGTCAATATGGAAATGGGCTGAATGGCTTGTTTCACGTACTACAACTCTATGACTCCAATATTTCAGATACTTGCTAACTGGTTTGCCAACTTTTTCTTCCACATGTTTCCTCATACACTGCTGCTGGTATACTGTAATATTTGCCTTCCTTCACTTAAAAACCCTTTATAGTTTGTCAAGTCTCCTTCAGCCTTTATGTGCATTTGATATTCCGCATTGTATTCTCTCCACATTAACCATTCTGTAATATCAAGTTTATTCTTTCTCATGATTCCGTACATACTGGTGTCAAATTGTTACAGTCCAGACTTTCACATGTTTTCCAGATCACACGGATTAAGGAAAATGGCCAACGATGCAATCTGTCGTTACAGGCTGACTTTCTTTAGTGGAATCTCCAAGGTGTCGGCCCAGAAATGAATGCAGCCTTTGAATGAACTTGCCATCAAACAGCGTTGATAAAACAGAAGTAAACAGGAATCAAGGAGATGACACCATCTCCCCCACAATAGAAAATTGTTGTTGCTGTCAGCGGTTGGTCACCCCAGCTCCAGTGAATTTCTGCAGGGACCCCTTAGAACTGTCTGCTGGGCTGAACAGAAGTTACAGCAATGATTCTCCTACCATTTCAACGATCTACCAATGGCATTAATACTCCTGCTATCGGAACGTCAACTCTATCTATCCCCCTCATAATTGTAAATACCTCTATCAAGTCCCCTCTCAGACTGCTACGCTCCAAAGAATAAAGACCCAACTTGTTAAACCCTTCAATGTAACATAGGTGCTGAAACACAGGAAACATTCTGGTAAACCTCCTCCGTACTCTGTCTATTTTGTTGACATCTTTCCTATAATTCGGTGACTAGAACCGTACACAATACTCCAAATTTGGCCTCACCAACACCTTGTACAATTTTAACATTACACCCCAACTGCTATACTCAATGTTTAATTATCTACTATTGATCTCAGGCTCAGCCGCCTATAATTACCTTGTTTACTTTTGGAGCTTTTTTTAAACAACGGAACAAAATTAGCTACCCTCCATTCCTCCGACACCGCGGGTGAGGACATTTTTAATATTTCTGTCAAGCCCCTTGCAATTTATACACTAGTCTCTCTAAAGTTCCGAGGAAATATCATTTCAGGCGCGGGGGAATTATCTACTTGTATTCGCTGCAAGACAGCAAGCACCAACTCCTCTTTAATCTCTATATGTTCCATGACACTACTGCTTGTTTTCCTTCCTTCAATATACGCTATGCCAGTTTCCTGACCAAATACTGATGCAAAAAATCTGTTTAAGATCTCCTCCATCTCGTGAGGCTCCACACATAGACGACCACTCTGATCTTCTAGGTGACCAAATTTGACCTTTTCCGTCGTTTTAGTCTTAATGTACTTGAAGAAACCCTTCCGATTTACCTTCACATTATCTGCCAAATCAGGTCTTCATTTTGCCTTCATGATTTCCTTCTTTCGTATTTTCTTACATTTTCTATACGCTTCAAGTATCTCATTTGTTCCTTGTAGCCTATACCTGCTATACACCTGTCTCTTTGTCTTAACCAGTTCGCCAATATCCCTTGAAAACCAAGGTTCCCTATGCCTGCTGACTTAGCCTTTAATTCTGGTAGAAACCTGCAATCTCTGCACTCTAAATATTTTGCCTTTCAAGGCCTTCCACTTACTGAACGTATCGTTGCCAGAAAACAACTTATCCCAATCCACTCTTCCTAGATACTTTCTCATTTCCACAAAATTGGACTTTCTCCAATTTTGTGTAAACACGTCTCACAGTTTGAGAAAGCTGCACCGTGTTGATTATTTCCACCGACAGATATAATTAAAAATGCTTATTATGGTGTATCCAGTGTGTATGTTTTTGGTACAAACGTGGAGTTTGAAACATTGACTGCGCACAAACAAAAGTTGAAATAAACAACGAGCCTGATACCAAATTGCTCTTCATCGCTTCGCTCCGTCATCCGACCTGTAAAAGCAAGATATATGCATTGGTTTTTATTTGATATTATTTACAATCTGCGGTAGTGGCGTATCTATATAGAAAAGAAACGAGATGCAATTTGACAAATTGCAATCTATTGGCATTAGAATAACGACGTATCAGTTGCATCTTTAAGGTTAACGGCTAAGAAAGGGTTAAGCGGTGTCCTGCATTTGAGGTCAGCGTTCAGGCTGCAGGACAGTAGCACCTGGAATGACTGTCCACCTGAGTGGTTAATTTGTGACAGAGTTGCGAATGCGGTCCACGCAGATAACAACAAAAACAGTGTTGTACAGAATGACGGAGTCCAGTTAGTTCATCCCTTTGATCCGGATAACCGAACATCAGCTGACTGCAGTAATCGCACAAGGGGAGTTGGATAAATCTCCAGCTGAATTCTATTTAAAGCGGAAGAAATTCAAATATACATTTTGAAATTCATTTCAGCTGATGACCAGGAAGCGCTGTGATCTCATCACTGTAGACGGTCATAAGGCTCCAAAGACAGCCATATTATCAACATAGTCAACAATGGGCGTCGAATACTAATGACGTCATCAGCGTAGCCACCAGTAAAATCATCGCTGCAGCTCAGTGAGCTAGGAAAGCAATGACAATATCAAGGTGATCGGTGATGTGTTTTGAAACTGTACACCATTCTGCTTATTGAATGCAGGAGCCGGTAATCGTCCTGGCGTTCCAGCATTGCAGTCAACGTGTCTGCTTCTTGTCCGCTGTTCTGCAGTTCAGAGTGGCTCTCCAAGAGGTCGGAGAGATGAGGCAGAGTGAGATTAGCGAAGTCTTCGGGCGGAATCATCTGGGCTGTGTTTCATAACCGTCCCTACTTACAGGGAACTTCCTTGGAATCTTTACTGCTATTGGGGCAAACATTCCAAATTGTTGCAAAATATGTATCACTAAGTCGTACAAAAAAGCTGGATGAATTCAGCAGGTCGGGCAGCATCCGTTGAAAGAAGCAGTCAACGTTTCGGGTCGAGATCCTTCGTCAGGACATATTATTTATCAATAATATGTTTTATTTTAGTTTTATACCAATATCTGGCATTTACTTTACTTCTTCGTGTGCTGAACTACAGCAGGTTAACTGCATCTTTTTCTGGTGCCATTAATGTAATTTGTGATGTGGAATAATTCTCTTTGTTGTTGTACACAGCCCGGTTAAACAGCATAAACTTGAACATTTATTTGCAGTATTCTTCAAAATATTTTTTCCTTTTTTTAATATGTTAAGCGTATGTTTGCAGATATACTGTATATGTTAACAATTATGTTTAATTTATTATTGACAGCATTGGACATCGGAAAAAAAAAACATCTGTATACACCGCCAAGTTATCTACACTCGATATTTCTAGGTTTCTCGGAGTGATCCATAATCTGCATCACTGAACACAAGCTGAACCTCCTTTCATGCTGTACATTCTATATCCACGTATCGATTGAACAATGTCCGGAATTATTTTTATGCAGATAGATCAAATAAAAGAGATGTACGAATCTCCTTTCCTCCGCTAGCCTGTAGGTCACACTTTAGCATGGTTAGCCCACCAGCTTAGGCCACTACTCCCCCTGCACCCAACCGATCAGGGTCACGTAAAGCTATGGGAGGATGGTCCTGTGTGCAGCTGGAGTATATCACAGGTTCTGGTTATGCGACCATTGACGCCAGACAGACAATCTTTGAAGAGTTTTCAATCTCACTGGGGCCCTCTAACATAGGGACGGTCTGTTGTTGATTTGCTCATTGGCAATAACGATTAGAGCATTAGAATGAGAATGGAGAGGGTAGGAGCTGTATAAAAGGTACCGATTGCACCTAACCCGAGGGATATAATGTCTTGCTGACAGGTTAGCTGGAGCTTTTTAGGTGGTTTTACATTTACTTGTCAGGGGTCAGGGAATTGTTGTCATAGTGCCGAAGATGCGATAGCTGGTTTACAAAGAGGCAATATTTCGTGAGACTCCGAGCAAGGAAAGGCTGATAGGGCAAAATTCCAGTCAAGAATTCAATTTACAACGGAAAAGGCGGGCAAAATCGAAATGGCTGAATACAAGACTGAAGGCGTTATATTTGAATGTGTGCAGTACACTGGATACGGTAGAAGAACTTCTTGCACAGTTAAGTATCGGCATACGTGCATGTGATGTAAGAATCATTGAATCCTTGTTTCAAAGAAGATTATAGATAGAAGTGTAATGTCAGTGATACACATTTTAGCTGAAGTTCAGGCAAGTAGGTACAAAAGGGCGGTGGGTGCTCATTCGATTAAAATGAAACAAAATAATTTGACCGGGGTTCTACAGGGTCGTGAAGCGTTGTATCATTGTGGATGGAGCTAACGAACTGTCAGGGCGAAAGACCATGAAATGAGGTACAGTGGTATGCAAAGGTATGTGCGCGACTGGTCAAAATTTATGTTACTGTGCATAGCTAAGCGATTAAATGATGATCAGATTTCCATAAAGTTAAAGATGACAGGTTTCTTCAATATTTTAAGTAAGATTACCTTTTTTATTTCCATCTTTTACAGTTTCAAAATATCAAAAAAGGAAAAGGGCTCGAAGCGAAAGTTTGGGCACACTGCATGGTCAGTACTTAGTAACACCCCTTTGGCTAGTCTCACAGCTTGAAAACGCTTTCTGTAGCCAGCTAAGAAACTTTTAATTCCTGTTTGGGAGATTTTCGCCCATTCTTCCTTGCAAAGGCTTCTAGTTCTTTGAGATTCTTGAGCCGTCTTGCATGTAATGCTCTTTTGAGTTCTATCGACTGATTTTCGATTATGTTTATGTCGGGGGACTGTGAAGGCCATGGCAAAACCTTCAGCTTGCGCCTCTTGAGCGACTCCATTGTGGATTTTCAGGTGTGTTTATTATCATTATCCTTTTATAGAAACCATCATTTTTTCATCTTCGGCTTTATTGCATACGGTGTTACGTTTGCTTCCAGAATTTGCTGCTATTTAATTGAATTAATTTGTCCATCTACCAATGAATTTTTCCCCGTGACACTGGCTGCAGCACAAGCCCAAAGCATGATCGATCCATCCCCATGCTTAACAGTCGGAGATATGTGATTTTCATGAAATTCTGCATTTTCTTTTCTCTCCAAATATACCTTTGCTCTTTGCGGCAAAAAAAGTTCTATTTTTTGTCCACAGACCACTTTCAGTCCACTGGACTTGTTTCCAAAATGCGTCAGACTTGTTGAGATGTTCCTTTACAAACTTCCGTTGCTGAATTTTATGGCGAAGACGCAGGAAAGGATTTCTTCTGAGGACTCTTGAATGAAGATCATATATGTGCAGGTGTCGCTGCATAGAAGTCAGTGCATCAACATTCCAGACTCTGCTAATTCTTCTTCAAGGTGTTTGGCAGTCAAATGCGGTTCTGGTTTTCCTTTTTAGCAATCCTACGAGCAGTTATGTAGAAAAGTTTTCTGGCTCTTCCAGACCTCAACTTGACCTCTACCGTTCGTGTTAACTGTCATTTCTTAATTACATTACGAACTGAGGAAACGGCTACCTGAAAACGCTTTGCAATCTTCTTATTGCCATCTCCTACCTTGTGATCACCATTTTTTCTTTTTTTTTAAATTTCCAGAGTGCTAGGCAGCCCATTAGAAGAACCCTTATCTGATGATTGTTCGAACAAGGTTTGAGGAGTTAGGGTATTTATAAAGCTTTGTCATTTGCATCACACAGCTTACAGAGAGGAGGAGCAGCAGCTAACGAACTGGTGTAGAGCCAACAACCCGTCTCTGAATGTGAACAAAACAAAAGAGATGGTTGCTGACTTCAGGAGGGCAAGGAGCGAACACTACCCGCTGAGAATCGACGGCTCCCCGGTAGAGATCGGTAAGAACGACAAATTTCTTGGTGTTCACCCGGCGCAGAATATCACCTTGTCTCTCATAACCAACTCCATAGCAAAAGTAGCCCAGCAGCGTCTCTACTTTCTGCCAAGGCTGAGGAGAGTCCATATCCCACCCCTCATCCTCATCACATTCTACAGGTTTTGTATTGAGAGCATCCTGAGCAGTTCCATCACTGCCACGTTTGGAAAGTGCACCATCTCGGATCGCAAGACGCTGCAGCGGATTGTGAGGTCAGCTGAGAAGATCATCGGGGTCTTTCTTCCCGCCATTACGGTCATTTACACTACACGCGGCATGCGCAAAGGAAATAGCATTAGGAAAGTCCTCGCGCACCCCTCATACAAACTCTTCTCCCTCCTGCAGTCTAAGAAAATGCATCGAAGCATTCGGGCTTTCACGACCAAATTATGTAACAGTTTATTCCCCCAAGATATCAGACTCTTCAATACCCAGAGCCTGGATTGACACCTTATTGACTGGCTTATTATTTATTGTAATACCTGCACTGTTTTGTGCACTTTATGCAGTCCTGTGTAGGTCTGTAGTCTAGAGCAGTTTTTTTTTTCTATGTTGATTTTACGTAGTTCAGTCTTGCTTTTGTACTGTGTCATGTAACACCTCGGTCCTGAAACCGTTGTCTCTTTTTTACTATGTACTGTACCAGCAGTTATGGTCGAAATGACAAGAAAAAATGACTTGACTTGACTTGACGTGGCCTTTCCTAACGATGACTCTGAACAAGCTATAACCCTAAGAAGATAATTAAGGTCTGAGACCTTGGTAAAAGTTATCTGACAGTTCACATCTTCAGGGGTGCCCAAACTTTTGCATGGTGTTCATTTCCTTTTTATCCCCAAAACTGTAGAAAACAAAAATAATACACATAATCTTGCTTAAAATGTTGAAAATCATGTTTCATCTTTAACTTTATGACTTTTGGAGATCAGTTCATCTTCTACACACTTAGCTATTCACAGTAAGGAAAATTTTGACCAGAGGTGTCAAAACGTTTGCATGCCACTGTAAATACAGCCCGCCCATAACAGCAAGGATGTGGTTTGCAAATTACAAAGGAAGATTGGAAATGTATGCCAAAGCAGCAATGTAACAATCGACATGAGGGTCTTAAATATGCAGCAAGATTGGGAAGATCATGTTGGTGCTGGATTCCAAGAGAGAATTTTTGGAATGCCTAGATGTGGTATAGATAGCTGGTAGTTGAGCCCAGTACGGTATTAGTGTAATGAGCCGTAATTGATTAGAGAGCTTGATAAAAAAAAAATCACTTTGTTGAAAATGAATTCAGTATGATGGAATTCTCCTTGTAACGTGAAAAAGGGAGCTATAGTGGGATGCATCAGAATTTCGCTGTGGTAAAGGGAAGCACTGAGGCATGAGAGACGAGGTGGTCAGAATTGACTGGAAAAGAACACTGGCAGGAATGAACAGCACAACAGCAATGTCTGTAATTTCTGGAAGGAATTTGGAGGGCACTGCATATATACTTCTCAAGGAGGACATGTCTTTGAAAGGAAACATGAGACAAACGTGCCAAACAAGAGAAGTCAAAGGCATCGTAATAGCCATAGAGAATGTTTGCAATAGAACAGGAATTAATGGAAATGTAGATGATTGGGACGTTGTTAAATGCAAACTGAAGGCAACTAAAATGTCATTGAGAAGTTAAAGAATGGATACAAAATTTTGCTAGCCAATAACATTTTTTTAAAAAACTCAAACGTTTAATCATATACACACAACATAAGAGGGAAACAAGAGAGAAATCCATAAAAGAGGTCAACTCACTGTATGCACCTACATGAACAGTGACGGGAAGGAACTGAAGCTGGAAAGTGAATTCTAGTGGAGTGGGAAGGCGGCTGAATGGGGACGAGGGAAGAAAGAGAATCATAAATGAAACCGGGAGCCGATAGCTGGAAGACGTAAGAAGCGAAATCTGAAAGGACAGAAGGCCTTTGAATCAAATAAGGAGATTCGATGCTAGTGAGCACGTCATGAGAATGTGGGTGGCGAGAACGCGCGAGAAACTCACCAGACTGAGGGGAAAGAATAAGGAGAGCTGTGAGGAAGAGGATGAGATTTTTTTTAAGGTTGGCAAGAGAAAGTGATGTGCTGTAGACCAGGAACTTCACCGTGTGCCGTTTGTTAGAGGCTAAACCCCTGTAGTGATCACCCTGTTTCACATGTGATCCGTGACTCCCAGTGGAACGATTGTAATCGGATTTGTTTTATTATTGTGGCATGTACCGTAAAGCAATGAATTGGATGTTCATTAAAAAGCTTGTCATGCATAGTCTTCAAAGAGAAGAAAACTTTATACCGTACAATAACAGTGGTGCGGAACAATTTGTAACAGCTGAAGTTAAACAATAATGTAGAATACTACCACGAGATTCCTTGTGAGGTCAAGGGTCAGCCATATCGATTCGCCTCTAGCCGCAACAACAGAGACGACCCAAAGGAGTCAACTCATTGGGAACACCTTCGTGTCGGATAAAACAAGATAACGCAAATGCTGTAGGCATCGCTGAGTTTCGACAACACAGAACGCAATAAGTTCTTGCAAGAAAGTCAGTAAAAGTATCACCTCTGCCACAATTACTCACGTTACTCTCCAGTGGCAAAACTGCTCTGCCGAAGCGGCAATATTACACATGCAAACCATTGGGCGTTAAGTGAAGTCACCGGTGCTCCGATGTGAGACTTCCTCGGCATTGGTGAGACCGGATGTTGTCTTAGTAACCACTTCATCTAGCTATTTAGTTGTCCTCGCCGTCAGATAGAAGTGATCTAATACTTCTTATCCTCCATCGCTCCAAGGAGAAAAGGCCGCGTTCACTCAATATGTTTTCATAAGGCATGCTCCGCAATCCAGGTAACACCCTTATAATCCTCTTCTGCACCCTTTCTACGGCTCCACATCCTTCCTGTCGTGAGGCGACCAGAACTGAGCACAGTACTCTAAGTGGTGTCTTACCAGGATCCTATATAGATGCAACATTACTTCTCGGCTCCTAAATTCAGTTCCACGATTAATGAAGGTCTTCTTCACCACAGAATCAAACTGCGCAGCTGTTTTGTGCGTCCAATGGACTCAGACCCGAAGATCCCTCTGATTCTCCACACTGCCAAGGGTCGTACTATATATATTCTATACTATACTATATTATATTATATTATATTATATATACTATACTATATTATACTCTACTATACTATATTCTGCTATCATATTTAATCAACCAAGAGGAACTACTTCACACTTATCTGGGTTTGAACTCCAATCTGCCACTTCTCAGCCCAGTTTTGCATCCTGTCAATGTCCCGCTGTAAACTCTGACAGCCCTCCACACTATCCACAACACCCCCAAATTTAGTGTCAACAGCAAACTTACTAACCCACCCCCCACTCCGTCATGCATTTACTTGGCTGTTGAATGGGACAGCCAAAAAAAATTCTGAAGATGATGGTAATCATGATCAAAACGAACAAATTAATGGAGGAACTCAGCATATCAGGCAGCATTGAGAAAGCGAAATGGGACGTCGGCATTTCTGTCCGAGTCACTCCATTAGGGTTGGAAATGAAATAGGCTGAAGCCAAAGGGAATCCAAAAGATTCTGTAAGGGGAGAAGCAGAAGCTGGAGGGAAAAACGGTAGTTCAGCAGATTGGAAAGGTAGTTGCTTGGGAAGGCAGGTTGTAAGGGAATCATAGATCAAGCCAGGAATTGATAGCTGTAAGACGAAAGAGCTGAGGAAAATGAAAATGGTAGCCCTGTGGAACATGGAATTAAGTACAGATCTCGGAAACGAGAGGATGGCGATAAACGGGTAATGAGGGCGTGACGGCCGAGAACGCGTGAGAAGCTCAACTGATTGCTGGAAAACAAGGGGGAGAGTGGTGAGAAAATAGACGAGATTATTTCCCGGCAGTAAGAGAAATGGATGTGCACGTAATGAGGCTGGAGACTACCAGAAGCATTATGAAGTGTTCGTCCTTGAACATGCGTTAGAATTATCGTGGCAGAATTGTAAGCTAGGGGGCGACTTGCCGGTGCCGGAATGTGAAGGGCGACTGAAATAGATGGACACATAGAAATCCTTAGCACGGCGGCAGATTGAGTAAATGTGCCCTTGATGCTGTCCCTCAATCTACATCGGGTCCTACTAAGGTAGCAGAGGCCGAACTAGGAGCACGGGATTCAAACGATGACCCAGAAGGTTTCGCAGGTGAAAGTATCTCTTCACCTGAAAGGACAGCTGAGGGTCTTAGTCCCGGAGGAGAGTCAGTGTATGATAGATGCAGTGTTGAGGAAGGTTGCAGGAATACAGAAGAACTGTGGGGAGCGACGAGTAAACAATAGAATCGCGCAGAGCACGATTTGCGAAGCTGTAGATGCGGGAAGGACAGACGTGCCTGGCGGTACAGCCGCTCTGAAAGTGATGGAGGTTACGGTACATAGCTTGCATGCGGAGGCTTGTGGTGCGTTAGCTGAGGACAAGGAGACCATATCTCCTTAATTATATGTGGTGGGATGGGGGAATGATACACTTGATGGAAATAGAGCTGATAATGATATCATTGCCGATCATGGTGGAAGGGAATTTCTGTTTACTGTACAATATCGGACTTCCCCTGCACCACTTCAACCCATCCGCAATGTCCTAAGAGGAACTGCTCATGCAATGAAATGACAGAATGTAATAGCGCTTTGCTACATGTTACCGATGCAGGAGGGACAGCCAGGATTGCAGGGAGGATCAGTGGCTTTGCAATGTGCCTCTGAAGTTGGGAAGGAGAGGTGTACAGTCGAGGCAGTTGTCAGAATGGGGTCCAGTATATCTGCAAGCAGTGGGGAAAGTTGCCGGCGTCGTAGATGAAATTGACGAGCTCAGCGTGGGTGCAGGAAGCATCACCAATTTAGTCGTCATTGTAGGGATTGAACAGATGGGCTTGGGAACATAGACTCAGGACTATATTCTCATAGCTGGATAGGTGTACGCGCGCGGGCAAAAGGACGGCACGGTGGAATTCTGAAACACAATGCCCTTTAAATTTGTAGGGTCCTGTGATGGAGCAGAAATGGGAAGACAAGCTGGCAAATGAAGTAAACACACTGCAGCTGTGTGAGGGACCTCTGTACGTAATTACTGCTTGGGAGTTCTGAGTGGAACAAGGATTGTGCCGGCCCGGTCGGACAGAAGGTACCTGCAATGTACGGAACGTTGGTTAGGTCCGGGTGGATGAGGCCGCTAACTCACGACTTCGTCGCAACGATGAGTGCAAGCGGAGATTTTACTACCTTCATTTGCTGCTCCCTGAATTTCCTTGGTGTAAAGGCGTAAAGGCCGTGTTTGTACAACAGCTCAGAAGCTGCAGAATAATGCCCAGCTGTCGCAGCGAATGTGGCGGAAGCTTAAACGTAGTGACAAAAAAAACAGCCGAGAACACGCATAATACAGAGTGAAAGGTGCCTACAACGGGATGAAATTCCCCGAGACGATCAACAATAAAGCGAGCGATTTCCTGCGTTTCTGCATCTCCGGATCTCTGGCACTCTGCCCGTTTCCGGGAATCCTGAGTCTTCTGAGAGCTCTGCTGGAGACTAAAGCGTGTCTGACGGTGAAGCCATTCTTCAGCAGAACCATCACAAATGGGACTGCAGGGGTCAGAAAGTAATAAAAGAGTTCCATTTCAGTCGAGATATGCATATATACATACCCTCTCGGAATACAAACAAATGGAGCAATACTCCAGTTGTATTACTGTGGGAACCGAAACTACCAGTAAATATTCTTCAAACAGCTGAGCGCAGTCACTGTCCCCAAAACGGCGACCGCAGTTTTCAGGGAGTAATATTTTGATTTCAGCTTCTGGCAATAAATGGCAATGCATCGATCAAAGGTGAATGTGACGGTGAACCTGACCGAACAGTCGGTGACGGTGTGAAGCAGAACAGCGTGATATTACACCCCTTGGTCATTGAGCGGAGGAAAACGCGGAATGGCATGTACATAAGAGGAATCTTGCTCAGTATCAAGTCCAGGATAAGAACCAGTAGATCCGCCATTGCCATGGTAACCAGGTAGCAAGTGACAGCTCTGGAGAGGCCGCACTTCCCTCGAGAAAGGATGAATATGTTCACCATGTTCAGAACGATCAAAGGAAACAATCAGGGTAAACACATCAGGAAGGGTTCTCTTAAAACAAGCATATAATACCCACGCCCTTCTTGACTGTAACAATGTTATAAATGTTTGTACAAGACGGTGGAATATAATTGCAGCGTTCCCATTCAATAAACCTATACCGTTTTGCAATCTACTGTAAACAGTGCAATCTCTTGGATCAACAGATAATGATGGCTATTGACTCGAGAATTTCGTACATGTTGAGGGAAAAGGAACTGAATGATGCGTCATCTATAAACTCTGCATAATTTCAGTTGTCGTGAAATAAATGTCCTTTACGCCCCCCATGTTTAGCTGAAGCGCAGATTCACGTCTCTTATTGTTACCCAGGACGCAGCGTTTGCAGAGAGATCAGCAACCCAAAGCCTTATTAATGCATCCCTCATCCTGCTTGTCGACATTGAGTGAGTGATTACAGCTTCAAATCATGTTACAAGGCTCACCGTCTCCATCTTGTACTTTTCATTCATATATGTATGCTATTTATTGAAGTCTCGATAATGCGTTATCTTTTTCAGCCCCATTGAACCTGCCATCAACTCCGAGTGGCATTTGAAAGGTTAACAAAAGAAAGTAAACATTTCATGTACGTGGATATGGAACAGGCGAACACAACCCTGGGTAGAAGGGGAATCATTAAGAGAAATGTTCACAATTAGAGAACCTGCACGCCAAGTTATTGCGGAAGGACAGCAAAGGGGGAAACGTAAAAAAAAAAATTCTGGTTACATCCTGAGAGCTTATGAAAGGGAGGTGGTTCTGATTTAAGCAGAAATGCGAATGACCTATTTGATAATACGGTAGGCACGTCCAAATGTCCTAGAAGCGGACGGACCTTGTGAATATTCAGGAACAGGACGGCGTGCAGATGATAGTCACACAGATTAGCCGCGGAAGGACTGGAAGATGGGACCCAGTTTAATTAGAAAGGAACCGCAAGTGAGGAGGCAACTGGGTTCACAACAGATATACAGTGGCATGCAAAAGTTTGGGCACCCGTGGTCAAAATTTATTTTACTGTGAATAGTTAATTGAGTAGAAGATGAACTAATCTCCAAAAGTCATAAAAGTTAAGGAGGAAACATTCTTTTTAACATTTTAAACAATTTAGCGTATTATATTTTTGCACAATTTTAGAGTGAAAATAAGGAAAGGAG
The DNA here is from genome assembly GCF_030144855.1 of Hypanus sabinus. NCBI lineage: Eukaryota > Metazoa > Chordata > Chondrichthyes > Myliobatiformes > Dasyatidae > Hypanus > Hypanus sabinus. The sequence goes on along the minus strand of NC_082706.1, from coordinate 60,159,404 downwards.
TACCATGCAAATGTTTGGGCACCTGAAGAGATTTCAACTCTTTGATAACTTTCACAAAGGTCTCAGACATTTATTAACTTGTTATAGCTATGGCGTACTCACAATCATCTAAGGAAAAGCCAGGTAGTGCAAATTTCAAAGCTTTATAAACATCCTGACTCCACAAGCCCTGTACCAACAATCAGCAGCCATGGGCCCCTCTAAGCAGCTGCCTAGCGCTCTGAAAATTAAAATAAATGTTGCCCACAAAGCAGGAGAAGGCTATAATTAGATAGCAAAGCGTTTCCAGGTAGCCGGTTCCTTCAGTTTGTAATGCAGTTTAGAAATGGCAGTTAACGGGATCGGTGGATGTCAAGTCGAGGTCTGGAAGACCAAGAAATCTTTCCGAGAGTCATGCTCGTAGGATTACTAGAGGGTCAGATCAAAACTCAGTTTGACTGCAAAAGACCTTCAAGAAGATTTCGCAGACTGTGGAGTGTGGGTGCACTGTTCTACTGACAACTGCACAAATATGACGTGACGGAAGAGTCAGCAAAAGAAAACCTTCCTTGCGTCCTCACCAGAAATCCTTAGCGTCAGACGTTTGCCTAAGAAAATCTAAACAAGCCTGATGCATTTTGTAAACAAATCCTGTGGACGGATGAAGTTAAAATTAAACTTTTTGGCTGGATTGAGCAAAGGTATGTTTGGAGAAAAAAGGAGTGCAGAATTTCATGTAAAGAACACCTCTCCAATTGTTATTTGGGGATAGATCAATTATGCTTTGGGCTGGCTTTGCAGCCCTTGGCACGGAGAACATTTCATTGGTTGAGGGAAGAATTACTTCAATTAAATACCAGCAAATTCTTGAAGCAAACATCACACCGTATGTAACAAAGCTGAAGATGAATAGATGATGGCTTCTATAAAAGGATAATGATCCCAAACACACCTCAAAACCACAATGGACTACCTCAAGAGGTGCAAGCTGAAGGTTTTGCCATGGCCCTCAGAGTCCCCCGACCAAAACATCATCGAAAATCTGTGGATAGACAACAAAAGAGCATTGCATGCAAGACGGCTCAAGAATCTCAAAGAACTAGATGCCTTTTGCAAGGAAGAATGGGCGGAAATCCCCCAAATAGGAATTAAAAATTTCTTAACTGGCTACAGAAAGCTTTTACAAGCTGTGCTACTTGCCAAAGGGGGTGTTACAGAGTGCTGACCATGCAGGGTGCAACGAGCCCTTTTCCTTTTTCTAATTTTGTTTAAAATATTAAAGAAATGTGCCATCTTTAACTGTATACCTTTTGGAAATCAGGTCATCCTTTACTCGCTTAGCTATTCACAGTAACAGAAATTTTGACCATAGGTGCCCAAACATTTGCATGCCACTGTACTTGAGGCAAGCATAGAGCGGAGACATGTTCAGTTTCAACGTATCAGTGACGGGCTGCAGTGTGCAACGATTGTATGTAACTTTAATGATCAGAAATTTGATCTTTGCATTCAAAGCATTAACTTTTATTGAAAATGAAAGTTTATTTACAACACACGGACACAAGACAATCATTATTCGCAAGACAGTAGCCATTCCGAAAATTATTATATGATTGTGACCGTCTGTAAGACAGTCAATCCTGCGTCGTGACCACAACTCACGGAATTCCCTCAATGAAGCCTCAACGACCCCGTGCTCTCTCTCCAAGGACAGTCGAGCATGGACGTATACTCGGAAAAGGGGCAGGTTTTTAGCCCTGACAGTGCCCTTCATCTTCCGCCGCCTAGACCCGAGAATGGCCATCTTGGCCAAGCTCGAGAACAAGCCGAGCAGGACTTCCTCCTCTCGACTCGACCCTTCCGAACTGGGTGGCCGGAGATGAGGAGCGCGGGACTAAAGTGCAGACAGAAACTCAGCAGCAGCCCTTCGGAGCATTAACTGAGACAACCTGATCACAGCATACGGTCATAAGCCATTCGATCATAGCTGATCTATTTTCCTCCTAACAACATTCCCCTAACTTCCCCAGTTAAATTCCGATGCCACTATTGATGACGGGCCTACTAACCTCCAATAAAATACTGTACATTCAATCTTATGGCCTCAGCAACAGTCTGTGGCAGCGAACAGCTTAGACACATTTCCTCCGGCAGTAGAAAGAATAGGTATTCTTTGCACACTATCGTTCCGTGGTTCTACAAGTGGCTGATTAGTATTTCTCAAGTCATGCTGATATAGGAGATATGGTAATAATCTTTACTTAATAAACATGCTTTACTTCCTTGCGAATTCCTGATGAAGTTAAATCTGAAAGAAACTGGAGAAAATAAGTATTTTTTAAACCTCCTTACAGCCCAGAGGGCTCAAATTGAAAGTGAAAGGGGATTTTCTTTTACGAAGGATCTCTGGGGTAACATTCTCACAGAGAGGGAGGTGGGTATATGGAACTTGCTGTAACTGGAAAAATTAAAATTTGCTGTAGCACATAAGCAAGTAAAATTAAAATATTTAAAATATATATTTAGACAGGTACATAGATAAGAAATGCTTAGAGGGAGATGGGGCAAAAGCAGATAAAAGGGACATGCTTAAGAAGATGGATGAGATAGGCCGTAGGTTTAACATTCCTGGATCATCATCCTGAGGAACCGCACCCTGGACTCTGTCTGTGAACTGTTGATATGACGACATGTCAGGGAGCAGCTCAGTGCCTCAGAACAGACAGACTGGGTAAGGACGACAGATTTCACTCCTAAATAGACATTTGTGCCTGTTTCTCTGGCCGTTTGTGACACTCTGATAATATCACTGAGTAGGTGTTACCCTGTGTGTGTGTGTTGATTGTGGTAAATATCAGTGGGTGCGTGTGTACACATTGATATGGACATATGTACATTGATACATATGTGTGTATGTGTATACACACACATACAGTATTTGTATGTTGCAGTGTGTCATCACATGTCTGGCGTGTGTGTGTGTGCGTGTGTGTGTGTGTGTGTGTGTGTGTGTGTGTGTGTGTGTGTGTGTGTGTGTGTGTGTGTTTGTGTTGTTTAAATACATAAATTACCGTGACTGAAGAGAATGGTTTCCAGGTTACTAAGGGAAATAACAACGAACAACGTATATTGCTGAGAATCTGACTACATTCTGCCAATCCTTCTTGTGTGTGTGTGTGAGGAGCATTGCCAGGCCGGTTATAATGTGTGTGCTTCTGCTGAGATGAAATGTTGAATGATATCAATGCTGGTTGGGTTGTCCGTGCTTATTTTCACAATACTTCATTGTAGTGCTCTGATAACCATAAGGCCATAATATACAGGAGCAGAATTAGAACATTTGGCATTCGAGTTTGCTCCGCCATTCAGTTATAGCTGATCATTGTTCCCCTCCTCAGCCTCACTCCCTGACCTTCTCCCAAAAACGTTTAATACTGTGTTAAATATAGAACCTATCAAGCTCTGCCTTAAATACGCCCAACGAACTAACCTCCACGGCTGCCTGTGGTAACAAGTTCTGCAAATTCACTGCCCTCTGGCTAAATAAATTCCTCTGCATTTTTTTTTATAAATTGACGCTCCTCTATCTTAAGCCTGTGCCCTCTTGTCCTGGACTCCTCCAGCACGGGAAACATCCTTTCCACATCTACTTTGTATTGGCCTTTCAACATTCGAAAGTTTCAATGAAATCTCCCATCATCTTTCTAAATTCCAGCGAGTACAGGCACAAAGCTATTAAACGTTTCATGTTATTACAGGAATCATCCGTGTGAACCTCCTCTGAACCCTCCCAAATATCTGCACATCTTTTCTTAAATGAGGAGCCCAAAACTGCTCACAATACTCAAGGTAAGGTCTCACGAGTGCCTTATAAACCCTCAGCATCACATCCCTGCTCTTTTATACTAAACCCCTTGAACTGAGCGCTAACAATGCATTTACTTTCCTCGGATCTGACTCTACCTGCAAGTTAACCTTTAGAGTGTCTGCAGTGGTTCTCCCAGGTCCACTTGCCTCTCAGATTTTTGCATTTTCTCCCCATTTAAAATAATCTGCATATTATGTCTGCTTCCAAAGTACATGACCATGAATTTTCCAGCATTGTATATAATTTGCCACTTTCCTGCCCATTCTCCTCATCTAAGTCCTTGTGCAGCCTACCTGTTTCTTCAACACTACCAGTCCTTCTACAAATCTTCATATCATCTGCAAACTTGGGAACAAAACCATCTATTCCAACATCTAAATCACTGATATATAATACGCAGCATCAAAAGAAGTGGTCCTAACACTGACTCCTGTAGAACACCACTAGTCACTGACTGCCAACTATAAAAGGATCTTTGTAATCTCGTTCGCTACTTCCTACCAACCAGCAGACGCTCTATCCATACCGATAACTTTTCTGTAACACCGTTACTAAGTAAGCAGCCTCATGTGTGCAAAATTGTCAAAGGCCTTCTGAACTCCAAGTATACAACATGCACTACAACCCTTTTATCTACCCTACTTATAATCTCCACTAAGAATTCCTACAGGTTTGCATGCAAAATATTCCCTAAAGGAAGCAATGCTGACGTCATATCTTGCCCAGTGTCACCAAGTATTCCATAACCTCATACTTAACAATTGCAACTAATGCCTTCCCAACTACAGAGGTGAGGCTAATTGGTCTATAAGTTCCTTTCTGCTACCACCCTCCTGAATTAGAGTTGAGTGACCTTTGCAGTTTTCCATTCATCTAGCACCATACTAGAGTCCAGTGGTTTTTGAAAAGTCATTTCAAATGCCTCCACAATGTCTACCGCTACCACTTTAAGAACACTAGGGTGCAGTCCATCTGGTTGGGATGACTTATGTAGCTTTAGGTCTTTCAGCTTTTTGAGCACCTTCTCCCTTGTAACAGTAAGTGCACTCACTTCTCTTCCCTCGCTCCCTTCAACATCTGGCACAGTGCTAGTGTCTTCCAAAGTGAAGCGTGATGCGAAATACTCCTTTAGCTCATCTGGCATATCTCTATCTCCCATTATTATATATCTGGCCTGATTTTGTAACGGTTCTATATCCACTCTCATCTCTATATTTTTACAATACGAAAGAAAATTTGATATAGTTTGCCAGTTTTTTTTTTTACAAAGACAGGTGTGTAAGAAGAGGCCGACGGATCATTGGAGACACGAGTAATCCCAACCACAAACTGTACCAGTTGCTACCATCCGGGAAACGGTACTGTTGTATAAAAGTCAGGACCAACAGGCTCCGGGGACAGTTTGTTCAACAAGTCCATAAGACTGCTTAACTCGTGCTGAGACAACTATATTTTTATATTAACAAGCATGTTATACATATTATTTATCATGAATTACTATAAACTGCACATATAGACGGAGGTGTTACATAAAAGTTTTCGCTGCTCGTGCATAAATAATAAAATAAAGTCCATTCAATTCCATCCAATTCCATATTTCATTTTTCCCCTCCCAATCATTTTTTTCAGTTCCTCTCTGTAGGTATTTAAAAGCTTCCCAATTCTCTGTCTTCCTATTAATTTTTACTTTGTTGTTCGCCCACTCTTTTGGATTTACATTAGCTTGTCTTCCCTTCTCAGCCACAATTGTACTATTTTGCCATTTGAGTATTTAATTATTTTTTGGATACATCTATCCTTCACCTTCCTCATTTTCTCAGAATCTGACACAATTTCAGCTCTGTTGTCATTCCGGACAACATCTCTCTCCAAGCTACTTTGGCCAACTCCTTTCTCAGACCACTGTAATCTCTTTTACTCTTCTGAAATATTATAACATCAGATTTTAATTTCTCCTTATCAAATTTCAAGTTGAACTCAGTCACCGTGAGCACTGCCTCGTAAAGTGTCTTTTACCTAATCACCTCTGGTTTAACATATAACATCCAATCCAGTAGAGCTGTTCCCCCAGTAGGCTCAACGTCAGACTGTTCTGAAAATCCATCACATAGCATTCAACAAATTCACTCTCTTGAGTTCCTTTACCCACCTGTTTATTTCCAATTAACCTGCATGTTGAAATCTCCCATGACTATCATAACATTGTCCTTTTCATTGGCCTTTTCTATTTCCATTTGTAAACTGTGGCCAACTTTCCAACTACTGTTGGGAGGCATGTATATAACTGCCATCCGTGTCATTATTAAATTTGCAGTTCCTTATCTCAACCCACAAGGATTAAATATCTTCCAATCCTATGTCACATCTCTCTACTGATTTACCAGCAGAGCCACGCCACCTCATCGCCCTACTTTCCTACACGAACGGAACATTTTGTACCCTTGGCCATTCAGCTCCCAACAACAACCATCCATTAAGACATGCTTAAGTGATGGCTACAACATCATACCTGACAATCTGTATTCGAGCAGCAAGATTATCCACCTTTTAGTGCTGTATTTGCTTCCATTATTAATTTTGCATCCCTCTCATCCCTTTTGAGCACGTCATACCCCCACCAGAAGAGATCCCAATAATCTAAAAACCTCAAGCCCTGCCCCCCCTGCACTATCTTCTCAGCCATCTTTGCTCTGCCAAATTATCCTGTTTCTACCCTCACCAACATGTGGCACAGGCAGCAATCTAGAAGTTACATCACTGAAGGTACTGCTTCTAAGCTTTCTACTAAGCTCTCCAAATTCTCTTTTCAGGACGTCTTTGCTTTTAGTTCCAATGTCATTGGTGCCAAAATGTGCCAACATATCTGGCTCTTTTCACTCCCTCTCTAAAATGCTGCAGACACGGTCCCAGGCGTTCCTGACCCTAGGCCTAGGCATGTAGGTTTAAGGAGAATTCCAAGACGTTCTATGCGTATGTGAAGAATGGAAGGATGACAAGAATGAAGGTGGGGCCGCTAAAGGATAAAGAGGGCAACATGTGCCTAGAGGCTCAGGAGGTTGGGGAAGTCCTAAATGAATACTTTGCTTCATTAGTCACAAGAGAACAGGATCTTGATCAGTCTGAGGTCGAAATAGAGCCGGATGTGTTTTGGAAAATGAGGAGATTAAGGAATAAGAAATGCTGCATCTTCTTAAAAAAATCAAGATGGATAATAGTCCCCAGGGCCGGACGTGATATACCCCAGGTTGCTGTGGGCATTGAGAGAAGAGATATCTGGATCAGTAACAATGATCTTGGGATTGGAGATTGGCAAATATAGTTCCTTCCTTTTTAAAAAAAAAGATAATAGGGAGAATCATGGGAATTATAGACCAGCAAGTTTTAACGGTGGTCTGCAAACTACTGGAAAGAATTCTTAAAGATAGGATCTAACAGCATTTGGATAAGTACAGTCTACTCAAAGATAGTCAACATGACTTTGTGAAGGGACGGCTGTGCCTTTCGAACCTAATTGAGGTACTTGTAGAGACTACATAAGAAATTGATGAGGGTAGGGCGATAGATTTGGTCTACATGGATTGTAGCAAGGCATTTGACAAGGTACCCAACGAAAGACTCATCCAGAAAGTCATGTGGCATGGGTCAGTGCAACCTTGGCTGTTTGGGTACAAAAAAAATGGCTTGCATGAAGAAAGAAGTGGTTAGCAGTGGAAAGAAAGTATTCTGCCTGCCTGATAGTTCGGCTACCAGTGAAGTGCTGCAAAGATCTGTCTTGAAACATCTGCTCTTTGTGATTTCTATATATTGCCTGGATAAGAGGCGGAAGGGTGGGAGAGTAAGTTTGCAAATGATACGGAGGTGTTGTGGATGGATCTGTAGGTTGTCGAAGGTTACAAGAGGATATAGATAGGATGCAGAGTTGGGTAGAAAAGTGGCAGATGGAGTTCTATCCGGACAAGTGAGAGGTGATGCATTTTGGAAAGACAAACCAGAAGACTGAGTACAAGGTTAATGGTCGGATACTTAGGAGTGAGGATGAACAGAGGGACTTTGGGGTTCAAATCCATAGATTCCTCAAACGGGCTGCATAGGTTAATAAGATATTTAAGAAGGCCTATGGGATGCTATGCTTCATTAATAGGGGGATTGAGTTCAAGAGTAGAGAGGTAATGTTGCAACTCTACAAATCACTTGTGAGATCACACTTAGAGTATTGTGATCAGTTCTGGTCACCTCACTATAAGAAGGATGTGTAAGCTATGAAGAGGGTGCAGTGTAGATTTACCAGGATATTGCCTGGTTTGGAGAACAAGTCTTATGAGTCAAGGTTAGCAGTCCTGGGACATTTCTCTTTGGAGCGTAGAAGGATGAGAAGGGACTTGATAGAGGTCTACAAGATTAGGAGAGGCATAGGTAGGGTGGATAATCCGTACCTTTTCCCAGGCACGAATAGCAAACACCAGAGGGCATATGTACAAAGTCAAGAGAGGGAAGTTCAGGGGAGACTTCAGGGGTTAGTTTTTACACAGAGGGTTGTGGGTGCCTGGAATGACTTGCCAGGGAAAGGTTGGAGGTTAAAATATTAGGGGTATTTAAGAGCATCTTAGACAGGCACATGCATGAAGGGAACATAGATGGTTAGGTGGTAATGTGGGTTTAGTACTTTTATAAAGGAATATATGGGTCGGCACAATATCGAGGGCCGAAGTGCCTGTACTGTGATGTGGTGTTCTAGTGTTCTAGTGTTCTCGTGGTGATGAACGATCCGTGGCTGCAGGGAAAATACAGGACAGGACTTTCTACGTCTCAGTGTGGAAAACGTTATTTCTTTCTGATGTCCTGAAGAAACTTCCTAACATTACCCATGTCTGTTTCACCTTCAATGGAAGGCCAGTTTCCACTTGTGATTTGTCTAATTGTGAGGCAGGCCGAGTCAGTTTAATCTCCCTGAGGACTCACCCCCACCCTCCAAATCAATCTGGGAAGCCTTCACCGCATTCTACAAGCAGACACTGTGAAGGGGACCATGTACAGTGTTCCAAGTACACTCTCACCAGGACCCCGTATACCATCATTGGAGACCTTCCATATTGTACTCAAACTTTCCCTCCCATTCAATGTTCTTCATTTCATATCCAATTCAAACAGTGAACAGATACAACACACCTTCAGCTATGAATTTAAAGGACAGGTGTTGCAAGAGTTTGAGCTCCGTACCGGTGGAGCAAGCAGAGTGTCACAAAGGGGGGAATGTGGGAGTGATGTAGGTCTGAGCCCAGCTGTGTGTGTTTGTGTATCAGAATCAGTTTTAATATCACTGGCATATGTGTTGAATTTTGCTGTTTTGTGACATTGCAATACATAGTAATAAAAACTGTGAATTAAAATAAGTATGTATAAAATTAAAATTAAGAACTATTGGGAGAACAGAGTAGGAAATACTGAGCAGGTGTTTATGGGTTCACTGTCCATAAAGAAATCTGATGGCGGAGGGGATGAGACTGGTCCTGAAATGTTGATTGTGACTTCAAGATTCTGAACATCACCCTTGATAACAGCAATGAGAAAAAGGCAAGTCATGGGTGATGGGGGTCCTTAACGACAGATGCCACCTTTTGAATGGCATCAGTATTTCAATGTGTTCTTGATGCTGTGGAGTCTAGCGCCCATGAAGGAGCTAACTGAGGTTACACATTTCTGCAGCATTTTCCGATCCTATGCAGTGGCCTCTCCATACCAGGCAGTGATGCAACCAGATAGAATGCTCTCCACTAAATGCTCTTTAGTGACAGAGCGATTCTCCTCAATCTCCGAATGAAATATAGCCGATGTTGTGTCTTCATTGTAACTGCATCAATATGTTAGGCACAGGATATTTCCTCAGAGATGTCGACAGGCCGGAAATGGAAACTGCTCACACTTTTAATTTTGGACCCAGTTATGAAGGCTGGTGTGAAGAGTGAGGAGGACAACAGTTCCCGATCCACGGCGGTCTTGAAAGGTGAGTTTATGGAGTTAGGCGCCAAGTTAAAGGACAGGACAAGACCTCTCAGGATTGATACCAGCGTCGTGCAGGCGGGTTTAGAAATAGTAAGATAGCACAGATCAACATGTGGCTGAAGGCATGGTGCAGTAAGGAGGGTTTCAGATTTATAGATAAGTGGACATTTTTTCCAGGGGAGGTGGGACCCATTCCGGCGGGACGGTTTACATCTGAACTGGAGGGGGACAAATCCAGTGGATTTAAACTAGTTATAGAGTGTAGGAACAGCTGTATGGGAGAAGGAAGGAAAAGATGGTAAAGCTGTTTGCAGCGTTAGTGACTAACAGACAGTAAGAGGTGGAGAATTTCTTAAATGCATTTATTACAATGCTAGAAGCATTGTAAGAAAGGTGGATGAACTTAGAGCATTGATACCTGCAAATATGATGTTGCAGCTATTAGTGAAACATGGTTGCAGGAGGGGCTTGATCGGCAAATAAATATTCCTGGATTTCTTTGCTTCAGGTATGATAGAATCGGAGGGTGAAGAAGGGGAAGGTGTTGCATAGCTTGTCAGAGAAAATATTACAGCGGTGCTCTGGCTGACATGGCCCCTTCTGGTACTCGGCTGCCTTACACCGGAAATATGCCATTAACACCTCGTTAGCGCGATAGATTAGAGGGCTCGTCTAGGGAGACTATTTGAATGGAATTTACGAATGGGAAAGGTGTAGTTACACTTATAGGGGTGTATTATAGACCATCTAATGACAGCGAGAATTGGAGGAACAAATTTGTAAGGAGATTGCAGATATTTGTAGTCAGCAAAGGGTTGAGATTGTGGGAGGTTTGAATTTTCCACACATAGTCTGGGAATCCCATACTGTAAAAGGACTGGCAGGTTTGGGTGGAAATTTGCGCTGGGTAGCTTATTGAAGCAATACATAGAGGTACCAACCAGAGAAGGGGCAGTGTTGGATCTCCTGTTAGGGACTGGAATAGGTTAGGTAATGAAGGTATGTGTTGGGGAGAAATTCGGGTCCAGTGATCACGATGCCATTATTTTCAATATACGGTAATTATGGAGAAGGATAGGACTGGACCCGGGTTTGAGATTTTTGATTGGAGAAAGGCTAACATTGAGGAGATGCGAAAGGATTTAGAAGCAGTGGATCGGGACAACTTGTTTTATGGGAAGATAGTAATGGAGAAATGGAGGTCATTTAAATGTTAAATATTGAGAATGCAGAATCTTTATATTCCTGTTAAGTTGAAAGGAAAGGTTAAAAGTTTCAGAGAGTAATGGCTTTCAAGGGATGTTGGAAAATTGGTTCGGAAAAAAAGAGAAATCTGCAACAAATATAGGCAGCATGGAGTAAATGAGGTGCTCGAGGAATATAAAGAATGTAAAAATAATCTTAAGAAAGAAATTAGAAAAGCTAAAAGAAGATATGACGTTGTTGTGGCAAGTAAGGTGAAAATAAATCCAAAGGCTTTCTACAGTTATATTAATAGCAAAAGGAGAGTGGGGGATATAATTGGTCCCTTAGAGAATAAGAGTGGACAGCTATATGTGGAGCCAAAAGAGATGGGGGAGATTTTGAACAATTTCTTTTCTTCGGTCTTCACAATGTTGAATTGTGAAAGGTCGGGGAAACAAGTAGGGAAGATATGGAAACTATGATGATTAAAGAAGAGGAAGTCCGAGCGCTTGTCGGGAATATAAAAGAGGATAGGTCTCCTGGTCCTGATAGGATATTCACTGGGATCAGAAGGAAAATTAGTGTAGAAATAGCAGTGGCCCTGACAGAAATATTTCAAATGTCATTAGAAACGGGATTGTGCCGGAGGATTGGCGTATTTCTCATGTTGTTATATTGTCTAAAAAGGGTTCTCAGAGTAATTCTAGCAATTATCGGCCTGTAAGTTTGACATCAGTGGTGGGTAAGTTAATGGAAAGTATACTTAGAGAACGTGTATATAATTATCTGGATAGAAAAAGTCTGATTAGGAACAGTCAACACGAATTGGTGCGTGGAAGGTCATGTTTGACAAATCATATTGAATTCTTTGAAGATTTTGCTAGGAAAGTTGACGAGGGTAAAACAGTGCATGTTGTCTATATGGACCAGTGAGATCTTTAACAAGGTTCCATATGGAAGGTCAGTTAGGAAGGTTCAATCATTAGGTAAAACTATTGAAGTAGTAAAATGTTTTCAACAGTGGTTGGATGGGAAATGCCAGAGAGTAGTGGTGATTATCTGTTTGTCAGGTTGGAGGCCGGTGCCTAGTGGTGTGCCTCAGGGGTCTGTACTGAGTCCATATAACCATATAACAATCACAGCACGGAAACAGGCCATCTCAGCCCTCCTAGTCCGTGCCGAACTCTTAATCTCACCTAGTCCCACCTACCCGCACTCAGCCCATAACCCTCCACTCCTTTCCTGTCCATATACCTATCCAATTTTACCTTAAATGACACAACTGAACTGGCCTCTACCTCTTCTACAGGAAGCTCATTCCACACAGCTATCACTCTCTGAGTAAAGAAGTGCCCCCTCGTGATTCCCTTAAACTTCTGGCCCCAACTCTCAAATCATGTCCTCTCGTTTGAATCTCCCCTACTCTCAATGGAAACAGCCTATTCACGTCAAATTTGTCTATCCGTCTCAAAATTTTAAATACCGCGATCAAATCCCCCCTCAACATTCTACACTCCAATGAATAGAGACCTAACTTGTTCAACCTTTCTCTGTAACTTGAGTGCTGAAATCCAGGTAACATCCTAGTAAATCGTCTCTGCACTCTCTCTAATTTGTTGATATCTTTCCTGTAATTCGGTGACCAGAACTGCACACAATATTCCAAATTTGGCCTTATCAATGCCTTGAACCATTTTAACATTACATCCCAACTTCTGTAGTCAATGCTTTGATTTATAAAGGCCAGCGTTCCAAAAGCCTTCTTCACCACCCTATCTACATGAGACTCCACCTTCAGGGAAGTATGCACTGTTATCCCTAGATCTCTCTGTTCCTCTGCATTCCTCTATGCCCTACCATTTACCCTGTATGTTCTATTTGGATTATTCCTGCCAAAATATAGAACCTCACACTTCCCAGCATTAAACTCCATCTGCGAACGTTCAGCCCATTCTTCTAACCGGCATAAATCTCCCTGCAAGCTTTGAAAACCCACCTCATTATCCACAACACCTCCTACCTTAGTATCATCGGCATACTTACTAATCCAATTTAGCACCCCATCATCCAGATCATTTATGTATGTTACAAACAACATTGGGCCCAAAACAGATCCCTGAGGCACCCCGCTAGTCACCGGACTCCATCCCGATAAACAATTATCCACCACTACTCTCTGGCATCTCCCATCTAGCCACTGTTGAATCCATTTTATTACTCCAGCATTAATACCTAAATTAATACCTAAGTCCAATGTTATTTTGCATATACATTAATGATCTGTCTGATGGGGTGGTAAATTGGATTAGAAAGTTTGCAGATGATATTAAAATAGGTGGCGTTGTGGATAATTAAGTACGTTTTCAAAGCTTGCAGAGAGATTTAGACAAGTTTGACGAGTGGGCTGAAAGATGGCAGATTGATTTTAATGCTGATAAGTGTGAGGTCATTTAACCAAGAGAACTGGAGTTGAGATTTAGGGGGCAAAAGTTTAGGGGTAACACGAGAGTAAACTTCTTTACTCAGAGAGTGGTAGCTGAGTGGGGCGAGCTTCCAGTAGCAGTGTTCGAGGCAGGTTCGATATTGTCATTTAAATTAAAATTGAGTAGGCATATTGGCAGGAAAACAATGGAGGGCTGTGGGCTGAGTGCAGCTCGACGGGACAAGATAGCCTGTTTCCGTGCAGAAATTGCTATGTGGTTATATGTGTGCTCCTTCTACTTCCACTTCCTGAAGTCCACAATCAATTCCTTCGTCTTAACGATATTAAGTACAGGGTTGTAGCGGCAACACCACTCAACTTGCTGATATATCTCACGAACAATAGATGTGACATCAGCAAAATTATATATGCAAGTTAAATTCATTATTGATGTATAAGCATGTCACCATGCAGAATCCTGAGATTCGATATTTTGTGGAAATGCTCATTATATCAAAGAACCATAATGGAATCGATGAAAATCCACACCCAGCAGGACGTATAACAGAAACAATATGCAAAAGACAAGAAAACGTGCAAATACTAATGAAAAAGTAAAAGAAAGAAAAAAAAAAATGAAATAAATAAATCTGACGAAGCTGAGCTGTGATTCCGTAGCATGTGGGAAAAGTTCAGTGAAAGGGGTGAGTAAATTTGTGCAAGATTATCCCTTCTAGTTCAAGAGGTTGAGGTGTGATAACTCTTCCTGAACTTGGAGGTGTGGATCCTAAGGCTCATGCATCTTCTTCCTGGTCACAGCAGTGAGAAGAGAGCATGAATTGTGCGTTGGTCTCCATGTTCATGAATGTTGCTTTCCAGCAATGACAGTCCATAAGGATGTGTTCCATGATGAGGAGGGATTTACCCATGATGTTCTGGGTCGTATCCATTCCTTTTTGTAGAATTTCCCTTTCAAGGGCTCTGGTGTTTCCATTCCAAGCTATGGTGCAACCACTAAACGGACTCTACAGCATACATCTGCAGAAGTTTTTAAAGGTTTTAGATGTCTTGTTGCATCTTACAAACTTAACAAATTTGAGATGCTGCTGTGCGTTCCATGTAATTGCAGAGGACAAATCCTCTGAAATAAGAACATGGAGGAATCTAAGGTTACTAATCTTTGATCCCCGATAAGGACTGGATCCTGTTTCATCCCCCTAAGGGTCAATAATCAGCTGCTTGCACTTGCTGACACTGAATACGAGGTTGTTATACTGACACTATTTAGCCAGATTTTCAATCTCCCTCCTCTCTGCTGATTCATCACTTAATTCAATTCGGCCAACAGCAGTGGTGCTAACAACAAACCTAAATGTGGCATTAGTGCTATGCGTCGCCTCACAGTCACCAGTATGAAACGCATCGATCTGGGAGTCGGGGTGGGGATGGAGAGAGCGAAGCACACAGCCTTGTGATACACCTATGCTGCTGGAAATTTTGGAGACGACGTTGCTGCCATCTGAACTGACTGGGCAGAGGTTTGGTTGCGAATGGAATGGGGATTCATTGAAAGTCACATTAGCACCGTGAAGTGGTGTTTCTCTTATTTGGTGACAGAACAAGTGAGGGGCTGAATGGCTTCTCTCGATTCTATTCCTGATTTTGGACCGTGGACCGACTGAATTGGGTGAGCATCAAAGGGACTGGTCAACAAATAGATGTGTAGAGGAGGAGGGTGAAAAGATGGGCAAATATAAATAAATAGTCAGGACAGAGATAATGGGCCGAAGGGGATGTTCCTGCATATACTGCTTTATGTTCTATCCTGTGGTGAAGTACAATCCTTGGTAATTTTTCAAGTAAGGACATGTTCGGCACAGCTCTATGCGCTGGAGGTTTTCAATGTTTCTATAAACGAGGCTGCTCTCCTCTGTGGCCAACGTGTAAAACTTTCAAAACATCAAGCAAACATTCAGAAATAGTGAGTGCCTTAACTCAAAATATAGAGGAAAGAAACGTATTTACTCAAAAATAACATACATTATATCAACGACATTGAGCGACATTGTCGAACAAACGACGGTACAATTTCTGGGCAGTGTGTAGAGGCAGGCAATCTCGCCCGTCATTCCACCGCTCCAGCACAAGAGGGCAGAACCAATATGAGAGGCCAGGCCCCTGCTGAGCCGAGCTCAACCACACCGTAGCACTTCCAGAGAATCACCTGGTCTGCAGCAGCAGGCACGACCAAACCCTGAGTCCTAGTTCTAGCAACATCTGATGCTACACAGATTGAATGTCGGCTGTCCCTTCACCAGACAGGGGTCATAGGACTGTGGGAATTTATATTGTCACCATCGGACAGTCTGTGAGCGCAAGTGAAATGCCCAGGACAATCTCCGATGCTTCCGGGTAGCTGTCAGCACAGTCTGCAGTCAGGACACTCATCTGTACCCAAAATGGCTCATCCAAACATATTGACAGAATCCTCCTATATCCCAACGGGCTCCTCTGACACCCTAGCGGGTTCCTCTGATATCCCGACGAGCTCCTCCAATATCATTCAAGACGTAGTTCTGACAACATCATAATGAAACTTGTCGGCACCACTTCCAGCTTAATGCTATCCATGCTGCCGCCAGGTAAACAGAATCCCGCACAGTGCTCCCAGTGTATTTTCACCAATCTCTTGAACAGTTGTACCATGCCATGACATCTCTGGCACTTCATACTCTAACTGATGAAGACAAGGGTATCAAACGCCTTCTCCACTTTTCCTACCTGCATCTTCACTGTGGCAACGATGTACTTGTTTTCTTCAGTATCTCTGCTCTTCAACACTCCCCGGGGTCCTGACATCTACTGGCTTAACTTCCCACACTTGTCTGACTTGAATTCACTCTGCCGTTCCTTATCCACTTTCCCAGTTGATCTAAACATAGATTTATGCTCAGCTATAAGCATCTCCACAGTCCACCGCACCTCCAATGCTGGTGTCATCTGCAGATTTACTGATCAGGTCACCACATTCTCATCCAAATCGTCAGTATAACTGTCTATTTAATCAGAACGCAAACTAAATAGGATTATCCGATTGACTATTTGATAATTAGATGAATATGATTTCAAGAAGACTTCTATTGATTCCACATGCAGTAAAAAAAAACAACGTTCTTTTACTTGCTAAATTGTTACTCTGAGTTTACGTTTGAGCTTGCAATTTTAAGGTCCCGATAACAGTAATGTTCGCTGTTGGGTCATGTTGGGTGTTCAAGTCTGCTCTCACCAGGACACCACATGGATCGTTTTTGGACTTAAACCCACCGACCGTAAAGTGCACAAGCAGACTCTTTGACGAAATTTGCATCTTCTGTGATGTTAATTCAATTGAGAAGCTCAGATTGTGTTTATATAAAACAAACCGCCAACGTTCAGCTCTGTTTCTCGGCCCAGGACAAGCTGAGCACACAGAACACAAAACATCACTCTGGGCGGGACCATGCAATCCGTAATAACGTGACTATTGTCCTGGTTCCCCACCTGAGTGACAGATTGTTACCATGGATTTTGTATTTTGTAAAATACACGATGGACAAATGCCCTTTGACCCTACCCGTCCATGGCAACCAAGGTGATCATCATTTGTCTGCCTCTGTCTAAATCTTTCCTCCCCATGTACTTGCCGAACTAACTTTTAATAATTGTAGTGGCACCTGTCTCTACAACCTTGCATTTCCATCTTAACTTGCAGCTATTTCCATCCTCTGTGTGGAAAATGTTTTCTTTCAGTTCTTGTTAAATATTTTTATCCGCTCACACCTCACATCATAAAATTACTGATCATGTCACCAGCCTGTCATGTAAATCGATAATAAAAATGACAAAAAATAGTAATGTAGCGATGTACTACATACAGCGCTAGAGACGGCACGCAGTCAGTAAGTCGTGTCAAGACTAGTTTATTCAAACTTCGCAGCTCTGGCATTTAATCCCGAGCGCCCGCCCTCTCTGGGCGGAAATGACGTCGGAGGTTCATTACCAAAGTCTGCCACCGCACGCTGGCTATTTGTGAGCCGGTTCCACTGCGGAGAAAGTGGGTCGCCACATAACCCCTCATACCAGAACCGGCGATACACCCACCCCCCCCCCGCCCAATGTCCACAGTCTCGATCAGCCTCTGTTTCGGAGGTCTGACTCTGCACCGCGGTGCCTGATCCTAGTCCGGCTGCGCCAAGTCCACATGGGCTGGTTTGAGTCGGTCCACCGTGAAAACCTCTTTCCCCCCCAATGTCCAGAACGTACGTGTACCCGTTGTTGTTGATCACCGTGAACGGCCCCTCGAACGGCCGCTGTAGCGGTGCCCAGTGTCCGCCCCGTCGTACAAACACAAACTTACAGTTCTGCAGACCTTTGGGTATATGGGTCGGGGTCCGTCGGTCGTTACGGGGCCAGGTTGCCGAGCCTTTCGCATAGTCTGTCCAGGACTGCTGCGGGTTCTTCCTCTTGCCCCCTTGGGGCAGGTATGAACATTCCTGGGACGACCAGGGGTGCGCCGTACAGAAACTCGGTCTACGAGGCGTACAGATCCTCTTTGGGCGCTATGCGAATTCCAAGCAGGACCCAGGGATGCTCGTCCACCCAGTTAGGTCCTCTCAGGTGGGCCATGAGAGAGGTCTTCAAGTGATGGTGGAAGCGTTCCACTAGTCCGTTCGACAGTGGGTGGTAGGCATTAGTGTGGTGTAGCTGCGTTCCCAACAAAGCTGACCACAGGCTGGAGGTGAACCGGGCGCCTCTGTCGGACGTAATGTGGGCCGGTACCCCGAAGCGTGCTACCCATGTTGCAATCAGAGCTCGGGCGCAGGAATCGGCAGATGTGTCGGTGAGCGGGACAGCTTCTGGCCACCTCGTGAACCGGTCTACCATAGTTAGGAGCTACCGCGCTCCTCGGGACACTGGAAGGGCGCTCACGACATCCACATCAATGTGGTCGCCAGGCTTTAGTGTGCCGCTGCACCTTGGCTGTTTGGCAATGTGCGCACGTTACGGCCCATTCACTGACCTGCTTTCGAAGTTCGTGCCACGCGAACTTGATGGAGGCCAGCCGGACGGTTGCCCTAATAGTTGGGTGCGCCAAACCGTGTATGGAGTCGAAGGCTCGCCGCCTCCAGGCTGCCGGGACGATTGGGCGAGGTTGGCCGGTAGCCACGTCGCACAGGAGGGTCCTCTCACTTGGACCTACGAGAAAATCCTGCAGCTGCAAACACGAGACTGCAGTCCTGTAGCTGGGCATCTCGTCGTCTGCCTGCTGTGGCTGCGCCAATGCTGCATCGTCCTCCGCCAGTGCTGTATCGTCCACACCCAGGGATAGGGCCTGTATAGCTGGTCTGGAGAGTGCGTCCGCCACGACGTTGCTCTTCCCCGAGACATGCTGGATGTCCGTCGTGTACTCGGAGATGCAGGACAGGTGTCGCTGCTGGCGAGCCGACCAAGGATCGGACACCTTCGTGAATGCGAACGTCAACGGTTTGTGGTCCGTGAACGCGGTGAATTGCCTGCCTACTAAGAAGTGCCTGAAATGCCGGATTGCCAGATACAGTGCCAACAGCTCCCGGTCGAAAGCACTGTACTTGAGTTCGGGTGGTCGTAGGTACTTGCTGAAGAACGACAGGGGTTGCCAGCGCCCCTCGATGAGCTGCTCCAGCACCCCACCGACTGCTGTGTCGGATGCGTCCAACGTGAGTGCGGTCGGAACTTCCGTTCTGGGGTGCAACAGCACCGCGGCATCTGCCAAAGCTTCCTTGGCTTTAACGAAAGCGGCCGCGGTCTCCTCGTCCCAAGTAATGTCCTTGCCTTTACCCGACATCAAGGTGTACAAAGTACGCATGATACGGGCTGCTGAGGGGAGGAAACGGTGGTAGAAGTTCACCATGACATCAAACTCCTGTAGGCCTTTGACCGTGTTGGGCAGGGCAAAGTGCCGGATCGCGTTTACCTTGGCGGACAGAAGTGTTGCACCGTCTTTTGTAATCCTGAGGCCCAGGAAGTCGATGGTGTCGAGATCGAACTGGCATTTAGCCCAGTTGTTCGTGAGGCCGAAATCACTCAGGCGGGAGTAGAGCTGGCGGTGGTGAGATAGATGCTCCTGGGGACTACTGCTGGCTATAAGGATGTCGTCCGAATAGATGAACGCAAAGTCAGGGTCTCGTCCCACCGCGTCCGTTAACCGCTGGGACGTTTGTGCGGCATCTCAGGCAGAACGGCATTCGGAGGAACTCGAGCAGGCCGAACGGGGTGATAAGTGCTGTTTTGGGGATGTCTTCAGGGTACACCGGGATTTGATGGTATCCCCGGACGAGTTCTACTTTGGAAAAAAATCATGCCCCGTTCGGGTTTGCTGCAAAGTCCGGGGTAGCGGTCTGGAGTTGTAGCCTCGTTCAGTCTGCCGTAGTCGCCGCATGGTCTCCTACCCCCAGCTGCTTTGGGCACGATGTGCTGGGAGGAGGCTCATGAGCTGTCAGACCTCCGTACGATCCCCAATTCCTCCATCCTCTTTAACTCCTCCTTCGCCAGGCGGAGCTATTCCGGGGGTATCCTTCGTGCGCGGGCGTGGAGGGGTGTTCCCTTGGTCAGAATGTGGTGCTGAACCCCGTGTCCGGGCATGGCTGTCGTGAACTGCGGTGTCAGATTCGATTGAAAGTCTGCCAGGATTCTGGTGAATTCGTTGTCCGACAGCGTGATGGAATCCAGTTGTGGGGCCGGCAAATTGGCTTCACCCAGGGAGAACGTCCGGAAAGTCTCGGCATGTACCAGTCTTTTCCCTTGCAAGTCGAGCAGCCGGCTGTGAGCTCGCAAGAAGTCCGCCCCCACGAGTGGTTGCGCCACCGCGGCCAGTGTGAAGTCCCACGTGAACCGGCTGGCGCCGAACTGCAGCTGCACTGTGCGGGTGCCGTAGGCCCGTATCGTGCTGCCGTTTGCGGCCCTCAGGGTGGGTCCTGGCTTCCTGTTGCGGGTGTCGTACCCCGTCGGGGGCAAGACGCTGATATCCGCTACAGTGTCGACCAAGAAGCGGCGTCCAGACTGTTTGTCCCAGACGTACAAGAGGCTGTCCTTGTGGCCAGCCGCCATAGTCATTAGCGGGGCGAGCAGGGCGGGCAACAACGGCGGGCTTTTGTGCCCCACCGCTGGTGGTAGAAACACCTCTGTGTTGTGTGCGCCCCCCTGCCGGGCCTGGTCTGGTCCGCTGTTGGGTGCGTGGCCTGGTAATCTGACAGACGGACACCACGCTCTCCCTCTTGGCTTTCCACAGCACGTCTGCCCGGGCCGCCACCTTCCGGGGTCGCTGAAATCTGCGTCGGCCAGCAGCAGATGTATGTCCTCGGACAGTTGCTCTCGGAACGCTTACTCGAACATGAGACAGGGCTTGTGTCCGTCAGCCAGGGCCAGCATCTTGTTCATCAATGCTGACGGCAGTCTGTCTCCCAAACCGTCCAGGTGAAGCAGGCTGGCATCCTGCTGACGCAGTGAGAGGCGAAAGGGCCCAATGAGCAGTGCTTTGAATGCTTCATATTTGCCTTCTTCCGGGGGCGACTGTGTGAAATACTCAACCTGGGCGGCTGTCTCCTGGTCAAGGGCGTTCACCACGTGATAGTACCGCGTGGAATCAGAAGATATCTGCCGAATCTGGAACTAGGCTTCTGCTTGGCTAAACCACACGCGTGGTCGCAGCGTCCAGAAAATCGGTAGTTTTTGCGAAACTGCTTGAACAGATGAAAAGTCGGTCATCATTTGTCCAAATCCCGTTTGGACCGTCGGGGTCACCAATTAAGCGATATACTACATATAGAGCTAGAGACGACACGCGGTCGGTAAATCGTTTCGAGACGAGTTTATTCCAACTTCGGGGCGCTGGCATTTAATCCGTAGCGCCCAACCTCTCCGAGCGGAAATTACGTCCGAGGTGCATTACCAAAGTTTCCCCCCGCGCGCTGGCTATTTGTGAGCCGGTTCGCCTGCGCAGAAAGTGGGTCGCCACAGTAACCAAGCATCGATCCACACAGCACAGCACTAATCACAGTCCTCCGATATACAAAGCAATCCTCCACTGCCACCCTCAGACCCCAGGGATATATTCAGGTTTATGTGTTCGAAACTGACAGGACCTCCTTGTTTATCATGTTTCAGGCCATTACCATTCTCTTCCTTGAATTCCCCAGGCTACATGCCCTTCTCCACAGTAAACAAACCTTTTGATCCCTGTGGAGGACTGGCTCAGAGACCTTCAATTTCCTCCTCCTAAAGTCAGTAATCAGCTCTTTGCTCTTGCTCTCATTGAATGAGAGGCTGTTCCAACACCACAAGATATACGTGCACAATTAGTACATTTGGCACATCGTATCTGTCCCATCATGGCTGATCTATCTTTCCTTACAGCCTCAATTTCCCACCTTCACCCCATATTCTTTCAAGCACGGCCAAATCAAGAATATATCAGCCTCTGCCTTAAATATACATAAAGACTTGGCCTCTGCAGCTGCCCGTGGCAACACGTTTTACAGAATCCCTACTTCCCAGCTCAAGAAATTCCTTTTCATCTCCATTCGAATAAGACACATCTCGAATCTGAGGCTGTGTCCTCTGGTCTTAGCACTCCCACCAGAGGAAACATCGTCTGTACATCCACTCTGTCTAGTCCTTTTACTGTTGATTAGGTTTCAATTATGTTATCCGCCATTCTTCTGAATTCCATTGAATACAGGCCCAGAGCCGTCAATCATTCTTAATCAGAAAAGCCGTTTAATCCTGGAATCAATTTGGTGAAACTCCTTTGAACCCTCACCAGCTTCAGCAGATCTTTTCCGAGATAATGTGCCCAAACCTGCCTACAAGACTCCAAACAAGGCCTCGCCAATGCCTGATAAACTCTCAATATTACATCATTGCATTTATGTTCTAATCCTCTAAAAACGAATGCTAATATTGTTTTTTTTTCCTTCCTCACATTAGTATCAACCTACAATTTATCCTTTCGGGAGTCCATTTGCGCCTCAGATTTTTGTATTTTCTCTCCATTTGGAAAATAGTCAACCCTTTCATTTCATCGACAATTTGTATGGCCATACTCTTCCTGAAACTGCATTCCATTTGCCACTTCGCCCATTCTTCTTATCTACCTATGTCCTTCTGTAGCCTCTCGATATCCTCAAAACAGCATGTGCCTCTACTTATCTTTGCATTGTCCTTGTGTCCAGGTTCAATTGCTCGCATTAGCTTATCCCACCGGAAGATTCAGTTTATCAATCGGTTACAGAGCAGCTTCACAAAATGGCAGTCACTAATCCTTCGATCTCATGACAAAAATATCAGACTGGTTTCTCTACTTCAGCTATCCTTAATTCGTTAATGTTTTCTTGTGTGCATTAATTCATTCATGTCCAACAGTGGTGTACTCTCACAACACAACAGTGTGACAAACAGTCCTTTAGAAGAATTGAAACTGACCCATAACGCTGAAATGAACAGGGAGGATGGAGGTTAACTATCAATGTCACTCTTCCTCATCCCAGAGATTTGACTTACGAAGGACATGTCAAACGTAACTACAGTCAGCTTGTGTTTTCTTTTCATAAAAAGTCGAAGAGGAAATTCAAGGCATTGTGCATCAGCCACGGAAAGGTCACACACACGAGAAAATCTGAAGATGCGGTAAATCCAAGCAACATGCACAAAATGCTGGAGAAATGCTGGCCAGGCAGCATCGTTGCAAAAGATCAAACAGTAGAATATTTGTGTGGAGACCCGACATCAGAATTAGATCAGGATTCAGAGATAAAGGTGGTGGGAGGGGAAGAAGAAAAAAAAAGCAAGATGACTGCTGAAACCAGGAGAGGAGGAGGGGATAGGTAAGGAGCTGGGGAGTGTCTGGTGGAAAAGGAAAAGGAGTAAAGAAGGGAGAGTCTGATGGTTGATGGTAGAAAACCATTGAAGAAATGGTAGTTAGAGGAGCACCAAAGAGAGGTGATGGGCAGGCAAGGCGGTAATGTGAGAGAAGGAAACAAGAATGGGGAATGGTGAAGGAGATGTGGGGGACAATTATTAGAAGTTCGAGAAATCGATGTTGATGTTCTCAGGTTGAAGGCTGCCCAGACAAAATATAACATGTTTGCTCCCCGAATCTATATGGCCTCACGGTTGCAGCAGAAGAAGCCATGGACAGACATATTGGAATAGGTAGTAGAATTATAATGGGTGACCACCTGGAAATCACAGGTTCTAGCGACAGAAGTGGTCTCCCAAACCACGTCCGGTCACATTGATATACAGGCGGCCACACCGGGGGGCGGAGGGGCGGAGGGGAGGAGAAAAAAGCTTTGCTTCGTTGTGGAATCCTATTTGAAATGGAGGAAGTCATGGGTAATTATGCGCTGAACGCGGAGGCTAGTGGAGTGGTTGGTGAGGACAATATTCCTGTGGGGTGGCAGGAGGATGGGGTGAAGTTGGCATTGATAATAGGGGAAGGAAAGACCCTTTCTTTGAAGAAGGAGAACATCTCAGTTCTGCAATGAACAAAAAAACCTCATCCTGAGAACAGAGAAAAGATGTTGGCATTTTTACAAATTACAGGGTGAGAGGAGATTCTGAAAGAGACTTGAGAGTCAGTAGGTTGATAATTGATGTCAGTAGACAAGCTGCCTCCAGAGATTGAGGCAGAAATATTGAGGAGGATGGAGGTGTTTTAAATAGACTCAGTGAAATGGAAGTCATGGTGGAAGTTGGGGGTAAAGTTGATAAAGATGATGAGCTCAGCATGGCTGCAGGAAACAGCACCCATGCAGTCATCAATGTAGCCTAGGAAAAGCAGGGACCGCTGCTTTTACAATTTGCACCATGCGATGAATGGATTTGTAGAACAATTTGGCCATGATATAGACATAGGTATAGGAGTGGGTAGTGTTGAGGGATCAGAGAGTCTGCAGAGGGAATTAAATAGTTTAGTGGAATGGGCAAAAAAGTGGCAGATGTTTGGAACGTGTATGGTTATGCACTTGAGTGGAAGAAATAAAGTGCAGACTATTATTTAGAAGGGGAGAAAATTCAAAATGTAGAGATGCAAAGGGACTTGGCAGTCCTTGTGCAGGATACACTTAAGGTTAACCTGCAGGTTAGCAACCCATCACCGCTGGGGTGAGATCAGTCAACTGCAAGGATGAATTGAAGAGCACTGCTGTGGAGTACTTCAGGGACCAGCTGGGCTGAGTTGACTCACTACTGTACATCGGGTGCGTTGTATATTGAATAAATAACAGAGACAGAATTTAAAATAGAACTGATTTATTTATCACAGATCCAGAATATTAAACTCCTGCCTGATTGCTGGTGAACATCAACAGAAGAAACTCCTCCCATGCCCAGTGACCAGGGTACAGAACGTGGTATGATGAACAGTAACAATAATTGCAGAGGTCAACACCAACAATCGCTTTTAAACTTCACGATGGATTCAGTAACCACGATGTTACAATAGCCAGCATGCAAATTATTTAAACCTTTTCACTACTGTGAGATTGGCTGTATACCAAATGTCGATGACTGAGTGAATCTCTTCCCGATTTAGAACAAGTGAATGGCCTCACCCTAGTGTGAAGTCGGTGATGCGTCTCTAGGTCATCTGAGTGAATCTCTTCCCACATTCCGAGCAGATGAATGGCCTGTCCCTAGTGTCAACTCGCTGTAGATCTGATGACTAAGTGAATCCCCTCCAAAATTCTGCACAGCTGAACAACCTTTTACAAAAGTGAATTCAGTTCTGTAGACAGAGAATACCCCCTTCCCACATTCTTAGCAAGTGAACGGCCTCTCCCCTATGTGAATTCGATGATGTCACCTCAGTTCTAATGACCGAGGAAACCCCTTCCCACATTCTAAGCAGGTGAATGGTCTCTCCCCACTGTGAGTTGACTGGTGTGCGAGTAGGTCAGATAACCGTGTGAAACCGTTCCCACACTAAAAGCAGAGCGATGGTTTCTCCCCCGTGTGAACTGTTTGGTGTGTCAGTAGTCTAGGTGACCAAGTGAATTCTTTCCCGCAACTTGAGCAGGTGAACGGCCTCTCCTCAATGAGAACCTGCTGGTATATCAGCAGGTGGGATGAGTGAGCGAATGAGTTTCCACAGTTTCCTATCGGTTCATCAAGACAGATGTACAATTAATACAGTTGAAGAACTGATCTCCAGTCACCAAATGCTGGTGTGTTTTCAACACCCCGGTTCTGGGGATTTCACTGAGATACAACACAAAACACTTTTCCAGCTGGGATGAGATACTTCTTCATCTCCAAGAATCAGCAACTGATATGTTAGTGCCACAATGGAACTATCTGGTCACTCCTTAAGTATAACGACAGTGACAGCCTAACTCACGAGTTGTAGTCTTTGAGATCCTTGTACAAAATTATGTTGCCGTTTTTAACCTGGGACAAGTTTGACAAAAACATCCTATAACAAACAAGAGAAAATCAGCAGATGATAGAAATCCGAACAACACACATAAAATATTGCAGGAACTCAGCAGGCCAGGTAGCATCTGCGACAAGAATCCAGTTAACGTCATTGGTCTAATCCTTCCAACAGGACTGTTGAAACCCTTGGCAAGACTGGAGGTCTCCTGACGCCGATCCCTGCAGGGATGCTCGGATTCGTTTCAAGAGGACAGAAATATTTAAGTACGTTTGCGCTATTGAGGCTTCATTGAGCACTGGTGAGGCCCCAGTTGAAGAACTGTGAGCTGTTTTAGACACGTTATCTAGGAAAGGATGTTCTTACATTGGAGTGTGATCAACGAAGTTTCATGGAAATGATTCTGGATGTGAAAGGCTTGTCATAACGTGGAGTATTTGATGGCTCAGTGCCTCTACTTTCTAGCGTTTAGAAGGATGATGGAGGCCTCCATTGAAGCCTATTCAATCGCACCAGAGTGGATTTGGAAAAGATATTTCCTGTTGTGGGGTGTCTAAGACCAGAGTGCAGAGCTGCAAAATGAAGGGATGTTCTTTCAGATTTTCATAAATGTGGTGAGAAGGACTCACTTTAGCCAGAGAGTGCAGAATCTGTGGACTCCGATGCCACAGGAGGCTGCGGAGACCAAGTGAATGGGTATACTTAAGGTTGGCGTTGATGGATTATTGATTAGTTAGGACATGAAGTGACGGGGAGAAGTCGGGAGATTGAGGCTGAGAGAGAAAATGGATCCGCCATGATAAACTAGCGGAGCAGACTCAATGGTTAATTCTGCTCCTAAGACTTATATTTCAGATGAGATGATTTTAGACTCTATGCTGAGCTCTGACACGACACTGTTTCTGCGAGATTCAACTCAACATGCGGGAAGAAGTCATCGCACTGCTGGGTATGGTGCAGCATCTGGACTAACTGTCTACGTCTGTGCCCCCCACCATCACTCCACCGTGTCTGACGGTGGTGAACTCATAGATGGTGATGCCAATGACTATAACATAGAAGGCAGAAGTTTTTCTCATTAGAGTGCGGCATATTTGTGATGTGAGAGCTACACGTCACTTGACCAGGACAAAGGCGTTTGATATCATTGGTACCCCGAGAGAATTGTACAAAGCATTTCTCACGTGTAGAACGTTTCAGAAAACAAGGAGGCTGCACAAAGGTGACTTTCGTAAGAATTAAGTCTGATGGAAGGGTTTTGTTCTTTCTCTCTCTACAGCTCTAATTAACATGTTCGTTGCTTGCAAAACAGACTATTCATCTGAGATTAACTGGAGTCTATATTTTCTATCGAGTTGCCAATCCTCTTAATGAGATAGCTGAAGCTCGGCAATGTCTGAGAGATCCATTCACTCCCATTTCTTTCCGCTACTACTGGAAAACACGCCCTATGGACTGGCAGGGAAACGGCTGGTTCTGTCAGTCATGGCTGCCTCTCTAAGAATTCCCCAGGAACGGGAGATCGTCTATTGCCCACATTCGCTGATCTACAAAGATTTCCCCAGTGCCTGGATACAGATAGTAAATCTGAGAGAGGGCTTTAGGACCGGGAGTGTCCCGGGGCGCGGAGGAACGGTGCGTCCGGCCACCGCAATAATTGCCCATCAGTTGTGGTTCACCAGTGCGGGAAAAATCCCCGCCCAGAAATCCGCTCCTACCTGCTGCCGATCCTTCAGAATCACAAACCTGAAGAAGGGTCTCGGCCGAAAACGCCGACTGTTTATTCTTTTCCGTAGATTCTGCCTGAGGTGCTATGTTCCTCTCGCAATTTGTGTGAGTTGCCGAACGTCTCGAGTCGTTTCGTCGACTGAGGGCAGGGATTCAGGGCCTCAATGTCTAATCTATACGCATACGCATTTGTTTACCTGAATCTGGAGGATTCTGGGTAAGCATGATGCCTTAACCGTTTCTGCAAATTCAGTGTAGCAAGTACAAAGTCATGTACCTCAAGAGCAGTCGGTGCCTGACAGACAGGTTTCTCAATCGTAATGCCTTCTGGGTAAAAATGCAGCCATTGGTAACAGATCCAGCGTTGTCCCTGTAATGTAGGAAGAAATGCGACTGAATGTATCTCCCAAACACTACCGAACTCCAGCTGTGTAAATCCAAGGATTGGTAACTCGGAACAAAAATGTATTTCCCAATTAATCTCGGATGAAAAGTCTACCTTCTAGTTAGCAGTAAAAATGTCAATTCGTGCTGCATGGCAAACAAAAAGTCCTTCCGTCAGTTTTAGTTCTCTCTGGGTAAAGAACGATATGAAACAGCTTTGTCTTCGATGACAAGTGACTTGTGGGTTTACATCACAAAATTGCCATGCTCCAATGAGAAAATCTATTACCCTAACCTTCATTTTCATTTTGGGAGGGAGGGGATGGATATAATTAGAAAATCACCAGGATCATACATGTAGTAATAAGTGCTCTTTGTATTGTTCTGAAACATGACCGGAACTTGAAATAATACCAAAAGTCAGGACAAATTGAGCCAAGTCACAGGTTGATTGAAGACAGAAATAGCCCATTCTCATACAGACAGGAATACAGTAAGAGACCTTGTTGGTCAGTCAGGATGCCTGATCCTTGCCTTGTTACTAGGGTATAGAAACATAGAAATCTACAGTATATTACACGCCCTTCGGTCCATAAAGTTGTGCCGACCATGCAACCTCACTGAGAAATTGCCTAGAATTTCCCTACCATATAGCCCTCTCCTTTTCCTAGCTCCATGTATCTATCTGAGTGTCTCTGGAAATACCCTATTGTATTCACCTCTCCCATCACTCTCTGTGTGAAAAACGTAACTCTGACAACCCCCTTGTACCTACTTCCAAGCACCTTAATGCTATTTCAGTCCCATTTCAGTCTTGGGAATTGAGACTCTGGACCTCATCATTTTATTCGCCTCTATCAGGACACCATTCATCTACTGTCACTCCAAAGTTCACTCAACCGATTCTCATAAGGCATGTTTTCCAATCCAATCAACATCCTCATAAATCTCTGCACTATTTCTATCGTATCCTCATCCTTCCTATAGTGAGGTGAGCAGAATTGAATTGAATACCAGAAGTACCAAAAGTGGAGACTAACTAAGGCCTCATATAAAGGTAACATTACCTCACTGCCTTTGATTTCAGTCCCATGTTTAATGAAGGCTTTCTTAACAACAATGTTAACCTGCACAACAGCTTTGCGTGTTCTATAGACACAGACCCCACGATCTTGCTGATCCTGCACACTGTCACGAGTCCTAACATTGATATTGTGTTCTGTCTTTAAATTGGACCTACTGAAATGATCAACTGGGTTGAACTCCATCTGCCACCTCTCAGCCTAAATTTGCATCCTATCAATGAGGCGCAGTAACGTCTGACAACCATACTGACTATGCACAACACCCCGACGTTTGTGTCATCAGCAAACTTACTTCCCCACTCTTCTACATCCTCATTGAAGACATCTGTAAAAATTAGAAAGAAGAGGGGTCCTAGAAGAGATTCCTGTGGAGCACTGTTGTTCACCATCCTCCATGAAGAATATGAACCATCTACAAACACCCTTTACCTTCTGTGGGCAAGCCAATACTGGATCCACAAAGCCATGTCTCCTTGGATCCTTGTCTCATTACTTTCTGAATGAGCCTCACATGTGGTACCTTGTCAAAAGCCTTACTGAAAGCCATGTACACTACATCCAATTTTCTAACTTCATAAGTGTGCTCTGCTACATCGTCAAAAAATTCAATCAGGGTTGTAAAGCATTACCTGCCCTTGACAAAGCCATGCTGACTAGCCCTAATCAAATTATACTTCTCAAAATAATTTCCTAGGTTGCCTCAACTCCCTCTCCTTAACAAGGGAACAATGCCTTCCAATCCTCTGGTTCTTCTCCCATCCTGATTGATAATACAAAAGTCATTGCCAGAGGCTCAGCAATCTCCCCTTCACTTCTCACAGCAGCCTGTGGTATATCTCAACTTGAGTTGAACTGGGTAACATTGTGATGCCAGGTATCACACTGAAAGGAGATCTTTTAGAAACATATAAAATTATGAAAGGGATAGATAAGATAGAGGTAGATATGTTGTTTTTACTGGTAGATGAGTCTAGAACTAGAGGACATTGCCTGAAGATTCGGCTGAAATTGGGATGGAGATGAGGAGGAACTGCTTTTCCCAAAGGGTGGCGAATCTGTGGATTTCTCTGCCTAATGAAAGAGTGGAGGCAATCTCAGTAAATATACTTAAGACAAGGTTGGATAGATTTTGGGGGAGTAGGGGAATTCAGGGTTATGGGGAAAAGGCAGGAACGTTGAGATGAATCCATTGCCAGATCAGCCATGATCTCACTAAATGATGGTGCAGGCTCGACAGGCCAGATGGCCTACTCCTGCTCCTATTTCTTATGTTCATAAGTTCACACCACAGATTATAATCTCTCCTGAAATATTGTCCTTCACCCATTGAAGTATTTTGTAAGTATTTTTACAGGTTCAAAATGGCAGAACACTTGTGTACAGGAATCTCAAACACAACAGCATGTCAGTTTTTCTCTTTCTGTCCGAATGCTTAAGGAGTGACAAAATATTTTCCTTGCTACACCAAGACATCGATTCCCGATCCTTGTAGATGAAGCATTATCTCATTCCAACTGGAAATGTATTTTGAGTCTGAAATGTAGTTTTCCGTTGTAATTCAGTGATATCCACAGGAACAGGGTTGCTGAGAACACTCCAGCACTTGTTCACAGGAGATCAGCTCTTCAACTGCATTGATTGTAGAAGGGATTCAAACATCTAACTTTTTGAATTGCCACAGAATTGATTGCAGTGAGATATCATTCTCCTTCTCTCACTGTGGAAAGGGATTCACTCACAGGCTAGCCACAGACACGCCAGTGAATACACAGTGCGGAGAGGCCATTCAACCGCTCTGTGTGAGTGAGGGGAATTACTCAGTCATCCAGTCTGAAGATACATCAGGAAGTTCACACCGTAGTGAGATGATCTCCCTGTTCTGACTGTGGGAAGCAATTCATTCTGTCATTGATGCTGAAGATATATCCGAATATTCACCAGCTCAGACTGTGGGACGGCATTCACACACTCAACCACATCATAGTGACATCAGCAAGTTCACAGAGGGGAGAGGCCATTCACCTGCTCTGAATGTGGGAAAGGGTTCACGCAATCATCTCAAATGAATGATGAACACCAGTGAGTTCACACTGAGAAGATGCCGTTTATCTGCTCAGGCTGTGGGAAGGGATTCATTCACTTTTCAACACTACAGAGACACCAGCAAGTTCACACTGGGGAGAGGCCATTCGCCTGCTTCGACTGTGGGAAGGGATTCACTTGGTCATCTGATCTACAGATACACCAGTTAGTTCTCACCGGAGACAGGACCTTCACAAGCTCTGAATTTGGAAAGGGATTCATTTGGTCAAATCAGCTACTGAGTCACCAGTCAGTTCACACCAGGGAGAGGCCAGTCAGCTGCTCTGAATTTGGGAAAGGATTCAGTCGGCCATCCACTCTTTTAAAGGAATATGCAATTCACACTGGGGAGAGGCCGTTCTCCTGTTCTGCATGTGGGAAGGGATTCAGTCAGTCAGCTCAAACGACGAAACATCAGTTTCTTCACACTGGGGAGAAACCATTCAACTGCTCAGATTGGGATAAGGAATTCACATCGTCGTATAAGTTGAAAGTTCATCAGCGAATTCACACTGGGGAGAAGCCGTACACCTGCTCAGTCTGTGGGAAGGAATTCACACGCTCAACTGACTTAAAAATACATCAGCGAGTTCTCGCGGGGGAGAAACCACTCACCTGCTTAGATTGTGGGAAACAATTTGCACGGTCATCTGACTTGAAAGTGCATCAGCGACTTCATACTGGGGAGAGGCCATTTTCCTGCTCCGAATGTGGGAAGAGGTTCACTTGATCATCTCACCTACTGACACACCAGTTAGTTCACACTGGGGAGAAATCATTCACCTGCTCGGTCTGTGAGAAGGAATTCATTCGGTCATCTGACTTGAAAGTTCATCAGCGAGTTCACATTGGGGAGAGGCTGTTCACCTGTTCTGAATGTGGGAAGGTGTTCACTCGGTCTTCTCAACTGAAGGAGCATCATCAAATTCACATTGGAGAGAAGCCTTTCAAATGCTCAGACTGTGGGAAGGAATTCAGTCAGTCATTTCAAATGACCAAACATCTGTGAGTTCACACTGGGGAGAGGCCTTTCACTCGGCATCCCTGTAAACCCTCCACCATCCACCCTGGCACATTCAGGTGATAGTTAACCCGAGAAAGACACTGACCGTGGCAGGTGACGGGGCTCACAAAACGGATTCACACCAGCTGACTTTTTATATAACCTGCAGTTATCTTGACAAAACCGCTTCCTACCTTCCTATCTTTACACCCCTCCCCCAACTAATCTCCATCCTAGAACATATCCTTGCAAGAGAGTGAATTTCTACAAACCCCCATTTACTTCCTCCCTCCGCTCCTTTCTGGATCACAAAGAGCCTTTCCAAGTGAAGCAACATTTCACCTGTGAGCCTGTCAGGTTGATCTACTGTATCTGATACTTCCAGTGCAGCCTCCTCTAGGTCAGTGAGACCCCGTGTATATCGGGAGTCCATTTTGTCAAGTATATTCACTCTGCCTACAACAAACAGAATCTCCTGGTCACAAACAAGTGAAAATCTGCAGCTGCTGGAAATCCAAGCAACGCACACAAAATCTTAGCAATAATTTCCAGTTTCCTGGCCCTATGTTCACTATAAAAAGCCCACCAGGAAATCCACAGAGCTCTCTGTTTCCACCTGGACACCAGGCCCAACGAGTTCCCCTCACCACCACTCTCCTGCTCTTTGTTTCACTCGTCTCTACTTTAACTTTTATCTTGCAGTGAACTGGTGTTGATCACGTTTGTGAATGATTTGGAGGAGAATGTAGGTTGAACAATTATTGAGGGTGTGGTTGACACTAAGCTGGTGTGACGTGAAAGAGAGCGTTGTTTCTGATTACAGTGGGATGGAGACCAGCTAGGAAAGTGAACTAAAGAACGCGGACAAGCAAAATGTGATTGATTTTGGGAAGTTAAACCAGGCCAGAACATACAGAGTGAATGACAGAGCCAGGGAGAGTGACAGAACAGAGCGGCAGAGGGATACAAGTACGGAGTTCACTGAAAGTCATGACACACGTGGACAAGGTAGTGAAGAAGGTGTGGACGGGTTCTTGCGCTGTATAAATCTGTGATTGTCAGTGTAAGTGGTCTTGACAATGTCCAATTGTAAGCCCGTGAATTTACTCCACCTTCTTTTAGAGAGACAAGAGTATTGGAAACCGTGCCATCTGGGTGACCACAGGGAAATGCAGCATTTCACTTTACGAGCCGGCAGTGAAACTATGAGTGACCAGTCTGCAATACAAGCCTGAGACAGCAGATGGTACTGCAAAGGTGTTATCTGTGCAAAATTAATGTACACCACTAAGGAAGTCCATTAATTTGCAGAACATAATTTAGGAAAGAAAACACAGCAGAATACAGCTGATTTTGAAATACGAATAAAACATCGGGAGTTGGAAAGATGACAAAAGTTTACAATCCCAATATATTAGCCAGGGCCTATCTTATCTCTGAGATTTGCAGAGACATATCATGTCCAGACTGCTCCAGAGAGTTTAGATTGGCATCATATGAACCCACTTGCAGATAGTGAATGTTCTCTGCAAGCTGAGGTCCAGAGGCACGTTGCCGATGGGATGCTCTCGATAGAGATGATGAGACACTCCGATTTATCTTTCAGACAATCAACAGTGGTGACGGTGAAGGGACAGTTGACCCCTCAGTCAGTTGGGCAAACACTTTCACTTTGCACCCAGAGCTCAAGGGTAGTGTCGAGGTTTTTCGTGCCTCACAAATGACCAGGAGACGCAAAAGATTCTTCAAGAAGGGTTAAACTTTAATTTGCAAATCAAAGCTGAGACAGTCATTGAGCTAGTCGCTGATTGCCCTCCGATCCCCGGACACAACATTTTTTATATCAGTCTCCTGGTCCAGTTTGACACATACCACACGGACGTACCATTGACTTAATCATGTTCTGATCTACATCTCTTAGCTACCTCTCATTAACACACCATTGTTTTTTACATTCCTAAGAATTCATTCTCTAGCAAATAGCAAGTTTACATTCTTAATACTTCATTCTCCTGCTAAATTGGGTGTATGCATAGCAAATAGAAAGTTTCAAATCTGACTACATCTCTTTATCTACATTTAACACACCATTGTCTTCTACATTGCTAGGATTTCATTTTGGATACATGCATAACAAGCTGACTACATAGTTTTGGTTACACAGCAAATAATACAACTTTTATACTCCATAATGTTTTTATACTGCAATATAATGACCCTTTGAGACCCAGAGGTCTCATACAGAGAAAGAAGACTAAGAGTCCGCACACAAAAGCCCCAATCAACTCAAGCATATATTCCCAAATCTCGGGTTAAACTATAATTTTCTGCGCCAAGATCTCAAAGCATTCTCTCCCTGTTACCCTGGGCCGCTGAGCCAAAAACCTTCATCTTGGTACCTGATGGGACAGGGAAAAAGACTCATAAGCCCTTACAATCTACTCGCACACTGTCGTTTTGCTCTTGTTCATCCTGCAGGTGTTGCAGGCTGTAACGATATATTTTCGGTGTTTCTTTCTCCACTAAGCTTGCTTCAGTAATTGCCACGAGCATCGGAAATTGTTTGGTTGCAGCACGCACTACAAGAGATTTGAGACAAGAAAGTAAACAGCACAGCACAAACGCACAGCTCAACAATACAATACTGACAGTTATTGCTATTTTAGTCAGACATGCTCCCCATCCTCCGAATCTACTTTCTAACCAATCAAAAAACTGATGTTCAAATTGTGCATTCTGTTTGAACGCAGATTCTTTAATTTATTCATTGCTCTGGTGAAAGACCCTTCTGGGCTAGTATTGTTCGGTATTGTGCAGCATTGTTCTCCAAACATTACACACGCACCCCCTTTTTCTGCCGAAAGCCAATACAGTACCTGTTTGTTTTGCCACGCCATCCTGCTAGTTGCACCTAGCTGTTGCCCTAAGGCCTCCAGTGCATCAGCGGTGTAATTGATGAATCTCTGTTGATTGTAGTATATATAGTTTATCCAATCAACATTTTTTCTTACCCCTATCACAGGTATGAAAGCTTCCCAGTGAGCATCTCATGCGGTGTCAGGCATTTTATTCCATTAGTTTGCATGCGGTAACTCATCAATGCTAACGGTAAAGCATCGACCCAATTAAGTTTAGTGTCTGCACAAATTTTGTTTAGTTTGGCTTTCAGGGTTCCATTAATTCTCTCTACCATGCCCTGCGACTGAGGGTTGTATACACATCCAAATCTTTGCTTTATCCTCAGATCCTGTAGTACCAGTTTGACCACCTTCTGGATAAAAGCTGAACCATTGTCTGAGCTAACTTCTGTAGGTATTCCAAACCTTGGGATCACTTCATTTGTCAGAAATTTTACCACTGTCTTTGCCCCTTGATCTCTTGAAGGTACCACCTCCACCCATCTGCTAAATTGATCAATTACTACAAGCATGTATCTTTTCCCTCTCACTGTCTTTTTCATGTCTATGTAATCGATCACTAGATGTTTAAATGGTCCTTCAGGTACAGGAATGTGACCTATTGGGGTTGTAATTCCCTTTCGAACATTATTCTGTGCGCATACCTCGCACTGTGACAAGACAAAGTCCACTGAAGCCTGTAAATAAGGTGACCAAAAACCATCCTTCTGTATTTTCTTTATCACTTCCCCCCTTGTACAATGGTCCATCCCATGCGCTTCTGAAATTGGAATCGTCAGTAGAGGGGTGGGCGCTACCAACAAACCGTCTTCCGTGCTCCACAAGCCTTCCGGGTTCTGCTTGGCCCCCCTTTTTCTCAACATTGTCTGTTCTGCCAAAGTTGCCTTACCTTGTATTTCAATCAGTTCCTCTACCTCCGGTTCTGGAGTTAGGCTTACCTAGGGGCAATGACAGCTGATGTACACCCAGACGCTTTTCTGGCTGCCTCGTCTGCAGCTTGATTTCCCTTTGTTATTACATCGATTGCCTTTTTATGTGCCTGGCATTTTACTATAGCCAATGCTTTAGGTTTCATTATGGCTTTTATTAAGTCTAGAATTTGCTGACAATGCTGTATGGGATCTCCATTACATTTTTTAAAACCTCTCTGCTTCCACACTGCCCCGGACAAATGGCATACTCCATGAGCATCTGCCGAATCAGTATAGATATCTACTTTCTCACCTTCCATCATTTCACACGCAGCTGTCAGGGCTTTGATTTCCGCTAATTGGGCGGAACACGGTTGGGGACAAGACTCCATCCTAATAATCTTATAGCTCAACTGATCCTGCTGTACTACTGAGAACCCCGTATGATTTCCATCATAGTCCCTATAACAAGAGCCATCTACGAACAGAACATTTTTATCTGCATCCTCTCGTGGTTCTGACCGTAAATCTGCTCTCAATTTGGCAAATGCCATCGTCTTCCCTACACAATCATGGGGTTCTCCTTCATAGCCCAGAGGGACAAAATTAGTTATATTACTGGTAGTGCATCTCTGTATAGTTATATCTGGAAATGTCAATAGCATCTGATACGCTGCTATCCTGGCTGGCGTCAACAAAAATTTCCCTCTTTCCAGCAATTCTGCTACTTTGTGGTGTGTGTACAGAGTCACAGGATAGCCCAGGGTTACAGATGATGCCTTTTCAGATGCATAGTACAGCGCCGCCAATCCCTGACAACAAGGTCGATACCCCTGAGCCACCTCATCTGGTCTCGTACTGTAGTATGCTTATCGGCTGCTTTGCATTTCCAGTGCCTGTCTCTTGTGTTAGAACCGCTGTGACATAACCCTCCTGTCATTTAGGTACATACAAATGAAAAACCTTCTCGTAGTCAGGTAAAGCTAATGCTGGTGCTGACCGCAATTCCTGCTTTTAAGACCGGCAGCAACGGGGTATTGCATGGACTGTTTGTACATTTAAGCACCCATATTTCAAGCAACCCCTGCACTGTCGATGCTATTCCCTCTTCTGCTTCTTGTCTTAGAGGCTATTGTGGTCTCCTAGGTGGAATTGCTCCCATTTTCAGCCTTATTTCCACCGGACTAGCTGTTTTTTATTTTCCCTACATCCGTGTCATGCTGTGACCACAGAATAGTCGGCAACTCATCTAAACTTTTATCTTTCTGCTGGCCTCTTTCCTTTCCAAGCAAGGGCATGTGTGGTTGGGGTGTTATTTCGACCTCTCTCACTATCCCTACCATATCTATACTTACCATTATTTTAATGCAATTTTTGTCTTCTGATATCCACACCTCTGGCGTGATCTTCTTCCACACTGTTACGGTTTCAACACTCTTAACTAAGGGTCCTTAGTCTTTAGACTGATATCCCTTGTTTACCAACAATGTTACGTGGGGCGCAGCCTCCGGTAACCTGTACCATTTTTTTAAAAAGGTGTTCCACTTAACTTGCAAAGCTGCCTCTTGCTTTCCAATTATCACAGCCTCCCCTTCCAGGTGCTGTTGGGTACATACCTCCAGGTGCCATCTCTCCTCTAACTCCTTGTTCTGAGTCTCGTCAAAAATCACTGTACAATGTAGCTCAGATTTGTGCATTACTGCCCTGGGTAATATTGCCTGCACCCCCTTTTTCCATTTTTCCCTGGTTCCCTGAATCTGATCTGCGATATCTCCTATCCAAAAGACATTAGCCTTCTCGTCTTCTCGCACTATCAACTGAGCCCCTGCTCTTTCCACACTCAGCCCATATCTGGTGCATTCTAATTTTAATTCCAGTTTCAATAAGGCATCTCTGCCTAACAAATTAATCGGAGTCCCTTTAAATACTAGCACCGGCAAAACAATTCCTTTATTTCCCATTCTTAACCGCACTGAAGCCGTGCACTGTGTCAACTGTGTTTTCCCCGAGAACCCTACCGTCTTAATAAACTTCCCTGACATGGGAAGGTGAAGGGCATACTGTGGCTGTACACAAGTGTACGTGGCTCCAGTATCTATCATCATTGGTGTCAGTTGCCCTTCTAACATAACCTGAACAAAGGGTTCCTCGTCTGCCTTCCTTGTTATCATTGGTTTACGTCCCTTCCCACTCAAGTTCTCGGGGCACCCCTAATACCTCGCATAGGGGTTCACAGGTCCGCTTGGGCCTGTGGGGGCTGGTCCTTGGTTTAACTTTAGTTCCCTTCTTATCGGTTCCTGCTGGTGTGTATCAGGCCATGATGTAAACAGACAATCTCTTTTCATGTGACCTGGCTGATTACATCCCCAGCACAATCTCTCTACCTCTCATTCTCCCTGTCTCCTCACTGGTCCCCTCTGCCCATAGCTCCTCTGTCCCCCTCCTTGGGACTTCCAGTCCTGCCTGGGCTGTTTGAATTTAGTCTGTTCCTGATAGGGCATTTGTGGGAATGCTCCTCCAAAGACGATTATTGGCATGGGGTTTTCCAGACCTTGTCTTACAGTATGATCGGTCCCTCCATATAGCAGTGCTTTGTCCAATTCGATGGCTGTACTCGGCCCGCTGGTTGCTGGCAGCATCCTTTTGCTTTTCTCTTTTTCCTTCTTTTTGAGCTCTTCGAGCTGCATTTGTATTAACTTTATTTGCACCTCTTCCTGCTGCTCAGCCAACCTTTGTTTGTCTTTCCGGTATTTCTCAACCGCATGGGCTACGTGGTCTCTAAATTTTTGTGGGGTCTTTGACGTTACCCCAACCACTTCCTCCAGTTTGGATTTTACTTGTGGAGGCATTGCATCCAAAATGCTATGTCAGAACAGTGATGTCATAAATAAGCTATTCTCCACCTCTTGCTCAGTCTCCAGTATCCAACTTTTCAACTGGTCTTCTACGTAGGCTGCTGGGTTTTCAGTATCTCCCAGTGGATCCCCTTTTAAGGCTTTGGGGTCCACTTTGGGTGGAGAAAGCTTTCTGAGGGCCTGCCATACCCTTCTGCCTCACTCTGTCAAACCCGTCTCCATCAGTTCTCGGGTCGTTCGAGTTTACTATGCCAGCCATTCCCATTAGGTCGTTAAATTTGGAGGTTCCCATCAACCTTATCAATAGTGCCTTCAAATCTCCCATAGCCAATAATCGTCCCGCCGTTTCTTCTTCAAAGGCTCTAATCCATTTCCCTGCTCCTTCATGTAGATTGGGAACAGTGTTTTTCAGCCCTTCTAGGTCCTGGGATCCCCAAGGGATATACTGCACTTGTCATGATCCTTTTACTAACAACGGCATCATTCTTCCTCCTTCTTCCCACCTGCGCTGGCTCTCCTCCTCACCTCACTCCCCATCTGTCTCAGGGTATGTCTTTACTGCCTCCCACACAAATTTCTCCAGGGTCCTCTTCTTCCCTCGGTCTCCCTGTGGAGTCCTTCCTTTCTGTCTTGATTCAATAATTGGTTGACCCCTGGAATATTTTTTGCATCTCTTCTGGCAATCCCCTCAGTAACTTATCTGGCTCTCCCTCTACTTCCGCAAGTCGCTCCCCTGCCGCCTCCTGCTGCTCTTCTAGGCTTCTGCTTCCTACCTGTTCCCCACACATTCTCACATCCTCACTCTCTCCACTTAACTCTGGCTCCTCCAATGAGTCACCTTCTTTTCTAGTCTGTTTATTTCTATGGTATAACCTATACTCCTCATATTCCTTTTCCTCTCTTAAGTATTTCATCCGTTCAATCCCTACTTCCATTACTCTCTGTACCTGTTCCACCTTTATCCTTTCTGCCTGTATCTCCTTCCATATCGCCGCTTTTTCCTTCTCGTATTTTTTTTTCTTCCTCATTATCCCAAACTTGTACTTCTCCCTGCATGTTTACTGTCCCCGTCAGCAGGGGACACTGCTTAGGGGTTTCTTCCTCATTGTAGGGAGGGGTTTTTTCTGTTTCTTTCGCATCCGGGTACGGAGCCGAAGCCAGCTTCTCACTGTACCCTCCTCTCTCTCTCTAACAAGCTGTTTTTCCAGCACCTGAGTGTCTTCCTCGCTTGTAATCAATATTCTACAATAAAAAAGTTTTAAAAATATATACATATATATTCTACCTGTCCTCCTCAGCCTTTCCCCCTCCGTTCTGAAGAGATTTAGCACTTCCATTTCTCGTTCTTATTTTTGCCCTTTTTTCTCAGATTTATCTTTTGGTTTGTAATTTTTAATTAGTCCCTCCATTTCTTCGCACAAACTTACATCAAACGTTCCTTCTCTTGGCCACTTTGTGACCAGGTTATTGGTTCTTTTTTACCATTTTTCTGAAGTTTTTTGACCTCATTTTTATTTATCGGGAATTTTTCGCTCAGAATCTCTACTGCTGTTCCTTTACCTGTCATGTTATTCTCTCTTTTTAAGTTATTTTAAAGATTCGCAGTTCGTTTACTGGATAATATTATTTACTCTATGCCTAGTCTATCGTCTATCGACCAGCGCTTTAAACTATATATTGGACTGTCTTTGTTTCCTATTCTGTTCTGCCCGTGAAGACCTCTATTCAGAGCGGTACCCACAGAACTTTCTCTTTACACCTCGTCTATTCAGACCCTTATCTCTTAAGGCGGTATCCACGAGGATTTTCTACTCTAATTCTATTCTATTTTCCTTTCCCTGCCCGTTCAGCCCTTCGTTTCATACGAAGCGGTAACCACAGGGATTTACCAACACCACGTGGACTTTTTCTTAACTTAACTTCTTATTAATTTATTTGTACTGACCCTCACTGCAGTGTTCTTGATCAATCCTCTGAGCCTCCTCTGTTAACCCCCAATTCTGCCAGATTCTTTGGACCGGAGAGACCCTTCGGCAGTGATTCCACACTTCTGAGACTCCAAGAGCTCCCCAAAGCCAACAGAATTCTTAGTCCAAATTGTCGCTTATCTTTTGTTTGGGTGCACCCTTAATTCTTTTAGCCTTGTGGGGGTCCCTAGAGGACTGAGAAGTGTCCCCAATCTGCCGTTTCCTTTCAGCGGGTCTCTTTCCGAACCTGCCGCAGTCGCCAATTTTGCG
Organism: Hypanus sabinus; assembly: GCF_030144855.1. Taxonomy (NCBI): domain Eukaryota; kingdom Metazoa; phylum Chordata; class Chondrichthyes; order Myliobatiformes; family Dasyatidae; genus Hypanus; species Hypanus sabinus. The sequence goes on along the minus strand of NC_082706.1, from coordinate 60,118,296 downwards.
GTGGTTTTTCGTGCCTTACAAATGACCAGGGACGCAGAAGATTCTTCAAGGAGGGTTAAACTTCAATTTGCAAATCAAAGATGAGACAGTCATTGAGCTAGTCGCTGATTGCCCACCGATCCCCGGACACAGCATTTTTTATATCAGTCTCCTGGTCCAGTTTCACACGTACCACACGTACGTCCCATTGATTAATCATGTTCTAATCTACATCTCTTACCTACCTCTCATTAACACACCATTGTCTTTTACATTCCTAAGATTTCATTCTCTAGCAAATAGCAAGTTTACATTCTTAATATTTCATTCCCCTGCTAAAGTGGGTACATGCATAGCAAATAGCAAGTTTCAAAGCTGACTACATCTCTTTAGCTACCTTTAACACACCATTGTCATCTACATTCCTAGGATTTCATTTTGGATTGATGCATAGCAAGCTGACTACACAGTTTTGGTTACACAGCAAATAATACAACTTTTATACTCCATAATATTTTTATACTCCAATAATCGTCAGCATCCACAATGGTGGTTAATGCGAGGCCATCTTTTCCATCCTCTCAGCCAATGCAGAGACAATGGAGGAGAGAAACAGATACATTTGTCTCCAAATGATCTAGAAATAAAGCAGGCGAAAGTGAAGTTGAATATCGAGGAGGTATCAGGTAATCAGATAAGTATAGAAGTTGCCCTGGATAGTTTTACTTAAAGATATTCGGAAGTGAATAAATTTGGATTACTACTGATGAGTATCCTCATAATGTTCAACTGTTCGATTGAAGGTTACATGTTCTCCAATAAACTGTATTGTTTCCCAATTGTATATTCATTATTCATCTGTACTGATGCAAGTGTAGTGGTAGTTAACAGTGTCATTCCTCTGCCACTCAGTTCGCCACGCCAACATGGGAAGGTTTCACAGACTGTACAAACAGGGTTGTCAACAATGACCCGTTGAGTGTGCTGCATGCGGATGTCCTGGTGTGCTCTGCACTGCCCCTCAGTAACATACACAACATGGTGTCAGCAATGGCTCATCAATGCAAAACCAGTGTGTTGAATAACTGACCTCCAGTGGACAAATGCTGATGTATTCTCAGCACCCCAGTTCCAGTGGATTTCACTGAGTTGCAACAGAACAATTTATTTCAGACAGAAAATTCATTTTGACAGTATTTCGGGAGGTGTATTATCGTGCAGTTCATTATATAAAATAAAAGCTCGGGCAGTTTTCAAAATGGAGGAGAATTTCAAGCATCTGAGCTGCAAAGACACTCGGGAATACTCGTGCTGGATTCCCTGAAGATTAATTTGCGGGCTGAGTCGTTAGCAAGGAAGCCAAATAATATGTATGCATTAATTTCATGAGGACTAGAATATACACATATAGATGTGTTATTAAATCTTCAAAAAGCACAGGCAAGACATAACTTGGAGTATTGGGTGATGGGCAAATTGCAGTGGTTCAAGTGCTTGCTGAAACAGGAGCTGATTTCAGCCACAACCCAACTCTCAAAGCACTTCATCACCTAAGATAAGAGTGTTACAACTGTCATTAAGGCAGCTCTCCCTGCTCTTCCCGTCCACTGGTATAATTACAGCCCTTTGGAAGCAGGTGGGAGCTTCCAACCATAGCAATGGGATTGAAAGTGTATTTTAATAGCCCCGCCAATTGGTTAGCTTTCGTTTTCAGAGCATTACGTTTGTAGGATGTAATGGTCTGCACACCCTGCCAAAATTGACATTCATTCGATGTCGCATGAAACCTCTCTTGGAATTGTTTCTTAGCTCTTGAATTAGCCTTCTGCAAGTCATGCCTCGTTTATTTGGACAGACACGGGTCGCCAGACTTAAATGTCATAGCTGTAACGAGCCTCCTGGTCATCCACAGCCTTTGGTCTGGGGTATGTATAATAAGTTCTTGTTGGCACACACTCAGCCACACAGGTTTTAATGAAGTTGGTGTCTGCTGTGGCGTACTCACTCACACTCGAATATGAGTCCCTGAATACACCCGAATCAAAGTTGTCCTGTCAGCGCTCCTGTGCCTCACTTCTCCACACCTTCTTGGTCCTCACTGCTGCTGTTGCAGTATTTGGTATTTTATAATACGCTGGGAGAAGACGTACAACCAGGTGATCAGACATTCCAGAGTGTGGACATGGGATAGCTCGGTAAGTGATCTTGAAGGTGGCCCAGGGTGTTGGCTTCTCTGGTACCACAAGTGATTAGTTGGTAATCATCATTTCGAGACTTTTTCAAGCTGGCCTATTTCAAATCCCCCATAATGACGGTGATGGCAACAGGATGTGTTATTTGTTCTTGTTGATCACATCGCAGAGTTCATCTGGAGCCTGAGGTGGGATGTACATCTGCAACAAAGTGATCGCTGAAATCTCCCACGGCAGGTAAAATGGCCGGCACTTCCCCACGTGGTGTTCCAGGAGTAATCTGGAGTACTGTGTGCAGTTTTGGATACCTATCTGAAAGAACGATCTCAATATCGTTGGAAGTGGACAGGGAAAGTTGACAAGGATGTACCCGTGTCTAGATGACCTGGAGTAAGATTGGAGGTCAGGACTTTATTTCATAGAACGTGGAAGATTGAGATTTCAGAGGAACATGACGGATATCTTCTTCACTCTGAGGGCAGAGAGAGTCTGGAATGAACTGCCAGCACAAGTGGTGCACACGCGCTCGATTTCAATGTTTAAGCAAAGGCTGGATAGTTAGAGAGGACTATTGTCCCGGAGCAGGTTGATGTTTTAAATGGATTAGATTGGGCAGAAGGGCCAGTTTCTGTGCTGTACTTGTCAAAGGCTCTGTGACTGCACTTGGATCTTCCAGCATACATCCCATTAGAACAGCTTTTTAATCCATTGTAATTTTTCTTCTTTTTACTAACTGTTTTCCACAATGTTCCCCCCAAAACACCACAGTACTATTCGTCTTATTTTCTCCAGTCCTGCGGAAGGCTCTCGGCCTGAAACCTCGACCGTATGCTTTTCCATAGATGCTGCCCAGCCTGTTGAGTTTTTCCAGCAATTTGTACAACGTTTCACTGGGAGAACAAGTCACCAGTGGCATTCACATCACTAATGTACCACACTTCAATGAGAAAGACTACGGCCTCTCCTTCATATTAATTGGCATTGTAATCGATGAGTTCACATCATCATTCACCCGGGGAGCAGGGGGGGTCAGAGTAAATGTAATGCTACCAGAATTAGCCAGGTAGTATCGTCCCACATGACGTTGAGATCAACTTGGATGGGGGGGTTGGGTATTGGCATCCCATGGGGTTCTTCCCGGGCGCCCATAAATGATCTCGGCGGCTGACACCCCAATAGTCGAATGGGGAGTGATCCGCATGTGGTACAGTGCAAATGGGAGAACCTTTAGTCAACTTAGCCCAGTTTCAGACATCAGTTTGGCTAATTTGTTTTTCGAGGTGCCGTTAGCTCTTCCCACTATGCTTTCCACCCTAGGGTGGTAGGTACAGTGGAACTGTTGATCAATATGCAATACCTCACACAACTCCTTTATTTATCCTTCCTGCAAAGTGACGACCATTATCTGAGCTTATCTGTCGATGTACCCCAAATCCTGGTATAATGTTTGTGAGTACCAGTCTCACTATCATTGAGCCTTTGTTGTTGGTGGTTGGATAGGCTTCAATCCATCCACTGAGGACGTCCACAACTGTTAAACAATACTTATAACATTGTACACGCGGTAATTCAATGAAACCAAGCTGGAAGCATTCAAATGAACCGCCTGGAAGGTGTTCTTTTTTTCCTGAAGCGCACTTTACTCCTTTTCCCTCATTATTTTTTTGACATGTTAAACATGACCGTATTTTATTGTGTGCCGCCTCCTTCAACCTAGGGTGCCAGCAGGTGCGTAGCAAAATGTTACACATTCCCTCCTTGCCAAGGTGCGTATCAATATGTAAGCAGTCAATAAACATTGGAAATAAAGCATCAGGTATACATACTTGACTGACTGGCGTATCCACAGCCACTTCCAGGACAGCGATGACACGCGGGACATGTGGAAAGGCATCCAGGACATCACCAACTATAGGACAACATGACCTGTCTGTTCAGGTGATGCCTCCGTCCCACATTCGCTGAATAACTGTGAGGCGGAAAATGACGTAGCGGCGAGGAAGTCCACACCTCCTACAAATGACCAGGTGCTGTGTCTCACCGTGGACGATGTGAGAAGAACCCTGTGCAGGATCAACCCATGGAAGGCTGCTGGAACAGACAACATTCCTATTAGAGTGCTCAGAGGATGTGCAGACCAGCTAGCAGATCTTCTGACTGACATCTTCAACATCTCCCTGAGCAGCGACACCGTTCCAATGTGCTTCAAGGCTGCTACCATCGTCCCCGTGCCATAGGTCTTCAGTGTCCTGCCTAAATGACCACCGTCCCGTTGCACTCACATCCATCATCATGAAGTTTTTCGAGAGGCTCGTCATAAGGCATATCAAGACACTGCTGCCGCCCTCACTGAACCCCCTGCGGTTTGCGTACTGTGCCAACCGCACAACAGATGACGCCATTGCCATCACCCTCCACCTGGCCCTAACCCATCTGGGAAAAAAAGACACATACGTTGGAAGCTGTTCATAGTCTTCAGTTCAGCATTCAACGCAATCATCCCTCAGAAACTGATTGGAAAGCTGAGCCTACTGGGCCTGAACACCTCCCTCTGCAACTGGATCCTAGACTTCCTGACTGGGAGAAGTCACTCAGTTCGGATCGGGAGCATCATCTCCAACACCATCACACTGAGCACGGGGGCTCCACAGGGCTGTTTGTTCAGTCCACTGATCACTCTGCTGACTGTGCTGCAACACATAGCTTGAAGCATATCATCATGTTCGCCGATCACACGACAGTGGAGGGTCTCATCAGCAATAACGACGAGTCACCTTACATAGAGGAGGTGCAGCGGCTAACGGACTGGTGCAGAGCCAACAACCTGCCTCTGCATGTGAACAAAACAATGTAGATGATTGTTGACTTCAGGAGGGCACGGAGCGACCACTACCCGCTGAATATCGATAGCTTCTCGGTAGAGATTTTTAAGAGCACTAAATTTCATGGTGTTCACCTGGTGGAGAATCTCACCTGGTCCCTCAACTCCAGTTTTATAGCAAAGAAAGCCCAGCAGTGTTTCTACTTTCTGCAAAGGCTGAGGAAAGTCCATCTAACACACTCCCCCCCCCATCCTCATCACATTCTACAGGGGTTGTATTAAGAGCATCCTGAGCAGCTGCTTCACAGCCTGGTTCTGAAATTGCACCATCTCAGATCGCAAGGCACTGCAGCGGATAGAGAGGTCAGCTGAGAAGATCATCGGGGTCTCTCTTCCCGCCATTACGGACATTTATACTACACATATTTACATTTCTTCATAGCTGATCCATTTTCCCACTCAGCACCAATCTCATGCCTTCTCCCCATATCCCCTAATGTCCCGTCTAACAAGAACATGTCTTAAGAATGCCCAATGAGTTGTCCTCCACTCGCACCTGTAGCATCGAACTCTGCAGATTCCCCACTCGCTGGCTAAAGAATTTCCCCCTTATCTCCATTCTAAAAAGAGATCCCTCTATTTTGAGGCTGCGTCCTCTGGTCTTGGAGGAAACATTCTCTACACATCCACTCCAACGACACTTTTCAACATTTGATAGGCTTCAATCAGGAACCTCATAATTTTCCCGAATTCTACACCAGAGGCCCGGAGCAACTCATGTGTCAAGCATTTCATTCCCAGAATCATATTCATGAACCTCCTCTGAAACCTATGCAAAATTTTCTGAGAAAAGGGTCCCAAAACTGATAACAATACTCCAAGCGAGGCCTCACCGGTGCTTTATGCTTGCATATTTTAGTCTTATCTAAATCAATATTTTAGTCCTATCTAAACATCACATTTGCCTTCCTCATCACCAACTCAAACCGCAAAATAACCTTCCGTGATTCCTGCACAAAGACTCCAAAGTCTTTTTGCATTTCAGATTTTTGATATATTTTTTCATTAGAAAATAGTGTTCTCTTTAATTACTTCTACCAAAATACCTGATCAGAAACCTCCCAAAATGCTCTCCTTCACCCATTGATGTAGTGTGTAAATATTTTTACAAGTCGATAACGGCAAAATTTTTCAAAAAATGCAAGGAACCTCAAACACATCAACACGTCAGTTTTGCTGTCTCTGTCCGGATATTTACAGAATGGCCAGATATTTCCTTTGTGACACCGACATATCAGCTGTTGATCCGTGCAGATGAAGAAATATCTCATCCCAGCTGGAAACGTGTTTTGTGTCTGAAACGAGTTTTGTTTTCTGTTTTAGCTCAGTGTTATTCACTGGAACCGAGGTGCTGAGAACACACCAGCATTTATTCACCGGAGATCAATTCTTCAACGGCATTGATTGTTTGAGGGATTCTTTACATCTGACATCTGACTTGATGAATTGACAGAATAAAGAACGAGCTCAGGGAAATGATTCACTCTCTGATCCCACCTGGAGACGCACCACCGAGATCACACTGGGAAAAGGCAGTTCACCTGTTCAGACTGTGGGAAGCAATTCACTTGGTCCTCGTTCCTCGCCGCGTACTATTGAGTTCACTGGGGAAAAAACTTTAAGGTGCATGCTGGTTGTTCAACCTTCACAGTTGCTAAACCCAGAGTTATGTTTAAAGTGACACTTGGTGTCGGACTCCGGAGCTGTTGCTGAGTTCATCAAATCCAGTTCTGCTCCCTGGTCACTGGGCCAGGGAGGAGCTTCTTCTGCTGATGTTCACCACGACAGGATTAATGAGGCTTAGGAACGGAAGCGAACCCTTCTGTGTCTAACTTCAATGTTAAACTTAGCCCTGCCGGAAGAACAGGTACAAAGGCCGGGGACGCAGGGTGATTTAGCGAAGGCTAGATTCAAAGTTACAGGAACTAATGGAAGTGAGCCTGTGGAGACTCTCAACCAAGTGCAAAAATCGGAAAGGGGAACATCTTTCCGCGTTTGTGATTTGGCTATGGCCGGTTTTCTCGAGTGTTTCTTGTCCTACTTTGGATCTGCAGAATCTGACACAACAGCAGAGCATTCACTGCCTGAAGAGCTTGGAATTGCACAGTACTGAAGAGAACAAAAGTGTCCGTGAAATGTTTGATCCTACAGATCCCATACATACTGAAGCATAGGTTCTCAGAAGGATGACACGAGTATAGGAAGATGAAGTAAGGGAGAAATATAATGAGGATAAGGAGAAAGAGGATTCTAAAACGGCCTTTATAAGAGAAGAAGGTGACCAGTGGCAGAATGAAGGAAGCGGGTTGCTGATCAGGATCTGGTGCTCTCCAGCTCAACAGCGCCACTAGCAGATGAGATGGTGGAGGATGTGATCGGAATGCTTACATTCCCACTGTTAATGAATACCTGAACATATGGAAATATTCCAATTAAAGACACAAAGGTCTTCTTTTGTTTTTTGCCAGGAATTGCCCGCAACCCAGACAATTTGGCAATGGTCACGATGTAACAAAGCCCCCATGGTCACTGGAGAGTCAACCACGTTACCCACAACATAATGTCCAGGGTGCCAATTAAAAGCCATGACCGTATCCGGAGTTACCCACTGGGACTCCAAGTGCACAGTGACGATGTCAGGCTTCAGTTACGCGGGTGTGTACCGCGTCATGGGATGGTGCAGGTAGACCCCCTTGTATAATCTAGGGTAGGAGGCTTTCCCATCAAATTTTGTTGTGATCCAGGAGATTCCTACACACAGACACATTCAGTGCAACGTTGAGAAATACACAAAGCTATTAATTTAACTGGATATAGTGGACACTCACAAATACCGGATTTGACTATGCCACGGAAGATATTTTGTTACAAGAAAAGATTTGAACACTTTGCAATTACTTGGTGTACTGTTAGTTATAAAATTGTGGTCTGTTTGTCATCTAAGTCACAATGATAAACAAACACAATCTGCCTAAACTAATAAACAAAAAACAATTATACTTTTCATATCTTTATTGAACATATTATTTTTCTATATTCACAATCCAGGCTGGAAAAAGTATGTAAACTCTTGTATTTAATGAATGGTAGAATCTCCCTTAGAGGCAAGAACCTCCACCATGCGCTTCCTCTAGCTGCTGATCAGACCCCACAGCAAAGAGGAATTTTAAACCACTCCCTCCATTCAAGGCTGTTTCAGTTCATCAATATTTCTGGTAGACAAACTCTTTCTTGCAACTGCAGTTGTGACAACTTACTGTGCTCCACTGGGTTGTGCTCATAGATTTGGCAACGGCTCAAGAACATATTGGAGGAATTGATTTTATTCGGTAAACCGGTCTGTTATTAAGACGGTGATTCATTCGAATGCTGCCAACCACAGATTTTTTTCTTTATTAATCGTCTTTTTCTACAAATGAGAAACAATTCTGAACTCCAGGAATTTGGGGAACTGTGTGTCTAGTCCATTGGCGATCTGCTCTGTGGCGGGGGTGCTGGGTTTGGGTTTGCACGGTGTTATAGTCTGCTCCATCAGTGAGCTGCTCTGTGATGGAGGTGTTGGACTGCATACAGACCGTGTTACTGTCTGCTCCATCAGTGAGCTGCTCTGTGATGGAGGTGTTGGACTGCATACAGACCGTATTACTGTCTGCTCCATCAGTGAGCTGCTCTGTGACAGAGGTGTTGGACTGGCTACAGACCGCGTTACTGTCTGCTGCATCAATGAGCTGCTGTGTGATGGAGGTGTTGGACTGGGTACAGACCGCGTTACTGTCTGCTGCATAAGAGAGCTGCTCTGTGACAGAGATGCTGGACTGGGTACAGACTGTGTTGCTGTCTGCTACATGAATGCAAAGGAGGCATCAGAGTTGATGCATGAAGATAGTGTGCAGTGAGACCCTAGGTGAGTGTTGTGGATGCTCTCTTGCGATGTGACAGATGGTGGTGTACCTGCGTGGCCTCGGTTGTAGTGAAGACTAGGCTTGTATCTACGGGTAGCCTGCCACTGCATTCCAGGAGAGGACATGCTGGAGGCCGCGCAGCATGGCATCCGTGCTTAGTAAGGGGCTGCTCTTCCAGCCTAATGAGCCACTCCCCACCCCATCTACCCCATCTTGGCTGCAGATTAATGCCGTTTTGTACGGCTGTATTCATGTATGATTGATTGCTAATTAAATTTGAATTTGAATTGATTTTGATCTGCCGTTTGATCTGATCATTGTTCGGATTTAGCAGGTTATCGTTTATAGAGAGCAGGTCTCGATTGCCATTCCAGCAGGACGACGATCACTGGATATATACACACGGGGAGACGTGCGTGAAAGCTGAAGATATTGCAGAGGACTCAAAGGCCAGAAAAAATTATTTTAGACTGCCAGTTGGTATTTTCTAACTGCAAACACAACTGTGGCAGGATGCAAGGAGAGGTGTCTATAGAATGCCCTGATCCCAAATGCCTGAGGCAATATAGATTTCTGAAATGACTGTAGAGATTACTTGTCAGAGTTTGTTAAGACAGTGAATTTTGTGTGAAATAGCATCTACAATTCACCCATATAGCCGGTTCAGAAATCTAATGAGAGTTGGAGACATACCATAGATGACCGGGAATTGAATACAGACCACGTTATCTGCCTTCACTGTAGTAACAAGTCACAGGAACATGATCCAGCAGAATACTGTAGCAAGATGTTTCATAGCACTGCAAATAAGGAATGGATTTTGTTCCATTCCTTTTCAAACAGGGAATCAGTATAAAACTGCTTTCATTTGGAGAGGACAATTGTATAAATGGACAGTTTGCAATAATGATTTAATAATTCATTCTTTTTCCATCAATGGTTGCCAATTGCTTTTTCATCTCAACAGTGTTTAATTCAATATGGAGATGATCTAATGTAACAGATAAAGACCCAAAAGGAGCATTCTTTTTTCTTTCTTTTTCAATCTTTTTATTGAGTTTCGTATAAATATAAAAAAACATAACATAATAATGAATAGGTTATGAATACAATAGACTTAAGATTACATTGATAATAAGATAATAATATCCTATTAAACATCAACAACAAAAAAGTACATTCATCAATCATGTCTATATAATTATATATGAAAAAAAACTAATCATCAAAAGAAAAAGAAAAAAAAATAGAGATGTGTGAAAGTAAATATATATATGAAACAAACACTAAACTAAAACTAACATGGGCAATAATAACAGTTTATAAGTATATGATAGTGTCAAAGAACTCCGGAACTCCATACCTGAACAAGAATAAACAGACAGAGGGTCTGGGAAAGGCCAAATTAATTCATATGAAAATGTCGAATGAACGGTCCCCAAGTTTCTTCAAATTTAATTGACGAGTCAAAAATAGTGCTTCTAATTTTTTCCAAACTCAGATAAGAAATAGTTTGAAAAAGCCACTGAGACGTGGTAGGAGGGTTTACTTCTTTCCAATTTTGTAATATAGACCTTCTGGCCATTAATGTTACAAAAGCAATCGTAATGTGTGTTTAATAACAGGATTAAGAGGAGCATTATGGGTTAGGTGAAGAACTATTGCAAGTGTTACAGGAGGTCATAACCCCTGGGAAACGAGAGTGCAAAACAGTGTATGAATGTAGTGGTAAAACTACCTCTCTCCACAAATGAGAGGGGATTGAAGTTGATTTGGTAGGGTATTGCAGAGATCACATAAATAGCTTTCTCAGCAAAGTTTACCTATTTATGGAGCTCCTGAAAAAAGGAGTTTCATGGGAAAGGAAAACAGAGCACACCAAGGTGGTGTCAGATCTTGAAATTGGCTTTGCAGAAGCCCCTGCTCTTTAGACCCCACACAATTCTGAGCCATTCTCTTTGGAGTCATGGCCACCAGTAACACAATATCAGCTGTGTTCCTCCAGGAGGCACGCGGCCGACTGGAGACAGTGGCATGTGCATCTCGACAGCTTACTCCCGTCAGATGATTTACAACATCTGAGTGGCATCTATCAGCAGTGTTTTCGACAGTTAACCATTTCAATTCTATGGTTATTTTTAATCCACTCACCATTTTAACAGAACAAACTCCAATTCAGCTTATTCTGGATGGTCGTATCAAGGATAGAACAGTCAGTCAAACTCGAATAGACCGAGGGATATTGTTATTATAGGGCTGTAATGTCTTTGTTAACTGAGTTAATGGTACAAACATGCTCGCAGACAATCTAACTTACCAGGTGAACCTCATGAGTGTCAGGTGACAGTATTACAAGTACAGTACGGACCATCCCTTCCCATTTTAAAATCAGGAGAGGAAAATAAAGTCATTCAACAAGTAATTTCATCTTTACGGATATTTGTTGCTGGATCGTCATCAGTTCAGGATGGAGAGAGACTTACAGGGTGGTATATATGTGGAGGGTGAGGAAGGAGTAGAGATGGAAAGTGTTGCAATCACGTTACCCACAGCAATGAGAGCACAAGTGGCAGTGCTTGCTGCTATAGCTTTTCTTGTCAACCATTCAGACAGATATCCTTCAGGATCAGTCATAAACTCAGATAGTATGTATGTTTGTAACAGTTTGACTGAATATTTGCCATGGGAATTGAGAGGATATGGCTGATCAAATGGTAAACCAATACCATCAACACCCTTGTTGAAACAGATATTTGAGATGGCATGAGGAAACTCGGATGGAGTGAAAAAGGTGAAGCTCTCTTAATGTCATCCCTGTAAGGGGAAAAGAAGGCTGGTGGGCTCGCCAAAAACTGGGAGCAAGATGTGGGGGAAAACGGAATCAAGATATAGAGGGAGTGACGGCATTGAAACCAGAAAATTAAGTCTATAGACATTGTCACGGAACTGCAACAGGATCAAGAGTGAGCGAAGGTACAGAGAGGAAATCATTCTGCAGACTATGGAAAATATCCGGGAATACAGATACAGAATATTTGTGGGCACAGATAGATCTATGGAAAAGTTTGAGGAATCTGTGTTGGTGGCCAAAAATGTGAGGATGTGAGGAGTATAACTTTATAGTAAGAGCTGTTTGTTTTGTGCCCAGTATAACTCAGATAAAATGGCTAGAAAAGCAGTTTAAGACACTTACCCATTAGATGGACCATGCGTTAACCTGCAGATTGATTTTGTTGGACATTTACCTCCATCCCGTGGAGGACTGAAATATATTCCAGTGATCGTGGATACTTTCGTAGAGGCTTTCCCAAATAGAAATAACACAACCAAGGTTACAACCAGGAATTTGTCGGAGATTTTTTACACACTGGGCCCGCTTCAGGAGGGACAAGAGGGTGTGAGTTCAGGATTGAAGGAGGACCTTTCAGAACAGAGATGTGGAGAAATTACCTTAGTCAGGGAGTGGTAAATCTGTGGAATTAGTTGCCATGAGCGGCTGTTGTGGATAAGTCATTGTGTGCATTTAAGACAGAGGTAGGTACGTTCTTGATTTGCCAGGGCATCAAAGGGTATGGGGTGAAAGCAAGGAATGGAGAGGACTGGGTGAAGCCCAAGATTGAATAGCGGAGCAGTCTTAATGTACCAAATGGCCTCCTTCTGCTCCTATGTCTTATGTTCTTCAAAGGGGCTACCACTCAACTACAACTTCATTGTGAATGCAATGATGCTGTTGTCATGGACTCAAATCAGAAATGAAGTCATGGGTCAGCATGTGTCCCAGGCAACTCGATACCAGTTGCTCTGGAGCCCCAAGATCTTCTGTGCATACAGTACCTTATCCCATGGTGTGGTCGACAACAACTGATACCACAACCAGTGCCAACCATTACTAGTCCCCGTGAAGATATTCATGGAAGCAGGATCTGTATAAGAAAAAAGAACAGAAGGACAAATTTCTCCTGTCCCAGGATACAGAATTATTGTCATGGCATTATTCTCATGTACTTTGCTTCAGTCTTCAGCGATGACGACACTGGCAGCATGCAGGAAGTTGGAGTGTGTCAGGGGGCAGGAGTGAGCGCATACGTCAGGGAAGATGCTTGGGAAGGTGAAAAGTCTGAAGGCCTGGAGGAGATGGACTACATCCTATGGTTCTGAAAGAGGTATCTGAAGATATGGTGGAGACGTTGATTTTTTAAATTTTCTCAATATTCTGGAATAGATCCTGAAAACTGGACAATTACAAATGTTGCTGTACACTTTCAGAAGGGAGGGAGGCAGTAGAAAGGAAATGACAGACCAGTTAGCATCACTTCAGTGGTTGGAAGAATGTTGAAGTCAATTATCAAACGTGAGGTTTCAGAGTACTTAGCGGCACATGTGATAACAGGCCAAAGTCAGCAACGATTTCGAAAGTAGAAATCTTTCCTGACCGATTTTTTGGAATTTAAATATCAAAGTGCATTTATTAACAAATAATTTGTAGATTATACAACTTGGATGAAAAATTCAATGTTAGTCTAATATTTAATTCTTGGATTAAATTAATACACCTTAACCCTTCAGCTTCGGTATTTACCAATAATCAAAGTTCTCCCAATTTACAGTGATTTTGCAGTACTAGGCAGGGTTGCCCTCTTAGTTTAGTCCATTATTATTTCATATTGCCTTGGAACCTTTAGTTATTACTATTCGTGATTCACCTAATATACTTGGCATTACCCACGGGAATAAGATACACAAGTTATCACTGTATGCAGATGATTTATTACTATATATCTCTAACCCTGAGAAATTAATTCTGGCAGTAATATCCTTGCTTGCTCAGTTTAGTAACTTCTCTGGTTACAAACTGAATCTTAAGAAGAGTGGACTTTTTCCATTTAGTATGCAGGTTCCAATTTATGAGCATTCACTATTCAGATTGATTACAGACTATTTTACTTACTTGGTGTTAAAATTACTAAGAAGCATAAGAAATTATTTAAGCTGAATATTTTAATGTTAATTAATCAGGTTAAACAATTGTTTACTAAATGGTCCCCATTGTCTTTATCACTGATAGGCCGAATCAATGCTATTAATATGATTATTCTACCTAAATTCTTAGAACTATTTCAATCGGTACCCATTTTTATTCCTATATCCTTTTTTGATACTGTTGATACTGAAATTTCTTCATATATATATATATATATATATATACATGGCAGAACAAAAATCCTAGACTAAATAAAAAATGCCTACAGAAGTCCAAAACAGACAGTGGTATTTCATTGCCGAATTTTATGATTTTATTACTGGGCAATTAATATTTTTATATTTAATACTTTAGACACAAGATTAGGATATAATTCCAAGTCCACAATGGGTAAACCTTGGATATAATTCTGTACAGGGGTTCTCATTGGTTTCTATTTTAGGAACTTTGCTTGCCTTTGTCCTCTCTAAATTGAAAAAAACAAATGGCTAATCCAATAATCAAATACACGTTACAAATATAGTTTCAATTTTGTAAATATTTTGGTTTGAACAAATTTATTGTATCAACCTTTATTATATTTTTTTTCCAACCCTCTGTTATGGATCAAGACTTTTTAATATGGAAAATGAAGGGTATAATGTGTTTTTGTGATGTATTCTTGGATAACTGTTTCATGTCTTTTGAACAGTTGTCTAATAAATATAATTTGCCCAGATCCCATTTTTCTAGATATTTACAAATTAGAAACTAATTGAATACTACGCTACCTACACTTCTGACTTCATATCGAACTGATATCACAGAAAAAATTTTAGGCTTAAATCCTAATCAGAAGGGTTTAATAGCAACCATTTATGATATAATTATCAAAATACAGCCAGGTATATGTAATAAAATTACGAATGAATGGGAAAGGGAACTTCAACTTCACTTCACTTACCTAGAGAGAAATGGGAGAAAAGTTTTCAATTAGTTAACTTTTCCTCCATATGTGCTAAACATTAATTGATTGAAGGTGGACAAATTAATTGATAGGATGCACATGTGTAAAGATAAACAAGCTTGTTTTTACTCACATATAAATCCGATTTCTGTCAGATGTCATTCTGAGCTAGCTTCCTTGACTCATATGCCTTGGTATTGTCCTGTTCTGAAGAAATTTTGGAAAGATATTTTTGATATTATTTCCAACAGTTTTGCGTATTGATTTACAACTTCATCATATTACGGCAATTTTTGGTTTACCAATGATGGAACATAGTTTTTTTTTTATCCTCTTCAGCTTGTCGGATGATTGAAGGTACTACATTAATGGCTAGAAGATCCATTTTATTGAATTGGATAGAGACCAATCCTCCTACTATATTTCAATGGTTTTCACAAACTATATCATGGTAAAATTTAGAAAAAAAAATCAGAAGTGTCAATTTTGATCATTCGGTTAAATTTGAAGAGACTTGGAAGCCATTTATTCAACACTGTCATTTGATGTAGCTTGACCTTTTCCGAATCCTTTTTATTAACCGAGAATATATGGATAGAGGAGCAGAGTTAATGACATTAATGATTGTATTTGTTGTAACATATTAGCCCAGCCATGTTTTTTTATGTTTAGATTAGTTTTTGATTCAGTTTAGTTTAGTTATTTTTTCACTTTGGGATTTTTTCTCCATATTTTTTTTTCATTTTTTATTTATTATCATGGTTATTTATATTTAGAGTTCAGGAGGTCGATTATAATTGTATTATCCACAGCGTTTACTTGCATATGTCAATTACCAATAATGTTATACTAAATTCTTTGTATTTCCACTGTTACACTGTTTCTATGTTTATGAATTTGAAAATTAATAAAAAGATTAAAAAAGAAAGAAAGTAGGAACTTTGAGATTTGTCTCCTTGCAGGCAGCTACCAATCAAAGAAACCCAAAAACATAAAACTCCATGAAACACACAAGGTGCCGAGAGAAATTAAAAGCAAATCATGCAAACAATAAAAGAGAGCGAATACTGCTCAGAGTGAAAGTGAGTCCATGCACAGAAAGGCTGGAGCAGCCGGAGGAGGACACGGCCTCAGCTCAGTTCACCAGAGAGGTCAGTAAACAATGCCGTGAATCAGCCCGATCTGGACTTCTCTGGTTTCAACACCCTGCATTTTCAGTCCATCTCGCCTGGCATTTAAATTCTCCAGATATCAGTTTGGTCCTTGATCAATAAGTCTATGGAATGATAGCTATTGAAAGATATTATTATTCACAGTCAGTGAAGCCTCTGTGTGATTGTATATTTTTGTGCAAACATGTTTGTTTCCATTTGTCTCTTTTCTTCTTCACAACTTTCGAACAGCTTTTGCACTTTTTTCACCTGGCACTAAAGTGTTGTTTCGGTTTGGCATCTGATTGTTTTTCAACTTGTGACCCTCGTCGTGTCGACTTCCCCACCCCTCATAGCGTGGAGTGACACCTTCAAGTGCACATTAGGTTTTCCCAGAGCAAGAATCATTTTAAACAATTCACAAAATAGTTACAAAACAGTTACAAAAATAACAAAAACAAAGATCACACTGTATTTATCAGTAAAGTACCCTGAAGCTCATCACACCCCAATCAACTTACACATCTAAATCAGCGTGCATCCGCAAATCTGTGCACAATCCCAAATTTGTGTGCAGCGCCATGTTGAACAACACACCCATAAATTTACGCACATCCCCACATCTGTGTGCCCCCCCCCATATTGGCCGTCACATCTCCATATCTGTGTGCATCCCATAATCCAAGTGCACCCCACAAATCAGTGTGGACCAGTAAATCCACCGATCCAGCGAATACCTTGTCGATTCCCTTTTTACCGATTCCTTAAAACTGCGTGCACTAGTAAATCTATCTGCACCCCAAAATCTGTGTACAGCCCAAACCTGCTGACAACGCACACGCTCTAGATTATTCCAGAACAAGGTCAATTTCGAACTGTTCACGAAATAAAGCTGTCTCCACCTTACAAAAACAGCAAGAACAAAGCTCAGAATTCAAACTGTATTTGTCAGTGAAGTACCTATGAATGAAGCAATGCTGAGATTCATCACACCTCAAAACGACTCACACCTCCTGATCCGCGACATTCGCTGACACAACCCTAAGTCTGCGCACATCCCCAGATCTGTGCGAACTGCTAAAACCACTGACTCCCCACATATATTTTAGATTATCCCAGAGCAATAATAATTTCAAACTGTTCAATAAGTAGTTGCTTCCGCCTTAAACTAATATCAAGAAAAAAGTTCAAAGAGCATTTTTATTAAAGTATCAAAAATGAAGCAACCTTCGGTTTTGCCAAAACCCCAGACCCGCAGGCACCTTTAATAACAAGTATCCATCGTACGTGTATTCGTCCATACTATGCCCCCAGAAATCAAGCCTACTGCGTGGCATCAATACCTCAAATACCGGTTGTAAAACGATCTGTAGTGCAGAGTAGCCTGAGAATCTGTCTCAAGTTTGTCAACGTATTGATACACTTTAGATTCGCCCCTTTAAGCATTCAATTTCCCGCACTCGTTTCTGCTGTCTGTCCCCTGACTCGTTACTGTTCTTGCGGGAAGATGTCGACCTGAAACGTAGACTCTCCATCTCTTTCCTCACTTGCTGCCTGACCGGCTCGGTTGCTCCAGAGTTTTGTGTCTGTTTAAGCGGGAATCTTTTGCTCTTCGTCCAGTGGAAAAAAAAATCTTGGGAAGATATCAGTTGTCCATCTCCTTTTGTTGGGTCAAATCACGGGAAAGTTTCGTGTCAGCCACCCGACTGCACCTGAGGCTCAGCGGCCTTTCCACCGGTCACCGAAGGACTCTCTAATTATCTGCTTCTCCCCCCGGTCTCTGTCACCCTGGATATGGAAATGACGACACCGTGGCTCGAGGTGACTGGTGATCAGAGGAGTGCGGGACTTACCGGGACCCGGAGGAATTCCCTGACTCCGGGAAGAGATTTATAAACTGGGAATGTGGGCTGGGATCAGAGGGATTCATATCGGAGAGACATTACTGAGAAGTGGAGGTGGCGGCGAATCGGGCGTGCGGTCTGGGAGTCGCCGCAGAGTCTGTGGAGGTGAAAGGAGGTGTCCGGAGACCGGATTCAGTATCATCGGGTGAGATAATGAGACCATAAGACAAAAGAGCAGAAGTCGACCATTCGGCATTTCGAGTCTGCTCTGCCATTTTATCACGAGCTGATCAATCTCCCCTATAGTCCCATTCCTCCACCTTCTCACCATAACCTTTGATCCCGTAGCTACTCAGATGCCTATCAGTCTCTGCCTTAAATACACCCAATGACTTGGCCTTCTCTGCCGCCCGTGGCAACAAATTCCACAGATAATGACCTGAACCAGTAGAATTATGAAGTTTTCAGAATTCTCCCCTCCCCTGAGTCCCGTCTCCCGGCCGGTCCCATTCTTGGAAGGGTGGGAGTGTACATGTGTTACAAGTCCGAAACAGTTTCATTTCACAACGCGGAGACAAATTCCCATCTCGACACATTCACTGGGAATAAATTCACGGGGAAACTTTATCCTGTCTTCTGGCTGAGAATCTGTTCCCTTTCCGCTGCGGGTCTGTAAATTGGTCGTCTCCCGGGACTGGCGTCAGTGATAAAGTCCCTGTAAATATAAATGTGCGGAGAGTGAAATAAACACAAGACGAGAATTATCAATCAATTTATTATAACTCGGTCACCGCATCCAATCATCGAACAGAAACGCTGCGAATTCAGCAGAAGCCACGGGCGGCGTGTCCTGAGCACACTCGGGACCTAACATCCACAGACTTTCTCCACGAAAAAATTTGTCTTTTAACTTTCCCATATAACTATTCAACATCCACAAATCCAGTCTCTACACCTCTCCAGCAGAGAAATGTTGAGTGTTAAATCTGCTGCCGCCTAGCCGAGAAGGTGCTCGAAATTCTACTGTTAGTTTGGGCGGGGTGTTGGGGTGCGGGGGATTAGGTGAATAGATCATAATAATTATTTCATCTACGTAAACTGACGTTGTTAAACAGCATTTCTAACCTGCTGTAGTTTTAATCCGCAACAAATTCATCGGCGATACCCTTAGATTAATGTCCATATGATTAGATGTATATAAAATAATAATGCCTCCCTCCCCACCAGTGGAGTTACCTGTGCAAAGTGTTCGTGCGCCTGACACTACTACCACAGGTACTATTACAGAACGCCCCAAATTGACCCTCTGGTCTCTTGAGACCATTCTGCTGTTTACAAACCGATGTTACAGAGTGAGTGAAAATAAATGAAACAGTCTGGAATGACTGTGGCTAGAATCTTTACTTATATCAGTTATCTCTGTACGGTATACTCCCCTGTCGCTGCTCAACCTATACGTTACCGCCTCCTTCAGTCATACTCTGCATATTCTGATGTCTTTGCCTCCCGAAAACTGTATAGACCACAGTCTCTGACGCCACTATTCTCTATAGACTCAATTCTCTTACGCCACTGTTCAGTATAGACCCCATTCTCTGATACCACTATTCTGTGTAGACTCCATTCTCTGATACCACTATTCTGTATAGAACCTTATCGCTGACACCACCATCTGTATTGACCCCATTCCCTGACACCGCTTTTCCGTATAGAGCTCATTCCCTGATACCACTATTCTGTATAGAGCCCATTCTCTGACACCACTATTCTGTATGGTCCCCAAGCTCTGACAGACTATTCTGTTTTGTTTCCTGTCTTTGTCACCCCTATACTTCTTCATCTCCAGTCTCTGTCTGCCTTATACTGTATAATCTGTCCTCTTTATCACCCGTATACTGTAAAGTATCTTGCACTGTCACCCCTACAGTATATCGTCTCTGTAGTCATAATAGTATATTTCCTGTAATGTCTGTTACACCTAAAGTGTACAGTCTCTCGTCTGTGTTACTCCTCGACTGTAAAGAATCCAGTCTCTGTAACAGCTATCCTCTGTATTCCCCAGTCTTTGTTAACCTTATACTCTCTTGTCTCCAGTATCTGTTAGTCCTATACTGTTGTCTCCAGTCTGCCACGAATACACCTATAGTCTCCAGTCTCTGTCACCCAATACTCTATAGACCCCAGTGTCTGTAACCCTTATAATCTATAGGCTCCATTCTGTGTCACTCCTATTCTCTTTAGTCTCTAGCCTCTGTTACCCCGTAGTCTGTAGTCGCCAGTCTCTGTCACCACTATACTGCAGTCTCCGGTTAATGTCACCCCTATAGTGTATCGTCGGGAGACTGTGTCACAGCTATGGTCTATCGTCTAAAGACACACTCACCCTCATACTGTATAATCCCCAACCTTTGTCATCCCTACTCTGTACAGTCCGCAGTCACTTTCACCACTAAACCTAATTGTCTCGATTGCCTGTCATCCCTATAGCGTATAGCCTCCAGTCTCTATGCTCTATCGTCTAATGTCACCCTCAGCCTCATACAGTATAATCCCCAACCTCTGTCACCCTTAATCTGTACAGTCCGCAGTCCATTTCACCACTATACTTAATCCTCTCCAGTCTCTGTCAAAACAACAGCGCACATTCAGAAGAGGTCGATGTATGAGGGTAGGACACACACTGTAATCGGTTGAGAATACCTACTGACAGAAGCGGAAACGGGGGTGGGGACGCCAGTAATGGACCAAAAGCCATGTTAGTGAGATTTCAGCAGAAGGTTGTCAGGTTGAATCGTTACGATAGTCATCATTGTGAGGCAACGGCAAAGATTGGACATTTGTTGTTTCTTGCCCCTTAGAACTGAAGTAATTTTGTTGACTTTACCGGAACCTGCAAACTACTAACATTCGCTCACCTGGAAAGTAGACACATTTACCAGACATAAAAATAACATACAAACGCATTTAAACTCATTCAAAGCTTTTAATTCGAACAGCGTTTAGCTACAGAGACGATTATATAACGTAACCAGATGTTTGATTCCTCTCTTCAGCTCCTCCCTGAATTTCCTCTGTGACAGAGTGTAGATACACGTGTTGGTGCAGGTACAGAGATATTGCAACATGAACCCAAACTGTTGCAGGATATACGGCGGGGTATTTAAATATCTGTCAGTGTAAGAGTAATTCTGATATGGCCAGATCATAGTATATACAATAATGGGGATCCACAACAATATGAAATTGGCTGATAGAGCAAACAACAGAATTATTGACTTTCTCCGGTTCTCCACCTCTGGATCATTATGTTTCTCTCTGCTGTTTCTGAGCCCCCGGCGAACTCTGTTCGCCGCGATAATATGACTGACTGTTAAAGCATTAAAAAATAGAATCAAACCGAATGCCATTAAAGGTGTAGTGATAGTGTTAAAAAACTGGTATGCTTTCCACGCTGGTGAGGAAAAGAAATCCATTTTGAAAATGCAACGCGTGTGTACGTTGTTCATGACAAAGGAAGGTTCCATCGCAAAATATGATGGGATACCCTTTGCACAACTTCCTAAACCCACAATTACTATTACAATAGCCGCTGTCCTCTCGGTGCAGTATCGCTCCCGCAGCTTTTGACTGCAGATTGCAATGCAGCGATCGAACGTGAAAACCACCGTGAGCCAAACAGAACAGTCCCTGGTTGCGAGCGTCAAGACAAGTGTCAGGGAGCAAACCGGTGTAATGAGCAAAGGAACAGCATAAGAGTAAATATTATTGATTTCACAGAGCACAACAGCAATGATAACACCCATTAAATCAGCTGCTGCCATTCCCACCAGGTAACGAGAGATGCATTTCGAGAGGCCACATTTTCCCAGAGATAGGATCACAATCGCCAAGAAATTAACTGCAAGGAAGCAAGGAAAAGTTAGCTTCATGCGCCGAAATCCTGATCATTTTTTTTTTACTTCTATGCATGCATCAAAATGTTTGCAAACGTACTGAGTGAACCTTAGACATCTGATCATACGTTTCATGAGACAGGCCTCGGGTCGGAGAGTGAGCACTCTCGGAGAGTGAACTCCAGGTCCATCGCTGTCCTTCTCTGGATGACAACGACAGACGAGTGCTGCATTTGAGTCGCAGCTTTCCAGTTGACAGCAGGATTTCAAGTAGGCGGCTTATGTACACATTAATCTAGACAGACACATCATTGGAGCTGAGAATGCTGAATGTTTATAGATTGCGGTGATAAAATGGATTCAGTGAAACTGTTTCTTCGGAGATTATATTTTCGAGTGAAGGAACGGCATCGCTAAATGCATGTTTCGATTTTGAGGTGGGAAATAAATTTGAATCTTGGACATTGCGACAGAGACGAAACCTAAAGATTTCTGTTCCTTCATGTTGTGAGATGGATGTAAGAAATCAAATAAAATGTCTCTAAATTAAAACCCGGAAAAGAAGGAGGACACCGCTAAATCGAAGCTGTTTTGCAAGGCATTGTGGCAATTTCAAAGGCATTTCGAGAAATAAATAGAATAAAAAATCACTTTAGTTCCATTAAGCCGGAAAGAAAATAACAGATTGCCGAAAAAATGGATGTTGGAGCTGCAGCGATTGTAGAATCAGATTTCAAACAGTTGAAGCTGAAAGGAATATTAATATTCAATCACTGGTTACTGTTTTCCCACATAAGAAACGAATAAAAACTCAGTAGAAAAATAAAGGAATAAAATGCAATATATATTTCAACCTGAACAGGCTTAAAACACTCATCAGATGATGCATCTTCTGTAATAAATGCTACAAGCACAAAACACACACACACTGTAGTAGTCAATTCCAGTTACTTACCAGGGATAGCAATCGCTGCTAGTACAGGATAGTAAATACTCGCCATGTAGTAAATTGCTGGATATCCCATTTTCTGTGTGAATTGATGATCAGCTGAAAATAGTTCAACTGCCTATGTCTACTGTTGTTTCCTTTGCAAGTTTATTTTTATACGGGAGAGCAAAATGCACTCTGACAATTAATCATGCCACGTGGTTAGACAGTCCACTGAACAAATACTCCATGTTTGTTTTCATTTCTGTAACTTGGGTCATTGTGCAATGAAAATTGTTCCATCAGTATAATTACAAAATAACAATTATTTTAATTGTGCTTATTATCACTTTCAAACGAGAACATTGTACTTTTTTTTCTCGATGACACTGAGTTTGTGCGTTTCAAAAAATATTCTTAGTCTCAATATTTTTACAAAGTGGACTTCTCTCAAATAATTATCAATTGCAACAATAGGCAAAGCACATTAAGATTCTATCGTTAAGGAAAAACATTTAATTTGATAGTTCAATTAAACAATCTTTTCTCGGAATTGGAATGTTCGCACCTCCTTTTGCTTTCAGGTTGGTTTGGTGCCGCCATAGTGGTCAAACTGGATGACACAAGGTAGTCAATGATTTGATTAATTATGTATCACGCAGGCAATTTTCACATCGAAATCGTTATGGGTGTAGCGGGATCATCTGTGATTAATGAAAGAAGTCTTGTTTCATGAAGCCTTCTTAAAAAATAGAGTGAACCAATACTAAATTTTTCAGACATAGGACTGCACTGTTTAACTCGGATTTCTACCACTAACATAGTGCCATTTCCTGCAGGAGTGTTATTTTCATATATTGTTCACTGCATTGTGCTCTAATGTTTTATCTCGCAAATTGTAAAAGGGTCAGAGTGTCTATTGTCGGAAGCAAATGATTTCTAAAAGCGGTGGTTTATCCATAGGTGACGCGGTCTCCTTATTTTTTTAATGGATTGACGTCGCATTTTAGGCAAATGAATTGATCTCGGTCACAAAAGAACGACAAAAAATGACTAATTTATTCCCGCGCTGTCTCTATGTGTAGGAAGGCCCATGTCTTCATTACATCTCCAAAGAATCATGCCAGAACAGTTGTTGATGTATTCAGTACCACATTATTTGATGCCAGAATCTATTCCGGATCAATATATTGTTGGCGACATCCCACGCTTTGATTACATTGACATGAAACAGTGTACGGCGGCTGTTGCACATTGAAAGAAGGATTACCGTATATCGTGTCTATGTCGCAGTTTGTACTTTTAGACCGCAGTGTGGCTCGCTACAACAGCAACAACAACATGGCAGCTCTTTCCGTGGACTTTCCAGTTGATTCTTTACAAGCAGGTCTTTTCACCTCATAGCAGAAAATGGGAACAAACTCGTATTTTATATCCGTCCAAATGTCTCCCATTCATTATATCCAAAATAATCACTGTACGACCCGTCATAGTCCGCTAAGAAAAGGATATGTTTTTCTTCGTATTTGCTCAGCATTTCATGTCAAGGGGGAAATTCCCCTCTTTGGCTGTTATAAGTGTTCCAACGCTGAGTTTCTTTAACTAGCCACTTACAACAGAGCATAACGGGAATTGTAATGATTCTGCACTGCACAACGGTTTGCTCAGGTTAAATGTTTCATTTACCCTTGCAGGAATTACTTTTCATTTCTTTGCGGTTAACTTAACGGCGATTGTGATCCTGTTGGTGGAATATGTGACATTCCGAAGTGCCTCCCCTGTACACCAGGTAGAAATGGTAAAAGGAGATCTCATGCTCGTTGTCTGCGCTGCAATTCTATAGAATATTGAACTATTTTACGCAAGATTTCGAAGTCAATGATATTGAATTTCTGGTTCATATAGAAAATTCGTTTAATGTACAGCGCCATGCAAATGTCTGGACACCCTTGGTCAAAAAGTCCGTTACTGTAAAAAGCTAAGCAAGTAAAAGATGTCTTGATTTCCATAAGGCATAAAGTTAAAGTGGACACATTTATTTAAGACAATCAGCCATTTTTGTCTGGCGCATGGTGTCAGGGTTGATCGAGGTTCGGATTAACCGGTTAACGATATGAACGCTCCTGACTCGAAAGTTGATTTTATTTTTACAAGGCTGAGTGACCAGCTCAATGCTCAACCCGGCACGGATGGAAAGCGTGCTCGGGAGTGGCCCGATTTGGATTCCAACTCGGGAGCCTTCGGTCCGTAGTCTTGCGCTGATGCCATTGAGCCACCAGCCGGCCTAAGCAATATTATTTTTTTTTAATTCCCATCTTTAACAAATTCAAAATAACAAAAGGGAAAAGGGCCCGACGAAAATGTTTGGGTACGCTGCAAAGTCAGAACTTAGTAATACCCCATGTGGCAAGTATCACAGCTTGTAAACGCTTACTGTAGCCAGCCCAGAGTCTTTCAATTCTTGTCTGGGTGCATTTTCGCCAATTCGTCATTGCAAAAGTATTCCAGTGTCATACGGTTGGCCCAAAAGCAAGACACAGACAGTGAACTGCCAGGAAAAGGACTAGGCGTGAGAAAGAAGCAGGCGAAGAGAGAAAGTAAGGACGCTGGACATGACACTGGCCCTGGACGAGACAAGGACACCAGGCCTGGTCTAGGTCCTGGCTAGGATAGGGAATCAGGACATGGAACTGGGGACTAGGAGTCTGGGCTTGGACTCCGAGTCAGAGACTGGACAAGGACCCAGAACCTAGGTCCTGACTCGGGCTTGGACCCCAAATTCAGCCGAGGACAAGACGTGGCTACAGGTCGAGGAGAGGCACAGGACGGGGGAACCCCAGAGCCGGGCTGGGCAAGATGCCCCGGAGCTGGGTGAGGCACATGACAAGACAAGAGCACAAATTCGTGGCAAAGACAGCACAAGGACCTTGGACGTGACCAGGACTGGACGAGACACAGAAGCCTTGACTTGTTCGAGGAAGAGACAGGAATGCTGAACACAGATCCTGGGCCGAGGGAGAGATATGAACAGGGAACGCCGAGCCGGGACCCCTCCTTTGGTACAGGATGTAGGGCAGGGACTCATTCCTCTGAACGCTGAACAGGACGAGACATTTCCCAACGCTAGGTAGCGGCAAAACTGCCGGACCTACCTAGCGAAGGCATAGACACAAAGAGTTCCAAACGCTAGCAAACGCCTGGACCTTCCTAGAGAAGGCGTGGAAACAGACAGACAGTTCCAAACAGGGCAAGGCTCCAGGCAGAGGTAAGGCGAGGCGAGGCTTCAAGGCAGAGGCATGGAGATGCAAGGCTCCAGGCAGAGGCAAGGCGAGGCAAAACTCCAGGCTCAGTGTTCTACGTTCCTGTCTCTGCCTCGACCAATGTTTTGCGATCCTATCTTTTCCTCGACCAAGTCTAGGCTTCTAGTTCTTATCCAGTCCTTGTCATGCCCATGGTCCTTGTCCTGTCTCAGCCACGGCTTTCTGTTCTCGTCTTGTCATGTGCCTCGCCTTGAACAGGAGTACCATGCACAGCAGGCATTGGGGTTCCCTCGAAGCAGAGGCAAGGTGAAGAGAGGGGATACAGACAAGGGGTTAGGACAGCAACAATCCAGCAGCCCGAGGCTGAATCCTGAAGGTATTTATGACGCCAGCCCAATCAAGAATCAGCTGCATCAAGAGAAACTGGGGAAACTCGGAAAACCTGGAATAAGGAGCCTGAACCGGACCGTGAAGCGGAATGCGGAGTTAACGGACTTGACCTCGACAGAACTGCCATTTCTCTGGGAGCCTTCTGGCAAACGAAAAAGGCTTCCCCAGACCATGGACGACACGGGCGGTCGGGGTGGGAGGGGGCAGCATTCAACAACAGAGAGTATAGCTTGAGTTAAACGACAGTGTCTGTGTTGCTGGGTCCATGTCTGGCTGGATTGTTCTGTCTTACGTTGGGCATTGGGAGTGAACCCAAAAGGAAGACACAGCCACTGAACTACCAAGAACATGTATAGGCGTGAGAAGGAAGCAGGTGAAGAGAGGAAGAAAGTACGCTGGACATGACATCAGCCACGCACGAGACAAAGAAACCGGGCCTGGGAGGATGGCGAACCAGTATATGGAACTGGGGACTAGGAACCTGTGCTTGGACTCCGAGCCAGAGACTAGACAAGGACCCAGAACCTGGGTCTTGACTCGTGCACGGAGCCCAGAACCAAGCGAGGACAAGAAGAGGCCACACGAAGAGGAGAGGCACAGGACGGGGGAGCCCCAGCGCCGGGTTTGGCAAGGTACTCCTGAGCTGTGCGAGGTACGTGACAATACGAGAACAGAAAGCCGTGGCTAGGACAGGACGAGACCCCGAGGCCTTGTCGTGGTCAAAGAAGAGACAGGAACATAAAGCCTTGGTCGAGGGAGGGCAGGAACGCCGAACACAGAGCCTTGGTCCAGGGAAAGACAGAAACAAGGAATTCTGAGCCTGGTTCCCTCCTTGGGTACAGGACGTAGTGCCAAGAATTTTTACCCAGAACGCTCAACACGACCCTACAGTTACCCACTCGAGGTAGCGGCAAATCGTCCGGACCTACCTAGCGAAGGCGTGGACACAGACAGTTCCCAACGCTAGAAAGGGGCAAACGGCCAGTCCTACCCAGCGCTGGCGTGCACACCGACATTTCCCAACGCTAGGAAGCGGTAAACGGCCGGAAATTTCTCCCGAAAGCGTGGACACAGACAGACAGTTCCAGACAGGGCGTGGCTCCAGGCAGAGGCAAGGAGAGACAAGGCTCCGGCCAGAGGCAAGGCGAGGCGAGGCTCCAGGCAGAGGCAATTTGAAGAAAATGGATACAGACAAGGAGACCATCCCAAACAAGAATCAGGTGCCTCAACATATCCTGGCGTAACCCGGAAAACCTGGAATAAGAATATGGTCCGGATCGTGAACTGGAATGCATTTTTCACGCACCGGCCCATGGCAGGCGGGGGGTGGGGCGTATTTAACAGGAGAGAGGACAGCGAGATTTAAAAGATAGTTTCTGTGTCGCTGGATCCAAGTCTGGTCTGATTGTTCCGTTATATGATGGGCGTTCGGAGTGGACACAAAAAGCAAGACATAGACACTGAACTACCAGGAACAGGACTACGCGACAGAAGGAAGCAGGAGAAGAGTGGAAGAATGTACGCTGGAAATGGCACCGGCCCCGGACGAGGCAAAGACACCGGGCCTGGGTTAGGACCTGACTAGGGTAGGGAACCAGGACATCGAACTGGGGACTGAGAGCCTGTGCATGGACTCCGAGCCAGAGAATGTTCAAGGACTCTGAACCTGAGTTTTGACTCGAGCTCGGACCCCAGAACAAGCCAAGGACAAGACGTGGTTACAGGACGAAGAGTGGCACAGGACGGGAGAACCACAACCCCGGGCTTTGCATGGTACTCCTGAGCTGGCACATGGCAAGACGAGAACACAAAGCCGTGGCTGGGACAGAACAAAGACCTTGGACATAACTACGACTGGATGAAACCCAGACGCCTGGACTTAGTAGACGAAATGACAGGATAGCAAAGCCTTGGTCGAGGCAGAGACAGGAACGTAGAACACTGATCCTGGATCCTTGCCTCGCTTTGCCTCTGCCTGGAGCCTTGCTTCGTCTTGCCTCTACCTGGAGCCCTGCCTCACATTGCCTCTGCATGGAGCCCTGCCCCACAGTGCCTCTGCCTGGAGCCTTGCCTCGCCTTGCCTCTGCCTGGAGCCCTGCCTCGCCTTGCCTCTGCATGGAGCCTTGCCTCGCCTTGCCTCTGCCTGGAGCATTGCCTCGTTTCGCCTTTACATGGAGCCCTGCCTCACATTGCCTCTGCCTGGAGCCTTGCCTCGCCTTGCCTCTGCCTGGAGCCCTGCCTCACAGTGCCTCTGCCTGGAGCCTTGCCTCGCCTTGCCTCTGCATGGAGCATTGCCTCGTTTCGCCTTTACATGGAGCCCTGCCTCACATTGCCTCTGCCTGGAGCCTTGCCTCACCTTGCCTCTTCGTGGTGCTTTGCCTCTGTCTGGAGCCTCGCGAGTTTGGATCTGTCCGTCTGTGTTCACGCCTTCGCTAAGCAGGTCCGGTCGTTGGCCGCTTCCTGGCGTTGGGAGTTGTCTGTGTCCACGGCTTCGCCAGGTAGGTCCAGCCGTTTTGCCGCTATCTAGCGTTGGGAACTTTCTCGTCGTGTTTAGCGTTCTGAGTAATGAGTCCCGACACTACGTCCTGTATCAAAGGAGGGGTCAGGCAGCGTGTTCCATGTTACTGTCTCTCCTTCGACCAAGGCTCTGTATCCTGCGTTCCCTAGCTATGTGTGCCAGTGACGAAGCTGCAGAAGCAGTTTGACTCCAAAGAGATAATTGTGATAATGTTGACTTTCCGGCAGTATAATTTTTTAAGAAATTTAATAGACACAAAAGAAGTTATCATGATTCATGACGACTCAATGCAAGATTAATGCAAGAAAATGTAATAAATGTATGAGCCATACTCTAACCACTTTCTCACAATATACCAGAGTGCATGTACAGAATGATTCTCACACTCTCACAATGTATCGTAGATGGACATGTACACAATTAACCTCTCTGTCTCTCTCTGTCCCCTCCTTCTGCCCATTCCTTTGCAGATTTGTACAATGAAATTTTAATCTTCATTTCTTTACCTCAATTTCTTTACATTGGAGATGCTCCTGAAAGACTGTTACATTAGCAACATCGAAAATAAAAGCTGTAGGGAATCTGTTTCGCTGTGGATTTCTTCCATCTGCAAATTTTATTCTGTTTGTATATCAGCAACGCGGTCATCCCGTCCTAGGTCATTGTAATGTGTGTGTGTGTGTGTGTGTGTGTGTGTGTGTGTGTGTGTGTGTGTGTGTGTGTGTGTGTGTGTGTGTGTGTGTGTGTGTGTGTGTGTGTGTGTGTGTGTGTGTGTGTGTGTCTTGCTATGTTTGCATGCTGGTCTGCGAACAAAAAGGAGTTCTGAAGGAGAGTTAGAAATGGAAACCCACAGGAACAGGAAGTAGAATTCTGTTAGCTTAGTTTCTCTCCATATGCAGATGAATAATTAGTCAACAGGAAAAACAAAATCTGCGAATGTAACTGCTTGGCGGCAAAGTACAGACATTGTAATTACATCTATTGACCTCATCTGTCTTCAGTCGCCCCATTATTTTTCATTTTCTAGCAGCTCTAACCAAGAAAATCTGTGAAGTATGTAAACGTATCTCTGGAGTTTAATTCTATGTATAAATCAAGGACTCTGCGAATGGATAAGATCAGACTGTGTGTGTCTTGCTATGTCTGCATTTTGTTCTGCCAGCAAAAAAAGAGTTCTGAAGGAAAGTTCGGAATAGGAACCTACAGGAACAAGAAGTTGAATTCTGTCAGTCTAGTTTCTCTCCATTTGCAGATGCACAATTTGCCAACTGGAATAATTAAATGTGTAAACGTAGCTGCTTGGTGGAAAAGTTCAGACTTTCTAATTAAAACTATCGAACTAATTTGTCTTCAATCAGCCGGATATTTTTATTGGGGTGTTTCATTTACAAGCGGCTGTAACGAAGAAATTCAATGAAGTGTGTAAACGTATCTTTGGAGTTTAATTCTATGTATAAATCAAGGCATGGATAAGATCAGAGTGCCTCCCGGAGCTATCTATTCAGGAAAAACATATTCTCACTGAAATAGTGTGTCCAATCATCTGCCGGATAGAGGAATTTTACTTTCTTTTTATATCAGACTTTGAAAATCCCGTTTAGTCGCAATGTCAGCTGCCGTTGTTGGGAAATGAAGTTTAATTGCAATGTTGTGATTGCTTCTGTCACTCGTTTCCACAGTCGCCTGCTCAGTCCAGGTATTCCCCATTTCAGGAATGGTGTGGAAACAACGGTAGACTATAGACCCGTTGATGATGATGATGATGATGATGATGATGATGATGATGATGATGATGATGATGATGATGATGATGATGATGATGATGATGATGATTAATAATAATACCGCTCCAGGAATACAACGATCCTCCAATATCAGTGGAACTGAGCGGGTCCGACAGCGTTCCCCCAGCGGTTTGGGATCTATAATGTGATTCGGGTCTCTGTGTTTTGGCTCTTGTAGCAGCTACACTGCATTTGCAAATATTGTTTTTTCTTCACGCGGAAATTATATCAATTGATTGTCTGCTCTATTATGTGAGCAATTGTCTGAGTTGGGTGCAACAATCGAAAGATCTACTGATAGTGACACTTGCGCAATCATGCGGAGTTCTGTGCTGTGGATTTTTAATGAATGTGTACAATACGACTGAATGTAAAAGCAGTCGATAGAAAATATTATGAAGGCGTTGCTGAGCCAGAACACAATCGGTGTTGGTCTTCATAGTTATCAATACAATTAAATATATTCCATTATATTTACATATGACACTCTTACAGACATCTGACTGCGGCACAGAGTTTGCTGCTGGACGTTGAATTCCTCTCCCCTGCTTCTCTGTGATGGATTCAGTGGTAGGGGTCATGTCTGTCTTTGAGCTCGTGTCAGACAGCCCTGTAACTTTCGAATCAGTCAATGTTCTGTTTTGAAGTCAGTGATGTGGCAAATGCTGGAATAGGAAACAAACTCGGGGAATGCTGGAAACACTAAACCCCAAGCAGCTTGTATGGAAAGAGAAACCAGTTTACACTTGTGTCAGGGGTGTCTCTGAGAATAGTTCTGAGGAAGAAATTTTAACTCTTTTTCCGAAGATTCTGTTTTGACTGGATGAGAGTCTCCAGTATTCCCTGCCTTTGTTCCGTCTTTCAGCTGTTCTGTCGCTGACAGGGATCGCCATGGAAGTTGATGATGTCTAATGGATGAATCCTGCCATCAACGTCCGGATTTATTCATTTCATCTATTCGAGACGAGGAAGACGACGTTAGAAAATGGTTCATCCAGTACTGACCCTGAGCAGAGAGTTGCATAGTTTTAGCTTTCCGCTGCTACTTCTTATTTCGGTCAGAATAAAGATAACGTATTCAAATAAAATAGACTTCCACACTCCGACCGACAAATGCAAGAATAAAGTGAAAATAATTCAATGATACCCTCGAACAGCTGCATCGGCTTCCGCTCAGTAATTTTTCAACTTGCCGTTCCTTGTCTATCTTCCAGATAACATGGTGGTGATTGTGACATTAAAACATGTTCTACATTATTTGATCCTCATTCGGAAGGAATTAGTAACGTGCATCTGAGATAGTCTTTAGGATAGGACTGGAGCAGGGTTTCGGCAAGGAAAGGTCAGTGCTTTAAAGCCCTTTATTTTCCTTCGTTGTAAAACCTTCGACAAGGCATATTTCAGCTGGAATCATCAGTAACTTCGCGTAGTCGAAGAATGAATTACTTCTAGGAAAATCTCTTCTAATTGCACTGTGTAAATCATTGGGCTTTTTCTATTTACTACTTTCAATAACTGTGTTCGCATTTCTCATTTTAAAAAACAGTTCAATCTGCCATATAATAGCTAACATCCTGTTAAGTTAGCCGTTTGTTTATTTTTGGTTTTCCTTTTGAGCAGTGCTTAAAAATGTTTTATTTGTTTATTAAAAAAACTGTCGCAGTTCTATATTCATTGGTGCTGAATCGTGGCACTACACACAAAATACTGAAGGAACTCCGCAGGCCAGATAGCATCTTTGGAAAAGAATAAACTGTCGCCTTTTCAGAGTGGAGACGCTTCCTCACAACCCTCTCAACATTTCCCGCTGCTTCCCAGTTATGGCAAAACTGCCTGATTTTGGGGAATATTTTCATCCTCACCCATAACTCTTGTTCCTGCCTCGATCCGTTCTTCTCTACCTGTAGGCTGCTCTTCTCTCTGCCAGCTTCAGGTAGCTTCCTGTTACATAATTTGAACTATTTTAGAAATGAAGACGAATTGCCATCATATTTACTTGTAGCTGTGTGTGTGTGTGCGTGTGTGTATGTGAGTTTGATCCTGGATTCCACCCATATAAATGCACCTGCCTAATCATCAGATGCTTTGTCTCCCCAATCAGGGAACTATCAGTCTCATGGTCTCCCAAATCAGGGAACTATCAGTCTCATGGTCTCCCATGGACTTGGCCTTCACTGCAGTCTGTGAAAGACCATACCACAGATTCACTATTCTCTGCTTCAAAAATCCGTGCCTCTGTCCTTAAAGTGTGCCTCAATTTTGAGTATTTTCCCTATAGTTTTTGAAATTCCACCAGAGGAACATCCATTCCAATTCCAACTTATGTTGTCTTTTAACATTCGGTTGGTTTCTCTGAGATCTCCCTGCATTCTTCTAAATTCCAGTAAGTACAGGCCCAAAGCAGCCAAATGCATCGTACATGCTAAGCTCTTCATTTTCAGAATCATCCACGTGATCCTGCTCGGGACTCCCTCCAATGACAATACATTCTTTCTGAGACGAAGTGCCCAAAACAGTTGACCTTACTCGAAGTTCAGTCTGATTAGTGACTTATAAAGCCTCAGCGTGTTCTTCATGCTTTTATATTCTATTCTCTTCGAAGTCAATGCCAACATTGCATTTGTCTTCTCTACCCCAGACTCAGCTTGCATATTAACCTACTGGGTGCCTTGCACGAGGACTCCTAATTCCCTTTGCATGACAGACACAGACCTCATCTCAGGTGACACAAAATTCTGATTAATATGGGTCGGAATGGACTCTTTAAAGTGTATATGGAAAGGGGCAGTAGTGCAGAGAGCGGGTACTCAGGATGCAGTGTTTGAGTCCCGCCCCAGAAGTCAAAACGGGTCAGAGGGTCAGTGAGGACGGTGCAGATGAAGAGGACACTGAGCTAAGAACTGCAGAAACTGTCACCGTAATACTCGCAGAGTACCTCTTTTACCCCGGCAAATCCTTCGGACCTCAATAGAGCAGCGAGGAGTGCTCGATGATACAGGAGAGTAGTATCACACTGTCAGAAAATCCAAGAGAGCACCCTCTGTTGACAATTGAAGTAGCAGACAAACGAATATCTGTCCTGATCGATTCCGGCGCCAACTTATCGATCGTCAGCTCATCTGTGGCGCTGCCAAAAAGTTCGGAAACGGTCACTACTGCGGGGATAGCCGAGTCAAAAGACAATAGACAATAGGTGCAGAAGTAGACCGATCGGCACTTCGAGCCTGCGCCGCCATTTTGAGATCATGCCTGAACAACTACTGTCAATACCCGGTTCCTGCCATGTCCCCATATCCCTTGATTCCCCTATCCATAAGATACCTCTCTAGCTCCTTCTTGAGAACATGCAGAGAATTGGTCTCCACTACTTTCCGAGGCAGGGATATACAGAGGAGCTTTTCTAGCCGCAAACCGGTCTCCCGTATGGTGTGTTGCCTCTCAGGTACAACAGTCAGAGATGTAACAGAGAGGCTGCAGGGTATTCTGAACGGGGAGGGTGTTCGTCGTGCATGCAGGTACTAACGATATAAAGAAAAAGCAGGATGAGGTCCTCAAGATGAATTATGGGAGCTAAGAGATAAATTAAATAGCAGAACCACAAAAGTAATAATCTGAGGATTATGGCCGGTGCCAAGTGTTAACCAGAGTTGGAATAGTAGGATAGCTAGAATGAATATGCGTCTTGAGCGATAGTGCATGAGGGATGAGTTCAGATACTTGGGGCAATGGAACCGTTTGCGGGGGAGGTAGGAGCACTACCGTCGGGATGGTCTGTATCTGGGCAGGACCGGGGTCATTGTCCTAGGGAGATTGTTTGCTACTGCTGTTGGGGAAGCTTTAAATTAATATGCAGGGGGATGGGAACCCACACAGAAAAGAAGAGGGAAGTCATGCAGAGACCAAAGCTGGAGTCAGAGAAGAAAAAAACTGTAAGAGTAGAATGCATGAAAGTAAAAGCAAATATCGCATAGGTCACTATAAGTATAAGGGCATTTTATCTAAATACCCGTAGTATTAGAAACAAGATTAGTGTCCTTGCGGCGCAGATCAGTACCAAGGCATATGATTTAGGGGCCATTACAAAAAACTGATCGCAAGGGGGAGATGTCTGGGAATTAAATATTTAACGCTATCATGTAATAAGAAAGATAGGCAGGAAGGCAGAGGAGATGAGAACGCTCCTGATTAGGGATGAGATGAGAACGATTGTGAGAGACGATATAAAATCTATGGAGCAGAATGCTGAGTCTATCAGATTAAGTACTGTTAAGGGGAAAAAACTCTGGTGGATGTGGTCTATAGTCCAACTAATAAAAATATTGCAGTGGCAGAAGCGATTAACCAAGAAATAACTGAGACTTAAGCACGGAACGGCAATTGTCATGCGTGCTTTTAACTTCCACATAAATTGGGTTAATCAGGTTGGTGAAGTAAGTCTTGAGGAGCCAGAGGGTTGTGGATTTCTGGAATTCGTTGCCACATACAGCTTTGGAGGTCCGATCATTGAGGGTGCTTAAGAAGGATATTGATAGGTATCTAATTAGTCAGGCTATCAAGGGATATGTAGAAAAATCCGGGTATTGGAACTAGATGGGAGAATAGTTTAGCTCATGGTGGAGCGGCGGAGCAGACTCGATGGGCCGAATGGCCTACTTCTGCTCCTTTGTCTTGTGATCTTGTGAGGACTTCATATAATGCATCTGTGATGGCTTCCTTGAGCAGCATGTTAGTGAACTTACAAGGTAAATTACTATCTTAGATGGAGTACTGTACAATGAGACAGGTAAGATTAACAATTTTGTAGTTAGGGACCCTCTTGGAAAGAGCGGTCATAGTACAATTAAATTTCGCTTTCAGATGGAGGATGAAATAGTTAGATCTAAAACTAGTGTATTATGCTTGAACAAGAGACACTCCAACGGATGAGGGAGAAGTTGGCTAATGTGGATTTGGAACACAAGCGACTTGGTAGGACAGTTGAGGAACAGCGGAATACTTACGAAGAGATTTCTCACAGAGCTCAACAGAAGTATATTCCAGTCAAAAGTAAGTACAGTAAGTGTGGGGAGAGCCAACGTTGGCTATCTAAGGAAATAAAAGATAGTATCATATTAAAAGCTCATCTGTATAAAGTCGCAAAGAGTAGCGGGAGACTGGAGGACTGGGCAAACTTTAAAAACCAGCCGAGACCAACTAAACAAGTGTAGCGTCTGCGCACCCTGTTTACCCCCGTACGTCTAGGGTGAACCGCCGTTCCGCCAACAGTGCAATACAGTGAATCCGATGTAATCCCCCCCCGCCCCCCCCGTGCACGCTCGCAACACAAATATCAAAGAATACACCTTAGGCAAATAAATAATTGCAACTTTCTAATGATGTCTTAGTGCTGGGTTAGTAGAAACAGATAACATAAAGGCGCCAATCAGTAAGTTTATCAGTTTGTGCGCATAATATTTTAATACGTTGGAGCTCACGCCTCCGATTCCATCCACAACGACCTTCCCAGACTTCCGCCTCTGTCCGAACCACCGACTACCAGTATCTGCCGCCCTGGAACCGCTGCCTGCTCCTCACACCTCCGTCCTGCTTACTCCCAGAGAAGCCATTTCATTATAACAATATAGAGAAGCCATTTTGTTAACCTTGACAGTAAACATCACAGCCAATCGTAGTGAGAACCCTACATTCTCCCCCTACCGGATTCAGTCATTCCCTCATAACGCTCAAATAATTCGACAACCCTTCCTGCAAAACACAAAGCCCAATCCAAGTGCAGAAAACTGTGACTCCCCCAAAAAGTGGAGATCATACCCTCCCCGGGCGCTACATAAGCCAAACTATCTTGGGGGGTGGTGGGGGGGTTGCCTACTTCTCTGACCCCTGCGCACTCCATCTTCTAACACTTCCACCTCGGGCAATGCGGAAGACTCATGGAAACTACGAGGCGTACCCTCTCGCCAGTGGTCACCCAAACCCCTCTTCATCTCGGAACCCTCCATCTCTTGCTTGGGCCCCACATCCTCCTGTCCACCACTCTGTGCTATCCCCGAAGGCCCATCACTAGTCACCCTTACCCCGTATAATCCAGATGGGAAAGGGCCAGGAGCATCCTCCTCCATCACGAAGACATCAGCGAACGGCCACATGCACCAACCGTCCGAGTCATCATCCTCCGATTCAGTATTCCTCACAATGGCTGAGCCCGCGTTCAACTCTCCCAGAGTAGGCCCTTCCACCACCCTGCGTGGACGCAAGGTCCTGGTACTAGATGCAACCGGCACCTCGGACTCCCGCTCTACCTGTACATTTCGCCCCAGAGGCAACAGGTGACTCAGATTGAGAATCTTGACGGATCCCTTCCCATTCTCGGGTCGCACTCGGAAAACCGCTAAATTTGGCAAAATGTGGCATCTCCAACACATAGGGCGTGCCCGCCCACTGATCAGCCAGATTGTGTTTCCTAGGCAACCACAAATTCCTTTTGAGGAGTCGGTCTTCCGGCAGGAATTTGGAGAACTTCACTTTCTGGTCATACCTCTTCTTATTTCCCCTATTCTGCTTGGCGGCCGCCTTCCCAGCCAACCCATAAGGCCTTTGCAGCTCCTTCTTCATATTAGCTACATACTGCAAGTAAGGCTTCGGTGATACTTCATACGCGGCCGTCCCGAAACAGAGGTCAATGGGCAACCTTGACTCGCGCCCGAAGATCAGATCATAGGGCGAGTACCCAGCAGCATCATTGCGTGTACAGTTGTACCAGTGAACCCGATTTCCAATATGTTGACTCCATTGATTGTTTTTGCTGATCTCCAGAGTCCCGAGCATGTCTAGTAGGAACCGATAATACCTCCCCGGCTCGGGGTCGCCCTGCGGATAACAGGGCGTAGTCCTCGATTTCTCAATTCACAGCATATCCAGTACATCATAGATAAGTTTACTCACGAAGTCTCGTCGCTGGTCTCTATGTATCTGCCGGGGAAGGCCATACTGCACAAAATACTTCTCCCATAGCACTTTTGCCAACGTAGTCACCCTCTGATCCGTAGTGGGGAACGCTTGAGCATACCTGGTGAAATGATCCGTGATGACTATGACATTCGCCGTGTTTCTGGTATCGGGTTCCATGGCCAGGAAATCCAGATATGCCAGATCTAAAGGCCCCGCACTTTGCAAGTGCGACAACGGTGCAGCCTGCACAGGCAGCGTATTCTGGCGAATGTAACATATGCAGGACTTGCAGTACTCGTCGAACTCCGACCTCATTCGGGGCCAATAAAACAGATCCTTGTTCAACCCATCGGTCGTTTCCACCCCTAAGCGTCCAATCACCATGCAGTGACTTCATCACAACCCTCCGATACTTCTCAGGCAGGACCAACTGTCAACGCCGAAGTCGGTCCGGAGGTGACGTTACACGATATAACATTTGGTTCTTCGACCGCAACAGAGGCCATTCTCTCAGTAACAGAGGCAATGAGCCGTGTTGTGTCTTCTCCACCCGGCCCACCTCTCAAATACACCTCCCAAATCCATCTCAAATACGTGAGCAGTTGCAATTTACCCCGGACTTAACTCTGACAGTTGCGGTGTCTTCAGAGCAGTCATGTCACTGTCAGCTAGGAGTATGGCGTCATCGGACGCCCCCAATGGGTCCACTGCACGCTCTGGCCTCTCCTTTTCCTCGGCCTGTACGGTGATAGCAAACTGACACATGGCCTTCACTCCGGATGCAAGAACGCTCTCCGACTCCTTCATCCTTTAAAAACTATAGAACCCATTCTCGAAAATCTCCGCCCCAGCGGCTGGCAACTCCTCTGGCGTTCCATTAGAAACGTCAAACCTTTCCTCTGTGGTAAGGTTCACGGCCCATGGCCCCGCCTCACTGAGGTCACCGATAGACGTCAGCACCAATCTGCGCTAACACAAAGCCTAAATCAAAAGTAAAAGCACAAAATGCTGGCAGAGCTCAGCAGGCCAGACAGCATCTATGGGAGGAGGTAGTAACGACGTTTCGAGCCGAAACGCTTCATTAGGATAATAGGATAGCATAACCCTAACCCTAACTGTACAGAAAATGTTGAATTAACACTTCGTCCGAGATACGCATGCCCACCCCTCTTAATACGCATGCATGAGTAAACCGTACTCCCTCGGTCTCACACAAGAGTTGAATCTTTTCCGAATCCATTTCCCCTGGTTTAAACCGGGGCGCATTCAAGCGTATCTGAAATATTCAAATCCCGGACGAGAAACCCTGCAGATGTAGCATCCGTGCCCCGAGGTTAACTCCGGTCGCTTCGGATGAACCGCCGTCGCCCAGCCAATAGTGCAGTACTTCGGTGAATAAGCAGTGTAATTTCCCCCCACCCCACCCAGTACACGCTCGCAACACATATACCAGACAATACGCCAAAAGGTGAGTAAGTAATTGCAACTTTATAGCTATTTCTTAGTGATGGGTTACTAGAAGCAGGTAACCTAAAAGCGCCGAATCGGTAGGTTTATCAGCTTGTTTGCTTCCTATTTTAATATGCTGGAGCCCACGTCTCCGGTTCCATCCAAAACGACATTCCGGCCCTTCGGCCACCGCCCTAGCCGCCGACTTCTAGTATCCGCCGCCCTGGAACAGCTGTTCGCTCCTCACTCGTCCGTCCTCCTCGGTCGCCTCCCGAAAAGTACAGCGAACTCCCGCTCAGCTCTCACATACAAGATAGCATAACAATTCTCCATTGGTTAGCTCCCCGCCCCGCCATCTACAGTTTTAATCCAAACATTCCAGATACAGACTCTTATTACAGCATTAAGTAACATTACAGAGAAGCCATTTCATTTTAACCATACAGAAAAGCCATGCTGTTAGCTTGAACAGTTAACCCCACAGTTAATAGTACTGAGAATCCACAAAATACATCTCATTGCAGGCCCTTTAGCTCGTAGTTTGTGTTGACCATTTAACCTGCCTAGGTTTTCCCTATCGTATAGCCCTCAATATTTCTAAGCTCCATTTACCTATCCAAGAATCTCTGAAAATATCCTATTGTATCTGCGTCTACCACTGTACCTGTCAGTACATTCCACACACCCACTGCACTCTGTGTTACAAACTTACCCATTACATCCCCCTTGCAACCACTTCCAAGCACCATAAAACTACATCCCCTCGTGTTAGTCATTTCAATCGTGGGAATATATCTCTGGTTCTCCACATGGTCAAAGCCTCTCATTATCTTATACACCTCCATTAGGTCACCTCTCATCCTCAGTCGCCCCAAGAAGAAAGGTGCAAGTTCACTCAATCTATTCTCATAAGTCATGCTCCCCAAACCAAGCCAAAGTCTTGTAAATCTCCTCGACACACTCTCTATTGTAGCCACAAACTTCTTGTGGTAAGATGACCACATTTGAACATAGTACTGAAAGTGCGGTCAAACAAAGGCTTCAACATTACCTACAGCTCCTGAATTCAATCCCACGGTTGTTGAATGCAATTACACTACACGCCTTCTTAACACCACTGCCAACCTGCGCAGCCGCTTGGAGAGTCCACTGACTCAACCTGGAATTTAACCTTAAGGGTCTCCTGCACAAGGACTCCCAAGTCCCGTTGCATCTCAGAACTTTGAATTCTCTCCCCATTTAAATAATAATCTTACCCGTTTCTTTCTTCTACCAAAGTGCATGGGCGTACACTTTCCGACATTGTAATTCATTTGCCACAAATTTGCCCATTCCTCCAATCTATCCAAGTCTCTTTGCAGACTCTCTGTTTCCTCAGCACTAACGGCTCCTCCGCCTATTTTGTATCATCAGCAAACTGAGCCACAAAGCCATCTATTCCATAATCCAAATTGTTGATATACACCGTAAAAAGAAGCGGCCCCAACACGGACCCCTGTGGAACACCACTGGTAACCAGCAACCAAACAGAATACCGGAAGATTACCACTCGGCCTATCGTAGCGCGGACTCACCTCTCACCACTGCTGTCAGAGGTTGAGGTGCCTGTCGACCAAATGAGAAATCACACGGTGATTAGTGAATATGAGCGTCATTCAGCCTTCCTGTATTTATGAGCTGGAGACT
Source organism: Hypanus sabinus (assembly GCF_030144855.1). NCBI lineage: Eukaryota > Metazoa > Chordata > Chondrichthyes > Myliobatiformes > Dasyatidae > Hypanus > Hypanus sabinus. The sequence continues at coordinate 60,077,564 of NC_082706.1, read as the reverse complement.
GGATTTATATCGGTGACAAGCAGCCACTTGCAGGAGCTGCAATTTTTGGTAAAGGAAGTTGGGAGAAATTTAAGTTTTTATATGATGATGCATCAGTCTCCGAAAGACATTATTAAGAATAAAAAGGCACAGGCCGTATTGAGGAAGGCGGTGATTTACTGGAATCATATTGAGTTAATATTGGAAGGGATATCAAACTCGGAGATGTTTGCATATGATTAAGGATATGGGAAGATTTGCAAGGTTCATAATATTCCAGTGTTGATTAATGAGGGCAAAATGATTGTTACTGAAACAGGGAACGTTGTGTTACTGGCTGGGTCATTTGCTACGCTTCGCAATCAAGATAATTTAAAAGAAATGTTAACCAATGTAGGGATAGCTATCTCAGTGAATGCCCTGTTCTGTTGTAAATCAGCTGTAGCAATAATAGTATCTCCGATGTCGAGCTTTCCTTGTAGGAAACTAAGAAGTCTATTATTAACGCAGGTCAAGGCAAGCCACCTACTCTCCTCATGGAAAATGGCAGCAGTAGTGCCTATTCTATAATCTGGCAGATCCCCGTCTGATTCTTCTAGTTGGGACCTATATTGTTAACGTCTCATTTATATAAACTGATTCAATATATGATCATCGAGCGCTTGAGTTATATTTTGGAATAGGGAGGTGATATAGCGTTTTACTAGCGTGGACTTGGAAGGGCAAAATGACATTAGATTCATGTTTAGGTTTGGAACATGATATTAGGAAAGCACAGTTAAATACCGCTGATGTACTAGCAGTATTTTTGATAATATAATTGATAATGATTTATTATGGAAGGAAGGACTTTGGATTTAATTATGAAAATTAGGAGTGAGAGGGAGATTGTATATTTATTCTGAGAATTTATTTGGACGATCTGTGCAGGTAAGGGTAGGCACGTTACGTTTGTGTTTCTATGAGATAGAGAATGGGACCCCACAAGGCAGTATTTGTAGGCATTCATTATTTAATATTAGGATTAATAATATTTTCTCTGAGATAGGTACTCTGCTGTGTAAAGCACAATATTCAGATAATTCAGCTTTATCGATTAGAGGTAATAATTTCAATTTTACTATCAATACGATGACTTTGCAATTAATACGGTTAAACAGTGGGCAAATAGTTGAAGATATGAGCTTCCAGTCGCTAAACCATGTTTTACAAACAGGATTAATAAACTGCATTTGATTTGAAATTGTATGTTTAAACTCTTGAAGAAGTGTCATTTGTAGGATTTCCAGGCATGCGGATGGATAATTAGCTAAAATGGAAGCACAGTATCAGTAAAATAATTGAAAAATGTAAAGTAGCATTAAATCTCCTTAGGCATCTATGTGGCTGTTCTTCGGTGCAACACGAAAATCCTTTTTAAATATAAAAACCGTTTATATTTGTTTAATTCGATCTGTTCTTCATTAGGTCTGTGTGGCTTACGGATCAGATTCATTTTCAACTTTAAAATGTTCGGATGTGATACAAGAACCGGCCTTAAGATTATGTTCTGGTGCAATAAGGTCATGTTTTGCTTTACTGATCAAAATGGGACAATTGCTCTTACAATGACAGGTTGAAGTTGATATTAACACACTGGATTAATTTGAAGGGGCGTAGAAATATTATCCTGTTAAAGGTATGCGAGAGGACAGTAGAGAGCATCACGATGCAGTTTTTTTTTTAATTTCGGTGGCTGATTTCATATTAAGTTGGGAGAATGTGTGTATTGGATGATACAAATTTTCCCTGTGTAGTTTTCTCGGTAACCACACCTTGTTTTCTCCAATGACTTCAGTTGATTTTAGGTTACACAATTGGATTCGGTTCTGCCTGAGAGTCTGCTAGTCATCAATATATTAATGGATGTTTTTATCATACGCTAAACATTTTTGCAGAAAGGACAAAAGTTAATTGAACTGGGAATGTTGGTGTGGATGTTTTCTTTTCGTGTATGCCTGAATTGCAGATAATGATAAAGAAATGTCTTACCAGCCATTTAGCGGTATATGAAACAGAATTATTTGCTAAAAGTTTAGGCTTACAGTGGGTACAGGAAATTTGTCCTTGCAAACTTGTAATTTTTTCTGAATCCTTTCCGGTTTTGATGAGTCTTAAAATGGTTTTTTTTAGCAGTAGGTCAGATTGACTGGTGGAAACCCATCAAACAGTATTTCATATACAAAATTTGGTTTATATGTCTGCACCTAATGGACAATACACACAGCACTATTGAAGGAAATTATTGGAGTTGCCTATTAGGCAACAAAAGCTGTTAAAAGTTCAACTGTGGAAATAGACCTTCTATTTAGCAAATCAGAAGCTAAGGGGCTGGTAGGGTTAAGAATTATGGGCTTATGGCAACACTTGTAGGAGAGTGGACACCTTTACAGAATATATAAATCAACTGGGTTTATAGAAGGGCTTAAAACAAGAAGGGAAATAATTATATTGACACTTCAAATGGCCGACATTATGCTGAAATATGCCTCGTATCTAATTGAAATAAAACTTTCTGTGTTTTGTTTTGTTATCATCAAGCAGTTACAAACAACCTATTTCAATGTGAAGCAGATGAGGTTGAGAGAAATCAAATGCAGGCATCTTTACAATATTTGGGGCTAGATATTTTTCAGATAAAACGATTATTAAGTTATGGGAGTGACTTTAAGTTAATTCACAGTATTAAACACGAAAATAAATGCACATAATTCTGTTGGGGTAGTAATAGGGGACAAAGAACTGGCAGATGAACTTAATGAATAATTTGCAGCAGTGAGTGTCTTTGGTAGTACAAAGGAAGAAGTCTTCGACAGACTCAAAGGTCATAAAGTGGATAAGTCAGCTGGACCAGATGAACTACGTCCCTGTCCTGAGAGAGGTTACTGAAAAGATGATGGATGCATTTGTCACGAACATTCAAGAATCAATTGATTCTGGCATAGTCCTTAATCATTGAAAAAAAAATCACGTTTAAAGAAGGGAGGAAGACAAATGAAAGGGAATTATAGGCCAGTTATACTTACCTCACTGGTTGGGATAGTATTGTATTATTTTATCAAGGATGCGTTTTCAAGATATTTGGAGGTTTTTGATAAAATAAGTCAATGTCAGCATGGTTCGTATGGAAGGAAATCGTGGCGTAACAAATCTGTTCCAGTTCTTCGAGGAAGTGAAAAAGAGGGTGGACAAATGAGAGGCATTGAATGTCATTTGCTTTAACAGAAGGTCTTTGTTCAGGTACCACTCAGGAGACTGCCCAACAAGATAAAATCCTATGGCGTTACAGAAAATATATTGGCATGGATAGAGAAATGGCTGACAGACAGGAGGCAGCGCGTGGGAATAACGAGGCCTTTTCAGGTTGGCTGCCAGTGACTAGTGCTGTTCCTCAGGGGACGGTATAAGGACTGCTACTTGTCACCTGATGGATTACTGGCAAAGTTAGTGGATGCTGCAAAAGTAGGTGGAGGGATATGTTGTGCTGGTGAAGCATTGCGATTGTGGCAAGATTTAGACACATTTGAATAAAGGTTAAAAAAAACACTTGACAGATTAAATACAGTGTGGAGGAAAGTATGATGATGCATGTTAGTCAACTGAATAATAGCGTGGACTTTTATTTAACTGGGGAGAAAATTCAGATATGAGAGGTGCACATTAGGAGTTCTCATGCAAGTGTCCCAGAAGGTGATTTCGCAGGTTGAGTAAGGAAGGGAAATGCAATGATGGCATTTCATTGAAGGGGCAGAATATTTAAGCAAGGAATGCTTTGAATCCCAGATCTCAAAATGGAAGTTGGATCTCATTGAAATGTACTGCATATTGAAATGAGTAGAGCGGGTGGATGTGGAGAGCTTGTTTCATGTCGTGTGGGTACCTAGACCAGAGGGCACAACCTGAAAATTGAGGAGAGATCTTTTTGAACAGAGTTAAGGAGGAATATTTATAGCCAGAGAGTAGTGAATCTCTGCAATGCTCTGCCACCGACTGCGTTGGAGTCCAAGGCGGAAGTTGATCATTTCCTGATCGATCAGCCCATCGAAGGATATGAGAAGAAGGCAGGTGTATAGGGTTGAATGGGAAACGGTTTCGGCCATGATGGAATGGCGGAGCGGAACGATGGGCTGAATGTCCAAATTCTTATCCAATGCCTAATGGTCTTACGATGATTCACACGACCCCCTTTTCCAGTCAGCAGCACACCCACTTGTCATATTTATCTTCCATGCGGGAGGATCTTAGGACCCGAGTGTGCACAGGACACGCTGCCCGTGGCTTCTGCTGAATCCGCAGTGCTTCTTTTTGATGATTAGTTGCGGTAAACGAGTTATAATCAATTGATTGATAATTCTCGTCTCGTGTTCATTTCACTCTCCGCACACATATATTTGCAGGGACTTTATCACTGACGCCGGTCCCGGGACACGACCAATTTACAGACACGCAGCGGAAAGAGAGCAGATTCTCAGCCAGAAGACAGGATGAAGTTTCCCCGTGAATTCATTCCCAGTGAATGTGTCGAGATGGGACTTTGACTCCAAGTTGTAACATGAAACTGTTCCGGACTTGTAACACAATTATACTCCCACCCTTCCAAGAATGGGACCGGCCGGGAGACGGGACTCAGGGGAGGGGAGAATTTTGAAAACGTCATAATTCTACTGGATCACGTCATTATCTGTGGAATTTGTTGCCACGGGCGGCAGAGAAGGCCAAGTCATTGGGTGTATTTAAGGCAGAGACTGATAGGTATCTGAGTAGCTACGGCTTCAAAGGTTATGGTGAGAAGGCGGTGGAATGGGACTAAAGGGGAGATTGATCAGCTCATGATAAAATGGTAGAGCAGACTCGAAGGGCCGAATGGTCGACTTCTGCTCTTTTGTCTTTTGGTCTTATTATCTCACCCGATGATACTGAATCCGGTCTCCGTACCCCTCCTTTCCCCTCCACAGACACTGCGGCGACTCCCAGACCACACGCCCGATTCTCCGCCACCTCCATCTCTCAGTAATGTCTTTCCGATATGAATCCCTCCGATCCCAACACACATTACCAGTTTATGAATCTCTTCCCGGAGTCAGCGAGATACCTCCGGTTCCCGGTAAGTCCCGCACTCCTCTGATCCCCAGTCACCTCGAGCCACGGTCTCGCCATTTCCATATCCAGGGTGACAGAGACTGGGGGGGGGGGGGAGAAACAGATAATTAGAGAGTCCTTCGGTGACTGGTGGAAAGGCCGCTGAGCCTCAAGCGCAGTCGGGTGGCCGACACGAAACCTTCCCGTGATTTGACCCATCAAAAGCAGATGAACAACTAATGTCTTCCCAAGATTTTTTCCGCTGGACGAAGAGCAGAAGACTCCCGTTTAAACAGACACAAAGTTCAGGAGCAATCGAGCCGGTCAGGCAGCATGTCTGGAGAGAGATGGAGAGTCTACGTTTCAGGTCGACATGTTCCCGCAAGAATAGAAATAAATCGGGGGACAGACAGCAGAAACAAGTGCGGGAAATTTAATGCTTAAAGGGGCGAATCTGAAGTGTATCCCTACGGTGACAAACTTGAAACAGATTCTCACGCTACTCTGCTCTACAGATCGTTCTACAACCGGTATTTGAGGTATTGATGCCACGTAGTACGCTAGATTTCTGGGGGCATAGTATGGATGTCTACCCGTATGATGGATACTTGTTATTAAAGGTGCCTGCGGGTCTGGGGTTTTGGCAAAACCGAAGGTTGTTTCATTTTTGATACTTTAATAAAAATGTTCTTTGAACTTTTTTTCTTGATATCAGTTTAAGGCGAAAGCAACTACTTATTGAACAGTTTGAAATTATTCTTGCTCTGGGATAATCTAAAATATGTGTAAGGAGTCAGTGGGTTTAGCAGTTCGCACAGATCTGGGGATGTCAGCAGATTTAGGGTTGTGTCAGCGAATATCGCGGATCAGGAGGTGTAAGTCGTTTTGAGGTGAGAAGAATCTCAACATTGCTTCATTCATAGGTACTTCACTGAAAAATGCAGTTTGAATTCTGAACTTTGTTCTTGCTATTTTTGTAAGGTGGAGACAGCTTTTTTTCGCGAACAGTTTGAAATTCACCCTGCTCTGGAATAATCTAAAGCGCGTGTGGGTTGTCAGCAGGTTTGGGCTGTACACAGATTTGGGGGTGCAGTTAGATTTACTTGTGCACGCAGATTTAAGGAATCGTTAAAAAGGGAATGGACACGGTTTTCGCAATGTCCGTGTATTTAGTGGTCCACACTGATTTGTGGGGTGCACTTGGATTTTGGGATGCACACAGATATGGAGATGTGGCGGCCAATATGGGGGTGCACACAGATGTGGGAATGTGCGCAAAATTATGGGTTTGTTGTTCAACATGACGTTGCACGCAAATTTGAGATTGCGCACAGATTTGCGGGTGCACGCTGATTTAGGTGTGTAAGTTGATTGGGGTGTGATGAGTTTCAGGGTACTTCACTGCTAAATACAGTTTGATCTTTGTTTCTGTTATTTTTGTAAGGGACAGCTATTTTGTGAACTGTTTGAAATGATTCTTGCTCTTGAATAATCTAATGTGCATTTGAAAGTGTCACTCCACGCTATGAGGGGTGGGGAATTCTACACGATGAGGGTCTAGAAACCGATGTTACGGTGTGAGTGAAAATAAATGAAACTGTTTGGAATGACTGTGGCTAGAATCTTTATTTATATCAGTTATCTCTGTACGGTATACTCCCTTTTCGCTGTTCATCCTATACTTTATAGCCTCCTTCACTCATACTCTGCATATTCTGAAGTCTTTGACTTCCGTAAACTGTATAGACCACATTCTCTGACGCCACTATTCTGTAAAGACCCCATTCTCTGATACCACTATTCTGAATTGACACCATTTCTGACACCACTTTTCCGTATTGAGCCCATTCTCTGATACCAGTATTCTGTATAGACAACATTCTCTGACGCCACTATTCTGCTGTATAGACACCATTCTCTGACTCCACTATTCTGTGTAGACCCGATGCTCGGATACCACTATTCTGTATGGACCCAATCTCTGACACCAAAATTCTGTATGGACCCCATTCTCTGACACCACGATTCTGTATAGACTACATTTTCTGACACCATTATTCTCTATAGACCCCATTCACTGAGTCCACTATTTGTGTTGACCCCTTTCTCTGACACCACTATTCTGTGTAGACTCCATTCACTGTGTCCACTATTCTGTTTAGACCACATTCTCTGGCACCTCTATTCTGTATAGACTCCATTCTGATACCCTTATTCTGTATAGACCCCATTTTCTGACGCCATTATTCTGTTTTGTTTCCTGTCTTTGTCATCCCTATACTTCATCGTCTCCAGTCTCTGTATCCTCTATACTGTATAGTCTGTCCTCTTTACCACCCGTATACTGTCACCCCTGCAGTATATTGTCTCTGTAACCACAATAGTGAATTGTCTCTAGTATCTGTCACACCTAAAGTGTACAGTCCCTTGTCTCTGTTACCACTCGACTGTAAAGACTCCAGTCGTTGTAACCGCTATCCTGTGTACTCCCCAGTCTTTGTCACCCTTATACTCTCTTGTCTCGAGTATCTGTTAGTCCTGTACTGATGTCTCCAGACTTCCACGAATACACCTATAGACTCCTGTCTGTGTCACTCCTATACTCCGTTGTTTCCACCCTCTTTTACCCCTGTACAGTATAGTCTCCAGTCTCTGTAACCCTTATAATCTATAGCCTCCATTCTGTGTCACTCCTATTCTCTTTAGTCTCCAGCCTCTGTTACCCCGTAGTCGGTAGTCGCCAGTCTCCGTCACCCCTATACTGCAGTCTGCAGTTTTTGTCACCCCTATAGTGTATCGTCGGGAGCCTCTGTCATAGCTATGCTCTATCGTCTAATGACACACTCACCCCCATACAGTATAATCTCCAACCTTTGTCATCCCTACTCTGTACAGTCCGCAGTCACTTTCACCACTAAACTTAATTGTCCCGAGTGCCTGTCATCCCTATAGTGTATAGTCGCTAGTCTCTGTCACCCCTGTACTGCAGTCTCCAGTTTATGTACCCCTATAGTATAGCCTCCAGTCTCTGTATGCACTATCGTCTAATGGCACCCTCAGCCTCATACAGTATAATCCCCAACTCTGTCACGACTACTCTATACAGTCCGCAGTTCCTTTCACCACTAAATCGTCTCCAGTCTCTGTCAAAACTACAGCGCACATTCAAAAGTGGTCTATGTGTCAGGGTCGGACACACACTGTAATCGGTTGAGAATACCGACCGACAGAAGGGGGAACGGAGGTGTGGGCGCCAGTAATGGACCAAAAGCTATGTTGGTGAGATTTCAGCAGAAGATTGTCAGGGTGAATGGTTACGATAGTCATGATTGTGAGGCAACGGCAAAGATTGGACATTGGTTGTTTCTTGCCCCGTAAAATTGAAGTAATTATGTTGACTTGACTGGAACCTGCAAACTACTAACATTTGCTCACCTGGAATGTAGACACATTTATCAGACATATAAACAACATAGAAATGCATTTAAACTCTTTCAAAGCTTTTAATTCGAACAACGTTTTGGCAGCAGAGACGAATATATAAGGTAACCAAATGTTTGATTCCTCTCTTCAGCTCCTCCCTGAATTTCCTCAGTGACAGAGTGTAGATACACGTGTTGGTGCAGGTACAGAGATATTGCAACATGAATCCAAACTGTTGCAGTATATATGGCGGGGTATTCAAATATCTGTCAGTGTAAGAGTAATTCTGATATGGCCAGATCATAGTATATACAATAATGGGGATCCACAACAATATGAAATTGGCTGATAGAGCAAACAACAGAATTATTGACTTTCTTCGGTTCTCCACCGCTGGATCATTATTTTTCTCTCTGCTGTTTCTGAGCCCCCGGCGAACTTTGTTCGCCGCGATAATATGACTGACTGTTAAAGCATTAAAAAATAGAATCAAACCGAATGCCAATAAAGGTGTAGTGATGGTGTTAAAAAACTGGTATGCTTTCCACGCTGGTGAGGAAAAGAAATCCATTTTGAAAATGCAACGCGTGTGTACGTTGTTCATGACAAAGGAAGGTTCCATCGCAAAATATGATGGGATACCCTTTGCACAACTTCCTAAACCCACAATTACTATTACAATAGCCGCTGTCCTCTCGGTGCAGTATCGCTCCCGCAGCTTTTGACTGCAGATTGCAATGCAGCGATCGAACGTGAAAACCACCGTGAGCCAAACAGAACAGTCCCTGGTTGCGAGCGTCAAGACAAGTGTCAGGGAGCAAACCGGTGTAATGAGCAAAGGAACAGCATAAGAGTAAATATTATTGATTTCACAGAGCACAACAGCAATGATAACACCCATTAAATCAGTTGCTGCCATTCCCACCAGGTAACGAGAGATGCATTTCGAGAGGCCACATTTTCCCAGAGATAGGATCACAATCGCCAATAAATTAACTGCAAGGAAACAAGGAAGAGTTAGCTTCATGCGCAGAAATCCTGATCATTGTTTTACTTCTATGCATGCAACAAAATGCATTCAATTGTACTGAGTGAACCTCAGACATCTGATCATCTGCTTGATCAGACATTGCTCGAGTCGGAGAGTGAACTCCGGGTCCATCACTGTCCTTTTCTGGATGACAACGACGGACTAGTCCTGCATTTGAGCCGCAGCTTTCCAGTTGACAGCAAGTTTTCAAGTAGGCGGCTTATGTACACACTAATCTAGACAGACCCGTCATTGTAGCTGAGAATGCTGAATGTTTATAGATTGCGGTGATAAAAATGGATTCAGTGAAACAGCTTCTTCCGTGATTATATTTTCGAGTGAAGGAACGGCATCGCTAAATGCATGTTTCGATTTTGAGGTGGGAAATAAATTTGAATCTTGGACATTGCGACGGAGACGATACATAAAGATTTATATTCCTTCATGTTGTGTAATGAATGTAAAAAATCAAATAAAACTTCTCTAAATTAAAACCCAGAGAAGAAGGAGGACACCGCTAAATGGAAGGTGTTTTGCAAGATATTGCGGCAATTTCAGACATTTCGAGAAATAAATAGAAAAAAAATCACGTTAGTGCCAGTATTCCGGAGAGAAAATAACTGATTGCCGAAAAAATAGGATGTTGGTGCTGCAGCAATTGTAGAATCTGATTTCGAAAAGTTCAAGCTGAAAGGAATATTAATATTCAATCACTGGTTAATATGTTCGCACATAAGAAAAGAATAAAAACTCAGTAGAAAAATAATATAATGAAGTACAATATATATTTCAACCTGAACAGGCTTAAAACACTCATTAGATGAGGCACCATCTGTAAAAAACGCTACAAGATAACACGCACTGATACAGTAGTAGCCTATTCCGGTTACTTACCAGGGATACCAATCGCTGCTAGTACAGGATAGTAAATACTCGCGATGTAGTAAATTGCTGGATATCCCATTGTCTGTGTGAATTGATGATCAGCAGAAAATAGTCGAACAGCCGTTGTCTACTGTTGTTTGCTTTGCAAGATTTTTTTATATACAGGAGAGCAAAATGCACTCTGACAATTAATCACGACACGTGGTTGGACATATCAGTGACAATCCACTGAACAAATACTCCAGGTTTGTTTTAATTTCTGTAACTTGCATCATTGTGCAATGAAAATCGTTCCCTCAGTAGAATTGCAAAATAACAATAATTTTAATTGTGCTTGTTCTCACTTTCAAACGAGAACATTGTACATTTTTTCTCTTTGACACTGAGTTTGTGTGTTTCTAATAAAATATTCTGAGTCTCAATATTTTTACAAAGTTTACGTCTCTCAAATAATTATCAATTGCAACAATAGTCAAAGCACATTAAGATTCTAGCGTTAAGGAAGGGCATTTAGGTTGATTGTTCAATTCAAAAATCTTTTCTCGGAATGGGAATGTTCGCACCTCCTTCTTGCTTTCAGGTTAGTTTGGTGCCTCGATAGTGGTCAATCTGGATGATATAAGTTAGCCAATGATTTGGTTAATTATGTATCACGCAGGCCAATTTCACATCGAAATCAATATTGGTGTTGCGGGGTCATCTGTGATTAATGTAAGGATCTTTCTTTCATGAAGCCCTCTTAAAAATAGAGAGAATCAATACTAAATTTTTCTGACATAGGACGGCACTGTTTAACTCGGATTTTTCCCACTATCATAGCAATCCATTTGCGTCCGCTCCATTGACATTTTGTGCCATTTCCTGCAGGAGTGTTATTTTCATATGTTGTTCACTGCATTGTGCTCTATTTTTTTTATCTCGCAAATTGTAAAAGAGTCAGTGTGTCTATTGCCGGAAACAAATGATTTCTAAAAGAGGTGATTTATCCATATGTGACACAGTCTCCTTATTTTTTTTTTTGCTGGATTGACGTCGCATTTAAGGAAAATGAATTGATATCGGTCACAACAGAACTACAGAAAGGGACAGTAATTTATTCCGGCTGTCTTTATGTGTAGGAAGGCCCATGTCTTCATTGCATCTCCAATGAATCATGCCGGAACAATTATTGATGTATTCAGTACCACATTATATGATGCCAAATTCTATTCTGGATCAATTTATTGTTTGCGACATCCCACGCTTTGATTGCATTGACATGAAACACTGGGCGGCGGCTGTTGCCCATTGAAAGAAGGATTACCGTATATCGTGTCTATGTCGCAGTTTGTATCTTTAGACCGCAGTGTGGCTCTCTACAACAGCAACAACAACATGGCAGCCCTTTCGGTGTACTTTCCAGTTGATTCCGTACAAGCAGGTCTTTTCACCTCATAGCAGAAAATGAGAACAAACTCATATTTTATATCCGTCCATTTGTCTTCCATTCATTATATCCACAAGAATCACTGTACCGCCCGTCATAGTCCGATGAGAAAAGGACATGTGATTCTTTGTATTTGTTCAGCATTTCATGCCAAAGGGGAAATTCCACTCTCTGGCCGTTATAAATGTTCCAACGCTGAGTTTCTTCAACTAGCCTCTTACAACAGAGCTTCACGGGAATTGGAATGATTATGTACTGCACAACAGTATTCTCAAATCAAATGTTTCATTTATCTATCAGGAATTACTTTTCATTTCTTTGCGGTTAATTTACCGGCGATTGTGATCCTGTTGGCGAAACATGTGACATTCTGAAGTGCATCCCCTGTACACCAGGTAGAAATGGCAAAAGGAGATCTCATGTTCGTTGTCTGCGCTGCAATTCCATAGAATGTTGAACTATGTTACGCAAGATTTCGAAGTCAATGATGTTGAATTTCGGGTTCATATAGAAAATTCGTTTAATGTACAGTAATATGCAAATGTCCGTTACTGTGACAAACTGCGAAGTCAGTACTTGTCTGCATTCTGGTCTGGGAGCAAAATAGAGTTCTGAAGGAGAGTTCGGAATAGGAACCTGCAGGAACAAGAAGTTGGATTCTGTCAGTCTAGTTTCTCTCCATTTGCAGATGTATATTTAGCTAAATGGAAACATTAAATATGTAACCGTAGCTGCTTGGTGGTAAAATTCAGACTTTTTAAATTAAAACTACCGAACTCATTGGTCTTCTATCAGCCGGATATCTTGATTGGGGTGTTTCATTTACAAGCAGATGTAACGACGAAAATCAATGAAGTGTGAAACCGTACCTTTGGAGTTTAATTCTATGTATAAATCAAGTCATGGATAAGATCCATGCCTCGAGTGCCTCTCGGAGCTAGTTATTCAGGAAAAAACAGGAATCACAAATTCTCACTGATATAGTGTGTCCAATCATCTGCTGGAAAGAGGAATTTTACTTTCTTTTTATATCAGACTTTGGAAATCCCGTAAAGTCGCAGTATCAGCTGCCGTTGTTGGGAGATGAAGTTTAATTGCAATGTTGTGATTGCTTCTGTCACTGGTATCCACAGTCGCCTGCCCATTTCAGGTATTCCCGATTTCAGGAATGGAGTGGAAACAGCGGTAGGCTATAGACGCTGTGAGGATGATGATGATGATGATGATGATTAATAATAATAATACCTCTGCAGGAATTCAACGAATCCTGCAAAATCTGTGGAACTGAGCGGGTCCGGCAGCTTTCCCCCAGCGGTTTGGGATCTATAATGTGATTCGGGTCTCTGTGCTTTTGCTCTTGTAGCAGCTGCACTGCATTTGCAAATATTGTGTTTTTTTCGCGCGGATATTATATCAATTGACTATCTGCTCTTATATGTGAGCGATTGTCTGAATTGGGTGCAACAATCGAACTATCAGCTGGTAGTGACACTTACGCAATCATGAAGAATTCTGTGCTGTGGATTTTTAATGAATGTGTACTATATGACTGAATGTAAAATCAGTCAATAGAAAGCATTGTGAAGGCGTTGCTGAGTCACAACACAATCAGCGATGGTCTTCATAGTTATCAATACTGCGAAGTGCATTCCATTAAACTTACATATGGCACTCTTACAGACATCTGACTGCGATACAGAGTTCGCTGCTGGACGTTGACTTCCTCTCCTCTGCTTCTCTGTGATGGATTCAGTGGTAGGCGTCATGTCTGTCTTTGAGGTTGTATCATACTGCCCTGTAACTTTCGAATCAGTCAATGTTCTGTTGTAAAGTCAGTGATGCGGCAAATGCTGGAATAGGAAACAAACTCGGGGAATGCTGGAAATACTAAGCCCCAAGCAGCTTGTATGGAAAGAGAAACCAGTTTACAGTCGTGACAGGGATCTCTCTGAGAATAGTTCTGAGGAAGAAACTTTAACTGTTTAACTGAAGATTCTGTTTTGACTGGATGAGAGTCTCCAGTATTGCCTGCCTTTGTTCCGTCTTTCAGCTGTTCTGTCGCTGTCAGGGATCGCCATGGAAGTTGATGATTGTCTAATGGAAGAACCCGGCCATCAGCGTCCGGATTTATTCATTCCATCCAATCGAGACGCGGAAGACAACGTTAGAAAATGTTTTATCCAGAATTGACCCTTAGTTGCATAGTTTTAGCTTCCTGCTGCAACATCTAAATTCGGTCAGCAATAAGGATAACGTTTTCAAATAAAATAGACTTGGACACTCCGACCGACAAATGCAACAATGAAGTGAATATTTTCAATGATACCCTCGAACAGCTGCATTGGCTTCTGCTCAGTATTTTCTCAACTTGCCGTTCCCTGTCTGTCTTCCAGATAACATGGTGGCGATTGTGATCCTGTCAAGGGCAAAGTGCGGTGTCTCCAAATATGTCACTCACTAGATTCTTGTAATGACTGTGGCCGATCTCCTGGTCTTTATCTGAAATCCGCTGCTATCGTGAACTGCTCGGATTTATTTTCGCCGATCACTCCTGTGTTCAGACTCAATAAATGGCTGATTTGTGCGAGCTCTACGACCTCGGGATGTCTGACTGTCACTCTCAACGTCGATCGATTTGTGGCTATTGGCTGTGAGAAGCTGAAATCAAAATATTGCACCTGAAGAACGGCGGCTGTGGGTGTCGGAGAGTGAGTGTGCTGGCCTGTTTGGAGAAGGTCACCTATTACTTTAAATACGGAACTGAAAAATAATTGATGGTGTTCTCTGGTGTTGTGTTTATACATCAAGCTTCAAAAACTCATCCCCATTGTGCTGCAAGGTGGCGTTCGAGGAGAGCACAAGTGCCAAACACCGCCGCGTCGGCTGAGTTAGGGAGGCTGGCGTAAACCTGAACGCAGAACAGGAAACCGGTGGAATTTTGACAAGGAAACCGCGGGATTTACAGGGGCTATCTAGAAACTAGTACGGAACTTAGACCTAACAGTTCTAACTGGACAAGTGAACAATGTACCAAACGAGAATCGACCAACAAACTGGCCACCTGTGACAAAGTCGCCATCGTATTTATTTCCCAGTCTCCAATGAAACCCAGGTTTACGGTAATTGGATAAGCTAGCAGCAACTGGAGATCAAATAAATGAAATTGGGGCATAATCTTGGAGAAAGATGTGATAAAGGAGAACGGCCAAACGGACCCATAACACATGGGGGTATTTAACTTGTTTGACCTCATTTTCGTCCCTGGTCTCCAATTCTTTCTGATTTTGCTGTTCAACATTCTAACAGTGAGGCGGACTCTTGCGGCCAGTCGACCCACAATGGGCTCCCGAGACAAAAGAGTGGAGAGAATGATAGGGACCGGGAGATGGAGAACCGACGCAAATCCATCGTTTTGCTTTTCAGCATAACCGGTCGTTTCACATATTTGTGGGAACACTGATGGCATTTTCTATCGATGAACGGATTACAGTGAGTAATATTTATATAATCTGGTACGGCTCCCCGAAACATCACAAAACACATATTGGCAATGCTGAAGATTCTCAGTTCCTGCACCAACATGTGCATTTACGCCCTGACTCAGAGCAAATTCATAGAATATCTAAAGAATGCGGTGAAATACCCTCTGCATCGGATTAGAGACAAATGTCGCAAGGTATTACAATTAAGCTGCGTTCATACCCCTTATTCTCTTCCCCCACTTGTCGGTAAGTGGAAACAATGGGATTAACAAAGTTACAAGAGAAAATCTACAGATGCTCGAAATAAAAAACAAAACAGACAAAATGAGATTCCAATGAAGGGTTTTGTCCAGAAGCGTCGACTCTTTACTCATTTCTACTGTTACAATCCCCGTGGGTATCATGTGACTGTCACATAACCATGATGTAATTGAGGCTCTGCTGGGCACGATGGTCTTGTGATGGTGGAATAATGTAATTTTCATGCCACAGAGAGGTCATGTAATGGCCTCTTTCAACAGGTATAAAAGGAGCACGCCCCGCTATGACGCAGGTCAATTCGTGGCTTAATTCGTTAGTGACTCCGTTCTGTTGCGTATTTGGTTTCATGACGCAGTTTCGGTTGAAAGTGGAGTTTTAACTTCCATTGTAAGAATCGTTGTGCCGGCAGTTCTGATAATCGTTGCCAGTTAAAGTCCAGTAGGAGAGGGAAAAATTATCGAAGGTCGGGAAGCTGAAGGATCGAAAAAAGTTGGTGTTGTCGACAGTAAAACAGGTTCTACATTATTTGATCCTCATTCGGAAGGAATTAGTAACGTGCATCCGAGATAGTATCTGCTGAGGGAGCAGAAAGGACTGGAGCAGGGCTTCGCCAAGGAAAGGTCAGTGATTTTAAGCCATTCATTTTCCTTCATGGTAAAGTCTTCGAGCAAGGCATATTTCAGCTGGAATCAGTAGTAACGTCGTGTCTTCGAAGAATGAGTTACTTCTAGTAAAATCCCTCCTAATTGACTGTGTAAATCGGTTGGACTTTTGCATTTACTACTTTCAGGAACTGTGTTCGCGTTTCTCGTTTTAAGAACAGTTTGAGCTGCCATATAGTAGCTAACTTCCAGTTAAGTTGGTCGTTTGTTTATTTTTGGATTTCCTTTTGAGCAGTGCTTAATAAAGGTTTTATTTGTTTATATAAAAAAAAACTGTCTCAGTTCTATATTCATTGTTGCTGAATCATAGCACTACACCCAAAATACTAAAGAAACTCAGCAGGCCAGATATCATCTACGGAAAGGAATGAACTGTCGACTTTTCAGAGCGGAGACACTTCCTCACAACCCTCTCAACATTTCCCGCTGCTTCCCAGTTATGACAAAACTGCCAGATCTTGGAGAATATTTTCATCTTCATCCATAACTCCTGCCTCTAACCGTTCTTCGCAAATTGTAGGTTGCTCTTCTATCTGCCAGCTTGAGGTAGATTCCTGTTACAGAATTTGAACTATTTTAGAAATGAAGACAAATTATCATCATATTTACTCGTAGCTGCGTGTGTGTGCATGTGTGTGCGTGTGTGTGTGTGTGTGTGTGTGTGTGTGTGTGTGTGTGTGTGTGTGTGTGTGTGTGTGTGTGCATGTGTGTGTGTGTGTGTGTGTGTGTGTGTGTGTGTGTGTGTGTGTGTGTGTAATTGTGTTTGATCCTGGAGCCCATCAACATCAAGGCACCAGCCAACTCACCAGATATTTTGTCTCCCCAATCAGGAAATTATCAGTCTCAACTTTAAAATCTCCCAACGACTTGGCCTTCACCACAGTCTGTGAAAGACCATACCACAGATTCACTATTCGCTGCTTAAAATATCCGTGCCTCTGTCCTTAAAGTGTGCCTCAATTTTGAGGATCTTCTCTTTAGTTCTGGATATTCCACCAGAGGAACATACACTCCAATTCCACCTTATGCAGTCATTTAACATTCGGTTGGTTTCACTGAGATCCCCCTACATTCTTCTAAATTCCGTTAGGTACAGGGCCAAGGCAGCCAAATGCATCTTAGATGGTAACCTCTTCATTTCCAGAAGCATTCTCCTGATTCTCCTTTGGACTCTCTCCAATACTTTCTTTCTGAGATGAAGTGCCCAAAACTGTTGACCTTACTCGAAGTGCAATTTGATTAATGTCTTATAAAGTCTCAGCGTGTTCTTCATCCTTTTATATTCTAATCAGTCCGAAGTAAATGCCAACATTGCATTTGTCTTCTTTATCCCAGACTCAACTTGTAAATTATCCTACTGGGTGCCTTGCACGAGGACTCCTAATTCCCTTTGCATCTCCAATGTTTGCATTGTCGCCCCATTTATATAATAGTCTGCATGTCATAAGTGGAAGTGAGATTGTACCCAAATGCAGGATGCAGGCACTGAAGTAGTGTGGGAAGTACGGGGCAAGCTGAAGAAAAGGGCAATGTGTGGGGACCGTGGCGTTCGTGGACATGCTCTTGGAGTTCAGAGATGCCCCCGAGGCTTGGCTTGAGGCTGGGATCACGAGGATTGGCTTGAGGCTGGGTTCTTGAGACTTGCCTAGAGGCAGGGGTCTGAAGGCTGGGATCTTGAAGCTTGGCTTGAGGATGGGTTCTTGAGGCTGGATACGAGGCTTGGTTGAGGCTGAGGTCTTGAGGCTTGGCTAGAGGATGGGTTCTTGAGGCTAAAATCATGAGGTTTGCTTGAGGGTGAGGTATTGATGCTTTGCTAGAGGCTGGAGTCTTGAGTCGTGGCGAGGATGGGTTCTTGGGACTAAGAATACAGGGAATTGCCCCCTTGGCGGGTAGCAGAACTCCTGCGCAGTGCCCGGACCTCCCAGGCAGGACACAGGGGCCTGGGTAGGCCCCGGGGCGCCTGGGCAGATCGCAGGGCACAACCCGTCGGAGGCGAGGGATAAGAAGGGAGCTTGGTCCAGGGTGACTTCAAGACTAACTGTGGCCTGAAGTCTCAGGCGGGCTACGGAGCAGCCCAGACCATTACTCGCTCACATAACTTGTCGTTAACGGTGGTACTCCAAGCCGGGACAGAAGGACGACCCCCCACCCAACTATAGTCAATCCCAGAGCCCCTTCTATTCACAGCCAACCGATAGGCATCAGGTGCGCCTACTTGAGCCCAACCAAGCTAATATGACCCTTAGGTGTGACTACTTGAGTTCAAGGCGAAACACGGGGCGGTCGAAGGACCCGGAGTCCGGATCAGGAACTGCAATACTGCAGTCCCAATACTGACCCGTGAGGAACTCCGAGAGAAAAAAAAGCGAGAGAGAGAGAGAGAGAGAGAGAGAGAGAGAGAGAGAGAGAGAGAGAGAGAGAGAGAGAGAGAGAGAGAGAGAGAGAGAGAGAGAGAGAGAGAGAGAGAGAGAGAGAGAGAGAGAGAGAGAGAGAGAGAGAGAGAGAGAGAGAGAGAGAGAGAGAGAGAGAGAGAGAAGGAAAGAGAAAGCGTGCGAGAGTAAGAGGGACAGCTTGAGAGGATGGAGAGAGTGAGGGACCAGGCACATTGCGAGCGACAGAGTTAGGGAGGCTAAGGGTAAGCGGAATAGAATGAGACAACGAGAGGGTGCGTTGAAAGGCGGAGCATGAGGGAGACATTATGAGGGAGAGAGCGGGAGTGAGACTGCGAAGCAAAGCGTAAAGGAGAGAGTGAGGAACAGAGTGAGAGAGTACGACATAATGAAGGAAAGTCAGAGAGCGAGGGAAGGGTGTACAAGATAGACTGCGATAGAAACAAAGTAAATGAGACATCGTGAAGGAGGGAAAGATCGCGAAGGTCAGTGAGAGAGGGAAAGAGTGCGTGAGAGGGGGAGAAAGCTACAGTAAAAGTGGAAAAGAGAAGACCGTGTACACGCGAGAGGTGGATGGGGTGAGATGGAGTGTGTGAGAGAGATGGAGGGAGACACAGTAAGCGAAGTTGGGAGAGAGAACAAGTGAGTGCATGAGAGAGAATGAGAGAGAGGAAAAGAGGGGAGGGAGGGAAGAAGAGAGAGAGAGAGAGAGCGTAAGTTGTGAGAGAAGGAGAGAGAGTATTGAGAGGGAACTAGATTGGCAGAGAAAGAGACAGAGAATTACTCAGTAATTTCGGAATAACTGTTCTGCAAAGAGGTTTTGGAGTGCATGTGCAGGAATCTCAGAAGTTTGGTTTGCAAGTTCAACTGACTAATGGAAAAAGAGATGATGATTCTAAACAATCAAGCTGTCTCCGTTAACTGCTGAAGCAATGTGGAAACTTATAGATGATAAACGTACTCAATTTGCCGTGTTTGAAGGAGTTTTATAGACGATCGAGGATAATTTTAGATCGCTTAAACGTGAAGTTGTACTGCAGCAAGAAATAACTTCAGAAATTGACGAGGTGTCTCGCCCAAGAGACCGAAAAATCACAACTTTGGAACAAACTTTTACTTTGATGTCTCAACAACTGGACTGTTATAAATCTAAAGTTACCGACCTTGAAAATCGATCTCGAAGACAGAATCTACGGATAACTGGTCTCCCGAAGGATGTTGAGGAGGGTAATCCTATTATGTTCTTTCTCAATTTTAATCGATGTGTTCTGCACAGAGGTCCTGGACGACCCTCCATTAATCGACCGTATCCATCGCTCTTTACGTCTAAGATCTCCACATCCATGGCTGGTAATTATTCCATTATGTTCATGTCAAGGAATTTCTGATTCACTTTGCTCTGCGGAAAGGCACGTTTGAATTTAAAGAATTCAACTTCCACTACGTTGAAGATTTTAGCTCTGAGGTTCTGAAGTAACGAATGGCGTTTAAACATATGATGTCGGATTTTTTTCGAATAGATCTGAAGCCAGCACTGCTTTTTCCTGCTCGACTGAGGATCGTTCTCTCTGATAATTCCCGTTGTTTCTTCAAGACATTAAATGAAGCTCAAAAAATCTTTGAACAGGAAGCTTCCTCTCCTCTCCTTGGGTTCAGTCATTTATCAATCAATCAATCAATCAATCAATCAATCAATCAATCAATCAATCTATCTATCTATCTATCTATCT
Source organism: Hypanus sabinus (assembly GCF_030144855.1). Lineage (NCBI taxonomy): Eukaryota > Metazoa > Chordata > Chondrichthyes > Myliobatiformes > Dasyatidae > Hypanus > Hypanus sabinus. The sequence continues at coordinate 60,057,178 of NC_082706.1, read as the reverse complement.
ATCTATCTATCTATCTATCTATCTATCTATCTATCTATCTATCTATCTATCTATCTATCTATCTATCTATCTATCTATCTATCTATCTATCTATCTATCTATTTGCTTACTTACTTACTTTCTTACGTACCTAATTACTTACTCTGCTTTTACTTAAATTTCTACGCTATTTACCAGCCTATTGATCGGGTCAGTTAGAAAGTGAGGATTCTCTTTTCTGGTTTGTGCGGTAGGTATCTTTTTAGTATTGTTAGATTAACTTTTCTGTTCCCTTTTAGGATTCTACTGTTCTTTATTTTTTGAAACTATTTAGTAAATGCTTTGATGTGTGATTTCTTTTTTTTGAACGGAGATAAATTCTTTCTCCTTTTTTTTACATTTCAAGATGTCGTTTTGCTTTCTGCTTCCCATAAGACCTTATTTTCTTGGGGCATCATTTTTAAATGTTTATGTGTGGGTGCTCTGTCGTGGTTTGTACTGTAGGTATTTTTAGTATTTCTAGATTAACTTTGCTGCTCCTTTTTAGGATACTGTTTTTTTTCATTTCTTGAAATTATTTAGTGAATGTTTTGGTGTTTGATTACTTTTTTTGAACGGAATTTCATTTGCTCTCTTTTTTACATTTTAAAATCTCGTCCTGCGTTGTTCTTCCCATAGGACCTTATTTTCCTGCTGCGTCATTTTCAATTGTTTATGCGTGAAAGTAATAATTAACAACATGGACTCTTTTTCCTAAGTAGTAGTATCTTAGTACTCTGTTCCGTGATTTAAATCTTTGCTAGAAGATAGCGGTAGTTATATTTTCTTCCTGCTATTTTTTAGATAATTTTAGTCATATATTTTTTGAATTATGTGTAGGTCTTCTTTGAAAAAAACTTTTATCTTTTGGGCTGCCGTCAGGAACGATGAGGGTAGATTTTGCTTTAACTTATCTTTTGGTCAATCTCTGGCTTTTTTCCTGGTCTTTGGGTTGGGGGAGGGAGGTTCTTCTTTTTTAGACTAGATTTTTTCACCTGGGCTATTTCGAAACTACTAACGTGTCCGATATGTCGTAACTTCCGGTTCCTCGTTGAACCTTTCGTCCTCTTCCGAGTTCATGAGTTTGTATTCTGGTTAATCCTTTCCGTACCATCCTACTGGTCTTATTATAATGGATAAGATTATTAATTTTGTTTTGTGGAAGCAAACGGTTTAAATCACCCGATTAAACGGGGGAAAAATTCAAAGAATTCCGAAGAATGAAAGCCCATATTATTTTTGTACAAGAAACTGTGAGGAATGTCAGAGAAAGGACTTTCTTTTTCAGGTTTTGGAAAGGTCAACAAAATGATTCGAATTCCCAGGCGAAAGTGAATGGCGTTTTTTATTTTTATAGATTTGTCGAATTCATTCGTTCATTACGAAACAATTTCGGATTCGAACGGTAGATTTGTGGTAATCACTGGCCTACTATGTAAAGAAAAACGGGTTATCGTTAATGCTTTTGCTCCGACTATTGATTATCCTGAGTTTTTTAAACTCTTATTCACATCCTTTCCCAATTTAAATGACTATATGTTGATAATGGGAGGAAATTTTAATTGTTGTTTAAATCCTTCCATTGATAGATCTAAGTCTAATTAGGCGGTTCCGAATTAATCTGCTACTTTATCAATTCCTTTATGCTTGATTTTGGAATTTCAGGAATCTGGAGATTTCCACATCCAACGAAAAACAAAAATTTTTCATTCTTTTCTCACGTTTATCATGGTTATTCTGTAATTGACTACTTTTTTGACTCTCGTCTAATTCCCTCTGTTACTGACTGTAATTAAGATTCCATTGTCATTTCTGACCATGCACCACTGAAATTTTCTATTGAACTAATGGTTACGACTTCTAGTACTGGAGAATAGCGATTCAATTCTATATTGTTACATAACTTGGACTTTGTGAATTTCTTTAAGGAACCGATTGTTTTTTTTTTCTTTAATAAACTCTACGGATGAAATATCCAGCCGGGTACAATCGGACATTTTTAAAGCATACATCCGTGTACAGATTATCTCATATTCTGCTGGCCCAAAAAAACGAATTAATAAAGAAATGTGTATGTTGGTTGATATGATTAAAGCAATTAACAAGATAAACTATTTTGCAACTAGTAAGAAGCTTTATAAATAAAAACGGTCGAACTTCAAATGGACCGTAGTTTACTTTTAACATCCTCGATTGAAAATCTATTAAGTAGGTCCAGCAGGCATTTTTACATATGGTGATAAATCTGGTAAATTATTGTCTCGTCAATTGTATCTGCTTCGGTTAAACGTCAGATTATTAAAAGTCGTAAACGAGATGGCAATTTGAAGTTTGATCATGGTGAGATAAATAGATCTTTCAAGAATTTTACACCTCCTTATATCAATAAAAATCTCCTCATGGCCCCACTATAATGCATGAATTCTTAAGGAAATTGAATGTTCCGAAATCATCACCTAATAATTGTTTAGTATTGGATGCTCATATTACGGAACATTCATCATATTTCGATGAATTCAGGTAAAGCACCTGGCCCAGATGGTTATACAGGGGAATTTTAAAAATCCTTTTCTTCTATACTTTCTCCCTAGCTATGTAAAATCGGTAAAGGTGCATTATTTTTAGGTAAATTACCACAACCTTTTTATGGTGCCTCTATTTCCCTAATTCTTAAAAAAATATTAAGATCCCACTGAATGTGCAACATACAGGGTTATATCCTTATTGAATGTATACTCTAAGATTTTTTTTTTCGAAAATAGCGGCAACTAGATTGGAGAATGTATGGCTCGAATTATTTCGGTTGATAATACCGGATTTATTAAAGAAAAACTCTCTTCGTCCTTTAGTATTAGGAGATTAATGAATATTGTTTATGCACCCTCAGCTAGAACTTCAGAATGTGTTATCTCATTGGATGTCGAGAACGCGTTTGATAGAGTTGAATGGACATACATTTTAGTACGCTTGAGAAATTTAATTTTATCCCGCAATTTATATCTTGTGTTAAATTGGTATGCTATGCCGCTAGAGCTTCGGTACTTACCAATAATATAAGATCTCCTTTTTTTCAGTTGTGTCGCAGCAATAGGCAAGTTTGTCCTGTAGTTCATTGTTATTTGATATTGCCCTGGAAACATTAGCTATTGCTATTCCTGAATCACCTTCTATAATTGGAATTTTCCGCGGAAATGTAATACACAAGATATCATTATATGCAGATGATATGTTATAATATCTTTCGAATCCTGAGTAATCCATTCCTGCTGTCATATCCTTGTTCGCTCAGTTTAGTAACCTTTCTGGTTCCAAACTGAATCTTAATAAGAACGAACTTTTCCCTTTAAATAAGCAAGTTCCCATTTATAGACGTTTAACATTTAGATTGGCTATGGATTATTTTACTTACTTACATGTTAAGATTACTAACAAAAACATAAGTATTTATTTAATGTCATTTTTTTTTTACTTTAATAGACCAGGTTAAACAACGGCTTGGTAAATGGTCCTTACCGTCTTGGTCGAATCAATGCTAATAAATGATTATCTTACCTAATATTTTTATATCTTTTCCAAGCTGTACCAATCTTTATGCCTAAATCATTTTTGATACTATTGATTCAAAAATTTTGTCATATATATGGTTAATAAAAATCCTAGGCAAAGTTAATAATACTTGCAGAGATCCAGAAAGAACGGTGGCTTGGCACTGCCGAACTTCAGATTTTATTATTCTGTAATTAATATTCGACATTTAATATTTTGGGCATAAGATGTGGACATTAACGTTTGTCCTCAATGGGTTAATCTTGAAAGTAATTCTGTGCAAGGATTTTCATTGACTTCCATCTTAGGGACATTGCTTCCCTTGCTTTTTTTTTACCTAAATTGAATGAACAAATGTTTTTTTTTCCATTAATTAAACATACATTTCGAATATGGTTTCAGTTTCGTAAATTTTGTGGCTTGAATATATTTTGTTATCTAGTCCTAGTATATCTAATATTTTATCTTTCAACTTTCTCTCATGGATCAAGCCTTATTGGTTTGGAAAACGAAGGGTTATGTTTTCGTGATTTATATTTGGATAACTGTGTCAACTCTTTTGAACAGTTGTCTAATAAATATAATTTTCCCAAATCTCATTTTTAGATACTTACAGATCAGAGATTCAATTTAAATCCGATGCCACCTACTTTTCCGATTTCGTATCCAACTGATATCATGGGAAACAGAATTAAACCCTTATCAAAAGGGTGCATTAGAAATCATTTATGATATGATTATGAATATACAGCCAGATATATTCGCTGAAATTGAAAAATAACATTGGAGAAGGCACTTCAACTTTCTTTAACTTCAGAGAAATGGGAAAATATTCAATTAGTTAATTTTGTATTTGTGTAAGACATAGGGTTGGTTCAATTTAAAGTGGTACATTGGCCGAATATGTCTAAATATAAATTAGCTCGTTTTTACTCACATATAAATCCGATTTGTGACAGATGTCACTCTGAGGGGACCTCTCCGGCTCATAGGTTTTGGTCTTGTCCTTTTCTAGAAAAAATTTGGAAAGATATTGTTAATACATTCACTACTGTTTAGCATATTGATTTACAGCTTGATCCTACTACTGCAATTTTTGGCTTACGAATGATTGATCTGCCCTCTGCAGCTCAGCAGAAGATTGCATTTGCAACTTCAAAGGCTAGAAGATCTAATTTATTGAAGTAGAAAGAGATAAATCCTCCCAGTATATCTCATTGGTTTTCTCAAACCATAGACAGTTTTTTAAATGTAAAAAAAAATAGAAGTGTTACCTTTGATTCCTCAGTTAAATTTGAAGAAGCTTGGAGGCCGTTTATTCAATACTTTCGATTCCTTTATATTATACATTAATTTGAGTAGAGGAGCGGTGTTGACCAGACTAATATATTTTTGATATAATAGAATAGCCCAGCTTGTTTTTTTTTTGTTTGTTTTTTAAAATGTATGTTTAGATGTGTTTACTTTAACTTATTATGCTTTTTGATTTTCAATTTAAGTTTTTTTTCTAATCATATTTATTTTCTTTCTTTTATCTTGTTTATATCAAGGGTTCGGGAGGTCTGTTATATGGTGTTACCTATAGTTTTTACTCATGTCTTAATTGCCAATAATGTAACCTTACTCCCTTTGTATAATTATGACGGTTATGTATCTGTTTTTGAAACAATTCAATTAAAAAATTGAAAAAGGAAAGAGAATCAGGTGCCTCAATCAGAGCACCCAACAGAACAAGGGAAAATCGGAAAAGCTGCTATAAGGATCGATGGACGGGACCGTGAACCGAAATGCTGTCTTCACGGACCGGACCATGACAAACTCAAAACAGAAAAAAAAAACTATTTTGCTCAGGCACTCAGAGAAGATAACGGGTTGCCTGCTGCGAAACTGGCACTATACTTAGTTCATAGCTTATTAAGAGTGATTTCACTTTGAAATAACGAGATTACTTCTGCAGACCTAACAGTGTACATAATACACAGCTTATCTGACAGTCATTGCAGAGATAAAGAGATTAGTTTGCAAGCCTCTCGCACCTTATCTCAGAGTGATTTCAGGCTTAGAATGGAAGTACCAGAAACTTGTTGTGTTCAATTGTTTTGATTATGTTACCCTATAACAAGAATCAGTTCATCAATCAGTTCACAAAATGGATGTTACAGAACAGATTCACAAAATGGCAACCTCTATTCCTTCGACCACATGGTAAGACCACAGATATAGATCACACTACTTCAACTGTCATTGACCCATTCAAGTTTGATGTTTTCTTGCTTATGTTAATTACTTCCTGACATACAGTGGTGTATTTTATACAGATTAGTCAGGATGGGATGCTCCTGCTGTCGGATGTGGGAATTCTGGATCCCTGACGATTTTCCTGGTTGCTATATTTGCGGTACGTGCTCCCCGATTGGCCGGGTCAGGGAGTTGGATATACTCAGTATCATTCGGGAGCCTGAGAGTGCTATCAATGAAAGATCTGAAGAGATAGCTACACCCAGAGTACAGGATTTGGATACGAAATTCAAGACCACCAAGTGTGGAAAGTTGCATTTTGAAGTCAGTATAGGGCTCTCCTACAGGCATTCCCCTCAGTTATCAAAACAACTCATTGGATACTGCTGCGTGGGTGTTAGGGATTGGGGATGTGAAGTAGGGATGATCCATTGGGGCACGGCAGCAACAGAAAGACCGGTGGCACTGTCAGCTCTGGTGCTCAACAGGAAAGTGTAAATTCAGGCCTTGTGGTAGTTATAGGAGATTATTGTCAGTGGAGAAAAAGGAGGTTCTGTCAATGCAGGCGGACTTTAAATTGGAACCGATTTCTGTGTCATAGATCCACACTATTAAACTCCTGTCCAACTACACGTGAACATCAGCCAAAGAAATCCTCCCATGCCCAGCGAGCAGGGTGCAGAACTGGGCTTGATGAACTGCAGCAATAATTGCAGCGTTCGGTACCAACAGTTACTTTTGAACTTGCCTCTTGATTCAGCAAATGTGAGTTTTAGATATCCAGCCTATAGCCTGTTCTAGCATTTTCCCCAGCGGAACTCGGTAGTGTGTCACAAGGTGGGATGACGGAGAGAATCTCTTCCCATATTCGGAGCAGGAGAATGGCCTCTCCCCAGTGTGGACTCGTCGGTGTGTCTGTAAGACAGGTGACTGACTTAATCTCTGTCCACATTCAGATCAGGCTTACGGCCTCTCCCCAGAGTGAATTTGCTGACGTCCCATCAGTTGAGATGACTGAATAAACCACCTTCCACAGACTGATCAGGTGAACGGTCTCTCTCCAGTCTGCACCTTCAGTTGATATGTCTGAATCGCCTTTTTCCCACACTGAGCAGATGAACAGTCTCTCTCCAGTGTGAATTCGCTGTTGTGTCTTCAGCTCAATTGACCGAGAAAATGCCTTCCCACAGCCTAAGCAAGTGAATGGCCTCTCGCAATGAGTGTACTCGCTGATGCACCTGTAGGTCAGATAAATGAGTGAATGTCTTCCCACATTCAAAGCAGAAAAATGGCCTCTCCCCAGTGTGAATTCGCTGATGTACCATCACTTGAGATGTCCGAATGAACGCCTTCCCACAGTTTGAACAGGTTAATGGCCTGTCCCCATCATGAACTCGCCGGTGTAGGCTGGATGCGTCATTGAATTCCTTCCCACATGCTGAGCAGGTGAACGGCCTATTCCCAGTGTGAATTCGCAGATGTATCTTCAGTTCACATAACCAAGTGAATCCCTTCGCACAGTCTGAACAGGTGAACGACATATCACCAGTGTGAACTCGCTGCTGTGCATGCAGGTCAGATGACTGAGTTAAGAGTAAATTCCTTCCCATAGTTCATTGTCAATTCATAAGTCAAATATCAGATGTAGTAGATCCCTTGCATAATCAATGTAGTTGAACTGATCTCCAGTGAACAAATGCTGTTGTGTTCTCAGCACCCCTGTTTATATGGATTTCACGAGTTACAACAGAAACTTCATCTCAGACACAAAGCACTTCTCCAGCTGGGATGCGATACTTCTTCATCTCCAAGGATCAACACTGATATATTAGTGCTACTCAGGAAATATCTAGTAATTCCTTAAATATCTGGGCAGAGACAGCAAATTTGACATGTTGTTCTGTTTAAAATTCCCGTACACATTTTTTTTTGCCATTTCCAACCTGTGAAAAAGAGTTACAATAGACATCAATGAGTAAAAGACATAATTCAGAGAATTGTATGGTCATCCACTTTGCAAGAATCAATGGGAGTGCATACTGTTTTCGCAAAGGAGAGGAAAATAAGTTGAAGAGTACGATAATATAAAAGCAAGGAGGTGTTGTTGAACATTTACAAAGCACAGGTGTGGCCCCACCTGGATGGTTGAGAGCAGATTCAAGCCTCTTATCTAGAACAGACGTGCTTACATTGGAAAGGGTTCAGAGGAAGTTTACAGAAATATTTCTGGAATTATAAGGTTTGTCTGATAAAGAAAATTTAATGACTTGGGGCTTCTAGTCACTGAAGTTCAAAACAGTGAAGGGGCCCTCATTGAAATCTATCAAATATTGAAAATTCTCAATAGAGTGGATGTGGAAAGCATGTTTACCAGAGTGAGGGGGGGGGGGGGGTCTACGACCAGAGGACTCAGCCTCAAAATCGAGTTTTGTTCTTTCAGAATGGAAATGAGGAGGAACTTCTTTAAACGAAGCATGGTGAATCTGTGGAATTTGTTCTTATATGCTGCTCTGGAGGCCAAGTAATAGAGTATATTTTAGGAAAGAGGGTGATGAATTCTTGACTATTCAGAGCATGAAGGGATATGGGAAGAAGGCAAGGGGTTTGGGCTGAGAGGGAAAATGGATCAGCTGTAATGAAATGCTGGTGCAGACTCGATGGGCCAAATGACATGATTCTGTTGCTGTACTCATTTTCACAGCCAATATATTATCAGATAATTTTAGTCGCCTTTCTGAGCTCTGACATTGCACTGTTACAGCAAGGTTCAACCTAAGTTGTGGGAAGAGCTCACCTTCTATGTTGCTGCCATCGGGTCTCTCCATCTAATTCTTCGACAGTATTCCTGTCTGTGTAAGTTTGGGGCATTCAGTCTGTGACTTGGCTCGGTCTGATCCCTTCCATTAGTATGATTCTCTGTTCCAAGTTATTCTAAGCTGCACATTAACTGAAATGCTCCCACACAGAGGGCCTTTGTTGCTGCTCACGTGTTATTTTGTTTGTGCCGTGCTGCTTTCAAGCGCTGAGAAAATTTAACCTTCTGACAAATGGTTGGTCAGAGAGAACATTGGTATTATTTAAAGTTCTCGTCATGTACTATAGCACTACAAGGAGCATGTGATGTTACATGGAAAACCCTGGCGTACAGTTGCGGCAGAGGCTGATAGCTACTTGATTAGCTAGGGCATGAAGGGATACTGTGCGAAGTCAGGGGATGGGAGCTAAGAAGAAAGTTAGATCAGCCGTGCTGAAATGGCGAAAAGATTATTTTCCGAACAGCCATATCATGCTCCTGTGTCTTATGGCCTTACAGCACAAAATAGATCCGGACAGATTTCAATTCAGGTGGTGCACAGACGATGACTGAAGTTCGGAATGATGAAAGGGCAGCGGCTTGTGCAAAAGAAGAGGACCGAGACCGAATGAGAATGAAGGAGGGGGAATAGATTTCACACAAAGCGTTGTTGCGAGAAACACATCACCTGACGTGTTTCCATTTGTCTATGGGAGCACATAATAGCGCTAGAGCGGGAAGCTCTGGTTATCATTTCATCAAATTACCAGGGAAAATGATCAGTATGGAATATCACCCCAATCCATATGTGGAAGTTAGCTGTGAATTGACGATAAACTGGATCTTCTTCTTTTTTTGTGTGTGTTAATTTTCACCGTAATTCAAATGTCCGCTCTGCAGAAGCGTCGAATCTAAAATCTTGTGTCTACTAATGTATGTATTTAAAATTTCACCAGTTGGGATGATCCAGGAACAGGACACGACCAATACTTCACAAGGCATAGGTGCTGAATTCTGTAACAGTAAACGAGAGTGATTTAATGAAAAGCCAGCGTCAAGGAACAGTTCCATTGCAGCTTGACGGAACATTACTACCTCGCTGCATTTCCTGTTCGGTCCATTTGATTTCTCCATAAATTAACCCAACGACACAGTGACAGTGACCAATTTCAGGGAGATCCTGAAGAATGGAGTCAAATATCTGGTGGCGCTGTGTTGCCGGCTCGAAGCATCGAACAGAAATCCAATAGAATTTTCTTGATAGATGTGAGTATATGCATCATTCATATCTCTAGTAAATACGACATATATTCGAGCAGCCTGGTGGGCAAACGTTAATAGTTGAAATTTGGAATAAAAATGCCAGTCTGTGAAGTCCATGTTCCGGTTCACGGTCGTATCTGTGGACTCCAGACTCCGGGTCTTCTGGCTGTCTGTTGTTTCATTTGGCCTTAATCACAGCACCTGATTCTCATATTGGGCCTGAAATATAGGTGGCCCTGGGTCCGAGTGTGATTGTGGTTGGTTCTTCTCGTCGCTATCCCGTCCACGCCTCTGCGGGGTAAGTCAGGCCATTCATGTCGTTATCCTACGGTGAGATCTGTCCCTTCGCGTCCTTGACTCCTTGGGGTAAATCAGGCTGTCCATGACGTTAACCTACGGGGGTGATCTGTCCCTTCCTGTCCTTACCTCCGTTGGGTACATCAGGCCGTCTTTGCCGTGACCCTGAGGCTGGACTGTTCCCTTCTTTCCCCCTGAAGCCCTGCCTGCCACCCCCGTCTGAGACCCTGCCTGCAACCCCCGCCTGAAGCCCTGCCTGCAACTCCCGCCTGAAGCCCTGCCGGCTACCCACGCCTGAAGCCTTGCCGGCTACCACGCCTGCGTCCTTGCCTGTATCCGTCAAGTTCTGCCACCGGAGTGAGACCGGAGTCTTGCCACGCCAACTGAAGGAACTGGCTCTTTCTGTCCCTCTGTTTAGTGTCCGTGTATGAGTCTCAGACATATGTCCTGTTCCCAAGGAGGAGTCCCGGATCTGTGTTCTGTGTTCCTATGCTCCAGTCCAAGGTTCAGCAAACTGTGTTCAAGTCCAAGTCTCCGAGGCGTTTCCAGTCCGTGTCCGTGGCTCCGAAGAGGTTCCAGTCCATGTCCAATTCCAAGTCGTATCTTAGGCCCCGAGTCCTGGTCTCGTCCAGGGCTAGTGCCCGTATTCAGCTACGCCTCTCCCCGCTTCTGCTTTGCTCTCCCTCGACCGAGGCTCTGCGTTTCTGCTCTCCCTCGATCAAGACCAAATCTGAGCTTCATGTCCTCTTCAAGCCCTGGCGTCCCGCGTCTACCCCCACGTCCAACCCTGTTCCCTTGCCACGTCCAGTCCTCGCCTGGATCCGGAGTCCGAGCCAGAGACAAGACCCAGATTCCGGGTCCCTGTCCAGTCTCTGGCTCGGAGTCCTTGTTTCTAGTTCCTAGTGCTCAGTTCCTAGTTCCTCGTCAAGGTCCGATTTTTCTGCTCTAGTCGTAGCCCAGTCTCCTAGTCTTGCCCAGGGCCTGTGTGTTGTCCAGCGTCGTTTCTGCCCCACTTCCCTTACTTTCTTAATACACTTAGTCATCTTCCTAGTAATTCAGTGCCTGTGTGTTTTATTTGGGTCCAAATCTGAGTCATATTTCATATCAGTGCTGTTATACAAATACTACTTATGACGATGATTAGTGAAGCACAGCGATATCTGTATTTACTGACAAGAACCTTTATTGCTTAAGCTAACAAATAAGTGAATCCTTTCCTAAATACATTGGCTTACGCTTGTATCAGCGGTGGTTATTTTCGAAGTTACCGCTACTAGCACACACAAAGTATCCTATTTTATATCCATTCCTTATCAATTCAAATATCACATTCCACTGTCTTTGACCATAGCTCATGTGTAAGTCCTTTTACGCCTTGTTCTTGGCTCTGCTCCAAGCCAACATCAATCTATTGTCCTCTTCCCATCAAGAGGCAGACGATAATTTATGGCTCGTTGTTCTCAATCAGCAATCAGCTCGAATCCCTTCAGGTAGGCACCAAAATTCCACAAACCTGCATTACATAAGCAATCAAAGAACATTTTCCATGTTTCTTATTTGGAAATTATCTGCAGTCCAGCAGATTACCTGAAGAAGCATTGTGGCTTCTTCAAACAAAATTATCAAACCCAGCTCATCAAGTTCACAAAATGCAGAATAGAGAGTCTTTACAAAATAGAAGCTTCTGTCCACAAGCATGCGGCAAAAACAAACACAGTATCCACTATCCTTAATTCATTTCAATTCACCGATTTGTAGATTGTCAGTCTTTTGGCCGAAATCTCCCTTCTCTTGATCCAAAGATATTTATCTTATTATCACTATCCTCCTTTTATTTTGTTGACTATCCATTTGATTGCCACGGATCCCCAGGAGGTGTGCACTTACATTATAACACTTACTTACTAATTTCATACAATTTTGTACCGTGTATCTTATTCTCAATGCTGAAAGAAATAACCTTCTACGTTTTGCATAATTTCAGCCTTTCATCTTTTAAGTTGGTACACATTAACAATACAATTACCATTGTACATAAAAATTAATAGAACAGCAGCATGTGCGATTATCATGACCAATTAATGCATTTGAACATTTGATCTCTAATTCCAAAACTTATCCCAGAAGTCTGAGTCATTTAGTATTTAATTTGCCTTATCAGCATGTGACTTAATAACATTTGTATGTTCAGTCCATTGATGAATGATTTAGTTTGCCTCCTCCACAACTAGCAAACAAATGATGGATCGGTGACAGCTCAGTAACAGCAGAGTCGGTTGATTTGCAAGATTTCCTCCACAATCTTCTCCACTGCTTGTCGATGCAAAGTTTGTCCTCCAGTAGTCAAATTTAAAGTTACTCTCCCAATTGCAACATTGTGACTTAACAAAAGGACACTCTTTCCATTCCTTGGTAAACGCATGGCTGATGTTGCTATATAAGATGTTCATCCCACCAGTGCATACTGCAGCATAAGATCATTGTTCACAGGCAAAATAGACAACAGACAATTCTAAGAAGTATTCAAACCACAATCTACAAGTTCGATAAATCTATCCCTTCTCCGATATCATTCATAATAATTGCATGTTTTGGTGGGTTGCATCAGGATATACAATAATACTCATAACATATAGCTACATTGTCATCCCTTTTAAATGAGAAAGTCAAAATATTTCTATGATACCGAATGTGAAATACAGCACCAACATAAAAACCTCCCTTCATAATCATCACATGTTCCCAGTACTCTATTGGTTCATGTAAGACTTCTAATGTGACATAAGGGAAATTCTTCTCCAACCCATTCTATTAATTGTTCATCTGATATCCAATTTTGCACTTGATGTGCATCAAGTTGTAAGAAATTCAAGCCAACCATGGTGAGTAACGAATTGGTATATCTGGCTCAGATCTCTGCTTTATGTGCTCCTTTAGATCGGGAGTCTATGCGGTCAATTATCAAACTTGTATCGTAAAGGGGGTTCAGAAATTTAAATGAATCCAGCGTAACCCATGATACACCGATTTGACTAGTTTGCATTTGGTCCGGAGAATTTTCTCCAGTAATATCCCTCATTTTTAGCTGAAACGACTGTATCTGATTTTCCAATTCTGCTATATCTAAAGTATCGGCCGTTGCCAGCCCTGGAGCGTTACCTGTTTCCCATTAATTCCAATAGTCCTCTCTTCCTTCTATTTCTGACTGACCTAAAATCATTTGCGCTTAGTTATCCCCAAGAAAGTGAGTAAATAATCGTTATGTTGCCCATGAGCACCATTCACGCACCATTATTTCATTTAAAATGTCCGGAAAATAAAGTTGTTGTGATGTGAAATATTGCTGTTCATTTTACATTTTCACATTAGTTGTTGAGTGAAATTAAAATCTGTCCCATCCTCATCATGACGCTGTCTATACTTGCCGAATGTTCATACTGATTCACATTGTCGTTGATTTACTCTACAGATGTGACGATTCCTCTGTCAGAAGTGGGCCAAGAGATCTGATTGGTTCAGGGTAATTTCCGCTCAGTGACAGATAAACTAACAGCAAGGCGTCCAGCTGAGCGAAGCCAGTCTTCAAGCTTCTCAATGGAAATTTGCAGCACATCGCATCTTGTTTCAGTAGCATTTTGTCATATACTGAGCTTATTTACATTACACATTCCATGCAGGCATTTACTGAATGCCGAGACAAAGATTGATGTGGACTACTTTAGGTACTGAATTCCAGCCGAAAGTAAGATGATGAACTAAACACCAACAAACATTATGTTTTCATCAAGCACTAGCAGAATCCAAGCGCTTAAAAACAAAATCGTACAGTGGTACTACATATGGAAATTCTTTACAGTTGTATCCGGACAGTTCATGTTTCACTTTATACAAGCGGGCGTCACCTCGCTTTCAGACGGAGAAATAGTCTATTTTGGCAGACAATATGCCCTGAAACATCAGAATCTGGGGCTGCACGGACACTTTTCCCAGCACCACAAACGTAATTTTTCCGAATTCATTGCCAACAGCCATTTTAATAACCTACTTTAGTCACTGGTTACAAAGATATCCGGCCGCAATCAAATTTGAAGTAACTTGTGCGATTTAAGAAAAGTGCAAAAAGTTCGTATTGCCGGCTGGAATCTCATCGTCTCTGCATCTCACCAATTTCAAGCTGAAAGGCTAGATAGATAGATAGATAGATAGATAGATAGATAGATAGATAGATAGATAGATAGATAGATAGATACTTTATTCATCCCCAAGGGGAAATTCAACATTTTTCCAGTGTTTTTTCCAGTGTCCCATACACTTATTGTAGCAAAACTAATTACATACAGTATTTAACTCAGTATAAATACGATATGCATCTAAAATCACCCTCATTCTATCTAATCAGACATGCGTAGCTGTAGTCAGCAATTTCATTTTACGTGTCCAGAATATTATTGTAACTGCGCGGCTACACAATAATTCAATATATTTAAACACATTTATGACCCGTATCTTGTCTGCTCATTATAGCATTGTGGACAACAAACACAGGGCTTACAGTGGCATGCAAATGTTTGAGTACCCCGGTGAAAATTTCTGTTACTGTGAATAGTTAATTTAGTAGAAGATGAACTGATCTTCAAAAGTCATAAAGTTAAATATGAAACTGTGGTTACCCACTTCCCAGCGCTTTCGAACCGGCTCACAAATCGGCGCGCACCGGCATTGAGGCCGGTCCCAAAGAGGGCGCTAAGCCAGCTTCAACAGCAAGGGGAAAAGCCCGCGCGCGGGACGGGACTGTGAATACGCGCCCCACACAGCATTCCCGCCCGGGTAGGGCGGGATCAGGAAGGTTTTAAAGCGAGGCCGCGAAGTTTGAATAAACCTCTTTTGCAACTGCAGATCACCGACTCCGTGTCATTATATCAGTGCTGCGTATAGCACACCGCTACAATTGGTGACCACGACGGCCCAAACGATATTTGGACCGGAGATGAACGACGCCGCATCTGTTCATGCGGTTTCGTTAAAACTACCAAGCTTCTGGACGCTGCGACCTTACCTATGGTTCCAGCACGCTGAAGCCCAATTCCACATTCGGCAGATAACCTCGGATGCCACACGTTACTACTACCTGGTGAGCTCCCTCGACCAGGAGACAGCCGCCCAGGTTGAGGAGTTCATACAACTGCCCCAGCGGAAGGCAAATACACAGAATTCAAAGCCTTGCTCATTAGGACTTTCTGCCGGTTACTGCACCTGGATGGTTTGGGGGACAGGCCACTGTCGGCTTTGATGAACGAGATGCTGTCGCAGGCCGGAGGTCACAAGCCCTGCCTTATGTTTGAGCAGCCATTCTTGGAGCAGTTGCCCGAGGACATACGCCTGCTGCTGTCCGACGCGGATTTCAGCGAACCCCGCAAGGGGTGGCCAGGGCGGACGCGCTGTGGAAGGCAAAGAAGGAGAGTGGGGCGTCCATCGCACAGATATCCAGGTCACGCTCCCAGCAGCAAACTAGACCAGGCCCGGCCGCTAGGCCCGCTAACCCCAGAGAAAGGGTGAGAAGACGAACGAACAATGGTGCTTCTACCACCAGCGGTGGGGCGCAGAAGCCCGCCACTGTAGCCCGCCCAGGAAGTTCCCGGGAAGACATGGGCCTTCGTACACATAGAGACAGCCGGAATAAATTACTGTCCCTTTCTGTAGTTCTGTTGTGACCGATATCAATTCATTTTCCTTAAATGCGACGTCAATCCAGTAAAAAAAAATAAGGAGACTGTGTCTCATATGGATAAATCACCTCTTTTAGAAATCATTTACTTCCGACAATAGACACTCTGAATCTTTTACAATTTGCGTGATAAAAATAGAGCACAGTGCAGTGAACAACATATGAAAATAACTCTCCTGCAGGAAATGGCACAAACTGTCAGTGGAGAGGATGCAAATGGATTGCTATGTTAGTGGGAGAAATCCGAGTTAAACAGTGCACTTCTATGACTGGAAAACGTGGCATTGGATCTATTTTTAAAGAGCGTTTCATGAAACAAGAATCCTTATATTAATCACAGACGACACCGCGAAACACATAACGATTTTGATGTAGAAATGGCCTTCGAGATACATAATTAATCACTTCATTCGCTAAGTTATTTGTCGTCCAGGTTGACCACTATCGCGGCACCAAACCAACCTGAAGGCAAGAAGGAGGTGCGAACATTCCCATTCCATGAAAAGGTTATTGTATTGAACAATGAAACTAAATGCCCTTCCTTAACGCTAGAATCTTAATGCGCTTCGCCAATTGTTACAATTGATAATTATTGGAGAGCGGTAGTGCACTTTGTAAAAATATTGGACACTAAGAAAATTTTTATTTGTATCCCACAAACTCAGTGTCACCGAGAAATAATGTACAATGGTCTCGTTTGAAAGTGTGAACAGACACAATTAAAATGATTGCTATTTTGTAATTCTAATGGAACAATTTTCATTGCACAATGGCGCAATTAACAGAAAAGAAAACAAACCTGGAGTATTTGTTCAGTGGACTGTCACTGATATGGTTAACCACTTGGCATGATTAATTGTCAGAGTGAATTTTGCTCTCCTGTATAAAAAAATCTTGCAAAGCAAACAACGGTAGACGTCGGCCGTTGGACTATTTTCAACTGATCATCAATACACACCAGAAATGGGGTATCCAGCAAATTTCTACATCGCGTGTATTTACTATCCTGTACGGGCAGCGATTGGTATCCCGGGTAAGTACCTGGAAATGGCTGCTACTGCACGCGTGTGTTTCATTCTTGTTGCATTTGTTACAGATGATGCGTCATCTGATAAGAATTTTAAGCCCGTTCAGTTTTAAGTATATACATGCTTTTATTTTTTTATTTTTCTACTGAATTTTTTTTTTGTGCGAACATATTAACAAATGAATGAATATTAATCTTCCTTTCAGCTTCACCTGTTCGAAATCAGATTCTAGAATCACTGCAGCTCCAACACCCCGATTATTCAGCAACACAGTTATTTTCTATCCGGCTTAGTGCTACTAAAGTGTTTTTTTTTCTGTTCAATTCTCGATATGTCTTTGAAATTGCCACAATAACTTGCAAACCACTTTCCACTTAGCGGATTCCTCCTTCTTTGCCGGGTTTTAATATGGAGAAGAGTTATTTGATTTCTTTGACATCCATCTCACAACATGAAGGAGTAGAAATCTTCAGGTTTCGTCTCCGTCGCAATGTCCAAGATTCAAGTTTATTTGTCTCCTCAACATCGAAAGATGCTTTTAGCTCTGCCGTTCCTGCACTCGAAAATATTATCTCCAAAGAAACAGTCTTCCTCAATGCATTTTATTACCGCAATACATAAAACCTTCAGCATTCTCAGCTACAATGATAGGTTAATGTCTAACAACTGGAAAGCTGCGGCTCAAATGCTACACTAGTCTGTCGTTATCATCCTGCGACGGACAATGATGGAGCCGGTGTTGACTCTCCGAATGTGTTTTCTCCCCGACTCGAGGCCTGTCTGATCAAGCATATGATCAGATGTCTAAGGTTAACTCAGTACGATTGAAAACATTTTGATGCATGCACAGAAGTAAAAAAATGATCGGGATTTCTGCGCATGAATCTAACACTTCCTTGTTTCCATGCAGTTAATTTCTTGGCGATTGTGATCCTGTCTCTGGGAAAATGTGGCCTCTCTAAAAGAATCTCTCGTTAGCTGGTGGGGATGGCAGCAGCTGATTAATGGGTGATATTATTGCTGTTGTGCTCTGTGAAATCAATAGTATTTACACTTATGCTGTTCCTTTGCTCATTACACCGGTTTGCTCCCTGTCACTTGTCCTGACGCTCACAACCAGGGACTGTTCTGTATGGCTCACGGTGGTTTTCACGTTCGATCGCTGCGTTGCAAACTGCTGTCAACAGCTGCGGGAGCGATACTGCACCGAGAGGACAGCGACGATTGTGATAGTAATTGTGGTTTTAGGAAATCCTACAAAGGGTGTCCCATGATATTTTGTGGTGGATCCTTCCCTTGTCATAAACACTGTAGACATGCGATGCATTTTAAACATTGATTTCGTTACCTCACCAGCGTGGAAATCATACCAGCTGTTTAGCGCTATTACTACACCTTTATTGGCATTCAATTTGATTCTACTTTTTAATGCTTTAACAGTCAGTCATTATTATCGCGGCAATCAGAGTTCGCCAGGGATTCAGGAACAGCAGAGAGAAAAAGAATGATCCAGATGTGGAGAATCGGAGAAAATCAATAATTTTGTTGCTCGCTCTATCAGCCAATTTCATATTGTTGTGGATCCCCATTATTGTATATACCATGATCTGGCCATTTCAGAATTACTCTTGCACTGACAGATATTTGAATACCCCACCATATATACTGCAACAGTTTGGGTTCATGTTTCAATATCTCTGTACCTGCACCAGCACGTGTATCTACACTCTGTCACAGAGGAAATTCAGGGAGCAGCTGAAGAGAGGAGTCAAACATCTGGTTATATTACTTGATCGGCTCTGTAGTTAAAACGCTGTTCGAATTGAACGCTTTGAACAATTTCAAATGCATTTCCATGCTATTTAAATGTCTGGTAAATATGTCTACATTCCTGCAGCCAGGTAAGCGAATGTTATTTGTTTGCAGTTTCCAGTAAAGTCAGCAAAATTACATCAATTATACGGGGCAAGAAACAACAAATGGGCTCTCCAATTATCTCCAACCTTATTTGCCCGTTGCCTCACAAAGAAAACTATCGTATCGATTCCGATGTTCACCCCGAGAAACTTCTGCTGAACCCTCGCCGACATGTGTTTTTTCCACTAAAGGCGTACACACTCCCATTTCCCACTCAGTCCGTCGGTATTTCGAACAATTACAGCGTGTGTCATACAGTGATATTCTCTGTATATACATTGCAGTTCTGACAGAGACTGGAGACGTTATGAGTATAGTGGTGACAGGGACTGCGGACAGTACAGAGTAGAAATGACAGAGGCTGGACTATGCTATATGGGTGTGAGTGTGTTATCAGACGAGAGTGTATAGGGATGACAAGGACTAGGAATTATAAACCATAGGGGTTTCCAGAGATTGGAGACTATAGACTATAGGGGTGGCATAGATTAGGGACTCTACAATATAAGGGTGACAGAGACTGGAGACTATAGACTGTGGGAGTAACAGAGATTTTACAGTATACGGGTGATAAAAAGGACAGACTATACAGTACAGTGGAGGCAGAGACTGTAGATAATGAAGTATAGGGGTTACAAGGACAAGGGAGACAGAATAGAGATGTGTAACATTCTTACCAGGAGTGGATGGTATGCGAAGAGAAGCTGTGGCGTGAAAAACAATGCTTCCCATCCCTTCCCGCAAAAGGTTGCAAGAGAGAAGGTGAGAGAATGGGGCTGGAAGGGTCAATACAACAATCATGATGGAATGATGCAAAGAGGTAATTTTGAAACTTCATAAAGCGGTAGTGAAGCTTCACTTTTAAAAATTGATTCATTTAAGGGATGTGGTCGTCGTCAGCTAATCCACCATTTATTGCCCATTCCTTGTTGCCCTTGAGAAGTTCGTGATGAGCTGCCTTCTTGAACGGCTGCAGTCCCAGACGTGTATGTACACCCATAATGTTGTCAGTGCTGTCATTGAAGTACAGTGAACCGGTTCTGCTCCTTAGATTAGAAAGGGTGTGCTGAGAATAGAGAAGTTTCAAAAGGAGTTTCACTCAAAAGATTCCAGGATTGAATGGCTTGTCAAATGACGAGCGTCTGATGGCCGGGTGGTATACGCTAGAATTAAGATGAATGAGGGGTGACCTCATGAAAGCGATCGCATATGCAAGGCCTTGATAGAGTGGATGTGGAGAGGATGTTTCTTGCGGTGCGGGCATCTATGACCAGAGCGCACAGCCACAGAATGGAAGGGTGTCCTTATGGAACGAAGATGGGGAGGAATTTCTTGAGAAATAGAAAATGGGGAGTCTGGGCAATTCTATGCCCTGGGGCAGCTGTGGAGGACAAGTCTTTTTCTACAGTACAGTTGAGGCAGAAGTTGATAGATCTTTGACTGGCCAGGGCATGAAGGGATACGGAGAGAAGTCAGGGGATGGGGACTAAGAGGAAAATTAGATCAGCCGTGATGAATTGGTGAACTGTTTATTTGCCGAATGGCGAAATTATACTACTGTGCCTTACGGCCTTACCACAGAAATTAGATCCGGACACATTTCAATTCAGGTGTTGCAGAGGCGATAACTGAAGTTCGGAATAAAGAGACCGCAACGGCTTGTGCAGAAGAGGACAGAGTCCGTATCAGAATGAAAGAGGGGGGATAATGGATTTCACTGAAAGCGGTGTTGCAAGAAACAACATCGGACTTGTTTTCATTTGTTTATGGGAGCATAAAATTGCGCTAGAGCGGGAAACTCTAATGATAATTTCGTCACATTACCAGGGAAAATTATGAGTATGGAATATCACCCCGATCCATGTTTTGAAATCAGCTGTGAATTTACGATTAATTTGATCTTTTTCGTGTGCGTTAATGTTCATTGTAATTCAAGTGCTCTCTCTGCAGAAGCGTTAAATATAATATCTTGCGTCTGCTAATGTATGAATTTAAAATTTCACCAGTTGCGATGATCTAGGAACAGGACCCGACCAATATTTCACACGGCACAGCTGCTGAATTCTATAACAGTAAACGAGAGTGATTTAATGAAAGCCCAGCGTCAAAGAACAGTTCTATTGCGTCTTGACGGAACATTACTAACTCGCTGCATTTCCTGTTTGGACCACTTAATTTCCCCATAATTTATCCTAACGGCACAGCGACACCGAACAATTGCAGGGAGGACCGGAATATTGGAGTCAAGCATCTCGTGGCACTATGTTGTCGACTTAATGCAACGAAGACAAATTCAAATATGTTTTCTTGATAGATCATATGAAAGTATGCAACATTCATATCTCTAGTAAATACGCCATATATTCAAGTAGCTGAGATTTGAAATTAAAATCTGACTCTGATTTCATATCACTGCTGTTGTAAAATAAGCTACTTATAACGATGATTAGTGAAGCACAGAGAGATCTGAATTTACTGACATTTACCTTTATTGTTTACACTAACAAATACGTTAATTCATACCCTAATACATTATGTGCACACCCGCTAAGTATCCCTGACTCCCCTGAATAGTCAAAAAATAGCAAAGGCATTACCCTTACAAAGGAGTTTAAGCTGGCCAGGCGTTCTGCGTTGTCCCTATTCACTCAACGCGAGTTTCACGTTGGGTGGCTTACGCCGGTATCTGCGGTGGACATCGTCGTAGTTTCAGCTACAGCCACACAGAAGTCATCCACTTTTTTATTTATTCCTTATTAACTCAAATATCGCATTCCAATATAATTGGCCATAGCTCTTGTGTCTGTCCTTTAACACCTTGTTCTTGTTCTTGCTCCAAGCCAACATCAATTTATTGTCTTCTTCCCATCAAGTGGCAGTCGATAATTCATGGCTCGTCGTTCTCCATCAGCAATGAGCTCGAATTACTTCAGCCAAGTATCAACCCCAACATTTACACACCGTCATGTTATAAGCAACCAAAGAACATCTCACAAATAACATTTGGAAATGAACTCTAATTCTGCAGATTATCTGAAGAAGCGTTGTGTCTTCCTTAAAACGTTGATCAAGCCCAGTACGTCAAGCTGACAGAATGGAGAATGGAGAGTCTTTAAAAATGGAAGCATCTGTCTTCAAGCATGCGTCAAGGACAAAGACAGCTTCCACTACCCTTAATTAATTTGAATTCACCGATTTGTAGATTGTCAGTCTTTCGAGCCGAAATCTCACTTCTCTTGTCCAAAAATATTTATCTTAGGATCACTATCCTCCATTATTCTGTTGAATATCCATAGGATTGCCACGGATCCCCAGGAGGTGGGCTGCACTTATATTATAACATTTACTTACTAATTTCGTACAATCTGTGTACCGGGTAAAAATTTCTCAGTTCTGAAAATCATCATTGTGTACCCTTCGCATAATTTCAGCCTTTCATCTTCTAAGCTAAAACACATTAAAACAATACAATTACCAGTGTATATATAATGAATATTACAGCACCATGTGAGATTATCCTCACCCATAGATGTATTTGAACATTTGATCCCCAATTCCAAAACTTATCCCAGAAGTCTGAGTCACTCAATATTTAATTTGCCTCATCAACACGTGCCTTAAACATTTGCCACATCAGCACGTGTCTTAATTACGTTTGTATGTTCAGTCCATTGATGAATTGTCTCTTTTGCCTCCTACACAACTCGTGTTCAGTCTACAGTCAAATGAGGAATCGGTGGCAACTCAGTATCAACATAGTCGATTGGATTGCTAGATTTTCGATCAATACTTTATCCACTGCTGGTCGAGGCAACATTTGACCCCCAATATCAAATTTAAAGTCACACCCCCAATTGAAACATTGTGACCTTCCAAAGTACTCTCTTTCCATACCTTAGTAAACGCATGGCTGATGCTACTATATAATATGTTCGTCCCAACAGTGCATACTGCAGAAATAGACAAACGAATAGACAACGAATATTTCTCGGAAGTATTGAAGCCACAGTTCACAAGTTTCTGTCTATTTATCTCTTCTGAACAAGCCCAGAGGTTACTCCCTCGATGGCATTTCCATAAATGTATCCCTTTTCCGATATCATTCATAACAATAACACATTTTGGTGGGTTGATTAAGAATATCCAATAATTTTCGTAATGTTTACGTACATTGTGAACCCTTTTCAAGGAGTAAGTCAAATTGTTTCCATTATGGCGAATGTGAAATACTGCACCAACATAAAACCTCCCGTTGCCATCGTCACAAGTATCTAGTACAGTATTGGTTAATGTAAGTGTACAACGCCCTGTGTATGTTCCTCAAAATGGCTTCTTTGGTTTGTTACGAGTAGGAATGCTTCTTTGTCGGATAAGTGTTTCTCTCGCCTTTGTTTCGCTTTAGAATGGCTGATATGGTAATATTATTCATTTGTTAATCAATGGGGAATGTTATTGTGTCTTGAGAGGCTGGGAACTTGGGGGACGGGTTTTCGCGGGTTTTTGTTGTGAGGGGAGTCGGGAGAAAGACGCCGAGGGAGGTGGACGTGCGCTCGGAAGACCACCGGGGAGTCCGGGGTGGAAGACGTGGAAGTCGGAGGCAAGCGACAAATGGTCGAATGGTTCGATGGTTGAGCTCCAACGAGTGCACTAAACAGACTGAACATTGATAAGTTGGCGCCTTTTGATTTTTTCCATATATATGTATATTGTATTGCCTAATACACTTTTAATTTTAGTAAACTCTTTAAAGTGTATTTCATAACGGTACTTGTTATGGGTTTGATACTGTTGGCGGGCGCGAGGCATAAACTCGATTCTCACAGCACCTGCGCGTAACGGGAGGTGGGTTGGTGAGTGGCTGGATCTCCGTTTCCCCTAGACATATAGGGGACACTTTTGGGTAAGTGTTACATAAGTCTATTAGTTAGTATGACATAAGGGAACATCTTCTCCAACCCATCGTTCATCTGATATCCAATTTGGTATCTGAGTTGCAACAAGTTATAATGAATTCATACCAACCATGGTGAGTAAGCTACTTGTATGTCGGGTATGAATCTCTGCTTTACGTGTTCCTTTAGATAGGGGGTCCTTGCGGACAATTATAACATTTGCTGTATCCTGAAGGGGCTTCAGAAATTTAAATGAATCAGATTTGACTAGTTTGCTTTTGGTCCTGATAACTTTCTCCAGTAATATCCTCTATTTTGAGCTGAAGAGACTGTATCGGATTTTCCAATTCTGCTATACCTGAGGTATTGACCGTGCCAGACCTGGTCCCGCTAATTCCAATAGTCCTCTCTTCTTTCTACATTTAGTTGACCTCAACTCACTCGTGCTTAGTTGTCCCCCAAGAAGGTAAGTAAGTAGTTGTTCTGTTGCACATGAGGATCATTCAGGCACCATTATTTCAGTTAATTTAAAAATTACCTATATTTTCTGGTATCCTGGAACCAAAGCAGCAAAGTGTTAATACTAAATCTACACTTTTTGCATTACACTAAGACTCACTACATTTAGGTTCTGATGTAGTTCTAGTTAATTCAGGTTGTGGAGTGATCATTTTTCTGTTAGTTTTCAAAACGCTGGAGGGGCCTTGACCCTGACAGAAACTCTTTCCCGTGTGCCTTGGCGACCTTTCCATTCTACTCTTCCCTGTACTGCATCCTCCTGTGGACAGGTTATAATAATAGAAACAATCATTCATAAACACTTGAAGTGGTCACCCCAATCGATATATCTCTTCTGTACTTCACTACCCCCACTCAAAATTCACATGGGTGTGATCAGACATACTTTATTGATCCCGAGGGAAATTGGGTTTCGGTACAGTTGCACCAAAAAAGAATAATATGGAAAAATAGCAAAATAAAACCAGAAATAATTAAATAATAATAAGTAAATTATGCCAAGTGGAACTAAGTCCAGGACCAGCCTATTGGTTCAGAGTGTCTGACACTCAGAGGGAGGATTTGTAAAGTTTGATGGCCACAAGCAGGAATGACTTCCTATGACGCTTAATGTTGCATCTCTGTGGAATGAGTCTTTGGCTGAATGTACTCCTGTGCTTAACCAGTACATTATGGAGTGGATGGGAGACAATTTCCAAGACGGCATGCAACTTAGGTAGCATCCTTTTTTCAGACAGCACTGTCAGAGAGTCAGTCCTACCCCCACAACATCACTGGCCTTGCGAATGCCTGCTTCCCCAGCACACAACAGTAAACATGATGGCACTGACCACCACAGAGTGGTAGAACATCCTCAGAATAGACCGGCAGATGTTAAATGACTTCAGACTCCTCAGGAAATAGAGAGGGCTCTGACTCTTCTTGTGGACAACCTCAGTGTTCTTTGACCAGTCCAGTTTATTGTCAATTCGTATCCCCAGGTACTTGTAATCTTCCACCATGTCCACACTGACACTTTGAATGGAAACAAGGTTCACCAGTGCCTTAGCCCTCCTCAGGTCCACCACCAGCTCCATAGATTTTTTCACATTAAGCCGCAAATGATTCCGCTCACACTATATGACAAAGTTTCCCACCGTAGTCCTGTACTCAGCCTCATCTCCCTTGCTGATGCAGTCATCAGAAGGCTTCTGAAGATCGCAAGACTATGTACAGTAGTTGAAGTCCAAGGTGTAGATGGTGAAGAGAATGGAGACAGGGCAGTTTCCTGTGGAGCCCCAGTGCTACTTACCACTCTGTTCCACATATTTCTGATCCCACAAAAAATATGTTAGTGTGGTTATCGTCACCTGCAGGTTGCTCAATAATTGGGCATAGGAACTAACTAATAATTATCCCCCCTGGATTACTAAACAATGTCATCTGCAAAATGTTATTACGTAGGAATTGTAGCTCAGTCCCCTTTGGAATATTTAATTTTTTATCCACGCATGTCAAACCATCTACCTCAGCGTATTACAAAATTGTTTCTTCAATTCCTTCCATATGTGCCTATTACCCGTGTCCGTTGCGAAAAAAAAACTGATCACACAATCTGCTTCATGTAACGAAGTCTTTGTTGACATTTTCATCGCCTGTAATCTTTCTGTGCACAACTTTTCATGGCGTCGGTCATGGTAAATTCCATCAAAATAAAGTGCATTATTCGACTCATGTAGAATTAAATCTGTAAATACACAACGGTAATATCTGCTCTTATTTCCAGTTCTAATCTCAACTTACTTTAAGTCCATATGTTCCATCTTTTTTACTAACCCATCCAATCAGGGCTTCCAATTGTCTTTGGACTCAAGCCATCCATCTTTTCTCACGCAGTTTAATTTCAGGATAGGGGAGCCTGGGAAGCGTGTAGTTCTTATTCTCTTTACTTTCTTTACAAACACCCACCCTTGACTTTTGGACTGAGAAAATGGAAACTCTCTTCATCGGTCAGATCTGTTGCATCTTCTTTGAATAACTTTTCGAAACTCAGATCTTCCAAAGAAGAAGTATCATGTACAACGACTGTCAAGTCATCATGCACATGAATTGTTAACTGCTTCGGATGATAATTTCCCTTTTTCTCCCCCAGCAATTACAGCTGGTTGATGTGGTACCACACACTTTTATCTGGATAAGTCCGTAGTTCTTACGCTGATAGATTTGCATTGTCTAAATTCATAGGGGGCTGCGAACCTTGGATTTTAAAGTAGTGTGGGTTGATTTATTCTAAACATCACTCTTTGACCTGGGCTTAATTTTATCGTACTGACTTTTGAGTCAAAGTAGGCTTTACACTACTTTTACACTATTCTCCATATCCTACCCAAATATGGTCAATGAAGACCCTTTGTTTGGGTGTACATAACCAAGGTACATTATTGATTATCCGTTGCAGTTCCAACATGAAGTTTCGGGAAAAGTTTGTCAGACAGAACAGTACGTCGGTTGCAGTTTCCCGGTGCAATATTTTGTTTTTAGCTTCTGGCAGCAAATAGCGACAAAGCGATCAAAGGGGAAAGTGAAGGTGAAGCAGACAGAACAGTCTGTGGCTGTGTACACCTACACATCAATAACTCTGCACACACGGGTAATGTCCAGAAGATTCAAAGGAAAGTTATAATTATTGATCCGATATAAAATCACCTCGGTTACAATGGTCAGTGGAACCGTCGATGCCATGGCCACGAGGTGCAGGTAGAGAGACCGCACTTTCCCGGGACAGATGACAAACGCCACTAAATTGACTGGTGGGGGGGGGGGGGAATGTAAGCAAAGAGAACATACAATGGGCATTACTGGGCACATTCTCCGGCAACTACCAAGGGATCGGGCTTTAGCTGAAGATCATAGAAACACAGAAAAAGTACAGCACAATACTGGCACTACGGC
The DNA here is from genome assembly GCF_030144855.1 of Hypanus sabinus. Taxonomy (NCBI): domain Eukaryota; kingdom Metazoa; phylum Chordata; class Chondrichthyes; order Myliobatiformes; family Dasyatidae; genus Hypanus; species Hypanus sabinus. The sequence continues at coordinate 60,030,010 of NC_082706.1, read as the reverse complement.
CCACAATTCTGTGCCAAGCATGTACTTACTTTAGGAATTACCTACGGTTACGCATAACTTTTTATTTTTTTCTACACACCATGTACCATCAGCTGCGATAGAGTCTGTGAACGGCTACTAATCTAATATCAGATACGGGCCACATTGTCTCCGACCTGCCGTCTGTAATGTGGAGATAAGGCGATGGGTGTGCATTCGTAGGGTACAAAAATGAGCTCCATGAATAAATACGATTTGTGCTAATCCTGATTTTAGTCGATGAGACCGTTTTCAGTGATTTGACTGTGACTGACCAGGCCCCTGGAAAGTCATTATTCGATAGGGCCGAGAAGGGATACAGAGGGGGCAACACACACAAGTTTCTGGAGGAACTGAGCAGGTCAGGCAGAATACATGGAAATTGAACAAACTATCAAAGTTTCGAGCAGACAGCCTTCTTCAGGTCAGGATGAATTCGTGCCGCGATCCACGACTGGTCTTCGAAAGAAAGAGGGGACAACCAGTGGCTGATTTGCTCTGTTAATGTATTAACTGTACAGCTCAGTTCAATTGGATAGCAGACGTCAATAGATCCATTGGATCACTTTGATCAATAACTCAGAAATGGTGCATTTCAGAGTGTAATTTTTCCACGTCAAACCTTTCCGGCCAGGAGCGCCAATGACCGCAATAAACACGGACAATATTTCGCTCATACATCTGCACCTGCCCAACACTGTAGATATTTTCTATGCCCAGTGAATTGTCCGCCTGTGCTACAAACGATCTGTCAGGATGAAATGTTCAGGCAGCACATGTCAAGGGTTTTAACACACTTTTGCGACTCTAAAGGGAGATCTTTAAACTACTTACAAACATTATTTTATGCAAGTGGGCAATCGCCGCAGTGACAGATTATGACTTAATTATGAAATAAACAATGAAAATTGTGATCGTACTAAGGGCTGTAAATGGGGAGCGTCATTCTTCCAGCAATGGGAAAATTGTTTCAAACAACATCGCACCAAGCCTACCACCTTTTGTCTGTGTCGTGTTGACTTTCGTCCATCGGTTGAGGAGACTTAGTGAGAGTAAATCGAATCTGATCTCGTTATAACCACATCTGTCTTTATCGATGTCCAGTAACCACCTTGAACGTGTTCGTGCGGTGTACAAATCGTTGCCCTAGATAAAGCACATGTCTATATTCTTCAGCGTTAAGAGAAATGTATGCTCTGTGAAAATACACGTAGTTACCTTCTATTATTAATAATTCTCCATAGATCAAAGAAAGGTAAAACACGTTAACATGACCCATTGGTCCACAGTGTCTCTGCCAACCACGGCGCAACATTAAACGGATTCCATCAAAGCACTTGTATCCAGACACTCTACCCGGCTATTTGTCAATCCTCACCAACGTGAGCATGGGCAACTGAATTCTCTCTTCTATGATGCTGTTAGATCATTTATGGAAGTTAGTTTCTTCCAACATGACGGAAAGTTGGAGCGTCTGATAACAAAGTGCAGTTGCGTGTGTGTGTGTGTGTGTGTGTGTGTGTGTGTGTGTGTGTGTGTGTGTGTGTGTGTGTGTGTGTGTGTGTGTGTGTGTGTGTGTGTGTGTGTGTGTGTGTGTGTGTGTGTTTGTTTGCGCGTCTCGATTTGTTCCTGTCGAAATCAGCGTGCGCGTGTGTGGTGTTTATATCGATGAGTGAGGGTGCATGATTGTGACTATGAGTGTCTTTATCTGTGTCCGTCTGTGTGCGATGACAGATTATGTGACTTTGCCAGCCATTACAACCCCGCTGATTGACACTAAGACGGAGGGCTACACGTCCCAAGCACTGGTACAAATCTGGACAGTTTCCCATGGAAACACTCACATTGATAATTTGCTGTTACCATTCTCCCCAAGTGTACAATTTCACAAGCTACACTGACACATTTTACTTCAAAATTTCGTGTCTGAGAAATGGAGCTTTTGAAGTACAAAATTGCAGTTGAAGAACATTTGACTAAATAAGACACATCTGAGGGCGTGGACGTCTTTATTGGGACGAACGAACTTACAAAACTGGCCTAAATGCGTCTCAGAGCAGAGAAGCCTGATGCCTAACACCAAGTGAGCGTTGACACATGGACAGGCTGGGAATGTAGAAAGACGTAACATGTGTAGTTTGAAGGCAAATGGAAGGCAGCCACGCTTCATTTCGCAGTGAGTACATTCCTCCCAATGATATAGAACATGCACAAAGCCTGCAAAACCACAGCACGGTCAGGGTGGTTAATGGTAATTGGAAAAGACGGATGTGGGTACAGTAAGATGAATTGCGATCAGAATCGTAGTGGAGCGACTGTTTTCGTCATAAGGGGGACGTTAGAAGCGGACCCAAATGCAAGACACGGACACTGAACTACAAGGGCCAGTACTAGGCGTGAGAAGGAAGCAAAAGGAGTGGGGATCAAAGGACGCTGGACATGACACAGGCCTTGGACGTGACAAGGATTCCGGGCCTGATCTAGGATAGCGGAACCAAGATATGGAACTAGGGACTAGAAGCCTGTCCTTGGACCCGAGCAAGAGACTGGACAAGGACCCAGAACCTGGGTCTTGACTCGGGCTCGGACTCCAGAATTAGGCGAAGACATGTCGAGGCTATAAGACGAGGACTGGACGTGAGACTCGCGGACAGGACAAAGGAACCCCAGCATCGGGCTGGGGAAGGTACTGCTGAGCAGGGCGAGGCACATGGACTAGACGAGAAGACAAAGCCGTGGCTTGGACAGGACAAGGTTATTGGACATGGTTAGGACTGAACGAGACCCCGAAGCCTTGACTTGGTCGAGTAAGAGACAGAAACATGGAATGCAGAGCCGGGACCCCTCCTTGGAAACAGGACATAGGGCCGGGACTCATAACATAGAATGCAGAATACAACGAGACGGTACTCGCAAGGTAGCGGCAGACGGCCTGCCCTACCTTGTGAAGGCTTGAACACCAGAGAGTTCCAAACACTAATTAGCGGCAAACGAGAGGACCTACCTAGCGACGGAGTGGTCACAGAGGCATTTCCAATCGACGATAGACAGTTCTTTATATTGCTCCAGTGGTTGGACTTGACAGCAGTGAAGGCAAGGCTCCAGGCAACGAGAGGATCCAGGCGAGGCGTGGCTCCAGACCAGGCGAGGCAAAGCGAGGTTTCAGGTGAGGTAAGACGAAGCAAAGCTCCAGGCGAGGCGAGGTGCGGCTCCAGGCAATGCTCCAGGAGGAATGTGAAGGGAAGGAATACAGACAGGGTGTATGGACAGGATCATTCCAGCCCCCAGAGGCTGAATTCTGAAGCTGTTTCTAAAGCCAGCCTAAACGAGAATCCGCTGCCTCAACAGAAACGGGGGAAACCAGAAGAACTGGAATAAGGGACAAGACCGAACCGTGAACTGGAATGCGTATTTCATGGATCGGACCATGACAGTTTTAGTTCCTGAACGGAAATAAGGACGTAACCAAACAGCTGGCCTGAGTAAGTTTGGTCTAATGGTGTTTGAAACAATAACCAATTTGCAGGAGTAATCGATGTATATCTTTTAGTAACATAACAATTTCCATTGTTGTCAGTTTCATTATTTCTTTACCAAATTAATGACAATCTGTAACCTCGGAGTTTGTGCTTGTATCACGAAATCCATTTGTCAATAATTTAAAAAATCTTTATTTTAAAATCTATTTGAAGCGTCCCTGTGGGGTCGCTAAATGGTGTTAAGAACCCAGGTATGTAACGCCGCAACACTTCATTCTGATAGAAATCGCCTGTAGCACAGGAGGTGAACCACCGGACAGAGGAAATGTGGGAAATGTGGTGTATGTACTGTAGTATGCGTAAAGCATTGCACGTGTTAATTGCTGTAATTTGAGTTCCTGGTGAATGAGAAGAAAAAATCATGTTTGATATTTATGTGTGTTAACCGGTGTGAATCTGTTTATGGTCGCTTTACAAGCTTCCAGCTTGATGAAAATTGCACAAACATCCGTCAGTGATACGATAGTGTCAATTCAAGATTTTGATTTTTCACATTTAATAACAAACGGAAGATAACCCCCGTGTCTCCTCGAACTTGATCCACTAGAACTAACGGGATCCCCCTTAATGACCTTTTGTCCAGAGTGTTCCCAGTGCTGACTCCAGGCGGCTCTCCGTGACTATGTTATTGGGAAACTTATAAGTATGCTGTTGGCAGTTTCTGAGTGACTGATCAGTGAGAACACATGGTTCTTTAATGAAAAGTTCCCAGATTTGTTCTAGTTTTGGAAACAGGCAGCCCTCAGTGAAGTAAATAACACAAATGCATTACAGTTGGTCATTTATTTACCGCACCATCCAACGCCTACCGAGCTTACCTCATTCCCGCTCAACTTTTCTCCATCGCTTTCCCGTTCCCTTTGTTCTCCCAATTCACTCCTCTGAAAGGTCTGTTCATTTCCCCTTTCATACATTTTTAATGTCACCTCTACCTCATCTTGTCACACAATCTGTCTTTTACTGTCCACCTCCATTCTTGCCCTTCCTATACTCTACTCATGCACTCTCTCTGTCCGATCCTCTGTCCACAAAATCATCTGATGTTACAGGTACTTCCTAATTCTCTCATTCCCTTTATCTCTCTCTCTCTCTCTCTCTCTCTCCTGGCACCTGCTCGTAGTTTCACACACTTTCACAAATCCTCTTAAAGAGCTTTCTTGAAATGGTTCGGCGGTCTGCATCACAGCTTCGCTCTCTTGGTGCATTTTCCGTACGCTAACACCATTTATTTGATTTATTTTAGAGTTCTGTCTGGTAACAAGACCTTATGGCACAAAGAGCTGGTGTCGCACAGTAACATTCTTGTGAACAATTATCCGATTAACTGGTGCTTTACTGTTAATATCTAGAAATTACAAAATTTCACAAGCAAAACATACAACATTTTGAAAGGGATAGATAAGATAGAAGTAGGAAAGTTGTTTCCATTGGTAGGTGAGTCTTTAACTAGGGGACATAGCCTCAAGAATCAGGAGAGAAGATTATGGACGGAGTTGAGGAGAAATTGCTTTTCCCAGAGAGTGTTGAATCTGTGGAATTCGCTGCCCAGGGAAGCAGTTGAGGATACTTCACTAAATATATTTAAGAAACAGTTAGATAGGGTTTTACATAGTAAGGGAATTAAGGGTCAATGTAAAAAGGCAGGTAGATGGAGTTGAGTTTACGGACAGATCAGCCATGATCTTATTGAAAGGCGGTGTAGGCTCGATTGGCCGGATGGCCCACTCCTGCTCCTATTTATTATGTTCTTATGTTGAAGTGAGGCTGGATATCTTTAGGTCTGAATTGAACAATTTATAAAATATTATCCTGTGTATATATGTACTTCCTAGGTGTATTAGATAGGCTGTCCCAATAATTCATTCTGATTCCAATGTCTGAAAGTGTGAACTGGATGCGTCATCACGTTTCCACGTAATACCTACGCGCCTCGCCTAAATTAATGAAGAAGTTAGACTTACATTTAGAACTCATGTATCTTCAATTGAATTCGTTTAATATTGCAATTACAAAACATAGCATCCCTCTATAACACGTGCTCTCTCTATAACAGGTGCTCCCAAACTGCTGCTGACGAACTTCGGAGCAAGAAGGCTGCGAATGAACTGCTGATTTGTCGGAGCGAAACGAATATTTTTTTCTGCTCGGGTTAAAGAGGGGAGAGACTGCACAGACGCGTGACGTCAGCCGGTAGAGCGCTAAAGAAATAGGATGAGGTGGAGAATAAATGCGTGACTGAGGGATTGGAGCACGGGAGAGCAGTGATACAGATTTCTGGATTATTGGGACCTTTTGGGGGGCAGGTGTTAGCTGAACGAAAAGGATGGGTTGCACTTGAATCCCAGGGTGACCAATATCCTGGCGGAAAGGTTTGCTAAGGTTACTTGGGAGGTTTCAACTTAGAATTGTTGGGCATTGGGAACCGAAATGAAGCGACCAGGGAACAGCAGGTTAGCTCACAAATACAGAAAGCTTGTAGACAGTGTGAGAGGGAGGATAAGCAGGTGATAGAGAAGGGGCGGGCTCTGACCGAAGGCTTGAGATGTGCCTATTTTAATGCAAGGAGTGTTGTAAACAAAGCGGATGTGTTTAGAGCGTGTATCAGAACTTTGAGAAATGATGTGATGGCCATTACAGAGACTTGGTTGGCTCAGGGGCAGGATTAGTTACTTCAAGTTCCAGACTTTATATGTTTCAGAAAGGACAAGGAGCTGACACTGCGGGTGGCACTGTTGATCAGGATAGTGTCACAGCTGCAGCAAAGTTGGGCTCCTTGGAGCGATTGTCTACGGAATCTCTGTGGGTGGATGTTAGGAACACAAAAGGGTCAATAACTTTACTGGGTGTTTTTTATAGGTCGCCTAATAGTAACCGGAATACCAAGGAAGAGATAAGGAAACATATTATGGAAAGGTGTAATAATAGTAGAGTTATCGTGATGGGAGATTTTAATTTCCCAAGTATCGATTGGCAACGGGTCTATTCCTGTACCCTACCATAGCTTCCCTGTCTCATTGGAACTTCCTAAAGCAACGGGTTTAGATGGCTGGAGTTTGTTCGGGAAGGTTTCTTTCTGACACAGTATGTAGATAAGCCTATAAGAGGAGAGGCTGTACTTGATTTGGTATTGGGAAATGAACCTGGTCAGGTGTCAGATCTCTCAGTGGGAGAGCATTTTGCAGATAGATATCATAATTCTTTCTCCTTTACAATAGCATTGGAGAGAGATAGGAATAGACAAGTTAGAAAAGCGTTTGACTTGAATAAGGGGAATGATGGGGCTATCAGGCAGGAGATTGCAGGCTTAAATTGGAAACAGATGTTCTCAGGAAAAATCACAGAAGAAATGTGGCAAATATTCAGGGGATATATATGTAGAGCTTTGTATAGGTACGTTCCAATGAGACAGGGAAGCTATAGTAGGGTACAGGAACCATGATTGTTGTTGACCCCAGCCCGCTCGGCGTGAACCACCGTTGTCCCACCAATAGTGCCGGACTTCGGTGTAAAAAAGGAGTAATCACCCCACCCCCTGTACACGCTCGGATTACAAATACCAGACAATACACCCAAAAGCGAGTAAGTAATTGCAACTTTATACTTATCTCTTACTGATGGGTTAGTATAAGCAGATAATCTAAATGCGCCAAATAAATAAATTTATCAGTTGGTGCACATAATATTTTAATACATTGGAGCTCACTCCTCCAGTTCCATCCACAACGACATTCCGAGCCTTCGACCACCGTCCGAACCGCCGATGTCCAGTATCCGTCGGTCTAGAACCGCTGTCTGCTCCTCACACGTCCGTCATCCTCGCTCTCCTCCCGAAAAATACCGCGAACTCCCGCTCAGCTTATACATAAAAGATAGCATAACAAATATCCATTGGTTATTTTCCACCTCATCAGTAGTCATAACCGAAGCATACCAGACACAGAAGCCGATTACAGCATTAAATATCATTACAGAAAAGCCATTTCATTATAACAATACAGAGAGCCATTTTGTTAGCCTCAACTGTTAACACCACTGTTAGAGGTTCTGAGAGTGCCACATGGTGTATAAAGGCTACAATAAGTCTAGTAAAGAAGAAAAGAAAAGCTTACAAAAGGTCTAGAGTGCTGGGGAATGTTAGAGATCTAGAAGATTATAAGGCTAACAGGAAGAAGTTTAAGAAGGACATTAGAAGAGCTAGAAGGGGCCATGAGAAGGTCTTGGCGGGCGGAACTAAGGAAAATACCAAGACATTTTTCAAGAATGTGAAGAGCAAGAGGATAAGACGTGAAAGCAAACGTCCTAAGTTGTGTAAGTCGCTGGGACCGGACGAAATGTACCCCAGGCTACTGAGGGAGGCGAAGATGGAGACTGCTAAGCCTCTGCCGATGATCTTTGCATCATCACTACGGACGGGAGAGGCTCCCGAGGATCGGAGGCTTGCAGATGTTGTTCCTTTTGTCATAAGGTGGGGCGCTGGGAGTTGACACAAATGCGAGACACAGACACTGAAGTACAAGGAATAGCAGAGAGCTGGAGTTAGGACAGGGCACAGACTAGGAGCTGGGACAGGAAAACAGACTTGTGCTAGGGCTTTAGCTTGAAAAGCAGGTCCATGACAAGGAACTGTGAACCAGGAGCAAGGGTTTGGTCATAGAGCCAGAGACTGGATGAGGACCCAAGACTTGGGCCTTGACTTGCACTCGGACCCCGGAACTAGGCGAGGACATAACGTGGCTACAGTACTGGACATGGCTTGGGTTCTTCGAGGCTTGGCTGCGGGACCAGGCGTGGCTTGGGTATGGACTCCGAGCCAGAGACTGGGCAAGACCAACTGGGGCTTGGACTCCTGAATTGGGCGAAAACATGACGTGGCTACAGGACAAAACAAGGCCTGGATTCTTCTAGGCGTTGCTGGGCAGTACGTGGTACTCCTGGGCTCGGCGAGGCATTAGGACGAGACGAGACCCCGAAGCCTTGACTTGGTCTTGGCAGAGATAGGAACACATGAACATGAAACACAGAGCCAGGACCCCTTCTTGGGAACAGGACTTGCGGCCGGGGCTGTACACGGAGTCAGGACCCCTCCTAGGGAGCAGGACGTAGGGCCTGGACTCGTACACAAAACATAGAGATACAGTTCATAACACGAGGTAGCAGCAAGCGGTAGGATCTACCTAGCGAAAGCGTGGACACAGACACGGTTCCTAACACAAGGTAGAGGCAAACGGCCGAACCTACCTAGCGAAGGAGTGGACACAGAGTCGGTTCCCAACAACGATAGACTGTTTCTTATCTAGACACAGCAAGGCTGCGGTCTTGCTCCGGGGTAGAATTTGACAGCGATGCAGGCGAGGACACAGGCGCAGTTGAAGACAAAGCTTCACTCAAAGGCTTCAGGCAAAGGCTTCAGACAAGGCTACAGGAGGAAGATGAAAGGAAGGGAAGGGAAGAGACAATTGCAGCCTCGGAGTAACGGCAAAGATGACCTTGCTTATCAAACGGAGTCAAGGACAGGAAGGGACAGATCAACCTGCAGGATAACGGCAAAGACGCCCGACTTACCCCACGGATGCAAGGACGAGATACTGACAAGACGAACCAGAACCTGCACTCGAAACCAGGGCCACTTACATTCCCGGCCTCAAGACGAGCATCAGGTGCCTATGATTAAACCCAACTGAAATAAGGGACAGCCAGAAGATCCAGAGACCGGAGTCCATAGACTGGACCGTGAACCGGAATGCGGTCTTCACGGACCACAGCACGACACCTTTCTTCAAGATAAGGAGCAGAGACAGCCCAGGAAATTATAGACCAGAGAGTCTTAACTCAGTGGTTGTTAAATTGATGCAGAAAATCATGAGAGGCAGGATTCATGTACATTTGAGAAGTATAATATGATGGAGTAGTCAGCATGGCTTTGTCAAGGGCAGGTCATGCCTTACGAACCTGATTGAGGTTGTGACTAAATACATTGAGGAAGGAGCAGCAGTAGATGTAGTGTATATGGATTTCAGCAACGCATTTTACTATGTCCCACATGCAAAGCTTATTGAGAAAGTAAGTAGGCATGGGATCCAAGGGGACATTGCTTTGTGGATCCAGAACTGGCTTGCCACAGAAGGCAAAGCGTGGTTGTAGACGGCTCATATTCTGCATGGAGGTCGGTCACCAGTGGAGTGCCTCATGAATCTGTTCTTGGACCCTAACTCTTCATGATTTTTATAATTGAACTGGTTGAGGAAGTGGAGGGATGGGTTAGTAAGTTTGCTGATGAAGCAAAAGTTGGAGGAGTCGTGGATAGTGTGGAGGGCTGTCAGAGGTTACCGCGGGATAGGATACAAAACTGTGCTGAGAAGTGGAAGATGCAGTTCAACTCAGATAAGTGTGAAGAGTTTCATTTTAGAAGGTCAAATATGATGGCAGAATATAGTATTAATAGTAAGACTCTTGGCAGTGTGGAGGATCAGACAGATCTTGCGGTCCGGGTCCATAGAACGCTCAAAGCAGCTGCGCAGGTTGACTCTGTGGTTAAGAAGGCATACGGTGTATTGGTCTTCATCAATTGTGAAATTGAATTTACGAGCCGAGAGGTAATATTGCAGCTATATAGGAACCTGATCAGACCCCAATTGGAGTACTGTGCTCAAGTTTTGTTCGCCTCACTACAGGAAGGATATGGAAGCCACTGACAGGTTGCAGAGGAGATTTACAAGGATGTTGCCTGGATTGGGGAGCATGCCTAATGAAAATAGGCTGAGCGAACTCTGCCTTTTCTCCTTGGAGCGACGGAGGATGAGAGGAGTCCTGATAGAGTTGTACAAAACGATGAGAGGCATTGACTGTGTGGATAGTCAGAGGCTTTTCCCCAGTGCTGAAATGGTTGCCAAAAGAGGACACAGGTTTAATGTGCTGGGGGGTAGGTGCAGAGGAGATGGCAGGGGTAAGTTTTTATTTTTACTCGGAGAGTATTAAGTGCGTGGAATGGACTTCCGGCAACGGTGGTGAAGACGGATACAATAGGTTCTTTTAAGAGGTTGTTAGATAGGTAATTGGAGCTTAGTGAAATAGAAGGCTATAGATAAGCCCAGTACTTCCTAAGGTAGGGACGTGTTAAGCACAACGTTGTGGGCTGATGGGCATGCATTGGGCGCGGGGTTTCCTATGTTTCCATGTTCTTTTTATATGAACCCCTCGATTAATAATAGGGCGCAACCGCATGCAAAATGTTGGGTAACCCCGCCGAAATATTTCCTATCCATTTACCTGTCCGAGTATCTTTAAACATCACTTATGAAAGTGTGTCAACCTCTTTCTCTGCCAGCTCATTCCATATAGACCATCGTCGGGGTGAGCTGTTTGACACCCTGGACACCTTTACAACACTCCTTTCGTCTTACACCTGTGCCCACTAGTTTTCGACATAGCTATCCAGGGGAAAGGGCTGTAACCGTTCACCCCATCAAGATCCCTCATAGTGTTGGATGAGAAAGAATGTGACACTGCCCTCTATCAGCCCGAGGAGCAAACACAAGGGGTGAGATGTTGTGATGCAGTTGAACACGATGTTGTCGAGAGGAGTCCTGTCTACAGTTATCGTCACCCTATTGGAGAAAAGTTGTCCTTCTATTACAAAATAATTAGGAGAATATTGCCTCGAACTACGGGGCTAGTATATGGGGAGGCGTTGAACAGGTTGGGACTTAGTCATTTTGAGGAAAATTCCCAGTGTGTTAAGGCAATTTATTATCAAATAACATGCACAGTTGTATGTACCACAGTCACGAGATACGTTTTCTTTTGATCGTTCGCAGTCGATACAAGGAAAGTCAATGGAATCAGTGAAAGACGATCAAAGACGAAAAACCAATGTGCAAAACATGAGAAATTGAAAATAAAAACAGAATATTAATAATAATATTTTATTATTATTATTATTATTATTATTATTATTATTATTATTATTATTATTATTATTATTATTATTATTATTATTATTATTATTATTATTATTATTATTATTATTATTATTATATTGAGCACTCTCTGTGCACAAAACAGCAAACACTCCAGGGACAGTCAACTGCTGTTCTATATTAAATCACAGTGACACTTTGAAACAATATTGAGTGTGACGCTTTCCGTGACATTTCTTTCCATCTGAGATCCGAGACCGCTCTCGGAGGTCTCTTGGCCCATCCGTCGAGAGAACAACCATGCCCAGCGATGAATCCTCCTCCATCTTATCCCACAATGCTAACGATGAAAGCCGCTGACTGGCTGAGAGCTGACGCCATTCCTTCAGTCATCCCCCAGTGACTGGTGGATGGGATAATGGGAAAATATCGTGGAAAATATCCTCCGCATAAAGAAGTTTTTTCGACGCTCTTCATCTTGAGGGCACGCCCATGTGCTTTCACGTCCGCCCACACCACCCACCCCCCATCTCAAGAACGCAGCTTTGTGATACCGAAAGACAACTCAGAAAGAGAAACAAACAAACCCATCACTCTCCACAACTCCCGACACGAGGAGTCAACTATGTGAGTCCAAAATTCTCCTTTGACTAACTAATGAAGAACAAATTATTCCCGCATTGTCTCTCAGGAAATGGAGCCGGGGTGAAGTCAAGATAGCACTAAACGGCGACGCCTTTGTTTGCATTTACGGAAACTGCTCAATTTTTCTCTCTGATATCTCATTTGTTTTCCTTCTAGATTTTCCTGGGTGCGCGCGGGTGCTGGGGATTGGCGGGGGGGGGGGGGTGTCGGTAACCCTGACTTGGAATACTCTTTGACTTGGCATTTTCTTTTTTGGTACCACCAGTCTCCAAGGGATACTTCTGTCTTTGTTTGTCTGACATCCAGTTATGGTGTACGGAACAAATTGGGGCCTAGTCTCCGGGATTTCATTAGAGGATGCCGGGAAGGCGGAATTGGTGAGCGTTGCAAAACGATAAAATCTCTCGGCGGTGAAATCGTCGATGAGAAAGTTGGATATACAGACAGCAATAGCTGTGCATTACGTATCCGAAGTTGTGCTTACGTCGGATGTATTGGACCTGTTTCCTGAGAGGAAACCCAGTCGAGGGTGAGATCCAGTTACAAATAGAATGATTAAGGTTGGCTGCGCAGAAGGAGAAAGGGGAGCATGAGCTCCAGATACTCCAGATAAAGGAGATAGAAGCTGCAAGGCAGCTAGAAGAAGCTGATAGGCAGAGGAAGGAAAGAGAGAAAGAGAGGCAGCATGAGCTGGAAATGGAGAGTTTAAAGGCATCACAGCGAAGAGACCGGGCATCAAACCCAAATGAAGGGTTCAAGATTGGACAGGAGATGTCGATAGGTACCTCCTCCTTTTTGAGAAAATGGCTGTGAATCAGAACTGGCCTAAGGGGAAATGGGCTGTTCTGTTACAGAGCGTTCTTAGGGGGAAGGCTCAGCAAGCGTATTCGGCATTGTCTATGGATGAGTCTATGAATAATGAGGAAGTAAAAAAGGCTATATTGAGGAGTTACGAGTTGATGCCAGAGGCATACCAGCAGAAGTTCCGGAATTTGAGAAAGCCATGGAACCACACGTATTTAGAGTTTGCCTGTGAGATGCAAATATGTTGGGATCGGTGGTGTGCCTCAAAAGGGGTCAATGGAAATTTTGATAAGCTGCAACAGATGGTGCTCAAGGAGCAATTTAAAAGTTGTGTCCCTGAGAGTCTGAAGACGCATTTGGATGAGAGGGAGACAGAGACTCGGTCTGAGACTGCCACGTTAGCAGACGAGTATGCCTTAACACCGAAGACAAAGTTTTCCTCAAATAAGAGCTACCAGAGAGGCAGAAGGGACACCAGAGAAAGCCCACCAGCTAAGGCAGAGAATAAGCCGGGAGCTAGTGGAAAAAGTAAGGAAGAGGACAAACAGGCCGGCAGGAAGTTTCCCAACTTTACGTGTTATAATTGTGGGAAAGTATGCCACACAGCATCTAAGTGCTTTGTTCCGAAGAAAGAGACTGGAAAAGGGAAATCAGCAATCCCGACTGGTTGCATTGAGTCGGTCAAGAGATCGATGAGGAAGCCAAAGTTAGATAGAGCACAAGAGGGACGTGAGAAGTTTATCTCGGAAGGGACGGTGTCTGTTAAGGAAGGAGAAACCTCAGTTCCAGTGCGGATCTGGAGGGATACTGTGCCTGATCAGCCATTGATTTTAAGGAAGGTGTTAGATTTTGGTTCTGAGACTGAGACTGGGGAGGATGTGTTGAGAGATATCGGAAAACGGACTGAGGCCGTACCTTTGCACAGGATATTTCTGAAATGTGACCAGGTATCTGGATCAGTCGAAATAGGGGTGCGGTCGAAACTACCGGTGGACGGCGTGGACGTCCTACTTGGTAACGATCTGGCAGTTGGTGACGTGTATTCAGCGATGCTGACAATTAAGCCTGTAAGTGCTGAGGACCCACCCATAGATTCCAAGATTTATCTCGCATGCGCAGTAACACACAGCAAGTCTCGAAAGGCGGCTGAGACAGCAACTAGTTTAAACTAGTCCAGTATTGATTTAGCAGAGGCGTTTTTACCGACCTTGTACCAGAAGGGGTTAAAGGTGGGACGGAGAATAGTGGAGCTAAGGAAAGTAAGGGAGACGAAGCAAATTTAGTGTTGTCAAATAATGAAATTTTGAACCTTACCCATATGATACCCCTAGGTGGACATTTAAGAGTGAGGAAGCAGGTTACGGAGGCACAGAGCCAAGATGATAAACAGATGGGGCAGTTAGGAGGTCCAGGGTTGGACATGGATGATCTGTCTGGCTTGACAGAGCTGTGTGCAGTTGAAGAATTTAAGTGTGTTCCCGATGATATGAGAACAGTCCTAGAGGAAAAGGATGCCGCTACCTTGAGGGAGTCTGCAGGGTTAGCAGACGAGGTTGATTTAACCTGCAAGGTTGAGTTTACTCCGAAGGGGAGTTGCCCATAGAGTAACTAGGAGGATCAAGAGAACTTGGAATTTGAAAAGGGGACTGATATTGAAAGCCTAGGAGAGGCAGATGTCCCGTTTGCTTGTGTTCAGGATGTGAAAGATGTGGAGTCACAGGGTAAAGAACCTAGTGTTGAAGCTCAGGAAAAGTCTGAGGTGTCTGATTTAGTTGTAAAGGAATGCAGTCCTTTTGGGTCATATGGACTTGGTTCAGTGAAGAAAGGTTTAACCTTGGCACCGGTAGAAAGTGAGAATTCTCAGTCACTTGTGTTAGAAGGTGTGTTAAAAGTTAGTAATGAGATTGAAGCTGGTGATGTGAATATTATTGAAGGGAAAGGGAGAAGTATTTTTCCTAGACTTCTGAATAAAGAAAATTTAATGTCGGGTTTGGTGTCGGAGTGTTGACAAAAGTGAAGGGACCGTTAACTGAACAATGATTTGTTAACAAGGTGCCTGTGAATCAATTACAGTTTGTTTTGGAATTTAAGGATAAAAAACTTGATGTTGTTCAAGTATGTGATTTGGAGAGACAGAAATTAAAGTGTTCTGTTGATCATCACGGATCACCTGCAGATGTTAAACTGGAAACTAACAGAGTTAAAGATCCTGAAGATAAAATTAATGCCATGCTTAAAATTAATGAGTGTTGAGGAAGATCAGCAAATGGGCTTAGTTTGGAAAACATTGGTGATAAGCTAGCTCATGTGATAGGAGTCTTTGAAGGCCTATTCCACACTGGTGAGCACTCTATCCAGGTGAGGGTTAAGTGGAAGAGAGGCGAGGGTTGACAAAATGCCACTTTGAATAACAGGATCTTGTTTTGCGAGAATTTGATATTTTTTGAACAAAGCATGTGAATAATAAAGACAACATCATGGAAGATTGAATGTTAAGTTTAAAAATAAAATAGAGATTAGTATTTGTACATTTCTATAATGTGTTACATGGTAATCACACATTTATTGGTTCACACATTGGTTAACATACACCAAAGCTAAGATCCGAATCCCTTGATATTTTTGGCTAACTTGAAAAATAAAAATAAGGAGGTTATTAAGTTGGAGTTGTTGTTACAAGAATTCGATATTAAAATACAGCATGTAAAGGGGAGTGATACTATATTTGCTGATTGCTTATCTAGATGTTAATTTGAAAGTGTCTCTGTATTATTCTTGTACTTAAGACCACCTCTGTATTTTGTAAAATTTTGTAATTCAGTAATATACTTTATTAGTTAATTTTCACCCTGCTGAACATTCCCAGAAGGATGGGGGTGTTATGAGTGAAGAACAGACCTGATGGAAAATGGGGTGCAGAGTTAACCGTTCCCCCCTCCGCCTGAGAACTCTGAACTATTGCTGCTGCTATGCTGCTATTGAGAGAGAGAGAGAGAGAGAGATAAAGCCCAGGCAAGAACATCTGCTGCAGATAAGAGGCAGAGAGTCTGTTGATCTATTGTATTTTGTCTCTTCCTGGATTATTTACCTTATACTCCAAGGAATTTACTTTGCTAGGTACCATTCCTCAGGAGACAGCAGGAGTTGCCTGAGTTGATGAACACAGTCATTCAAAGTTGAATAATAGCTAAGACCCCGTTAGTAGGGATAAAAGACAGGTCTGGGGAGACACCCTTCAGCCACACCAGTGGACACTGAATGAGTGTTGTGAACGCACAGAAAGGTGGGGGCTTTGGAGACCGAATCAGGAGATCGGTGAATAAAGCTCACAGTGTACAGCAGGGCCGGTGGGGACTTGTGTGTGTGTCCACTCATGCCAGAGTGATGAGTCCATCACAGAAGAATGGTCTGGCTGAAGAACCGATGGGTCATAGCTGAATGACCCAAATGATACGACGGAATAAGAAAGCAATAGAAGGTTTGACTACTGCAGCTTTTACATCTCTCTCTCTCTCTCTCTCTCTCTCTCTCTCTCTCTCTCTCCCTCTGCAACGATTACATCACAGCAACCATAATTACCTCAGCATGTATGAACTGAACTGAACTTTATACTTTTCTATGACAATTCATTTACCCCTAGACATCGATAGAGCTTTTTTATTAGTGCTCATTATTGTTCCTACACTTTTAGGTTTATTACTGCTAACTTGTTTTTTTTTGTATATTTGCATTTTTGATACTCTAATCTGTAATTTACTAATAAACACCTTTAGTTTTGTTACCACCAGACTCCAACGGATACCTCTGTCTTTGCTGGTCTGACACCCAGTTACGGCATACGTAACAGGGAGAGAGACTGCCTGTGGGATGTCGGATTAACACGTGAACCAGTAGGTTTTGGGGTTCTGCAAGTCTGTGGTTCGGAGGGTGAGAAGAGTGCTGCAGAGTTGATCAGACCTGCGTGTGTTATTCCCATGGACGAAGCCAGTGAAATGCATGTCAGTTTGAGAGTTTGGATATTTTAGGCATCTTTATTTGTTTTTTTAACTGTAAGGGGAATAGGATGTTTTGAGCCCTACTTATGAGGTTTCATCTCAAAATAAGATGTAACTCCCCTACTTTAAATTTACACTGATCTTCATTTTGCATCTTGATGCCTGAAATCGATTGGATTAAATTAACAGGATTTACTCGGGATTCAATGACACTCCATCCTGTCACTATGAGTTTAGTGGTGACCTGTTTTCTCTGTTCCCAGCTTTGGTTTAACATAGAGTTTCCCCCTCCATTCTCGACCCTTGGCTTTCTTCATTGGCATTTTGTTGGTCAAGAAAATGAAAAGTTTGTCACTGTTTGGTTAAATTGTGATTACGCAGAGTGGGAATATCATCTGTCCTGTGTTCTTGATCCCGACACTTGAGATATAGAATCACGACGCCCTGCCACTTTGCTCTGTCACACATCTTCATTAAACAGCTGCCACACTTGACTTTATTGGGATCACCCACCACCTTACACAAATTTTAATTTATAGTATTATGAATATGCTTTTATGATGGGATAGGTGATGGTGCATTGTAGGGAATGAGTGTTGTTCTGTGGGGTGTTCCACTGTGTTTGTGGTGGCGTGGTGTGGCCCAGTGTTTGATTTGGTTGAGTTTAATCAGTCTGTGGCAAGATCATTTATCTTGGGCTTCTCGACCTCATAACTCGACAGACCGTGTGATACAGCCCTGCTACTTGAACCTGGCCCATGCCTTTCATGAACTTGGCCCAACACAACTTGATTTAATTGATTGCCTGTGTATTAGTGCCCATCATTAATAATGTTAATGGGAATGAGTGTTTCGGGTACTTAATCACCAGTTGCCCTTTTCCAGTGACTCAGTCAAGGTTAATCAGGCCCAGCCTGGCTACAACACATGTACCAAGATAATGAAAGCCTTGTTATCTTCAGGGTTCTGTTGTTTTATATCTCTTTATTTTGTCATGTTGTGACCATTTGTAAAGTAGAAGTTATGAAGCTTCTTCTCAAAGTAAGTAAAATGTGACTTACCTGCTTTTGATTTACACTGATCATTACTCTACATCTGGGCCCAGAGAATTGCAAGGGTTAAGTTAACAGGGTTTGATGGAGATTCAGTGTCACTCCACCCTGTCACTCATGGTTTTGTGGTCCCCATTTTCTGTTCTCAAAGCTTTGGTTTCACTTTCTGGTTAGCTGTCTTTTCTTAACATCACGTCTTTAGCATTGTCATTTCGTGAACCTGGAGAATGAAAAGTGTCTCACTTTGGGTTAGGATGTGATTATGCTGACTAGGAAAATCATCCTATTTGTGCTTCTTGTTCTCACTCGAGATTCAGTATCACGCTGCCCTGCCACTTTGTTCTGGATCATGCAATACAGTTTGCTCAGATTCGGAATTAGGGACAAGGACGTGCAGACATATAATCCAGATTATATTTAGGGAATTTAGAGGTCAAACAAGCTTTCTGAGATACGGCTGTAATGGGATTGATGTCACGGTAGGGTCTAGGTTCAGGGATGTGGGGTATTAGATGTCAGATTAGATGAAGTTTTAGGTTTAGGGATGTGGTGTGTTTGAGTGTAGATTACGCTTTGGGGACAGTGGTGTGGAGATTCAGAGCAGAGTGTAGGTTTGCTCGTCAGGGATATGGAGAGATAGAGATTGGAATTTAGGTCATGGTTCTGGTGGGTTGGAAGTCTGGAAGGGGTTTACGGACAGGACAGTGGGGACCTAGAGGTCAGACTAATGTTTAGAGTCAGTGATGAGGTTATTTAGAGTTCGTGTTAGGATATAGGGAAAGGGATGTTAAGAAATTAGTAGTCATATAAGGGTAAGGTGCAGGGATGTAATATTGTAAGAAGCCACATTTACGTTTGGGGACAGGGATATTGGGGTGGCGTAGAAGTCAGTTTAGGGTTAAGGGACATGAATGTAAAGAACCCAGGTTTAAATTATGTTTTAAGGCCAGGGACGTTGGGTGTTACTGATCAGATTAGAGTATGTTTGGGAACAGGCATGTGGAGTATTAGACATTAGATTACATCAGTGCTTAGGGACAGTGATGTAGGGTCTTTGAAATCAGATTAGGTTGAGGTGCAGTAATGCTACAGTGGGATTTTACAGTGCCGATTAGGATTCAGTAACTGCAATGCAATGTTATGAGCGGACAGATTTAGGGATGGGATAGGGCTCTGTTTGGGTTTAGGGACATGCACGTGGATAAGTTCGAGATGAGATTGAAATTCTTGACAAGTATGTGTGTGAGTTAGAGGTCAGTTTGGGTTTAGAAGTAAGCACGTGAGTGAGTCAAATGTCGGATTAGGATAATGGGATAGGGTTTTGTGAAGTCAGAAACCAGATTGTGGATTAGGGACCGCTCCGTTGTGGTGTTCAAAGACAGAATTTACTTCGGGGACCTAAATTTCCGGTTATGATTTATGGTGACGCATACAGAATGAGAGAGGTCAGATTAGGGTCCCTGGACAGTAATTCGGAGAGTTGGATGGCAAATTAGAGATTGGGGACTGAAAATGTGTCTTGGACCGGAATGTCGACGTTTTACCATTTTCAGAGATGAAGCCTGAACTGCTGAGTTCCTCTAGCATCTTGTGTGCTGCCTATCAGACACTTTGGTAATTTTAATCGTTTCGGTTTGTTTTCCTCTCATTCTCCTAAGCCTGATGCCTATCCAACCTCTCCATATAACAACGGTCATCTTGTCCTGGCGACATCCTGGAAAACATTTTCTGCCGTCGCTCTTACATGCAGAGACACACGGTGTCACGGTCCGTTCTGGCAGTCACATACCCGGCTATTTTCCTCAGGAATTGGGCTTCTATCTCCTCGTTTAGTTCCCAATCATTCCCAGGTTCCAATCACTACTAACACCTGTTTTCCATCTGCAAATGCAGTATTAAAAACCCTGTGAACACAACAAAGAGCTGCAAGTTGGTTGCTCAACTCGTGTGTAAGTAACCTCGTTCCATGCTTCTTAGAACTATCAGTTCTAAGTCTTGCATCGTTCCTGAATTATGGACTAAAACCAAGATTCCGGGTAAAGACTCCGTTGGCACCAGTCCACGGTCGCTAGGACTGTAACTCCTCCCGACTCGGTGTCGGCGCCCGTGTTCAGCACTTGGGTTCCTTCCACCAACACGTCTGTGTAACAGAACGAACTGTCCACGATGAACCAAGCGGAAACGGATCCCGTACAGTAGGCCCTGGCTAGCCAGGGCAACCTATTGGGTGCCCAAGACAAATTACTTCGGGAGATCACGGTAAACCTTCGGACACTAGCCACAAATATGCGGAAGTTCAGTGAACAAGTGGACCGGGTCTCCGCTTCTTTTTCTCCGTTCCCTTCAAGAACCCTGGCTATCCAAACCGTCTGCTTCGGATGGCTTTGCCCCCGGAATCAGCAATCCCAGCCCTTCGAGAGCCCTATGTACCCGAGCCTGAACCCTACGCTGGGGACCTAGTTTCATTGCAAGGGCGGAATAATGCGAGATCCACTTTCCTTCGGTCAGCTTCCTAGGCTGCATCAATGAAAGCCGGCCGGTAAAACCAGACCTTGTGAAGATCCGGGCAGTGGAGGAATGGCCCAGCCCCACGTCACGCAAACAATTTCAACGATTCCTGGGGCAAACTTCCACGCAGATTCATCAGGGACTACAGTCGAGTGGCGGCCACCCTTACCCGCCTTACCTCCCCTACTACCCTGTTTTGCTGGGACTCGGAAGCGGACTCAGCATTCACCGACCTGAAGAGGCGTTTCACCACAGCTCACATCCTGGTCCATCCGGACCTACCCCGTCAATTCAACGTTGAGGTGGACGCCCCTGACTCCGGGGTAGGATCGATCCTATCCCAACGGGCAAGTTCGGAAGAAAAACTTCACCCCCACTCTCGCCGACCCTACCCCGGTGAATGGAATTACGACGTGGGGAATCGGGAACTGTTGGCGGTCAAACTAACACTGGAAGAATGGAGGCACTGTTTGAAAAGGGCAGAACACCTGTTTGTGGTGTGGACTGATCATAAGAACCGAGGGATATATTCATACCGCCAAACTACTGAACTCCCACTGGGCCTGTTGGCAATTGTTTTTTGAGCGGTTCAAGTTTATCCTCACATTCCGTCAGGATCCAAGAACGGGAAGTTAGGCGCGCTATCCCGCCAACATGACTCCAAGGATGATACCTCCAGTCCCCAGACTATCTTCCCAACACCATGCGTGGTGGCCACATAATCTTGGGAGATCTAGACTAAAGTAAAGGAAGCTCAGGAGGACGACCCCGACCATGGGAATGGACCCGGCGATCGCCTGTACCTCCACGTCTCCGTCAAGTATCAGATTCTCCAATAGGGGCACATGTCCCGGTTCGCCTGCCACCCCGGGAGTGATTGTACCCTGGCTCTCCTCTGAAAGCACTTTTGGTGGCCGTCCATGCAGGTGGACATCCGTGCTTATGCCTCGGCTTGTTCCATCTGTGCCCGGGGAAAAGTCTCTCATCGACCAGCTGCGGGTCTACTTCGTCCTATAGTCGGCCCTGGTCACACATCGCCCTAGACGTCGTCACCGGTCTACCCCCTTCTGGCGGAAGCACCACTGTCCTCACCGTAGTAGACCGATTCTCTAAGGCGGTGCACTTTGTGACCCTCCTTATCCCCCTTCCTCTCAAGAAAACACAGATTTTCTCGACTGCCACGTCTTCCGCCTCCACGGAACCCCGCGAACATAGTCTCCGATCGAGGTCCCCAGTTCATCTTGCAGGTATTGAAGGCCTTCTGTTAAGCCTTAGGAGCTTTGGCCAGGCTGTCATCCGGCTTCCACCCCCAGGCGAATGGGCAGACGGAACGGGTCAAGCAAGATCTGGAGGCGACGCTCCGTTGTGTAACGGGAAACAACCCTTCGACCTGGAGCGACCACCTCCCGTGTGTTGTGTACGCTGACAACTCTCTGACGAGCTCTGCCATTGGAAGCTCTCCGTTCGAGTGCTCCCTTTGAGTACGAACCCTCGCTGTTCCTTGCGTAAAAAGAGGAGAGTGCGGTATAGTCGGTTCGGGAAAATGTCAATCGGTGCCTCAAGGTTTCGGAGGAAACACGCACGGCCCTATTCAGTACAACAGATCGAAATAAGAAGACAGGCGAACGACACCGGACTCCGGCACCAGAGTACCAACCTGGGCGGATGGTGTGGCTTTCTTCCAATGACATCCCGCTCAAAAATTAACATAGGAAACTCACCCCTCGCTTCTTGGGACCATTCACGTTTCAAAGGGTTATCAACCCCACAGTGGTCCACCTAAAGCTATCAAGGCCCATACGCATCCACTCAACTTTTCATGTGTCTCAGTTAAAGCCAGTCTCCGTCAGCCCATTGTGTCCCACGGCTGAGACTCCCCCACCTGCCCATATCATCGATGATCATCCGGCATGCACCGTCCGAAGACTACTGGATGTCCGCCGTAAGGGCAAATGTCTCGAATACCTGGTAGAAGGGGAAGGGTACTGTCCAGAAGAGCATTCCTGGGTTTCCCGCTCCTTCATCTTAGACCATTCTGTCATCCAGGATTTTCATCAGGACCATCCAGACAGGCCTGTAGGATCACTGAGAGGCTCACGTTGAGGTTGGGGTACTGTCACGGGTCCCAACTGGCAATCGTTCACCTGTCTATTCACCTCAGGAATTGGGCCTCAATCACCTCGTTTAGTTCCAATCAATCTCTGGTTTCACTAACTACGAACACCTGCTTTACATCAGCAAATGTAGTATAAAAACCCCGCGACCACAACAAGGAGCCGCCAGTTTGTTGGTCGACTCGTGTATGAGTACCCTCGTTCCACGGTTTTCAGGACTGTCAGTTCTAAGTCTGAATAGCGGTGTAGGCTCGAAGGGCCGAATGACCTACTCCTGCACTTTTTTTAATGTTTCTATGTTTCTACCTCTCCTGCGAACCTCTTCCACTGGACTCCTGAAGGGGACTCAGCCTTCTCAGAGCATAAGGGGCGTTTCACCTCCGCTCCCATCCTAGTCTGGCCTGACCAATCTCGTCAGTTCATAGTGGAGATGGACGCCACCGACTCTGGTGTGGGATTGGTCCACTCTCAACTCTCCGCCCCCGACCAAAATCTCCATCTCTGCGACTTCTTCTCTCACCGTCTATACCCCGCCGAACGTAACTACGACGTTGGGAAACGTGAGTTGCTGGCGTCAAACTCGCCTTGGAGGAGTGGAGGTACTGGCTGGAGGGACCAGAATATCCGATCATCATTGGACTAACCATAAGAAGCCGGCATAGATCCAAACAGTTAAACGTCATATCTCCCACCATGTCCGTTGGGCACTGCTCTCGGGAACTTCAACTTCACGCTTACCTACAGCACTGATTCGAAGACGTGAAGCCAGATGCTCTCTCCCGCCTGTACCTCTCCAAGAAGAGCTCTTCTAGCCCGGAAACCACCCTTCTACCATCCTGTATCGTGGCTGCCCTCACATGGAAGATCAAGGCCGTAGTTAGGGAGACTCAACTGACTCAAATTGACCCAGGCGATGTTCCCCCTAACTGTCTCATCGTACCTGACACTATCCCTTCTCAGGTTCTTCATTGGGGGCATCCTTCCCGGTTCGCATGTAATCCTGGAATAGGTCGCTCCCTATCCCTTTTGAAGCAACATTTCTGGTAATCCACCATAGATGCTGACACTCGCTTCTTCGTCTCCGCCTCCCATCGGCCACCTGCTGGGCTGCTTCATCTCCTACCTGTCCCTGTTCACAATTGGTCCCACATTGCTCTAGATTTCGTCACTGGGCTACCCCTTCACATGGTAACACAGCTACACTCACCGTGCTGGACTGTTTTTCCAAGCCATACACTTCATAACCCTTCAAAAACTCCCTACAGCCCAGGAAACAGCTGATCTCCTTGTACAACAGGTCTCCACATACAAGGCATCCCCTCCGTCATCTTTTCTGAAGGGGTGCCCCCAACTCATCTCCCAAGTCTGGAAAATCTTCTCTCAGGCCGTCGGAGCTTCAGTGAGTCTGTCTTTCGGTTTCCGTCCACAGACTAACAGTCAGACAGAGTGAGCCAATCGGGACTTGGAAGCAGCACTGCGCTGCATTTCCACCAGTAACCCGTCATCCTGGACCACACATCTCCCTTCGATTGAGTATGCCCAGAACTCTCCGACCAGCGCCGACACCGGTATATCCACTTTCGAATGTTCCCCAGGCTATCAACACCCTCCGCTTCCTGCCCACGAAGACGACATCGCCGAGCCTTCAGTTTAGGCGCATCTCCGCCGCAAGGTCTGGAAGGATGTACGCTCTGCCCTGCTCCACTCCACTGACCGCAACCGGAGTACAGCCGATCGGCATCATGTCACCCAACATCAGCCTGTTCAGAAGGTTTGGCTCTCTTCAAGAGACATCCCCTCAAAACCGAATCCAAGAAACTCACCACTCGTTCCCTCGGACCATTTGAAATAGAGAGCACCATCAACCTTTTGACGGTCAAACTCAAGCTACAGAGATGCATGCACAGTCACCCCCACGCTCCGCCTCTCCCAACTGAAACCTGTGTCTGTCAGCCCTTTATGCCCTCCTGCTGAACTACCTCTACCCGCTCGGATCATCGACGATCACCCAGCGTACTCAATCCGGCGAAAACTGGATGTACGCCGCCGAGCCAGTTGATTCCAGTACGTCGTCGATTGGAAGGGATACGGTCCTGAGGATCGTACCTGGATATCCCGCAACTTCATTCTAGACCTCTCATTCATCAGAGACTTCTATTGTGGCAATCCTGGCAAGCCTGGTGGTTCGCCTGGATGCTCCCGTAGAGGGGGGTAAGGGGGTGTTATTATCGCGCTCCCAACTGTTGATTCCTCATATTCTCCTAATTTGCTTATCCCCGTGTTCTTCCGGGCTCCTTGGTTGTGGCAAACCTGATTGTAATCTAAATCTGCAGCGCAAATATTCTAGTCCAATTCCACGTCCCATTCCCAGTCTGTTATGTCTATCCATAGACTCCCCTACTGTCAAGATAATTGCACGTCCCATTCCCATTCAGATATGTCTATCCGTGGCCTCCTCTACTGTGAAAATGAAGCCACATTCAGGTTGGATGAACAACGCCTTATATTCCGTCCGGTTATCCTCCAACCTGATAACGTAAACATTGATTTATTTAACTTTTGTTAAGACTCTTCCTCCCTTCTTACCCAATCCCTTATCTATCTATTTATCTATCTATCTATCTATCTATCTATCTATCTATCTATCTATCTATCTATCTATCTATCTATCTATCTATCTATCTATCTATCTATCTATCTATCTATCTATCTATCTATCTATCTATCTATCTATCTATCTATCTATCTATCTATCTATCTATCTATCTGTCTATCTATCTATCTATCTATCTATCTATCTATCTATCTATTTATGTACACCCCTTTTTTCTCTCTCTGTCCCTCTCACAATCACTCTTTGCCTGTTCTCCATCTCCCTCTGGTGCTCCCCTACCCCTTTCATTCTCCCTAGGCTCCCGTCCTCTGATCCGTTCCCTTCTCCATCTCTGTATGCTTTTTTCCAATTAGCTTTCCAGTTCTTAATTTCATCCTCCCCTTCCTGTCTTCTATCATTTCGGAGTTCCCCCTCACCCTCCTACTTCCAAATCTTTTACTGTCTTTTCTTTCAGTTAGTCCTGACGAAGGATCTCGGCCCGAAACGTCGACAGGGCTTCTTCTATAGATGCTCCCTGGCCTGTTGTGTCCCACCAGCATTTTGAGTGTTCTGCATAAATATCCCGGCTTTGCATCCACTGATCGCCAGATCGTTTTTTCCTCTAATGTGCTAATTCATGTTCCCAACCGCTTAGGATTGTGTATTCTAAGTTTTGTTTCAGCACTGTTGTTTGCCTGCGTTAACTCTGTCTCTCCGTGTTAAGATAAGTGTTGCCTGCCGCCTGCCTTTCCATTCATCCTCCTGTTTTCCGGTCAGTTCCATTGATGCTCACGTCCATGTCTGCATCCCAGCTCTGTCCCCGTGCCAGTGTCCTGCATTTGGGTCCACATCTTCGCACCACGTGCAAACCCAAATCCGCTGACTTTACCAAACTTGCACACCTTCTCAAACCCATCTGAACCCCTGTTTCAATGGGTGCCTCCAAATCCATCGACACCCCATATTCAATGACAAATCCTTATTTATGTTCATATCACCAATTCCCTGTGCAACCCTGTATTCTCCAAAACACCCCTAAGAGCGTAATTCTCAAATCAGTCTGCAGCCCAAATCTGTTTGCAGTCCGGAACATTCGGCACGCTGACATTAGATTATTCCAGACCAAGAATCATTCCACGCAGTTCACAAAATATCTGCATCCACCTCAAAAAACAGCAAGAATAGAGGTTTGAGATTCAAGTTGCATTCGATATTAAAGTATGTATCAATGAAACAACCTTGAGATTTGACACACCTGAAAATCCACCAGGATTGGCCAATTTGCGCACATTTACAAATCTGTGTGCATTACTAAATCTGCGCACACCTGCAAAGCCGCATGTAACCCCACGGACGGCGCAAACAAGTGTGCATCTCCAGATCAGCTCTCCCATATCTGCCCACAGCCGTATATCCATGTGCAATCCAATATTCCTTTGCACACTCAAGAACTTGCAAATATCAAAGCAGTGTTTATCCCCAAGTATACTGACACTGTGAATTCCGTGTGCACCACCATGGTTGCCAACACACCCTGAAACCTACGCACATCCGCAAATCGAAGTCCAACCTCATTCCCGTAACCATCCCCACATGCACATTAAACTTTCCCAGAGCAAGAATAATTTCGAGCAAGTCACAAGATATCTGCCTCCATCTCAAAAAGTTCAACGTTCAAAATACATTCTCCATGTGCTTCTACAGTGGCACACAAAACTTTGGGCACCACTGGTTAAAATTTCTGTTACTGTGAATATTTAAGTGAGTAGAAGATGGACTGATATCCAAAAGTCATAACGTTTAAGATGAAATATTATTTTCTAGATTTTAAACAAGATTGGTATGTTAGTTTTGTTTTGAAAATTTTAGAGTGAAAATAAAGGAAATTTGCACCATGCAGAAGTAGGGCAGCCCAGAAGATTTGAGCTCTCAGATAACTTTTTTCCAAGGTCTCAGACCTTACCTGGCTTGTTAGATCTATGGCTTGATCACAGTCATCGTCAGGAAAGGCCAAGTGATGCAAATCTCAAAGCTTTATAAATAACCTGGTTCCCAACTTTTTCCCAACATCAGCAGCCATGGACTCCTCTAAGCAGCTGCCTAGCACTATAAAAATAACGATGCCGACAAATCAACAGGAAGCTTTAAGAAGATAGCAAAGCGTTTTCAGCTTCCCATTTCCTCAGTTCGTAATGTATTAAGAAGTGGCAGATAACAGGAACGTTGGAGGTCAAGTTAAGGTCTAGATGACCAAAAATCTTTCCGAGTGAACCGCTCGAAGGCTTGCTAGAAAGGACTATCAAAACCCTCGTTTGACTGCGAAAGACCTTCAGAAAGATTTAGCAGTCTCCAGAGTGGTGGTGCGCTGTTCTACTGTACAGCAAAACCTGCACAAGTATGAACTTTATGGAAGAGTCATCAGAAGAAAACCTTTCCTGCGTCCTCACCACAAAATTCAGCGTCAGAAATTTGCGAAGGAGCATCTAAACAAGTTTGATGCATTTTGGAAACATGTTCTGTGGACTGAGGAAGTTAAAATAGAACATTTTGGCATCAATGAGCAAAGGTAATTTTGGAGAAAAAAAGGTTGCAGAATTTTATGAAAAGAGCACCTCTTCAACTGTTAAGTACGGGGGTGAATCGATGATGGTTTGGTCTTGTGTAGCAGCCAGTGGCACGGGGCACATTTCCCTGGTAGAGGAAAGAATGAAATCAATTAAATACCAGCAAATTCTGGAAGCAAACTTCACACCGTTTCAAAAAAAAACTGAAGATGAAAAGAGCATTGAATTTACAACAAGATAAAGATCTTAAAAGTACCTCAAAATCCACAATGGACTACCTCAAAAGGCGCAAGCTAAAGGTTTTGCCAAGGCCTTCACAGTCCCCCGACCTGTACATCATCGAAAATCTGTGGATATACCTCAAAAGAGCAGTGCATGCAATGCGGCCCACGAATTTCAGAGATCTGAAGGACTTTGAGCTGCATACAGAAAGCATACAGAGCATGCAGTGTGACCAAACTTTTACTTCCCGGCCTTTTCCTTTTTTGTTATTTTGAAACTGAAAAAGAAGGAAATTTTAAAAAAATAATAATCTTGCTTAAAATATTAAAGAAATGTGTCATCTTTAACTTTATGCCTTTTGGAAATCAGGTCATCTTTTACTCGCTTAGTTATTCAAAGTAAGATAAATTTTGACCAGGAGTGCCCAAACTTTTACATGTCACTGTATGCGTCCCAGCGTGTGCCTATCCGTTTTTTTTTTTTTTTTTTTTTGCGTGGTTGTGCTTGTGTCACAAACAGCAAGGCTGCTGAGAACACCTGGCCAGCGTAAAAGAAACTCTTTAGGACACCAGACTGGCTCAGGGAACTATATAGCATTGAATTGTTTGTTTACGTGTCCGACGTTGCGTCTGTCTATGTGTGTAAGTGCGTGTGAATGTGTTTCTGTGACTTTGTATGGGTAGACTCATTGTCACTTCCTACCCCTGCCCGATTGAACTCGTGTCCGTATACTTCAAATTCATTTTATCCCTGTATTCAGTCCTTTCCCATCTCGCTCCGTGAACTTCACATGCTCTCGAACTATTGGACAACTTTAAAATCCCTGGCCCTGATCGCCTTAATTTGATAATGGATGTCCAGCACTTATACACTTCCATGACCCATTAAAACCTTTCCAGACAACGGAGCCAACCACTTCCCCTTCATGTGCATATTATTTAGTGTCAGAGAGGACTATAAAAATGAAATTGACTTTTTCCGTTCCTCAGACCGTACCAAACTGTTATACTCCCAAGTTCCATGACCTCGCCTCTAAGATGGTCCTCAACACATCCGTGTCCTTATCCATATGTCACTTCCAGGCAATCAAAGCCACATCCGCCACTTCCGCTGACAGGACTTCCCGAACCAGTAAAACCCTCTGAGACAAGAAATTCCATCTCTTGTTCCCCTTAAATGTTTAATCTTTCACGCTTAAAATGTGAACTCTGTCCAGTCTTACCCAGCTTCAGATGAAAAATGTCGACCTCCATTTGCCCTATCTATAACATTCATAATTCTGTCTTCCACTATGAAATCTCACATCATTTTCTTACGTTCCGGGGAATAAATTCCTAACCTATTCAACCAGTTCCTGCAAGTCAGAGCTCAAGTCCCAGCAAACGTGTTGTAAATATTCTCTGCATGCTTTCAAAGTTGTTGATATTTTTCCTGTAGGCAGATAACACTAACTGCGCATAATATTCCAGATTAGGTTTTACATATGTCTGATACAACTTCAATATATAATCCCATCTCCTGTACCCAATACGTTGATTTGCAATCTCTTTCTACGACCCTGTCTACCTGTGATGCCACTTTCGACTAATTATGAATCGGTTTTCAAAGATCCCTCAGTTCCACCTACTTCTCGACGTCCGAATGCTCAGCGTCTCGTCATGCACCTCCAATCTGGGCGTAACACAGCCCGTTGATACTCCCATGCAAATTAGATTATCCCAGATTACGAAGCACTTCGAACAGTTCACAAAATGGCTGTCTCCACATTACAAAATAGCAGTAACGAGATCCAATGTTAATGTATCTACAAATGAAACAACCTCGGGTTCGTCACGCCTTCAAATCAGCCGATGCCCCCTGAATCCGTGTGCATCCCCAAATTCTCGATGCACCTGAATCTGTTTGCACCGCCATATGCGTTGGCACACCCCGATTCTTCATATGCACCTTATTAGTGTACAACCCCATATTTGCCGACATACCCAAAAATATCCAGGCAAATCTACCCGACCAAACCCTTCAGCTTCCGATTTGCTTCGTGAAATTTGTATATCCATAGTTGAACATTTCACAGTTTCTGTAGCGGAACAGTCAAACTGCTCAACCCCCTCAACAGTCAATGTGCAGGAACCAGTGCAATACAGATGTGGAAACCCATTCTCCGTATGTGAAATAAAGTTTGACGAGTCTATAATATTAAATCTGACCTACTGCTGGAATGACCTGTTTTGAGACACATCAAAACCGAATGGGAGTCAGAGCAAATTACAACTTTACATGAACACATTTCCTCCACAGACTGAGCCTATAATGATGGCAACTAATTCTGATGAAGATGCTGATAAATGGTTAATATTTTATTTTCTTTATCGTTACCTATGTAAAGGGGTTTTCTTATTTTTCTTTATTACTGCGTATGTTAATCAAAATGGCTTCTTTTGTTTTGGTAAGTTAGGACTGCTTCTTTGTTGCGAGAGAGTGCTGGAAGCTTGTTTGGGTTAAAATTTACTGATATCGAGAATTGTATTACTTTGTTAACGAATTGGGATTAATGTTGTTCTTTCTTCTGAGTCTGTAAGCTATTGTTGGCGGGCATTTTGGGGAATCGGCGCGAGGGAGTGAGAGAGAGAGGACGCGATGCTGTAAACTGGGCGAGGAACGAATCCCAAGCGGGGGTCCGAAGCCAGGAAGTTCCACGAGGAGAGGAGACGAAGATAGATGTGCTTGGTTGACCACTTCGGGTGGTCCTGAGCTGCCAGACAAGGAGTTCGCAGGGGCTCGAATGGTGGCCAGAAGACTTCGGTAATTGAGCTTCAACGGTTGTGCACGAAGTGGTTTGGACTTTGATGATTGGCGCCTTTTCATTATTTTCTTTTCCTTCATATATACTGTATCGTTATTAATCACTTGGTTATAGTAACATCAAAAAAGTGTAATCATTTAATTGCATATGGTGTAATGTCTGTTCTTTGGCGAGGTGGGGACATCACACAGCATCTACACAACATGATTACCCAGTCTGGTGGAGCCGAAGGCTACTCCACCTAGACAAGAACGAGCTGAGCGAGCCTGAGGCGACCAGGAGGTTACACCTATAATTCGGGCACTAAATTAGCCACACCAACATTCCCAGTTGAATTATCCCTTGACTTCTGTGTAATAATAGTCAAACTATCATGATAGTTTTCCTTCATAAACTGATGAACCAACAGACTGTCAGGCATGCTTCGATTTTATTCAATCTGGTAACCTAAAATCAACAAAATTCGTTGGAAAAAATAACATGGGTTTATAGAGAAAGCTGCACTGGGGCATATTGCATAATCCAACTAACCCGTATTCCGAAAGTGATACCCAGAACTAAAAACAGTCTTATTTTGATGTTTGTAACAGTTCTCCAAAGATCCATTAACATGTCTTAGAGGGAAAGAGGCAAAGATCATGTCTTTGCCCCCATTAATTAATCAAGTTTGTTGACATTGTTACGTACTCCGTAACTGGGTGAAAGACCAGCAGAAATGGAAGGGAATGTTGGAGTCTGGTGGTACTGTAAATAAAAGTGTTTATTAGTAAACTAAACAATACAGTATGAAAAATGCCAATATACATACAAAACAGGTTAGCAATAATAAAAACAGAATGGTAGGAATAAGGATCAACAGTAAAAAACAAGTTCTATCAAAGTCTAGGGATAAATGAATAAGAGAATATAGAGTTCAGTTCAGTTCGCGCTGATGTAGTTGTTGTGTTGCAATGTTGGAGAGAGAGAGAGGGAGCGAGCAAAAGATGAGCAGCTGCTGCATGCAAACCTTCCGTCGTCTTCTTGTTCTGCTGTACCGTTGGGGTCACCAGTTATGACCCTTCCGTTCCAGTCTACATCGTTCTTCAGTGATGGACTCGTCATCCAGGCAAGGGCGGACACACACACACAAGTCCCCACCGGTCTGCCTTCATCCACCGTGCCCCGGACCGATTCTCCTGAACCGATCCTCCAGGCCTCCACCTTCCTGAGGGTGTATAACACTCTTTCAGTGTCCACTGGTGTGTCTGAGGGTGTCTCCCCAGAACCGTCTTTTATCCCCACTGACGGGATATCAGCTATCCATCAACTCAACATGTCCATGTCCATCAAACTAGTCCACTCCCTGCTGTCTCAGCAACAATGCTAACGAACAAAGAAGTGTCCTTGTAGCAAAAGATTGTTTACCTTTCCATCAGTGAAGAAGCCATAATACTAAATCATCCGTCTTTCTCTCTCTCTCTCTCTCTCTCTCTCTCTCTCTCTCTCTCTCTCTCTCTGTGTCTCTCTCTCTTATCTGTAGCCGGTGTCTATTCCTCTGTTCATCATCTCTCTCTCTCTCTCACATTAGCTGCATAGTTCCGGGGGGGGGGGGGGGGGGGTTGTTAGCTCTGGATGCCATTTCCATCTGGCTTGTTCAGCACACATAACAATATCAACAACAAACTCTGCAACTGAAAGGATTTTTTGTTCATCTCAAGCAGTAAAACTGAATCCTTACTACACTACAGCACAATGTTAAAGCCTGTGCCTCATCATATCCAACCATTTTAAAATTGAAGATTAAGCTGATCCATAAGCCACGCAACCATTATCAAGAACAGATCTGACTACACAAATTTAAATGGTCAATAAAGATGTTGGTGTAGCACTCCAAAAATATCCACCAAGACACCTGAATATATTTAATGCTCCTGTGCATTTGTCAGTCATTTTACTGATGCGCTGCTTATATGACAACTTACTTTCCATCCACATGGCGAGAAAGCTCACCACCGAAACAGCTTCAGGAGATTGACCATGAATCCATTTCCAATGCGGATATATTAATTATATTTTGAAAACATGCAACTTGTGATTTTATAACTGTAAGCTTAAATTCTCGTCTATTTACCTACTGTTCGATTTTTGAACACAACAGAGCATTCACTTGGTATTTCATCCCAGTATTACTGAATCTGAAGCTTTCGCTCCTACACCAACTACTTTGCCACATGAAGAACGATATTATCTTCCTACTTCTCCATTTCCTGGCACTTTGGCGTGGGTCGAAATGCTGAGATCATCTAACTCACTGTACTCACTTTGAAGAACATCCTCCGTCTTCCCGCGCATGAATTTGGTATCCATACCTTCTGGCCGCTCAGACTATATGACAGCAGAATTAGGACATTTCAACCATGAAGTCCGCTCCACATTTTCGTCATGGCTGATCCATTTTCCCTCTTAGCTCCCACCACCTGCCTTCTCCCCATATCCCTTTATGCTCTCACTAACCAGGGATCTATCAACGTCTGTTTGAAATACAGCCAATAAAGACCTTCAGAGGCACGAGGGTCAAATAATTCCGCTGATTCACAACAGTGGCCATAAAGACAAGTCAAAGGCAACACAAAAGCCAAGGAGAGGGCATAGAGTAGAGAAAAAAATAATCGGAAGTTAGAGGATTGGGAAGCTGTCAAATACCAAAGAAAGCAACGAAAAAGATGGAATACGGAAGCAAGCTAGCCAATAGTATTAAAGAGGATATATAAATTTCTTCGATACATCCAGTTTAAAAGAGCGGTGAGACTGGATATCGGATGGCTACCGAACGATGCTCGAGAGGGAGTAATAGGGGAGGAGGAAATGGCTGACAAACTGGATAAGCACTTTGCTTCAGACATCTCTGCGGAAGACACAATCACTGTAGTTTCAGCTGACAGGCGTCATGAAGTTCGTGAAGATGGTTCTTGAAAAACCGAAAGATACGAAGGTAGATGAGTTGCCTGAAGAGATTCTGGCGGCATTAGTGAAAAATCAAATGTTTCTGGTATGGTTCCTGAAGACTTCAAAATTGCAAATGTTAATCCACTTCAATAAGCGTGAGGGCAGTAGAAAGGGAACTGTAGGACAGATAGAGGTGCATCAGATGATAGGCATTGATCGTATGGAAAGTCGAATGCTATTATCCCAGGGATGAAATGACTAGGACGAGAGGGTATAGTTTTAAGGTGCTTGGAAGCAGGTGCATAGGAGATGCCAGGGTTAATTTTTTTATGCAGGGAGTGATCAGTGCGTGGTGTGGGGTGCTGGCGGCAGTGGTGGATGCGGAAACAACAGAATGTTTAAACATACTCCTAGATGGATACATGGAGCTTAGAAAAATTGAGCACTATGGGTAAGCCTAGTAATTTCTAAGGTAAGGGTATGTTCGGCACAGCTTTGTGGGCGAAGGGCCTGTATTGTGTTGTAGGTTTCTAATACTGTACGAGCTCTCCCCTCGTCCGATTGAACCCCATGATGTTGCTGCATCCCTTACAAACTATGTAAAGCTATGTATTTCCCTGGAATAGTGTATATACGTCGCTGTGGTGTTCTGAACGGTTTATTCCACACTCGCTCAGTATTCTCAGCAGCGACGCTGTGTCGACAAAGAGCGGGCGCTGTCTGCTGACTAGTTTCTGACAAAAACAGAATAAGACACATAAAAAGATGGGCAGATACAGACGCGGACTCATATCAACTCAGAGACATGCAGGCACTCATATACTTTCTGATAAGTAATGCATTTTGAACTTCGGACTTTTTAAAGATGGAGGCTGTTATTTTGTGAATTGTTTGAAATGATTCTTGCTCTGGAAAAATCTAATGTGTATGTCGGGATTTCATTGGGTTTGGGGTGCACAAGGAAATGGGACTGCACGTTCATTTGTAGATGTGCGCAGGTTTCAGGGTGTGTCGACGATTATGCGGGTGCACACGGATTGCGGAATGCCGTTGAATTTAGTGGTGCACACGGTTTCGGGGGTAGCATGTGTGTTTGAGGTTTCACAGGGATTTGGGGTTGCGGACAAATTTGAGCGTGTCAGCAACTTTGGGGATGCATACGGATTTGCTGTCTCCGTGGATTTGGGGTTATGATGAATCACAAGTTTGTTTAATTTATAGATACTTTAATAGCAAAAGCATTTTGAATTTTGAAGTTTGTTCTGATATTTGATTTAAAGTGGAAGCAGCTATTTTGTAAATTGTTTAAAATGATTCTTGCTCTGGGACAACTTAAAGTGCCTATGGGTTTCTCAGCAGGATTTGGCTGCGCACAGATCTGGGTATGTTGGTGGAGTTGGTGGTGTCGGCATTTTTAAGAACGCATATGGATTTGATGGAGAGCATTGTGTTGGGTTGCAAGCGGGTTTGCTGGTGTGCACCGATTTGGGAACTGATGAACTGTCGAAGGAATAGCGAAGGAACATGCCCGAATGCTGCTCCTATACCTGAAAGTTTTATGGTCTAATTTAGGGCGGATCAAATTCTTGCTTGTGACAAGGTATCATCTCAAACCTTGTACAAGTCTACTGCAGCAATTTGAGAGGCCTTGGCAGTGATATTCAAATTGCCAGCCTTTGGCCTACATATATCAAAGTACTGCGTTCACGAATTGGAATGTTATGTTGAAGTTGTGTAGGATGCTACTGAGGTCAATCCGAGGGGTTTCTTAGCAAATTGGGTCAGCTGTCCGTAGGATAACAGATTCCGCACCCCGACCCCCACCCAGGTTGGGTGAGACTAGAACAAGTTGTCATACGTTAAGGGTAAAAGCTGAATGTTTAAAACGAATATGAAAATTAATTTATTTACTCAGACGGTAGTGTGAGTGTGGAATGAATTTCCAAAAGAAGTGGTGAATAAACGTTCTGTTGCAACATTTAGGAGACACTTGGAGAGGTACATAGGTGGGACCGGTATTAAAGTCTGTAGTTCTGGTGGTGCAATTCCATAGGGCAGGGACGGAAAACAGGACATCACAGATTAAAGAGCTGGTTGGTCTGTTTATTTGAGAGGTGGTCTTTAGCTCAACATTCGATCCCTAAGAATCCTCTCCAGGAACTTCTCTATCCCTGACGTGAGCCTATATTTTCCAGGATAATGTGCCCTGCTTCTAAATAAAAGATATGTAGGTTGATTTTTGGGTGTTCATAGGTTTTGGGGGTAGGTAAGGATTTGTGGATGCACACTGATTCTGAGGTGAACATTAAGTTGGGAGTTACATGCGGGTCTGAGGGTGTGCACACATTTGGGAATGTAGATCGGCGCAGATTTGTGAAGCCCGTTGGGTTTTGAGGTTTGTCGAATCTCAATGCTGTTTCATTTATACAGACTTTAATAACAAATACAACCTGAACTTTAACCCGTGCTTTTGCTTCTTTTTGGGGTGAAGGCAGATATTTTGTGAACAGCTTGAAATGAGTCTTGCCCTGAGATAACCTAATGTGCATGTGGTTGTATTAGCAGGTTCGGGATACCGCACGGAATTGTGGATGCAGACAGATTTGAGGAAAGCGCTGACTTAGGCGTGTCTTGGCGAAAATGGTGGGGGGGATTGCTTAGGGATTAGGTGATGTAAACGGAAGTAATGATTTTTCAGCTAATATGGGGATGTCGTTGGATTTGGGGTCACCACTGACGAGGGGGTGAAGATGGGTTTGGGGATTTGCACACAGTTGGGAATGTCAGCGGGCATGGAATTGGACGCGGATTTTGGGAGCTGGTGGATTTGGAGCTGCTTATGGAAATGGGGTGCATACGTAATTCACGGTGTGGAAAATCAAAAAAAAATTGTTTCGTTCATAAATACTTTGGTTTGAACTTTGAACTTTTTCTTGTAGTATTATGAAGACGAAACTACTTGAAATTATTCTTCCTCTAGGATAACGTGATGTGCATGTCGGGCGCCAACGGGTTTAGGGTGCACGCAGAATTCTGGTTCACACTGATTTGGTGATGCACACGTATTTGGCGGTGTATACGGACTTGGGGATGTGTGCTGATTTTAGGGGCGTCAACGTATATACGGGTAAAGACCCATGTGGACGTGTGGCTGGACTTTGAACTTTGTTCTTGATACTTTTAAGGTGGAGGCAGCTATTTTGTGAAGTTTTGGAAATGATTCCTTCTGAGGGATATCCTAATATGTACTTGTATGCGCCGATTTGGTGATGTGTGAATATTTCTGGGTTTCTCTGTGCATCTGGGAGTACATACTGATTTGGTGGCGCATGCAGCTTTGCAGATCTGCGCAGATTTAGCGAATGTCAGGGAATGTGCGAGTGCACAGAAAATGTCTTGTGTCGGTTGCTTTGGGTGTGCACACTGATTTGCAAATATGCGCAATGTTGGGTATTTTGGCGGATTCCGGGATGAACACTGACTTGGGGGAGTCGGTGGATTTGCAATTGTGTCGAATCTCAAGATTTTTCCGTTTACACACATTTCAAACCCATTCATGCTTTAAAAAACAAGCAAACATTTTTTTTGAACTATTTGATATTATTCTTGCTCTGGCGTAACCTAATGTACATGTATGAGTGTTAGCAGGTACGGGGGATCGCACGGGTTTGTTGGTGCAGACGGATCTCAGGATTCTGCTGATTTCGGGTTGTTTTTGAGAATATGAGGGAAGGCAAGGATTTCGTAACGTGCACAGAAATGTGTGCTTGTCAGCGAATATTGTTATGCATGTCGATTTGAGAGTGGCGGCAGCTATGCGAGCAAACTGAGACGGGTGTGCTCAACGATTTCAGGGTGCTTAAGTATTTGGGTGTTCCTGTGGATTTGACTGTGTGCAGAAATTTGGGAATGAATGCCGTTTTGAGGGGACACACGGATTTTGGGGAATCGGTGGTTTTAGAGCATGCTCATGGACTTGAGGGTTCGCATCTATTACAGGGTTCTCACGATATAGGCGACACTAAAAAGTTATTATATTAAGAGATACCTTAATAATTAATGCACTTTGAACGTTGAAAATTGTTCTTGCTATTTTCTCAGATGGAGGCAGCCGTTTAGTGAGCTATCTGAAATACTTTCTCTGGGATAATCCATTCTGCAAGTTAGGGTGTCGGCTGATTTGTAGCCGTAACGAATCTCAAGGTTGTATAATTTGCACAGACATTAACCAGCACTGCAGTTTTAATTTTGAAAAATTTTCTTGATGTTTCTGATTCAAGAAACCATTTTGTGAAATGTTTGAAATGAAAGGTCGAGAGCATCTGTAGTTTGTGGAGAGGAGACAGATGGGAAAAGAATGAACCAAGGGGGATAAACTGAATTCGAGGTATACGGACACGTGCACAGTGAGGCAGGGTCAGGCAGAGACAATAAGTGTACACAGACACAGACACAGAAACACTCTGAGACATATAGACAGACAAATGACAGACAAAAACACAGACACACTCAGAGATACACACACTACGCCCTACAAACACACACACACACCCCTACATTTTCTTAACCACCTCTCCAGCCCTCCGTCATATTCATTGACACATACTGTGTGATATCATTAAAACATAATCTCCCACCCACACTAGACTGCTGAGTTTTCTGGACATGTATGAGGGTAAGGGGTGGTTCTAGACGTGCCCACAAATTTTCTGAGTCTGATGAGTCACTGAAGACGTTGGAGGGTTTCGTGGAATTTACAGTGTTTAATCGTCACCACAAACATACAGTTTCATCCTGACACTCTCGATAGAATCCCCCAAACACAAACTATATCAATTGTAACAGTGGGTGATTCAATACATTTCATCAGCTAAAATAACATAATTTACTGCAATATTGTTTGTTTGACAAATGTTTCCTTTGAAGTACATATTTACAGGGGAAGGACATTTACTGATGAGACACTTCGGAGGGTTCACTTTTGGAGAAAATAACTCTCACTAATACTCTAAAAATAATTCACTAAATTAATCGCAATCTGTCACCGTGGGGATTGCACCTGTCTGATGTAATCGGTTTGTAAATAATTTAAGCATGCTCATTTTTAAATCTATTGAAATCTGTCCCTGTGGAGTAGCTAAATGGTGTTATAATCCCCAAGTATATTATGCCTCAACATTTGATTCCGCGAAATCACTCGGCTCACAGTGGCACAGACACTGGACACAGAAAATGTCTGCAATGTTGGATAGGTACGAGAGTGTGGAAAAAATATTGTACGTGTTCGTTACCGTGAATGGAGTTCCAGGTGAGTGAGCACAGCCATTCTTGTTTGCCATTTCTGTGTGTTAACCGGAGTCAACTTCTATATTATCGTTTTACAAACCCCATTTACAATAAGTTGGGATATTTTCCAAAATGCAATAAAAACAAAAATCTGTGATATGTTAATTCACGTGAACCATTATTTAACTGACAAAAGTACAATGAAAAGATTTTCAAAAGCTTTACTGACCAACTTAATTGTATTTTGTAAATATACACAAATTTAGAATTTGATGGCTGCAACACACTCAACAAATGTTGAGACAGATTTAAAGTAAGATTGAAAAGTGCACAGAATATTTAAGTAATATCAATTTGGAAGACTCCACATTCAGCAGGCTAATTGGTAGCAGGTGAGGTATCATGGCTGGGTATAAAAGTAGCGTCCATCAAAGGCTCAGTCTTTGCAAGCAAGGATGGGTCGCGGCTCAGCCTTTTGTGCCAATATTTGTGAGAGAATTGTTAGTCAGTTCAGAAGGAACATGTCCCAACGCAAGATTGCAGAGAATTTAGGTCTTTCAACATCTACAGTACATAAAACTGTGAAAAAGTTTCAGAGACATCTCAGTGCGTAAAGGGCAAGTTCGGAAAACACTGTTCAATTTGCGAGATCTTCGAGCCCTCAGGCGGCATGCCGTAGAAACCGTCATGCTACTGTGACAATTATAGCCACCTGGGCTCGGGAGTACTTCGGAAAACCATTGTCACTTAACACAGTCTGTCGCTGCATCCAGAAATGCAACATGAAACTGTATAACGCAAGGAGGAAGCCATGCATCAACTCTATGCTGAAACGCCGGCGAGTTCTCTGGGCTCAAGCTCATCTCAGATGGATCGAAAGACTGTGGAACTTTGTGCTGAGGTCAGATGAGTCCACATTTCAGCTAGTTTTAGGAAAAAACCGGCGTCGAATTCTCCAAGCCAAAGATGAAAACGACCACCCTGATCGTTATCAGCGAAAGGTGCAAAAGCCAGCATCTGTGATGGTATGGGGTGCATAAGTGCCCACGGCATGGGTGAGTTGCATGTATGTGAAGGTACCATTGACTCTGAGGCGTATATTAGGATTTTAGAGAGACATATGTTGCCATCAAGGCGACGTCTCTTCCCGGGACGTCCATGCTTATTTCAGCAGGACAATAGCAGACCATATTCTGCACGGACTACAAAAGCGTGGCTTTGTAGATACAGTGTGCCTGTGCTTGACTGGCCGGCAGCCTGTCCGGATCTATGGCGCATCATGAAGAGGAGAATCAGACAACGGAGAGCACGGACTGTTGAGCAGGTGAAGTCATGTATCAGGCAAGAATGGACGAAAATTCCAATTGCAAATGTACTACAATTAGTATCCTATGTTCCAAAACGATTAAAAAGTGTTATTAAAAGGAAAGGTGATGTAACACAATGGTAAGCATGCCTCTGTCCCAACTTTTGTTGAGTGTGTTACAGCCGTCAAATTCTAAATTTTTGTATCTTTACAAAATACAAATAAGTTGGTCAGTAAAACTATTGAAATCTTTTCATTGTATTTTATCAGTTAAATGAAGGTTCGCGTGAATTAACATATCACAGATTTTTGTTTTTATTGCATTTTGGAAAATATCCCAGCTTTTCTGGAAATGGCGTTTGTACAAGCTTCCAACGTTATGAGAGTTGCGCAAAATATCCGTCAGAAATATTGAGCCTACCAGTTAAACATTCAGATGTTTCATATGTAATGACAAGTGGAACTAAACCTTTATGTCTCCTCAGATTCAATGGATCGACTTGTATGTTATTCTTACCTTTAATGACAACTTATCCAGAGCTGCCCCTGATTGGGCGACGGGAAGCTCTCCGGGACTGAGAGTGGGAGGGCTTACCTTGTAAAGTTCGCTGTTTCTGAGTTAATGATCAGAGAGAAAACCTGGTCATGCGTTTGATGTCTTCCTGTAGGTCGGATATCGCAGAGTCGGATTTCACGGTCTATTGGTTAATACAACGACATGCAAAAGTTTTGGCAGTCCTTTTCAAAATTTCTGTCACTGTGAACAACTAAGCGAGTAAAACATGACCTGATTTCCAAAAGACTTAAATTTAAGGAAGATATGTTTATTTAATATTTTAAGCAAGATGTTTTTTTTTACTTCCATCTTTTACAGTTTCAAAATAACAAAAAAGGAAAAGGTCCCGAAGCAAACGTTTGGGCACCCTGCATGATCGGTACTTTGTAACACCCCCTTAGGCAAGTATCTCAGCTTGTAAACACTTTTTTTTTGTAGCCAGCCAAGAGTCTTTCAATTTTTGTTTGGGGTGTTTCACACATTCTTCCTAGCAAAGGACTTCTAGTACTGTGAGATTCTTGGGACGTCTTGCATGCACTGCTCTTTTCAGGTTTATTCACAGAATTTCGATGATGTTTAGGTCGGGGGACTGTGAGGGCCATGGCAAAACCTTAAGCTTGCGCCTCTTGGGGGAGTCCATTGTGGGTTTTGAGGTACGTTTAGAATCATTATCCTGTTGTAGAAGCCGTTCTCTTTTCATCTTCAGCTTTTTTACAGACAGCTTCATGTTTGCTTCCAAAATTAGCTGGTATATAATTGAATTCATTCTTTTCTCTACCAGTGAAATGTTCCCCATGCCACTGGCTGCCATACAAGTCCAAAGCATGATCGATCCACCCCCGTGTTTAGCAGTTGTAGAGGTGTTTTTTCATGAATTTCTGCACCTTTTATTTTTCTGCAAACATAACTTTGGTTATTGCAGCCGCAAAAAATCTATTTTAACTTCATCAGTCCACAGGACTTGATTCCAAAATGCTTGAGGCTTGATTAGATGTATATTTGCAATATTCCGACGCTGGATTTTGTGGTGAGGACGCAGGCAAGGTTTTCTAGTGAAGACTATTCCACGAAGGTCATATTTGTGCATGTGTCGCTGCACAATAGAACAGTGCACCACCACTCCCGAGTGCGCTAACACTTCCTGAAGGTCTTTTGCAGTCAAATGGAGTTTTTGATTTGCTTTTCCAGCAATCCTACGAGCAGTTCTCTCGGAATTTGTTTTGGTCTTCCAGACCTCAACTTGACCTCCACTGAACCTCTTAACTGCCATTTCTTAATTATGTTGCTAACAGAGGAAACAGTTACCTGGAAACTCTTCGGTATCTTCTTATAAACTTCTCCTGGTTTGTGGGCATCATTTACTTAAATTTCTCAGATTGCTAGGCAGTTGCTAGAGGGGTGCATGGCTGCTGATTGTTGGGACAAGGTTTGAGGAGTCAGGGTATTTATAAACCTTTGAAATTTGCATCACCTGGACTTTCCGGACTATGACTGTGAAAAGGCCATAGCCGAACTTGTTAATTAAGGTTTGAAACCTAAGTAAAAGTGTCATGTGGGGCGTTGGAAGTGGACCCAAATGCAAGTCACAGACACTGTACTACCAGAAACCGGATTAGACATGGGAAGGATGCAAGGGAAGTGAGGAAGAAAGGACGCTGGACATGACAAAGGCCCCGGACGAGACAAGGAAACTGGGTCTGGGCCAGGACTTGACAAGGATAGCGGAACCAGGACATGGATCTGGGAATTAGGAGCCTAGGCCTGCACTCCAAGCCAGAGACTGCAGAAGGTCCCAGAACCTGGGTCTTGATTCGGGCTCGGACTCCAGAACAAGGCGAGGGCAAGACGTGGCTACAGGACGATTGATTACCAGCAGCCGGCTGCT
Source organism: Hypanus sabinus (assembly GCF_030144855.1). Classification (NCBI taxonomy): domain Eukaryota; kingdom Metazoa; phylum Chordata; class Chondrichthyes; order Myliobatiformes; family Dasyatidae; genus Hypanus; species Hypanus sabinus. The sequence continues at coordinate 59,987,279 of NC_082706.1, read as the reverse complement.
GGACTGGGCGAGGCACATCGAGAAGACAAGAACACAAAGCCTTGTCGAAGGGGACCCGGAGCGCAGAACACAGAGTCCAGGGACAGAGGGGAACATGGAACACCGAGCCGGGATCCCTCCTTCGGTAAAGAACGTAGGGTCGGGATTCATTATACAGAAAACAGAGCCGGGACCCCTCCTTGGGTACAGGACGTAGGGCCGGGACTCATAACTCATAAAGCTGAACGGGGCAAAACGGCCGCACATACCTAACGAAGGCGTGGACTCAGACAGACAGTTCCAAATAGGGCGAGGCTGCAGACACAAGCGAGGCGATGCAAGGCTCCAGGCAGAGGCAAGTCGAGGCAATTATCTAGGCAGGCTCAAGGCGAAGCAACGCTCCAGGCAGGAAGGTAAAGGGAAGGGATAAGAGACAAGGCGTTAAGACAGGAACAATCCAGCAACCAGAGGCTGAATCCTGAAGCTCTTTATGAGGCCAGCCCAAACAAGAATCATCTGCCTCAACAGAAACTGGGGAAACCCGGAAAACCTGGAATAAGGTAGATGAACCGGACCGTGAACCGGAATGGCGATTTCACATACCGGACCATGACAAAAAGTTATCTGAGAGCTCAAAACTTTTGCGATGCCCAAACTTTTATATTGGGCTCTGTTCTTTTTTTTTCACTCTACAATTGAACAAAATGAAAATAATACACTAATTTTGCTGAAAACTTTGAAAAGAATGTTTCATCTTTAACTTTATGACTTTTGGAATTCATTTCGTCTTCTACTCACTCATGTCAATTCAAGTCAAGTCAAGTCAGGTCACATTTTATTGTCATTCCGACCAGAACTGCTGGCACAGTACACAGTAAAAACGAGACAACGTTTTCTTTTCAGGACCATGGCGCTGCATGAAAGAATAAAAAAACTACACTCGACTACAGCCCTACCCAGAACGGCATAAATTTCACAAAACAGTGCAGGCATTACAATAAATAATAAACAGGATACTAGGCTCAGTATAGCGCAGTAAGTTAATATCAATCCAGACTCTGGGTATTGGGGAGTCTAATGGCTTGGGGGAAGAAACTGTTACATAGTCTGGTCGTAAGAGCCCGAATGCTTCGGTGCCTTTTCCCAGCTGTGAAGGAGGGAGAAGAGTTTGTATGAGGGGTGCGTGGGGTCCTTCATAATGCTGTTTGCTTTGCGGATGCAGCGGGTCGTGTAAGTATATGTAATGGCGGGAAGAGAGACCCCCGATGATCCTCTCAACTGACCTAACTATCCGCTGCAGGTCTTGCAATCCGAGATGGTGCAATTTCCGAACCAGGAACTGATGCAGCTTCTCAGGATGCTCTCAATACAACCCCTGTAGAATGTGATGAGGATGGGTGGTGGGAGATGGAATTTTCTCAGCCTTCGCAGAAAGTGGAGACGCTGCTGGGCTTTCTTTACGATGGAGCTGGTGTTGGGGGAGCAGGTGAGATTCTCCGCCAGGTGAACACCTAGATATTTCGTGCTCTTTACGATCTCTAAAGAGGATCCGTCGACGTTCAGCAAGGACTGGTCGTTCCGTGCTCTGAACTATTCAGAGTAACATAAATTTTGACTAGTGGTGCCCAAACTTTTGCTGCCACTGTAATTGTTTCTGATCACCTGAACCAGTAGTCACGGATATGCTGACTAGTGCTATCGAATTCATCTGTGCTGTAGAATTAATCCATTAATGATGCCCATCAGCCTCTGATTACAACGTTGTTCCTACTTTGCCTCTACGACCCGTCATAAATTGGGTGACCGCTTCGCCCTGAAGAAAGTTCTCGCCCGAGATAGGAGTTTGTTCAATTCCATGTATGGTGCCTGACCTGCTGAGCTCCTCCAGTATTTTGTGTGTTTTGCTCACCTCTGTATTCATTTTCTGCTGCATCAGATGCTGAGTTCCCTGACGCTTGGTCAATCACGGTTACATAAGTGAAACCGGCCTCAGCTGCGAATGGAATCGGTATTAACACTAATCGTTGTCCACACTTATCTCCACACTGAAGAATGCAGGTCAGAGACAGTGTGACCTGTGCCTGTTGTTAGATTAGCAGCCGTTCACAGACTCCAGCACTCCTGATCTTTAGTTGAAGCCCGATCCCGTGTTCATTCCCAGAGGATGTGTTCAGTAATTCCCAATCTCTTTTCTCTCTCTCTCCTTCACCAGTGAATTTAGTGGCGATTGTGATCCTATCCCGGGGGAAATGCGGTCTTTCTATCTGCACCACTCGCTACCTGGTGGCCATGGCCGGGGCGGATCTAATGACCATTGTCACTGAGGTCATTTTGTATCAAATCAGATTATATTATTTCCCGTGGAGTTTTCTGGGCATCACCCCGGTGTGTAGTGTTATAGAAGCACTGACGTTCTCCGCCACTGATTGTTCTGTCTGGTTCACCGTCGCTTTCACCTTTGATCGTTTTGTCGCCATTTGCTGCCAGAAACTGAAGACAAAATACTGCACCGGGAAAACTGCGGTTGTGGTTTTAACAATAACCGGAGTGCTCTCCTGTAAAAGACATGTTCCCCGATACTTCACGAAGGAACCCAGCGTGATCATCCATAATGTACCGTGGTTTTGTCAACTCATGGACAATTATTTCACTGACCCCGGGTGGGTAGCGTATGACTGGCTCGATACGGTTTTAACTCCGTTCCTCCCGTTCGCTGGGATCCTGCTGCTCAACGCTCTGACAGTCAGGCACATTTTAATGGCTAGTCGGGTGCGTAAGGGGCTGAAGGGTCAGAGAAAGGACAGCCACAGTGACCCGGAGATGGAGAGCAGGAGGAGGACCGTGGTTTTACTCTTCTCTCTCTCAGGAAACTTCATCCTCCTGTGGATGACATACTTTGTAAATGCCATATATTATCAGGTCTCAGGAAAAGGATACGATTTCAATGATTCTGAATGGATCTTCTATCATGTCGGGTATTTGCTGAGGAATTTCGGCTGCTGCACGAACACATTTATTTATGCCGTGACTCAGTCGAAATTTAGGAAGCAACTGAACAGCGCGGTGAAATACCCGGTGAACTCGGTGCTTCAGTTCGTTAATAAAGCCGCGTACTGAGCACAAGACAAAGGCGACCTCATTGTCTCCAGTCCCAGCTCCAGATCCTCATACTGACCGCCTAACCTCCCAGGTCTTATTCCCGGGCGGATTGTCCCAACGACCTGCAGCTCCGGGACATTAGTATAGTGTGTGTCTGGGGAGGGGCAAAACACCGTCCTGGAGACTCAGTACCTCATTGGACCCACCGGATGTCAGTCAAAGAATTATTCCGGAACTACTCCGGAAAGGCTAACTTTGAGAAGATGCGAAAGGATTTGGAAGGACTGGATTGCGACAATTTGTTTTATGGGAAGGATATAATAGACAAATGGAGGTCATTTAAAGGTGAAGTTTTGAGGGTACAGAATTTTTATGTTCCTGTTAGGTTGGAAGGAAAGGTTAAAAGTTTGAGAACTCCATGGTTTTCAAGGGATATCGGAAACTGGGTTCGGAAAAAGAGAGAGATCTACATTAAATATAGGCAGCATGGAGTAAATGAGATGATCGAGGAATATAAAGAATCTTAAGGAAGAAATTAGAAAAGTTAAAAGAAGACATAAGGTTGCTTTGGCAGGTAAGGTGAAAATAAATCCGAAGTTTTTCTACAGTTATATTAATAGCAAAAAGGACAGTGAGGGATAAAATTGGTCCTTTAGAGAATCAGAGTGGACAGCTATCTGTGGAGCCAAAAGAGAGGGGGGAGATTTTGAGCAAATTATTTTCTTCGGTATTCACTAAAGAGAAAGAGATTGAATTGTGTACGGTAATGAAACAAGCAGGGAAGTTATGGAAACTATGACGATTAAAGAGGAGGAAATACTGGCACTTTTAAAGAATGTAAAAGTGGATAAATCTCCGGGTCATGACAGGATATTCCCTAGGACCTTGAGCGAAGTTGGTGTAGAATGGGCAGGGGCCCTGACAGAAATATTTCAAATGTCAATATAAACGGTGATGGTGCCGGAGGATTGGCGTATTGCTCATGTGGTTCCATTGTTTCAAAAGGGTTCTAAGAGTAAACCTAACAATTATAGGCCTGTCCGTTTGACGTCAGTGCTGGGTAAATTAATGGAAAGTATTCTTAGAGGTGGTATATATAATTATCTGGATAGACAGGGTCTGATTAGCATCAATCAGCATGGATTTGTGCGTGGAAGATTCATGTTTAACAAATCGTATTGAATTTTTTGAAGAGGTTACGAGGAAAGTTGGAGGTGGGTAAATCATTGGATGTTGTCTATATGGACTTCAGTAAGGCCTTTGACAAGGTTCCGCATGGAAGGTTAGTTAGGAAGGTTCAATCGTTAGGTATTAATATTGAAGTAGTACAATGGATTCAACAGTGGCTAGATAGGAGATGCCAGAGAGTAGTGGTGGATAACTGTTTGTCAGGTTGGAGGCCTGTGACTAGTCGTGTGCCTCAGGGATCTGTTTTGGGTCCAATGTTGTTTGTCATATACATTAATGATCTGGATGATGGGTGGTAAATTGGATAAATAAGTATGCAGATGATACTAAGATAGGTGGTGTTGGGGATAATGAAGTAGGTTTTCAAAGCTTGGAGAGAGATTTAGGCCAGTTAGAACGATGGCCGAAGCTGTTTAATGCAGATAAGTTTGAGGTGCTACATTTTGGTAGTAATAATCCAAATAGGACATACATGGTAAATGGTAGGGCATTGAAGAATGCAGGAGAACAGAGTGATCTAAGAATAACGGTGCATAGTTCCATGAAGATGGAATCTCATGTGCATAGGGTGGTGAAGAACGTTTTTAGTACGCTGGCCTTTATAAATCAGAGCATTGAGTATAGGGGTTGGGATGTAATGTTAACATTTTACAAGGCATTGTCAAGACCGAATTTGGAGTATTGTGTACAGTTCTGTTCACCGAATTATAGAGAGTACAGAGAAGATTTACTGGAATGTTACTTGGGTTTCAGCAACTAATTTACAGAGAAAGGCTGAACAAGTTAGGTATTTATTCTTTGGAGCGTAGAAGGTTGAGGGTGGAATTAATAGAGGTATTTAAATCAGTGAGGGCGATAGATCGAGTTGACGTAGATAGGCTTCTACCATTGAGTGTAGGGGTGATTCAAACTAGAGGACATGATTTGAAATTTAGGATGCAAAAGTTTAAGGGTAACACGACGGGGAATTTCTTTACTCAGAGAGTGGTAGCTGTATGGAATGAGCTTCCAGTAGAAGTGGTAGAGGCAGGTTCGGTATTGTCATTTAAAGTAAAATTGGACATGTATATGGACAGGAAAGGAATGGAGGGTTATGGTCTGAGTGCGGGCCGGTGGGACTAGCTGAGTCTAAGCGTCGGCACGGTCTAGAAGTGCCGAGGTAGCCTGTTTCTGTGCTGTAATTGTTATATGGTTAAATGTCGCCCACCCATTGGTCTGTGGATATGTCCATCTATTCCTATTCCGCGCATCACCTCTCAGTCCAATATTATGACAAGACGGCGGTGTCTAGTCTGATGCTGGTTGGCTAATCTAACCTCAATTACACAAGTCTCTGCGTTCCTGTCAAATAATTGGCTAAGACGAAGAATTAGAGCAGCTTTTGTATAAATGGCGGTTAGCAGTCTAACTGATATGGAACTAAACCAACTAAACTGGAGTGTGGTGTCGAAAATTCGAAAATAAAACGCTGACTGCCTCATTTTTCAAATGAAGTGTGATTAACTCAAAATGCCCATAGATTGTACGTAATGAAACACCATACCGGGAATTAAAGTCACTCTCATAACTTAAAAGTTTTTCGATGAAATCTATCACGCCTACAAGATTGCAATTAAGCCAGCAGTTAAATTCTTTCTACCCGATATGCTTCACCCTGAAATAGTATGTGTTGAACTGTTTCATTATGAAAAAACATACAGGACCCAGAATGCATTTCTCTGACATTAAGTGTACGTTTGAAACCTATTGAATCAGTTCGGTGTCCAGAGCGATGGACCCTCGCACCAGTCTCAGTTGTACGGGCACCAGATCTCCTCTGCCTGGGCCCCGACCTCTCCGTTCTCACACCCGATACATTTCTATGGACATCTGAACTGCATCTGCAACGATTCTGCAACACACCATCTTGGTTCATCCCCCGAACACACTCCGACATCGGTCGCCCCTTCACTATTTAAGGTGACGATCTAACTCAGAGTACCTCAGCAAAGTATTTGTAGTGAAGTTTAATCGAATTTATTAACAATTTGTCTACTAGAAATCGTCGCATGCGTTCGGTAGTGTAATACTAACTGGAAAAAAAAACGGTTAAAGAAACCATGTAGACTTTCAGTACTTTATCATGTGCCTCAAAGCATCTCAAAGCCCCATGCATAATAGGGTACTCCAAAATATTCTCATCAACTTTAGTGAGGCTGACTGGCTTATCATTTCTATTCATCTGCCTACCCACACACCCCACCTTCGAAAGTGTGGAAGGGCTTTTGCAAATTTCGAGCCCTTCGTTTACCTTGCAGAATCTAATTACTCTTGAAAGATAATTACTAGCCCCTCTGCAAAATTGTCAGATAACGCGAACAAATCACTAAGGGTTGTTCCATGTGTTCCACCACTTCCGTCCCCTGATGTTCTGGAATTTATGAAATACTGCTAGGGCTTTCACAGTGAAGACTAATGCAAAATACTTATTGAGTTGGTCTGCCATTAATTTCTCACCAAACTTTACCTCCCTAGCATGATTTTCCAACCGTCTGATCTGTACTCTCACTTTTCTTCAATTTTATATATATATATATATATAAGCAAAAAGGTTTGGTATCCTCTTTGATATTAATCGGTTTCTTTCCTTTTTATTTATTCAGTTCCTTCCCTGTGACATTCTAGTTGACTGCTGTTTTTACCTTCCCAGTCTTCCAACTTCCCAGTTGTTTTTTCTCTATTACGTTCCAGTTTTAGTTCTATGCTTTCTTTGACTTCCATTGTCATCCATAGTTGCAGCGGCCCACCCCCCTTCAGAATACCTCTTTACCTTTGGGGTTCATCACACCTTCGCCTTCCGATTTCCCCAGAAACTCCAGTCATTGATGTTCTGCCGCCATCCCTGTAAGTGCCACATCTGATCAAATTTGGCCAGCTCCTCCCATAAGCGTCTGTAAATCCCTTTCCTTTACTAAAATAATATTATGCCTGAATTCATCGCCCCTCTCTCAAACTGAAGAGTCAATAACATTATATTATGATCACTGCTTCAAAGGATTGCATTACCATATGTTCCAGACTAAAATCTGCTTCCTTGCATAACACCAAATCCAGATTTGCAATTCCACCAGTGATCATATCAACAACACTGCTCTAAAAATTCATTTCGTATGCTCTATTCCACTTCCCTCCGTTGAGACCCAGCACCAAAATTATTTTCCCAGTTTGCTGAAATCGACCAGGTCTGTCGAAGCATTGCCTTTACTGCACTCCATTCTATTTCCCTTTGTAAATTATATCTAAGGTCATGTCCACACCCAGGTTGTCGTCCATTTTGAAATATCCTATCTCTTCCAGGGATGTTGTCACTAGATGTTCTTTTGGCGCTTCTCTAACTCTGGAATTTTAGGATTCTCATTTCGCAGAAGTGCTTGGGACTGTCCAAGGCGGAGTTAATTTTTTTTTGCAGGGGAGTAAATAAAAGTATACGTTCCAGTTAATGGTGGTGCTAACAAAGACGTGCGTCAACAGACGTGTTTCAAAAGTAAGCTTTATTAGTAGCAGCTTTTCTGAAGTAAATTCTTGTAACTATCACTGGAAAAAAAAAACAGCGGCGATTAAGGGCAAAACAAACTTGAGAGGTATGTACTGCTGGCGCGCTGCATTATCGAAGCACTTGAAGATGTGGGCGTGCTGGTTGGAGTGGAAGATTCCGAAGGGGGAAAACGGGCAGAGAAGTACCGAAGTCGTCCAATTTAACCCAGTGCGAGGGTAGATGGCTCTAAGCGCAGGCTCGAATTCGTCGGCAGAGAAATCCACGTCCTTCCGGGCCATGTCCAACTGGTGCATGTCCCTGGCCCGGAACGAGTCACCGCTGCAAGGCTCGGGACCTAATAAAAGGTAAAAGCGCTGTTTGGACAATTTAAGCACCTCTCCAGATGGACTGAAAGACAGAGTATCGAGAGTCGGGCGAGATTCGATTGCAAAACGATGATAGAGAACGGCTTCTCCGGCTGCAAAATTTTGGTCCGAAGCGATTCGCCGCGTCGGGTCCCGGTTCCTAGTGCGAGATTTAGACAATTTAAAGCTGGACGTATTACCAGCTCAAGTCACCATCAAGTTCGCAGACACGAAGCACTGCAGCCTGAGACAGCCTCACAACCTGGATGTTCCTACCTGCGTGACGCTGAGGCTGTGAGACTGTCTCAGGCTGCTGGGCTTCCTGTCTGGGATCTTGGCGGTGACTTGAGCTGGTAATATGATTAACTGATTATCGAGGCTTGGGAGCTGCTGAGCTGCTGAGCTGCTGAACTGAGTTGCTGAGCTGCTGTTCCGAGCTGCTGCGCGGATTTGATTATATTTTCCTTGATAATAAATGTAACTTGAAGTTTAATAAAGAAGGGGAATTAAATTATGAGTTAAAAGCAGCCAGAAAAAAAATAAAACTAAAAATAGAATGCCGCAATTGCCCACCTATCACCACACCGGCAGGTTGCTACAGGCACCCACCAGTTTGATTAGAAAGTCTGGTTCCTCTAACTTTTCCTCTTTACCTTACTCCGATCAACTCCAGTGCCCTCTGAATTCAGTCATTTCTGCCCTGGGAAAACCAAACCTGGCGGTTTGCTCCATCTATGGTTCTCACCGTCTTGTGCACCTCTCATTCTTTTTCCTTACACATACTAAGACACAAGATCGCACAAGCTACTCTCATTAGATACGCTATCTAATCCAGGCTGTATCAGGTTAATTTTCCACTGCATCCTCTCTAAGGCTTCCACGTCCTTCATGCAATGTGACGATCTGAACTGAACAAAATGCCCGTGTGAAATAACCAGCGTTTATAGAAGTATAACATTATCTCAATGCCCTTTAACTCAAATTTAGTAGCGATATGAGGGAAAAGCTAACACGAAAAGCGTGATGTGGATGCGGAATGAGCTGGCAGAGGAGGTCACAGAGCAGATACTACAGCAAGATTTAGAAATGAACTGCTGGATAGGAACTGTTCAGAGGGATATGGGAGGAAATGGGACTTACTCTGATAGGTTAATTGATTGACCAGGGTAATAGGGACCAAAGGGTCCGTTTCCATACTGTATGGATTTGGGACTCGACAACTGTGCCACACTATATACTCAGTCTGGGAATTCATCATACCTGTGGCGTGCCTTGAAATGGGGCTGCCATGAAAATCCTTCTCAATCTCATGTGCTCCACATCCAACACTCATGTCGTGTACCACAACACACCGTGAAAACGAGTAGACTGAAACTCAATACCGACTATCTTCGTGGTGTTGCGGTTTTTTGTTGGATTGGACATTTATACCCTTTACTCCATGCAAATTAGCAGGAATAAACGTCAATACAACCGACAGAGCGTTGTTTTGTTGGAGAGAATAACTTCAACCGAGTACAACGGTATCATCGCATTTTCAATTTACTGAATCAACGTACCAGCGTTCCCAGTAAAAATAATAAGCGATTGCTACTTTTACAGTAATTCTCCACAGCAACATGTTGCAAACAACATGATTGTTGCAGTTAATGGTTCCAAAACTGATTTCATTGTTCAGCTGAAGCCTGATAAGCTAAAAGCAATTATATTCATGGAGACTTGGATAGGTTGGGTGAGTGGGCAGATACTTGGCAGATGTAATTCAATGTGAATAAATGAGAAGTTATCCACTTTGGCAGCAGGAACAAGAGGGCAGAGTATTGTCGAAACGGCGTAGAGTTAGGTAAGGGAGAAATGCAATGAGACCTAGGAGTCCTAGTTCATCAGTCAATGAAGGTGAATGAGCAAGTGCAACAGGCAGTGAAGAGGGCAAATGAAATGTTGGCCTTTATTACAAGGGGAATTGAGTACAAGAGCAAGGATGTCCTTTTGCATTTGTACAGGGCCCTGGTGAGACCACACCTGGAATATTGTGTACAGTTTTGGTCTCCAGGTTTAAGGAAGGACATTCTGGCAATTGAGGAAGTGCAGCGTAAATTCACTAGGTTGATTCCTGGGATGGCAGGGCTGTCTTACGCAGAGAGATTGGAGAGATTGGGCTTGTACACACTGGAATTGAGGAGATTGAGAGGGGATCTGATTGAAACGTTTAAGATAATTAAACGATTTGATAGGATTGAGGCAGGAAATGTGTTCCAGATGTTGGGAGAGTCCAGTACCACAGGGCATGGATTGAGAATAAGAGGTCAGTTATTTAAAACAAAGTTGAGGAAAAACCTCTTCTGCCAGAGAGTTGTGAAGGTGTGGAATGCACTGCCTCGGAAGACGTTGGAGGCCAATTCTCTGGATGCTTTCAAGAAGGAGCAAGATAGATATCTGATGGATAGGGGAATCAATGGATATGGGGACAAGGCAGGGACTGGGTATTGATAGTGAATGATCAGCCATGATCTCAGAATGGCGGTGCAGACTCGAGGGGCTGAATGGTCTACTTCTGCACCTATTGTCTATTGTCTATTGTCTATATCACAATGCGACAATAATGCCTGAGTCAGTGTTTGCTTATTCCTCAAAATACAGCTATTTTTCAAAAACACTGTGAAGTAACTTGGTCGCCGGGGTAGGGTGGCGGTTACAGTGTGTTCTGGACTTCTAAGAACACTTTAGTGCTGCTCTGTCAGGAGGCTCCGTACGTTGTCCACATAGAATGCTTGGGCGCTCCCCTTGTCCCATGATTCCACCCACAGTCCAAAGACATACTGAAGAGGTGAGTTGGTCTTTGTACATGGTTACGGATATGATTAGAGTTAATCCTGTTTGTCTAGGTTTGCTGGGAAGGCATGGCTCGAAGGGCTCTTATATTATACAACTAACTACCTGAATGAATAACAAAAATCCACCTAATTGTGTACATCTTTAATGTTTCAAACAGTTTAGTTGCATTTGTTTGAATATACAACTAAAACCTGAGCAGTTAGAATGAATTGTAACAAGAAATATTTCAAATTGTCCAACTCAGTTTTATTCAAATAGTACTGCCGAGTAACCTACTATAACTAACTTCATTGTGTACATGTCATGGCTCAGAAACGTTTGTAACACTTATTTTATTATACAACCTAAGCCTGAGAGGATATTTCATTCTGTACACTTTTTTAATTAATGATTTTCGGGCTGCGACCAATCCGAGATCGAGAGGCATTAGAACATGCAGGTCAGTCAGGTTCTCCGAGTGAGTGGAAATCGTAGCGTTTCTCGACTGTTTGCAGCTCTGAGCAGCGGCAAATCCGAGATCTGAAGAGTTAGCAGGCATAGTTCTCCCATGTTCTGCGAGTGAGTGGAAATCGTAGCGATTCACGAAAGTCTGCAGCTCTGAGCAGCGGCAAATCAGAGTTTTGAAGAGTCAGCAGGCATAGTTCTCTCGAGTTTTCTGAGTGAGTGGAAACCGTAGCGATTCCCGACAGTCTGGACCTTTGAGCAGCGGCAAATCAGAGATTTGAAGAGTGAGCAGGCATAGTTCTCTCAGGTTCGCCGATTGAGTTAAAATAATAAGCGATTGGCGGCTGTTTGGTGATTTGGGCAGTGGCCAAAAAGCGTTCCGTATTGATTGGCAAGAACAAAATTAAGTAAGGGAGGATCATGCAGAGCGGCCATCGTTAGACTTGTCAGAGTTAGAGTGTAGATTTTTGGGCTACAGCTCTTCGACCATTAACTGAGCAGCGGCTTGAGTGATAGAAGGCAGAAAATCTATAGGTAGAGTCCTTCCATAATAAACAGTATGGAAGGACTCTACCTATAGATTTTCTGCCTTTATTGCTCGTTCTGCTGTATGGTTCCTCAGTTAAAAGAGCTTAGATGCTCGAACACAAGTGGAAAGATCCACTTGTGGGATAGTAGGCAGGGAGAATGATCATATGCCTGACAACTACACCTGAAAAAAGTGTATCAAGCTGAAATATTTGGAGAAGTAAGTGGATGAAAGCTATATCATTTGTGAAACGGGGTATGATACATAGGGCATATAGAGCGGAAGTTACACCTAATGTTCAGTTCACAGGTAAGTGGATGACAGCCTGGAAGGAAAAATTAGCTAAATACCCAATGCAGAAACCCCCTGTGGCCACACCCTCAAAAACAGTTAAGAAGGATGTTCCAGCAGAGGAAAGCAGCAGCTGTTTCTCTGATACTAAGCCGGAATCTGCGATTCAGCATTGAAAGGGAAAGAAGGGGCTATTTATGGTGATATAAAATTCTTTTGTTGGGGAATAGAAGTGAGTGTCTGTGCGGGAGAAAATGATTCCCGAATGGTACGATGCCAAGGCCCGCGATATCTTGAGTCGAGTCCTCAGCAGTATTAAGTGAATCAGACAGAAGTCTTAGTCCATATTGTTACCAGCAACGTAGGTAGGGAGAGTGATGATATTCCAAGACGTTCAAAAATGTTAGTTCAGGGAGTTAGGTGCTATGGCAATGTGCCAGACGTCCAGGCTTGCGATGACAGGTTTGCTCGACATGTCATATGCCAGGCAGGCTAGAAATAGGAAAGATATAGAACTTTAAATGTGGCTCAGGAGTTGGTTTAGAAGGGAGGGTATTTTGGATCATTAGGATCTCTTTGAGGGTAGGTGAGACCTACAATATCCATACAAACACGTTTGCTCGCGCTGCAAGTGGGGATTAAACAATGCGCGAGATGTGACCCAGAGTGCAGAACAATTAGCAGAATGGTTCTGGGTGCAGTAGAAAACAAAACATGTCGTATGAAGTTATCAGAATGCCATTAGTTTCAATGTAAATACTCAAAACATCTGTCTGCTCTGAGGTTGAGAATATAATTTGGAGAAAGCCCATTTTCGACGACATCAACAAAAAATTTTCAAGTGTGAATTGGGACAGGCTATTGTCCTGCACAATTGCAGTAGATAAGAGCGAGGTCTTCAGAAGTGGAAGTTTGTGAGTACAATATGTGTATGTGCCTGAAGACGAAGAAAACAAGTAAAGACAACACGGACAGAGAACCTTGGTATTCAAACGATACGGAAGCCCGTGTGAAGAAAAAGGGCACAGCAGATATAGGCAGGAAGAGACAATGAGGAGCTTATGGATTTTACTAAATGCAATGACATATTTAAGAGTGAAATCAGGATGGACAAAGGAAGGCATGATGTTTTCTGTGGCAGATAAGGTAAAGGAAAGCACAGGAGATAATACAGATATTTTAAGAGCAAAATTATTGCAAACGACAAAACTGGTCATCTGGTTGATCAGAATGGTAACCCATGTGTCGATTCAAAAGAAATGGAGGAGAACATAACTGATATCTTTGAGTATCGTATTTACTCAAGGGACGGATACACAGGCAATGTAAGTGAGGCAAAGCTGCACCAACTTATTGGAACTGATCCAGATTACAGAGCATAAGGTTTTTTAATATCCTGTGGCAAATTAAACAGCTTGTTCGGGCCGAAGGGCCTGTATTGTGCTGTCGGCTTTCTATATTTCTAAATTAGGGTGTAGAAAAACCCGGGGCATGACAAGGGGCTCCGGCGGGCCCTGAGATAGGCAAGTGCAGAAATTTCCATATCTTAAGAGCGATAACAAAATCATCCTCGGTTACAGATAATTGTTGCTGTAAGCATAAAGCAGGAAAATGTCGGCCAGTAGCTTGATGTCAATAGTGGCAAAATTAGTTGAAGGCATTCTAAGGACTTCCAGCAATTTCTAACTATTTCAACTGACATGGACTGATTAAGTATAATCAGTATGGTTTCCTGCGTAATAGGTCATGATTAAACAACCTTATGGATTTTATCGATAACTGTACCAGTGAAGCAGAGGAACGCAGGGCACTGGGTGTTGTATTCTGTGACATTAATAAACCATTTTGCAATGTCTTGCATCGGAGTATGGAAAATAAGTGTCAGCCGCTAGGCATTCAATATTAGATCGTAAATTATATCAGACATTGGCTTTGCGAAACAAGCCGGAGAGTGGTGAAAATGGCTGTTTTTCAGACTACAGTACTGTGGTTGGTGAAATGGTGGAAGGATCGATGCTGGATCCGTTGTTTGTCATCTTTATCAATGATCTGGATAATAATGTGGTTAAATGGTTCAGAACTTATGAGGGTAAATCCAAGATTGGGGGTGTTGTAGACAGTAAGGAAGAGTTGTCACAGGGTGAGAGGGTCTGAAAGAAGGTTTTGGCACATTGATCTTCATTACTCAAGCTACTCTGTACCGGTGTTGCGATGTGATGTTCATGTTGGGATGTAATGTTGAAGCTGCATATGGCATTGGCGGTGCGACTCTCTCACCACGTACAGGAGAGACGTAAATAAGTTTGAAAGAGGTCTGAGAAATGTTACAGGAATGTATGCAGGTCTGGAGGAACTGAGTAAGAAGGATATAACGTATAGGTTAGGATTTTATTCATTGGAGAATAGAATATTGAGAGCAAATTGGATAAAATTATGCGGGGTATAGATAGTTTAAGCCACGCGTTTTTTTTTTCCACTGAGGCAAGGTGGAACTACTGACAAGGCACAGTGGTTAAGGGTCGTGGGATTGTGGAACGAGTTCGGTTTGAACTCTGTGAGAAGTATGAATAGACACATGTTTGGTACAGTGTAAATCGTTCGCATGGATTTGATTGGCCGAATGGACTGTTTCTGTGCTGTTCTGTTCTGTTACTGGACGACTCGATGACAGGAAATGAGTTGGATGAGGACGTGAAAGGTAATTTAGTAAACCTGCAGACGACAGGCAGATTTATGGACTTGTCGATAGTGTGGAGGGTTGTTGTGGTTTATAACCGAAAACGGACAGCATGCGACGCTGGCCGACAAGTGGCAGTCTGCGATCATCGAAAAGTTTTGTCTTTTGAAAGGGACCTCCGTATTCACGCCCGTAGGTCCAACAAGCCCTCTGAAGAAGTTGACAGGGTAGTTTAGAAGGCGTGTGCTGTGTGTCCGTGGCGGTGACAGAAGCAAATACAATGAGAGTGAATTATAATGCCATGAAAACACCATGGGACGGAGGGTCTGCACTGTGTTTTATAACCGCTTTCAGGCAGAAGACTGGAGTTCAATTCCCCGATGTATTACGACCGTTTTCCTGCTTCAAACGTTAACTGGAAATACAAGAGAATTTTTAAAACGCGTCTGCAGCGAACCGGGTATAAGAATGAACTAAATTATTCTGCCTCTATGCCACTCCATCCTTCCATATCCATCTATCTGCCTTTCAAAAGAACATGCATCATCAGGATTTGTTTTCCCATTTGCTAATGCGTGAGGCGGGACATCAGTTGTTGTTCCTCAACTCTTTGAGGGACTAGGCTTTCACTTAATCTGATAACTTGTCTTTCTTTTTCAATCTTTTTATTGTCATTAATAATATGTACAAAATACAATTGATATATTAATAAAGGGATTACAAACATACAAATTCCCATTGCACATGGAGGAATACATAAGCAATAATTACAATATAAATGAGTTTTCCCAAAACATGAACCATACAGTATATGTATGAACAAGGTAAATCTAGGTATTTCATAATATATAATATAGAAAAAAACACAGAAAAAGGAAAAAGATATATATTATGCAAAAATAACTAAACTACTGATCTAATAGCTAATAAAGAAGAAAAAAAGCAAAAAAAAAACAAAAAAGAAAAGAAATAAAAACTAGAAAAGGAAAACAAAGGCTGTCTATAATATCTCACAAGAATACATATCATCCTTGTCATAAACTCCGATCCTCTCAACATAAATAAGATTAAAGCTGGAAAATCAAATAAGCCTGGAACAGGAACTTAATACATCATATTGAATAAATGGTCTCCATATCTTTTCAAATTTAATAGAAGTATCAAATACACCACTTCTATTTTTTTTCTAAATTTAAACATAACATAGTTTGAGAAAACCAATGAAATACAGTGAGAGGATTAATTTCCCAGCAAAATAGATCTTCTAGCCATCAGAGTGAGAAATGCAATCATTCGACAGGCGGAAGAAGATAAATGCAGTAAGTCCATCATTGGTAAACCAAAAATTGCGGTAATAGGATGGGGCTGTAAATCGATGTTTAATTCCGCAGAGATAATATCAAAAATATCTTTCCAATATTTTTTCTAAAGCGGAGATGACCAAAACATATGAGTTAAAGACGCAGATTCAAATTGACATATATCACAAATAGGATTTATATAAGAATAAAAGTGAGCTAATTTATCCTTGGACAAATGGGCCCGATGTCCAACCTTGAATTCTATTAATGAATGTACGGCACATATAGAAGATGTATTAACTAATTGAAGAATTCTATCCCAATTCTCAATAGGAATAATAAGACTAAGCTCTCTTTCCCAATCATTTTTTTATCTTATAAAGGGGCTCTGAACGTATCTTCATAATTATATTATAAAGTTTTGATATAAGCCATTTTTGAAAAGGGTTTAATTCAAACAAACTCTCCAAAATATCTGAAGTCATAAAATTTGGAAACGTAGGAAGTACAGTACTTAAAAAATGCCTAGTCTGTAAATATCTAAAAAAATGAAATCTAGGCAAATTATATTTATTAGATAATTGCTCAAAAGACATAAAACAATTGTCCAAAAATAAATCAGAAAATCTTAGTAATCCCTTAGTTTTCCAAGCCGAATAAGCTTGATCTATAATTGAAGGGTGGAAAAAGTAATTAGATACAATAGGAATATTTAAAACGAATTGAGTCAACCCGAGAAATTCCCGAAATTGAAACCATATACGTAAAGTATGTTTAACTATCGGGTTGTCAACTCGTTTCGGCAATTTAGAAAGAGCAAAAGGGAGAGAAGTCCCTAAAATAGAACCCAGAGCATAACCTGGTACCGATTTAATTTCCAGCTCAACCAATGAGGGCCAGAAGATACATCCCAATCTCCCAACCAACATAACAAATATCTAATATTAACTGCCCAATAATAAAATCTGAAATTAGGTAATGCTAACCCTCCTTCCTTATTTGTCTTCTGTAAATGTATTTTACCTAACCTGGAATTTTTATTCTGCCATATCTATGAGGACATTTTTGAATCAACATTAGTAAAAAAAGATTTCGGAATAAAAATTGGTACCGCTTGAAAAATATATAAAAACTTAGGTAAAATAACCATCTTAATAGCATTAATCCTACCTATCAGAGATAAAGATAATGGTGACCACTTAGTAAACAAACCTTTTATCTGATTAATTAAGGGTAAAAAAATAAACCTAAATAATTCTTTATGATTTTTTGTGATTTTAATCCCTATGTAAATAAAAGAATCATTAACTAATTTAAAAGGTAAACTTCCATAAATTGGGACCTGTCTATTCAAAGGAAACAATTCACTCTTATTAAGATTTACCTTATACCCAGAAAACTCACGAAATTGAGCCAACAATGATAGAAATGCTGGAATAGATTTCTCAGGGTTAGAAATGAAAAATAATAAATCATCTGCATACAAAGATAACATGAATATTCTTCCCACAATTAATACCCGAAATATCTTGTGATTATCTGATGGCAATTGCCAAGGGTTCCAAAGCAATGTTAAATAGTAATGGGCTAAGAGGACAGCCTCGTCTAGTGCCCCGAAATAAAGAAAAAGGGAGACCTTTGATTATTAATATACACTGAGGCTACTGGAGTGTGACATATCAGTTTAATCCAGGAAATGAATGTAGGACTAAAATTAAACTTCTCCAACACATTAAATAAGTAAGACCACTCAACTATATCAAATGCTTTCTCCCCATCTAATGAAATAACACATTCTGAGGAGCTATATGAAGGAATGTAAACAATATTCAGTAATCTCCTAACATTGAAAAAAGAATAGCGATTTTTAACAAAGCAGGTTTGATCTTCCGAAATAATTTGGGGTAAAACCTTCTCCAACCTGGATGCCAGTAACTTGGAAAAGATCTTGAAGTCTACATTCAATAAAGATATTGGTCTATAGGATGCACAGACAGTAGGGTCTTTATCTTTCTTCAGTATTAAAGAATTAGAAGCTCTATAAAAAGATTGTGGCAAATACCCCAATCTAATCGCTTCCTCAAAATTCCTGCATCACCAAAGAGAAAGAGTAGAAGAAAAACATTTAAAAAATTCTACTGTATACCCATCTGGACCTGGTGCTTTCACAGAATTCATTGAGGAAATAACCCCTTTGATTTCTGCGTCCGTTATAGAAGTATCTAATATTGAAAGATCATCGGATGATAATTTTGGAAAATTCAATTTCCCAATAAAATCACACAAGGTATTACGATCCTCTGGGAATTCAGATTGATACAGGGAGGTATAGAAGTCTTGAAATGACTTATTTATCTCATCATGGTTAACTGTCAAATCCCCATTCTGCGGACGAATCTTAGTGATTTGACCATTAACCAAAGCTATCTTCAACTGACTAGCTAACAGTTTACCTGATTTATCACTATGTATATAAAAATCAGATCAGGTTTTCATTAATTGATTTTCAATCGGAGATGTAAGTAATAAACTATGTTCCGTTTGAAGTTCAACCCTTTGTTTGTAAAGCCCCTTACTAGGAGTGATCGAATATTTCTTGTCAATCTCTTTAATTTTATCGACCAATAAAAGAGTTTCCTTCAAAATGCGTTTTCTCAAACCAACGGAGTAAGAGATAATCTGTCCACGTATATACGCTTTAAAAGTGTCCCAAAGTGTTCCGCAAGAAATATCATCCGTGGAATTAATTGAAAAGAAGAAATCGATCTGTTCCTTCTTAAATTTAATAAAGTCCGGATCTTGCAGTAAGGTAGAGTCAAATCGCCATTGTCTAACATTAGAAGCTGTATCCATAAATTGAATAGAAAGTGTTAATGCAGCATGGTCAGAGATAGATATAATATCATAATTACAACCGATTACCGAAGGAATAAAACAAGAGTCAATAAAAAATAATCATTTCTCGAATAAGAATGATAAACATGTGAGAAAAAAGAAAACTCTTTATCGTTAGGATGCCGAAATCTCCAAATATCAAAAACTCCATTATCAGACAAAAATGAGTTAATACAAGTGGCTGACTTATTGGGTAAATTCTGAATAGATAAAGATTTATCCATCAAAGGATTTAAACAACAATTAAAGTCACCACCCATTATTAACTTATATTCATTTCGATTAGGAAAAGAAGTAAATAAGGACTTAAAAAAATCAGGACAATCCACATTTGGAGCACAAACATTAACCATAGCAACCTTTTTATTACAAAGTAAACCCGTAATTAACAAAAATCTACCAATCGGATGCGGAAAGATATCGTGTTGAACAAATGCAAAAGAGGAGTCAATAAAAATTGAAACTCCCTTTACTTTGGCATTCGAATTCGAAAGATACTGTTGACCCCGCCAAGACCTAAAAAAGCGATATTTGTCCTCCTTCCTCACATGAGTTTCTTGAACAAAAATAATATGAGCATTAAGTCTTTGTAATACTTTGAAAATCTTCTTTAGTTTAATCGGATGTTTTAAACCATTCGTATTCCAAGACACAAAATTAATGGTCTGAGCCATAATTCTAAAATCAACCCTTTGGTATAAAAAGGGTTAACCAGATTTTAAACTCATGCACCCGGAAGAGGAACAAAAATAATGAGCGGACTCGGAAGTGACGACATCGTAGACATATTTGAAGTTCAAAAACAGCCCAAATTAAAAATCTAAAACAATCTAGTAAAAGAAAAATAAAATTAGAAAACAGACCATCCCGCACCCCCACAAGAAAAAGACAAGAAAAAGCCAAATTGTGGCTAGAAAAAGTAAAAGATAAGACTAATTCTATCCCAACATCAGCGGAAGAAGACACCCTATATAAAGGATATATATAAAAAAAACACCCCGACCTTAAAAATTATAATCACTATACTAAAACCACACCTCTTAATATACTTAGTTGTAAAAAAGGAATATAATCACTAAAAGCTTATAATTCGGGTTATAACCCAGACAAAACAAAAAATATTTAAACTATGATAAGCGATGCATTGTCGGAAGAAGACAAGAGAGAAAAAAAATACCGCCATCTTAAACAAAACCAAAAAAAAATATTTTTTCAAAAATCCACCATCTTAATAAAAAAGAATTCACCTTCGAAGGGTTAAAAATACACCTTCGAAGGAACAAAGATAATAGTCAAGAATATAGTATAGTGGTTAAAGTGTTTAAAACAGAGCGATTAATATGACGAAAACACACTTTAACTTAAATATAAAGTATAGGATAAAACTACACCAATAACCAGAGACTGAATCTGGTTTGAGGAATCGAAAACCATCTTACACAATCAGAATCACTCATTTATTAGAGATTAGTGTCTGTATCAGTAAGGAAGTTTTCCTCCAGATATCTTTTCGCTTCAGATATTGAAAGGAAAATCTGGCGTGGAGCATTCGGCGGAGAGATTCTAAGCTTCGCATGGGGATAAGAGCGCAGGTTTTAGATTTTTCTCATAACATTCAGACATCAGAGGTTTAAAAAGATGCCTTTTCCTCATAACTTCAGGACTAAAATCTTCAACCAAACGGAAATAGTAATCTTGAAATTTAACCATACCTACCCGCCGAGTCACACGAATAAGTTGTTCTTTGTCGTGTACAGAATGAAACCGGACGATTACAACCGAAGGTTTAGCTGGAGCACTCGATGATCGACGCAAAATTCTATGTGCGCGATCAAGTAACGGAGGGTTATTTGGAAAAACCGACGGAAACGCATCTTTTAAAAGTTGAGCAAAATATTTTGAAGGATCGTCTTTTTCTATGCCGTCTGGGAGACCAAGTATACGTCGGTTCTGTCTTCTGGACCGATTCTCAAAGTCGACACTCTTGGCTTTAAGAATTTCCACCAATTTAATGGTCGACATTAAAATCTGTTGCAATTTTTCGATTGTCAAATCTCGTTTCCGAGCATCTTATTGCAGAGATGCGATATGAACTTGCTGCTGGTTAATTACTGAATCCGTCTTAACCTTATAATCTTGAAAAGCCTTTATACCTTGTTTAAAAATTCGTTGTAGTTCATCAATTTTTTTATCCAAAACCTCCATAAACAGTTCATAAGTTAATACAGTGTTTTTCGGATGAGCGTGCTTCTTTCCATTACCGTTCGGGTTGCGCCCAGGTTCTCGTCCTTTAGATCTAAGAGACATTTCTGTTTGTATATCTGCAAAAATTCACAGTAAACTCTTAACGATAAGTCCAAAAAAATAGCAAGAATCTTTTGGTGCAGTTAAAAATAAGTTGGATAAGGGCGATCAAAGGTTAAATAAAGTAAAGATTATGGAGCGAATCTAAAACAGAACTCACTCCATAAGCGTCTCCCGCTGACTTGATAACTTGTGAATATCACTGACTGTTGCATAACTTCATTCTTCCAGAATGGCCGCACTATGTGGCCGGAATAGAACTTGCAGTAAGCGACGAATGATCCAGCAGAAAGCAATTGGGGAACTGGTCGAGTCACATGGAAGCATGGGAGACGCTTCACTACCCGAATCTCCTGTAACATCAAGGACTGATGGTGATATAGGAGTGAGCATAGCTGCCTTCCAAGCAGCTGACCCGGGATTGATTCCCGGCCATTTCAATTCATTCAGTTTGTACAGTCCTAAACGTCATTAAAATAATCCGTTACATTGTAGGTGATCTGCTTAGATCTCAAGGGACCAAGAACGTTTCGGTCTCTGTAATTTAAATAGACATTATTATGAATCTTCCTCCATCCGCACACAGATCAGTGGGTCCCCATTATCAACCACCATTTGGATAAAGCTCTTACCCAAAACACTTTCTCTCTCATTTGGAACTGCACATTTCTGTCCGTCAACGGTCTGCAATTTTGGCCTAGTGTTACCCTTTTTCATCTGTAAAGCGGCCAACCTTGTACGTTCGCGGTTCCTGTCATGGAAGGTATAGGTCTCGCCCTATCAAGATGTTTCCTTTTCACACCATCCCAACCTACCAATTTCTTTCGCAGTGAAGATTATCTGCTTCTCTCGGCTTCATTTCTACTGAGGAGTCGCGGACCGGAAAGTTACATCTTGTTTTTCTCCCCCACAGATGTTTCTTTACGTGCTGAGTGTTTCCAGCATTTTCTGTTCAACAGCGGGCCACAGCTTATTGCACCGAAGAACAATGTCTGTATGACAATCACTGAGCAGAGCAGAAACTATCCGTTTAGCCGCGGATTTCTCGAAATATCGCAAAAAAAGATGGTGTGTGAAAGGACCTTTCAAGTCAAAATTCGATTTTAGTTATTTCTAACTCAAATATGTGTTGTTTACTCCTGCTCCGTGACATTTATTTGCGGTAAAAGTTCAGCTGCAGAACAGAAGAGAATGAGTTCATTCTGATGACCTTTGGATTTTTGGCCTATTGCCCTCCCGCTAAGTCGCTGTGCTGATACGTAAACATCTCTATTCTTGTTCATTCTTTATACTTATTCGCTTTGCCGGTTGTACCCAATTATCTATCGTGTAAATAGAGGGCCAAGCGATAGGGAAATTACAGGAACAACAACACACACAAAATGCTGGTGGAACACAGCAGGCCAGGCAGCATCAATAGGGAGAAGCGCTGTCGACATTTCGGGCCTCGACAGCGTTTCGGACCTCGACAGCGTTTCTCCCTAAAGATGCTGCCTGGTCTGGTGTGTTCCACCAGCATTTTGTGTGTGTTGTTTGAATTTCCAGCATCTGCAAATTTCCTCGTGTTTGCTCGGGAAATTTAAGTAAGTGTCTCTTACAGGTCCTCTCCGATAGAAACCGAGAAGCTATTCACTCGAATTAAGTCTATGTGACAACATCAAATCATTTTTAATCCCCACTGAATACCCTGCATTGCAGTCGGAAGCGCCCCCTCCTTCCACCCCGGAAAACGCAGAGTTTCTCAGCTGTCAATGAATCGCACAGGAAACGCTGCTGTATCGTTTCACATTCAGCTGGTCCTTCCTAGGAGTACCGAGTAAGGTATGGAAACCCGCTGCCGTGTTGCTTAAACATAAATTCAAACTGCCATTACTACATTCCGTGGTTTACAACTACTTCGGAAGAGCAACAATCAAACCAGTGCCAAAGAAGAACAGGGAGAACTGCTATACCGACTATCGTCCAGCAGCATTCACATCACTAGTGATGAGATATTGGCTTCGACTAGAATAAACTCCTGACTTAGCAAGGATTTGTTCCCACAGCAGAATGCCCATCGTCGCATCAGCCCTACTGTGGATGGGATCTCATTGGCTTTCCACGACAATAGTTAAACTTACAGCTGTTTACAGCTCAGCGTTTGATACAATCACCGCTGCAATTCTTCGAATAGCTCGATACACTGGGCCTCTATTTCTCCTTCTACATGGATCCACGACAACCTCCCCAGATCCTCCGGAATCGGAGATAACTTTCAATTCTTTAAAAATCAACACGGGTTCACATCAGCACGATGTAATTCGCCCATTGCTCTACTCATCTTATACCCAGGTCTGTGTGCTATTGTTAGGAATATTTCCAATGGAGTTTTCCAAAGGGATGGCGTAAATGATAGAGGCATGTCAGCCATTTGGGTGTTGACACAGCAACAACTTTGCAGTCAACATTGGAAAGACCAAATGACTGATTAGCGACTTCAGAAAGCATATGACGAGGGAACACAAATAGTTCTCGTTGATGGATCAGAGGTGGCAAGAACATAGAACATAGAACAATGGAGCACAGAACAGACCCTTCGACCCACAATGTTGTGCCGACACAAACCTTGCCTCACATATAATCCGCACCTTAAGTACCTCCATATAGCTGTTTAGTAGTCTCTTAAATTTCACTAGTAACTCTGCCTCCACCACTGACTCAAGCACTGCATTCCGCAGACCAACCACTCTCTGAGTGAAAACCCTTCCTCTAATATCCCACTTGAAATTCCCTCCCCTTCCCTTCAAGCCATGTCCTGTTGTATTGAGTAGTGGCGCCCTCTGGAAGAGGCGCTGGCTGTCCACTTTATCTATTCCTCTTAATATCTTGTATACCTATATCATGTCTCCTCTCATCCTCCTTCTCTCCAGAGATTAAAGACCTAGCTCCCTTAATCTCTGATCATAATGCATACTCTTTAATCCAGGCAGCATCCTGGTAAATCTCCTTTGTACCCTTTCCAATGCTTCTACATCTTTGCTATAGTGAGGCAACCAGAACTGGAAAAAGCACTCCAAGTGTGGCCTAACCAGAGTTTTATAGAGCTGCATCATTACTTAAACTTTATCCATCGATGTATGGAAGTAAACACTCCATAAGCTTTCTTAACTACCATATCTACCTGTGAGGCAACTTTCAGCGATCTGTGGACATGTACCCTAGATCCCTCTACTCCTCCACTCTTCCAAGTATCCTGCCATTTACTTTGTACTCTGCCTTGGAGTTTATCCTTCCAAAATGTACCACCTCACACTTCTCTGTGTTGAACTCCATCTGCCACGTCTCAGCCCACTTCTGCATCCTATCAATGTCTCTCTGCAATCTTCGACAATCCTCTACTCTATCCACAATACCACCAACCTCTGTGGGGTCTGCAAACTTGGCAATCCACCCTTCTACACCCACAACTGCAAAGGAGAGCAGTTTCTTGTTTCTACGCATCAATATCTCTGAGGATCTAAACTGGGCACAGCATATCGACGCAGTTACAAAGAAGGGACGACAGTGGGAATACTTCATTATCAGTTTGATATGTTACAAAAGCCAGTCGCAATTTTCTACAAAAGTACCGCTAAGAGGATTCTGACCGTAGCGTTCAGCACATCTTCAACGAGGGATATCTCTATAACCGGATTCATCACGAACGACTACCACCACTTAGGAAGTGCCTTCCTCTCATCGCTACAACGATGAGAAGGTACAGGTGCCTGAGGGAAAACACTCAAAGATTCAGGAAGAACTTCTTGTGCTCATCGACCGGATTCCTGTACGGGCATTGGAGGAAGTTACTGTCTGGGATGACGGCAGAGCAGTAAAGGCTGAAGCTTCTGTGACCAGTTCACGGGGCGCCATATGGATGTGTCCCACTGAGGAAGAAGGTCTCAAATGACACTGACACGGGAAGGTAACTGTGGCTGACAAAGAAGTCAAGGACTGAATAAAGAACAAGGGAAGGACAAATAAGGTAGCAAAGTTGAGTGGGAAGCTGGATAATTGGGAAATTCTTAAAATCCAAGGAATGACAAATAATAGAACGGTAAGAAGGGGAAAAGAAAATGAAACCTGAACAGAAAAGCTCGCACTATAAAGCGGGATAACCATTTTTAATTCAGTTATATAAAGAGTAGAAGGAAGGTGAGACATGAAGGTGAGACCACTGGAACCTAATGTTTGTGAGGTAGTAATGGGGACAGAAATAGGGAAAAAAAACTTAATCGGTACTGGCACGTCAGCAGAGCAGCAATGGCGTATGGTTCTGGGGAAAATGAGGAAGGTGAAGGGTATGTGTATTCCAAATTTTTTTAAAAAGTACTCATATGGAAAAATAGTACAACCGTGACTGACAAGGGAATACAAAGCTAATGTAAAACGAAAAGAGACGGCATAGAACAAAGCAAAGATGGACAGAAAAGTAAATGAATGGCAAAATAAATAATTATGTGGACCCAGTAGATCGCAGATGAATTAAAATGATTATTTGGCATCATTCTTCACTTTGGAGAAAGTAGAACTGTGCCACAATTTGTAGTATGTGAAGGAAAGTAAGTGGATGCAGTTAATATAACAAGGGTGAAGCTGCTCTAAAACCTAAAAAAAGACCTAAAGGTTTATAAGTCAACCGGACCAGATGAACTTTATCCTAGGTATCTGAAAGAGGTAACGGCAGAAATTGCGGCGGCATTAAGAATTATCTTTCGAAAATCATTACATTCTGGCAGGGTGCCGAAGGGCTGGAAAATTACAAATGTTACTCCACTCTTTATGAAAAGAGAAAGGTAGCAGAAAGGAAGTTATAGAAGAGTTAGCCTTACATCAGTCGTTGGGAAGATGTTGGAATCAAATGTTAAGGTCAAGATAATGAAGGACTTGTTGCCACTGGGCAAGATCGAATAAAGTGAGTATGGTTTCCTTCAGAGAAACTTCTGCCTGACCAACCTGTTGAAATTTTTTGAGGAGATTACCAGTAGAAATGATAAAGAGTACGCAGTGGATGTTGTATATTTGCACTATCAGAAGCCCTTTGATAAGGTGCCACACATGAGGCTTCTTACCAAGTCAAGATCCCGTGGTATTACGCGCAAATTACTGAAATCGTTAGAGCATTAGCTGACTGAAAGAAGGCAGCGAGTGGTAATTAAAGGCTACTTGTCTGGTTGGCTGCTAGTGATTAGTGGTGTTCTGCAGTTTTGCAGTTGGGACTACCTGTACTTTTTTAATGCTCTTTATAATTATTTTAGCTGATGAAATGGGTATCTTTGTTGCGAAGTTTTCAGATGATACGAAGGTTCGTGGCGGGCTAGGTAGTGTTGCAGAATCGGGTAGGATGCAGAAAGACTTAGACAGATTTGAAGAATGAGCAAGGAAAATGCAATTGAATATCATGTCGGAAAGTGCATGGCCATGCAACAGGGTAGTAGGAATAAATGTGCAGACAATTTTATTAACGGGGGATATATCCAAAAATCTGACATGCAAAAGGTCTCGGGAGTCCTTGTGCAGAATACCTTGAAGATTAATTTGCAGTTTGAGATGTTGGTGAGCAAGGCAAATGCAAGGTTAGCATTTATTTCAATAGGTCTAGAACACAAGAGCAGAGATGTGTTGCTGAGGCTTTGGAAGGCACCGCCGAAGCCTCATCTTGAATATTCTGAACAGCTTCGGGCTCCCTCATCTCAGCCGAGATATGCTGGCATTGGAAATGGTCCGGGGGAGATTCACAAGTATGATTCCAGTAATGAAAGGGTCATCATACGACAAACCATTGACAGATCTAGGTCTGTACTCTCTGGCATTTCGAAGGATGTGGAGAGAACTCTTTGCAACATTTCGAATGTTGTAAGGACTGGATAGTGTAGATGTTTCCCATGCTGCGAGGGTCCAGAACAAGAATGTAGGGTTTCAGGATAGAGGGGCATCCATTGAAAACAGAGATGCGGAGAAATAACTTTATCCAGAGTGTGGAAAAATATTCAATTTGTTGCCACGTGCAGCTGCGGATGCCAGGTTGCTGTGTGCATTTAAGAGATTGATATGATCTTCATTAGACATATCATCAGAGACTACGGAGAGAAGGGCGGGAAATGGGGTTGAGAAGGAGAAAA
Source organism: Hypanus sabinus (assembly GCF_030144855.1). Taxonomy (NCBI): domain Eukaryota; kingdom Metazoa; phylum Chordata; class Chondrichthyes; order Myliobatiformes; family Dasyatidae; genus Hypanus; species Hypanus sabinus. Next base: position 59,959,718 of record NC_082706.1, on the reverse strand, counting down.
AAGGATCAGCCTAATTCTGCTCCTCGGTCTTCTGGTCTTCTGGTCTTATGAATTCAGACTCCAACATTAAACATTATATCGTGGTCGTCATTATTTCATTGGACAAGTACTGAGGTAACAGAATCTGATCCGACATGATTCATTGTAAATATAATTAAAACATGGGACTTCCCTCACACTGGGACAGTGTGAGTATAAGTTATTGACATTTGTTTTCTTTGGCGATCATCTGTGCATTTGTCTTAAATCCAGTAGGAAAATATGACAACTGGCACCACGTATCGATAAACATCCGCTTTTATCCGTAATTTGCCCACGGACATAATGTAAATTCCATTAGTTTATAAATCTTGTAAAATTTGCAGAAAAATGAAAATATACAGTGTCCAATAGATGAAAATAATACAACTGCACGAAATGGCACAAAATGTCAATGGTGATAATTGAGGTAAGCTGGTGTTTTAGTCGGTAGAATCTGAATGTTTCGCGCTAAACAGTGTTCTTCTTATGCTGAGAAATCCAGTTATTTAATCTACACATTTGTTTCAAAAGTCTGATGAAACCGACACCTTACATTAATCACAGATGAGGCGCACTGTGGATGCGGTGATGTCCTTCGAGTAACATAAGTATTCTAATCGTTTAGTAAGTTATTTCTCATTGACATTGATTGGTATTGTGACATCAAGCCAAACTATAGAGGGGTGAACATTCCTCTTCCAGGGAAAATATTATTGAATTTAACAGCCAAAGGAAATGCTTTTCAATAACTAAAAAAAATGATCTTAGTATACCGCACGTACTGTTAATTACTTGAAGGTGTTATGTCAATGATATTAAACCTGATTCAGATTCAGATTCTGAACCTGCGGTGCTATCGCTCGCCCAGCAGCCTACTTGAAAATATGGCGTGTTTATTAGAGATATGAAATATACAGAAATATTTTCAATTAGATTTATGTTTGGCCCGTAGAGGCAACCACATAACGTCACTAGATGCTTGACTCCATTCCTCAATTCCTTCCTGGATGTCACTGTGTAGATAGTTTGATGCATGGGGACATCAAATGGACTGAATATGAAATGCAACGAGATTTTTAATTTTCCGTTAGGAGGAAATAGAACTGCTTCTTGCCGCTGGCATTGCATTTTTCTACCTCTCCCGTTTAATGTTACAGACTTCTGCAGCCCAGCCGTGTGCACTGTTGTCCGGGTCCTGTTCCTGGATTATCGCAATTGGCAAAATTTTAATTCAGAACGTTGACAGACACAAGATATTAGATTAAACGCTGTAGACCGGACATTTTAATTACGATGAAAAATTAACACAAAAAAATCAGGTTAGCATTGAAGGTACAAGTACATTTACCGCTATTTTTCGTACCTGCACCGTCGATGAAATTCCATACTGATAATATTTCATAATAGACTTATGAATGAATAACTAGAGTTTCCCACGCTCCTGCTCTTATAGACAGGTGGAAATACGTTCAGACGTCTTGTTTATTGCACACACCCCCTTTCTGTGAAATCTATCACCACTCCTCTTCAGTTCTCATTCGCAGCCGGTCCTTTTCCTCTGCACATACCGCTGCCCTCTCTTATTTCACTATCTCTGCACAAACCCCCAAATTTAAATATGTCCGTACATAATTTCTGCCGTATCGCCGAAAGACACAGGGGCATAATTTGGCCATTCGTTAAATCTATTCCGCCATTTCATGATGATCGATCTAATTTTCCTCTCAGCCCCAATCTCCTGCCTTCAGTATCTTCATGCCCCGACCGAAGAATAATCTATCAAACTCTGTCTTAACTATGTTGCACATAAGGACTTGGCCTCCACAGCTGCCCGGAGTAAAGTATTACACAAATTCACCATTCTCTTTTTCAGGAAATTCCTCCTCCGTTCTAAAGGGATGCCCTTCTATTCTGAGGCTATGCCCTCTGGTCAGAGACTATTCCACCACAGGAAATATCCTCTGCACATTCACTCTATCAAAGCCTTACACTATCTGATCTGTTTCAAAGAGGTCAAACCTCATTCTTCAGAATTCTACTGTATCCCAGCTGAAGTCATCAAATGCGCTTCCTATGACAAACAATTCAATTGCGTGAAATTCCTTTGAACCGTCTCTAGTTTCAACCCACCCGTTCCAAGATAAAGGACTCGAACCTGCTCACAATACACCAATGACAAAACTTCGAGTGCCAAACACCTCAGGGACTGCAGCCGTTCAGGAAGGCAGCTCATCAACGCATTCTCAAGGGCAACTAGGAATGGGCATTCTCCCTGTAACCTTTGATACGCGAAAAGGGGTAGGAAGCGTTGTTTTTTACATCACAGTTGCATTTCGCATACCATCCCCTCTCGGTAAGACTGTTACACATCTCCACTGATGGCACAGATTGGGACGTCGTGAAGTTTGTGACCCATTTTTTCTGAATTAAAAGGCAGTTGTCACAGATTTTGCACTGGAAAGTTGAAATTGTAGGTATCCGAGCTCGCGTTAACTGACACCGGTTTTCTATGTTTCGAGCATATTTCTCCAGTTGTCACAATAATCGCTGGAAAGATCCATAGTACAGTGCATTAAGATTGAATTCTGCCAATGTAACTAAAACCATACTGGCTTCACATGGTTCATTGGCCCAGATTCTGGCATTAATCCAAAAATTTGCATTCAATTTCTGTAATCTAGCGATCCCATCAGCGCCTTTTGATGTTTCTTGTCTCACATTAAAAAAAATAATTGAATTAATTTTGCTGACTTCACTGAAACCAGCAAGCCACTAATATTTCGTCACCGGACTGCATGAACATAGGCATATTTACCAGAGATATAAATAACATAGTAAGCTTACAATTCGAGTTACGTTTTACCTACAGAGCTGACCATTTACTGTAGCCAAACGTTTGACTCCGCCCTTCAGCTCCTGCCGGAATTTCCTCTGTGACAGAGTGTAGATACACGTGTTGGTGCAGGTGAAACATGCAACATGAAACCCATCTGTTGAAGGATACATGGCCGAGCATTCAGACACCTGCCCGCGTAAAAGTAATACTGACCTTGCCAATTAATAGCCTATACAATAAAGGGGATCCACAACAACATGAAATTGGTTGACAGAGCGAACAACAGCATTATTGACGTTCTCCGGTTCTGCACATCTGGCTCATTCTTTTTCTCTCTGCTGTTCCTGAGCCCCCGGCGAAATCTGTTTGTCGCCATAATATGACTGACTACTAAAGCATTAAAAAGTAGAATCAAACCGATCTGCAGTAAATGTGTAGTGATCGTGTTAAACAACAGGTATGCTTTCCACGCTTGTAAAATAAGGTAATTCATTGTATAAGTGCATCGCCAGGGTATGTTATCAATGATAACGGAAGGTTATACAACGAAGAATAATGGAATACACCTCGCACAACTTCCGAAACCCACAATTAATGTCACAATAGTTGCTGTCCTGTCGATGCAGTATCGTTCATGCAGCTTGTGACTGCAGATTGCAATACAGCGATCAAATGTGAAAGCCACAGTGAGCCAAACGGAACAGCCCATGGCTGTGACCCGCAGTATCTGCGTCACGGCGCAAACTGCTCTAATGAGCAATGGAAGGGCACAAGCAGAAATATTATTAATCTCAGAGATTATAACAGCAATAATAACAACACTCATTAAATCAGCTGTTGTCATTCGCAGCAGGTGCCGAGAGATGCACTTAGAGAGTCCTCAGTGTACCAGAGACAGGATCACTATTACCACTAAATTAACTGTAAGGAAGCAAAGACAAGTTAGGTTCATACGCTGAAATCCTGATCAGTTTTACTTGATATGCATGCATAACAATGCTTTGAATCGGACTGTGTGAATCTCGGACATCTGATTATATATTGGCTCACGGGGGCTTGGATTCGGAGAGTGAAAATGTTGTTCATACGGGCTCCGTCAATGTCCTTCGATTGGATGATAACGGCAGACCCGAGTTGCAGTTAATTCGCAACCTTCCTGTTGACAGCAGACTTTCCAGTGAGCGACTTATCGCCCACTCATCTAGACCGACCCATCATTGTAGCTGAGAATGTTGGAAGTTCTATATATTGTGGGAAATAAATGGACTCAGACATACAGTTTATTTTGGAGATAACATTTTGGACTGGAGGAACCGCTCAGCACAAATCATTATTTGCTGTACAGCTGCCAAATACAAATGAATCTTGTTCATAGCGATTGAGGTGCAGCATCTAAATTTTTCAGACTCTCATGTTGTGAGACAGACGTAAGAAATAAAATACATCTCATCTTATCTAATCTCATGTAAGTTAAAACCGGCCAAAGAAAGAGGACACGCTAAAATGTTTCAGTTTCTGTATTGATGCACAATCAGATTTAGAACAATACAGGAAGGTCGAGTAATATAAAATGACAGAGCAGTATCAATGTTAACACTCAATCAATTATTAATATTGACAAAATAATCTGATATGAGAAACGAGTAAGAATTCCAGAGAGAAATGAAAGCATTAAACAAAATATATACTTAAATATGAACAATCTTAAAAAACTCATCAGATGAGGCACCATCTGTAACAAATCCTGCAAGAGCAAAACACACACATGCAGTCGTAGCCAGTTGCAGTTACCAATCGCTGCTAGTACAGGATAGCAAATACTCGCGATTTTGTAAATTGCTGGATATCCCATTTTCTGGGTGAATTGGTGATCAGTTGAAAATAGTCCAGCTACCAATATCTACTATTGTTTGTTTTGCAAGCTCTTAAACAGGAGAGCAAAGTGCATTCTGACAATTAATCATACCACGTGTTCAGTCACATCAGTGACAGTCCACTGAACAAACACACGAGGTAAACTATTTATATGAATTGTGCAATGAAGATCGAAACATCAGAATTACAAAACAACAATTGCGATTAATTGTGTTTACTCACACCTTCAAACGAAAACGTTCATCAAAGTTCGTGCGTTTCAGATAAAATAATTCTTAATCTCGGTACTTTTACAACGTTCACGATCACCCTCAAATAATTATCAATTGCAATAATAGGCCAAGTACTTTAAGGTTCTAAGGTTAAGAAAGGACATTTAGTTCGGTTGTTCATTTCAATAATCTTTTCCCAGAAGGGGAATGTTCCCCTCCAGCCTGTTTTCAGATTGGTTTGCTGCCACAATAGTTGTCAATTTGAGTGAGAAATAACTTAATGAACGATTTGATTAGTTATGGGTCTCGAAGGCCATTTCCAAATCTAAAAATATGGGAGTAGCGGGGTCATCTCTGATTAATGTAAGGAGCCTGCATCATAAAACTATTTGTAAAGTAAACAGTAATTGTTTTTCACGGATAGGACTGCAATGTTATACACGAAGTCCTCGGATTTCTCCGACTAACATATCAATCCATCTCACTCCGTTCCACTGATATATCGTGCTATTTCGTTCAGTTTGCTATTTTCATACATCGTTTACTGTATTGTGCTCTAATTTGTTATCTCACAAATTGTACAGGGCTCAGAGTATCTATTGTGGGATGGCAAATTACGTCTAAAAACGCTGATTTATCTACAGGTGATGCGGTCGCCTTATCTTCCGAATTGGATTTAAGACACGTTGTGAATGAAATTATAACTGATAACCGTCACAACAAAGCGACATAAAGAAGACATTAATTTATACTCACGCTGATCCAGTGAGTAGAAAGTCCCATTATAGTTCCAAAACTTCATGTAAGAAACTTCATGTTTTAACTCGGTCTTCTGAATGTCAACAGTGGCGTTGTTGATAATGAAGCCTTTCTCTCTGTTGTTCGTTCAGAAGTTTCGACTTTAAGACCATTAGGCCACAAGATGTAGGAGCAGAGTTAAGTCATTTGGCCCATCGAGTCTGCTCCATGATTTCATCATAGCTGATCCATTTTTCCTCTCAGCCTTGCCCTCCTGCCGTGGCTTCGTGTATCCCTTCACGCCCTGGCCAATCAAGCATCTATCAATCCCTGACTTAAATATCCACAAGGAATTCCCTGGGCAAAAAAATCCCTCCTCATCTTCGGTCCAAAAGGACGGCCCACTATTCTTATGCTGCCCCCCCCCCCCTGTCCTAGAGTCTCCCACCATAGAAATATCCTCTGGAAAATCTCACCCCTTGATTACATCTACGTGAAACAATGTACAACCTGTCATGTTGTCCAATGAAAGTCGAACCTATGAATCTGGGGCCGCATTTCCTAAGCATTTCATGCCAAAGTGGAAGTTCCCCTCAGGTTCCCATTACTGTATCAATATTGCAAAGCTGAGTTTCTTTACTAGCCATTGATAACATAGCATAATAAGAACTTCAATCATTCTGTACTGCACAACGAGCGGATTTCTCAAGCCAAATGCTCCTGTTTTAGCTCTGCTGGAATAACTTTTTATTTGCGATTAAACTAACTGCGATTGTGATCCTGTCTCGGGGAACATGTGGACTTTCAAAATTCATCCCCTGTACCAGGTGGAAATGGCAAAAAGAGATCACATGCAAGTTCTCTTCTTGCGATTCTATTGAAAGTTAAACTATGTTGCACAAGCTTTCGAATTAACTGATTTTGAATTTCGAGTTCATAGGAAAAATTTGTTTTTTGTAAGCATTGTGGTTGCCCTCTACAACGGTGTAAATAGCAGACAAGAGACCTGTCATCAGTATTTTGAAGTATATTGAATTATTATATAGAAGTGCAGTTATAATAAATTGTGGGTTCATAAATTATATTTTTCTGACGTCAGCTATGCAGGTCTGTTTAGCTTTACAGCTTGTAAGTAGTGCGATGCAGAAAGGGTTAGATTCCAGCCACACAATGCAAGCTCTTTCTGCTCCTCTTTTTCATCTCAATAGCTATTTCAAATTTTACTGCGCTCAGATATCTTTGCAAACCAGAGACTGAAATATTCTATTAATGTGGGTGTTTGAAATGAATTATGCTTGTGTTGCTCCGAAGAGTGGCCGTGCGGCCCCAGATTATGTCTATAGATTTGCTGAATATACCCATAAGTAAACAAGTCTCAGGGTTGTATATCGTGACATCAATGCACTTTTAGAATAAATTTACGTTTAACTTTGAAATAACTCTGCTAGGGCTCCCTCAATTTCTCCCTTGACGTCCACAAGGTTTGGATAAACAGCTGGTCAGGTCCTGTGGATTTATCGAATGTAATCTGCCTCAGGACAGCAACACTCACTTGCCTGTAAACTGTATACTGAACTGGTCAAAGACTTCTTTGCTGTATTTTCTCACTTTTGTAGACTCTGTGTCCATCTCCCGAGGAAGTACAGATGCAAAAAAAAACTATTTAAGATTTCTTCCTTCACTTTCTGCTCCACAGATGGATTACTGCTTTGATCATTCAGAGGACCGTTTTATCATTTGAAAAAAATCATTTTGTTATTAACATATCCCTAGGGCTCCCGTTGGCCTTGTCTGCTAGTACAACCTCCTGCCTTATTTTCACCCACTTGGTTTATTTCTGAGGTGTTCTCTTGCATTCCATATACTCTATAAGCATTTCATGTTTTCGCATCTGACTATCCCTGATATGCACCTCCGCAAGTTTTTAATCAGGCCTTCAATATATCTTGAAAACAACTTCCCTACACCTGTCATCTTTAACTTTTATTTTGGCAGGCTCATACAGGCTTTGTGCTCTCAAACGTTCACTTTTAAAAGCTCCTCACCAACCAAGTACACCATTGCCAGAAAATGTCGAGTCTCAATCCACTCTTGCCAGTTCCTTTCTGATACCACGAACTTTGGCTTTTCTCCAATTTAGAATCTCAGCCCAAGGCCCAGACATTTCCTTTTCTATAATTACCTTGAAACTAATGGCATTAAGATCACAAGATGCAAAGCGTTCCCCAACACAAACCTCCGTCCACTGATCGTTTTCACGTATTGCACACCCTCCCTCTCAAATGTCTATGCACTGATGAAGGAAAGCTTCCTGACAAACTCACTGTCGTGTAGTCCTTTTACAATATGGAGGTCTAAGACAATATCCGGAAAGTTAAAATCACCGACTGTAACAACCTTGTGTTTCTTTAAACAGCTTTTGTTCTCTCTACAAATGTGCTCTTCTAAATCCCGCGGACTGTTTTCAGCCTATAATTCAGCTTCATTAGCATGGCCATTGTTAAGCCCTGTACATCCTTGTCGTGTGTTTTATCTTTAACCTGTGTTGCAGTTCTTTGAGACACCAACAATTCCCTTTCCTTTGCTGGCACTTTCTGCCGAGTGCTTAAAAACGAGGCCACACCCACTCCCTCTCTCACCCTCTTCCATTCTACAGCCAGCACTACAACAGCAGAAAACACTATTTTCCGCTTTATATCAAACTTAATACTTCAACTATCGTATCATAGTCGCTAATGAGAAAACATTGAACATAATAGTGTTGTACTGGCTCATGAGGAGAGATTGAATACGGTCGCCTCATACTCACTAATGACGGCATTTTGAATACGATTGCTTCATACTCCCGGATGAGGTAGTTTCAGTACGATTGTTTCGGACTCATTGATGAAGAGAGGATGACCATGGATGCCTCGCACTCTCTGATGAGGGAAGATTGAAGAAGTACACTCGCTGTCGAGGTGTGATTTATTACGATTGCTTTATACTCACTGTTGAGGAGATATTGGATATCGTTGCCTCATTCCGCTGATGAGGGAAGATTCAATTTAGTCGCTTCATACTCACTGATGGCGGATATTGAATACGTTTGTCTCATATCCACTGATGCGGGAATATTGATCGGTGATTTAACATGAGGGAAGAGGGAAGTTTGAATACGGTCGTCTGATTGTCACTGATGAGGGGACATTGAATAAGGTTGCCACATACTGACTGATGAGGGGATATTGAATAGGGTCGCCTCGTCCTCACTGAGGAAGATAGATTCATCATGGTTGCGTCGTACGTTCTGTAGAAGGGAGATTGAATACGATCGCCTCAAACTTACTGATGAGGGGAATGGACATATTTTTCACATTCACTGATGATGAGTGATTTAACACGGTTGTGTTTTACTCACGAGGGGAGATTGGGTAGGAAATGATGACGATCTGATGATCGGAAATTGAACATGGTCTCTCATACTCACTGATGATGGGAGATTAGATAGAGTTGTCTCATATTCCCTGATGTTGGAACACTGATCGGTGATTTAACAGGGTTGCCTGTTACTCACAGCTAAGGGTAGATTGATCATGGTGGCCTCAATTTCATTGATGAGTGTAGATTGAGCAGGGTTGCCTCATTCTCACTGATAGTTGATATTGATTACGTCTCCTCATTCACTGATAAAGCGAGGTTGAACAGGGTTTTCTCTTCTTTAAAATTAAAGGGAAATTGCGCAGAGTTGTCTCATACTGAATGATGAGGGGAAGTGGAGTACGGATGCCTCATACTCACTGCTGAGGGAAAATGGACAACGGTTGCTTCATTCTCACTGATGAGGAGAGAATGAACACGCCTTCATACTTATTGAAGGAGATTTAAACTGGTTGCCTCATCCACACGGAGGGGAGATTCGTCATGTTCGCGTCGTCTTCACTGATGAAGGGAGATTAAATCCAGTCGCCTCAAACTTACTGATGAGAGGAGTGGATAGAGTTGCCTCACACACACTAATAATGTGATATAATAAGATTGCGTTTTACTCACTGATGAGGGGTGATTGAACAGGGACACCTCAAACACTCTGATGATCGGAAATTGAACATGCTCGCCTCATACTCGCTGATGAGTGGATTGGAGAGAATTGCCACACATTCACTGATAGGTAATTAGATACGGTTGCCTGTTACTGATGTGGGGAGATTGAATAAGGTCGCCTGAAACTCAGAAATGTCGCGAGATTAAATACGGTCACCTTTTACTCATTAATGAGAGAAGATTGAATACGTTTGCCTCATACTCACTGATGAGCGGAGATAGAACGGTGTTTGCCTGTTCTTCAATGTTCAAGGGAGATTTAATACGGTTGCCACATACTCACTGTTGAGGGGGAATTGAACATGATCCGCTCACACTGATGAAGGGAGATTGAATATGGTTGCCTTATACTCATTGATCAGGAGAGATTAAATAGGGTCTCCTCTTACACACAGACGGAGCGTGTTCGGCTACGTTTGTCGTCTATTCATTGATGAGGAGAGTTTGAATACGGTTCCCTCATACTCATTGATGAGGAGAGATCAAATACAATCACCTCATATTGACTTTTGTGGGGGATATTGTGCACAGTCACCTCAAAGTGACTGATGACGAGACAAAGCTTGCATGCGCGTGTCAGATCTAGAGACCCTTGGGGAAGTAAGAAAATGTATGACCAGAAGGTTAAGAACTCCCAACTGCTGTAAGAAAATCGGGGAAGTAAGAAAAGGTATGACCAGAAGGTTAAGATCTCCCAACTGCTGCCGGGAGGTCGAATCCTCATAAGGAATGTGGGACTATCTGGGAAAGACAAGCTGGCGGATCGCTGGTGGGTGGGGGGGGGGGGGGCACGCCCTATGTTGTAGAAATTCAGATGCCAAATCTACAGGTTTTCCAGCTCAAGCCCGAGGATGAGAGGGGGCCCGTCAGGATTTTCCATCGGGATCATGTTGCCCCTGCGGCAAGATGTACAGGTAGAGCGGGAGCCCGAGATGTTGGCTGCGCCTAATACCATGACTCTGCTTCCAAGTTGGGTGGAGGAAGAGCCCACACCGGGAGAGTCAGGCCCGGGCCCACTCCCTGTGTGTGATACTGACTTGGAGGATGATGACTCGAAAGACTGGTACATGCTGCCGATCGCTGACGCCCCCGTGATGGAGGGGATGGTTCCTGACCCTTCCCCGTGTGGGTTAGACGGGGTGAGGGGGGGCTAGTGGTGGGCCGTCGGGGGTACCACCGGGCGTTGGGGAGGAGGACGCGGGGCCCAAGCAACAGATAGAGTGTTTCGAGGTGCAGAGGGTTTTGGGTGACTGCTCGCGGTAGGGTTCGCCTCGTAGTTTGCATGGGTCTCCCGTATTGTCCGAGGTGGAAGAGTTAGAAAAGGGAGTGTGCAGGTCTCAGAGACATAGGCATCCTCCAGATAGTTTGCCCGATGTGGAACCTGGGAAACAGGGCAGATCTCCGCTGTTTTGGGAAGTTATGCCACTGCTTTCTGCACTTGGATTAGGCTGTGTGTTAGGACGGGTTGGCGAATTATTTGAACGTCATGTGGGCATGACTTAATTTGTTGGGGGAAGTATGCAGCGTTCTCAGATAAGTTGCATGACATTTTGGACAATGACTCCCATCCACTCCATAATGTACTGGTTAGGCACAGGAGTACATTCAGCCAGAGACTCATTCCACCGAGGTGTATCACTGAACGTCATAGGAAGTTATTACTACCTGTGGCCATCAAACTTTGCATCTCCTCCCTAGGAGTCTCAGACACACTGAGCCAATAGGCTGGTCCTGAACTTATTTCCAATGGGGATGATTAACTTATTATTATTTCATTATTTAAGGTTTTACGTTGCAATATTTCTTCACTATTCTTGGTTGGTGCGGCTGTAACGAAACCCAGTTTCCCTCGGGATCAATAAAGTATGTACGTTTGTCTGTAATGTTAACTCTTAACCGCATATATGAAATAGCTTCTTTGTAGGCAACTGATGAGATAACGCTCTGTTTAGTTAAAATGTTTGGGTTGTAATTATTGATAACGGAGGAAGTAACCAATGGCTGCAATGCTGTTCTATCTGTATGTGTGAGAACCTAGACTGAGTGTACGGGTTTTCAGGAGGAGAACCGAAGAGGAAGGACATGCTGGACAAACTCTGGTTGACCACCGAGGTTGGTCTCAGGCGGCGGGTCGAGGAGGTCGGAGAAGATCGAGTGGTGGACCAGAGGCTTCGATAATTGAACTCCAGCTATTCTGCACGAACTGATTGAACTCTAATAAGTGTCAGCATCTTTTTCTTTATTACATTGTATCGTTATTAATTACCTATTTCCAGTAAGATTTATAAAGTGTAATCTGTGAAACATACGATGTGTGCTGTCTGATACTGTATGTGCGAATTTGTACCAATGTGCATTACACAGCATCGAAGCCAACGGGAGACACGGTTTGGCGTGTAGACGGATTTTTTCCCTAGACAAACACAAGCCGATAGCCCTAATCGTTACAGGATGGAGAGGAGGGATTTTCTTTGCACGATGACACAGCTGATGTGTTTGTTCAGTGGTCTGTCACTGATGCTAATGAGATGCTATAATTAAATGATGGATGGCAAGCAGTTCCCCTATATATAACCTGCAGTAGATATCGTCATTTGAACCATTCTAAAGCTATCTCCATTTCACACCAAAAATGGGATATGCAGCAATTTACTACATAGCGCGAATTTACTATCCTGTTCTGGCAGCGATTGGTATCCCTGGTAAGTTACTAGCATCGATAGTTGTGTGTGCGTTTTCTTCTTATTACTGTACTGGCTGCACAGCATAATATTCACTGTGAAATGTGTTGCAGATGGCGTCTCGTCTGATTAGTGTTTTAAGCTTCTTCATGTTTCAGTTTATGACCTCTTTATTTTTTTCTGATATTGCTAACCGCTTTGTATGCCTTTTCTCGATTTTAACAATTGATAAACTTTGATATTGATAATTTTCCAGTATTTTACCTTTTTTATCCTTCCAAAGGTTTACCGACATGCATTGTTCGAAGTTGGATTCGGTATCAGATTTATTAAACCATTCTTGAAATGAAAATATCTTTATCGTCGCAGGAGCTGTGTTTGAGAGCTTCCTGGTTTATCAGGGGCGAGCAGATCCTTCTTTTCGGACAGGTTATTGGGTTAATCAGCCGTACAGTAGCAAATATACGGTGGTCTACATAATTCCCGTGGTAAACTGCTGGAACTAAACTACAGACAGAACTGGAGACAGAACTGACACACTGGCCGGATATTTTCCAGCCAGAGCAGTTACGGACCCTGTAAACACTCTATTTCCCGTCTCCGATCTGAACCCAGCCTAAACCGGCATTGGGTCAAAAGAATAAGGTCTATTTCTTCCAGAACATCGCATTTTTCAGCATACATATCAAGCTGAATGGATCCAAGTTTTGGAAACTAACTCTGTCTTGCTTCCTTGCAGTGAATTTAGTGGCGATTGTGATCCTGTCTCGAGGAAAATGCGGACTCTCCAAATGCATCTCCCGTTATCTGGTCGGAATGGCGACAACTGATTTAATATGCTCAATCGTTGGTGTTGTACTCGACCAGATCAATAATATTTATGTTTATGCTTCTTCTTTGCTGATAACGCCAATCTGCGCCGTGACTCTTGTCTTAAGACATGCGAGCATGGACTGTTCTGTTTGGCTGACCGTGGTTTTCACGCTCGATCGTTGTATTGCAATCTGTAGTCAAAAGTTGCGGGAACAATACTGCACCGAGAGGACAGCGACTGTGATGATAGTAATTGTGGGTTTAGGAAGTTGTGCGAGGCGTGTTCCATCATATTTTATGGTAGAGCCTTACCTTATCATTGACAACGTACCATGGCGATGCATTACCAACGCAGATTTCCGTACTTTACCAGTGTGGAGATCATACCGCTTGGTCAACACTATGTTTACGTCATTATTGCCAATCAGTTTGATCATAGTATTTAATGCTTGGACGACCAGTCATATTATATCGGCAAACAGGGCACGTCAACGGCTCAGGAACAGCAGAGAAAATAAGAAGGATCCAGAGGTGGAAAACCGGAGAAAGTCGATGATTTTGTTGTATGCTCTGTCATTCAATTTCATAATGTTGTGGGTTCCCCATATTGTACACGTTATGAACTGGCAAGCGCAGAATTACTTTTACACTGACAGATATTTGAGTTCCCCGAAGTATATCCTGCAGCAGTTTGGGTACATGTTACAGTTTCTCTGCACCTGCACCAACACGTGTATCTACACTCTGTCACAGAGGAAATTCAGGGAGCAACTGAAAAGTGGAGTCGAACATTTGGTTACATTAAATGGTCATCTCTGTAAATAAAACGCAAATCGAATTGTAAGTCTTGCCGGGAGCTCAATTTAATTGTCGTAAGATTCAGATTTGACGTAGATCTGTCATATATTCATTTAAGCAGGTGAACGAAAGTTAGTAGCTTGCCGTTCCCTGTGAGGTCAGTAACATTAATTTAATTTAGTGAGGCAATTGTACGAATGAATTAAGAGTCGATGATGTGATCTTTTTATTAGCGGAAATTGCATTCAAAAACCTTGTATTAATGCTTGAATCGGACTCAGTGAAACACGTTAGACCAATATAATTTGTTCTACATCGGTAGAATTCTATTCCAATTCACTGGATTATCGAGCCCTGGAAGATAAGTGTGCTTCGCGTTGAAAAATGAAGGATTTTACCTCGAACATGCAAAGGTGGATTCAGTTAATTTGAGATAGTAATTTCTTGTTGTACTTGTGCAATGAACGTTAGATGGTGCATCACTATATAAGAAGGGAGAGAGGCAGAATATATGAACTTACAGACCAACAAACCCGGCGTCCGGAAATGGAAGAATGCTGGGGTGCATTGCTAAGACTGAATTTACACGGTACTAGGGAGCACATGGCAAACAAAGGACAAAGGCAATATGATTGCCTTAAGAAACATTCTTGCCCTACCTGTCTGTTGGATTTCTGGGAAATAGCAGGCTGGATTGACGAGGGAGAGTTACTGGATGTTGTTCCTTAGATTTTCAGAAGGATTCGACAAGATGCACACGAGGTTCTTAAAGAATATTACAGGCTGCATATTAGCATGAATATAAGTTTAGCTGATTGGTAGGAGGCAAAGTGTTGGAATAAAATCAGCCTTTTCTACTTCGACGCTTGTGACTCGTGTTGTTCAAATGGAGTCGGTGTTGCGACCCTTTCATTTCACATTGCATGACAATGATCTGGATGATGGAATTGATGGCTTTATGTCAACATTTGAGAGCCATACAAAGGTATATGGAGGGGCAGATAGTGTATAAGAAGTAGAGAGTCTACAGAATGTCTGCAGATTCTAGGTACTTCGAAGCTTGGAACAGAAAGTAGCAGATTGAATGAAGATTAGGGAAGAGCATTGTCGTTAACTTTGATGAAAGGAATAAAGTCATGACTATATTCGAAGTATAAAGAATATTCGAAAGTGCAAAGACATTTAGGAGCCCCTGTACAAGATTACCTAAGTTTAACTTGCCGTTTGAATTGGCAGTTAAGCAGGCAAATGCAATTCCGTGACGTTAAGGTTAAAAGAAAGGACGTAATGTTGAAGGAGTTAAGGCGATGGTCAGGCAATGCTTGGAAAACGGTGAGCAGGTTTTCGTAGGTTTAAGTAAAAAAAAATGTGCTGCCATTGGTGAGGGTCCAGAAGAAATTCACAATAATGATTCCTAGAATGAAAGGGCCAACGGGTGATGAGGAATTGAGGAACCTGCGTCTGTCCTCGCTGGTGTTTAGACGAACCAGAGGGTATATCGTTGAAGCATATCGTATAGACCTAGATAGTGTGAGCATTCGTAGAATGTTCCCTGTGTCGTGGGATTTTTTACTAAAGGGAACAACAACATAACAGAAATCTATCCTTTAGAACAGATATAAGAAGGTACTTATTTATTCAGACGATGGTGAATCGCTGGAATGAATTTCAACAGACAGCTGCGGAGACCAAGTCATTAAGTATATTTATAACGGTTCTTGACACGTTGATGTGTCGGGAGATCAAAGACTAAAGGGAGATGGCAGCTGAATTGTGCTGAGACGGACGATGATTCGGCTAGAATGGAATAGTCGGTCAGACTCGATGGATAGAATGGCCTGATGCACCATAATGTCGTATGGTCTTATGGTCCGTTGACGGTAGACACTTGTGTCCGGACAGGTTTAAAATACAAAAAACATCCTGTGAGACTGAGGCTCTGAATCAAGACACAACAGGAGCCTGTGCAGAATTACCGACTCTTTATCAGAATGCAATGTTGTGGAACGGGGAACGAGTAGAATCCTCAGGGTAAAAATGCGCAGTGAAATTATGGTAAATAGACTGACGTGACTCCATACAAAAACATCACGTGGACGTATTTGCATACGTCCTTGCTGTGTATGGGAAACGGAAATAGCGTCGAGCGGGATGATACAAAATTGCGTAAATCAATACACCATGGAAAATGGCAAGTATTGAATTGAATTCCGTACTCAGTTTTGGGAAATGGCAAAACTCTCTTACCCTCGACGTCAACCTGGACGGATTTTGTATTAATATTTCTCGCAATTAAAACGTGCACTTTGCAGAAGCGAAAAATGTAATGTCATTATATTTTATTTTATGTCTTATATAATGTCTAGTACGCAGTAACACGAGGAAATCTGCAGATGCTGGACATAAAGCAACACACTCAAAATGCTGGTGGAACACAGCAGGCCAGGCAGCATCTATAGGAAGAAGTACAGTCGAAGTTTCGGGCCGAGACCCTTCATCAGGACTAACTGAAAGAAGAGGTAGTAAGAGCTTTGAAAGTGTGAGGGGAGGGGAAAATCCGAAATGATAGGAGGGGGTGGGGAGCACAAAAGGGAGATGCAGAACAGGCAAAGAGTGATTGTAAGAGGTGCAGAGAGAGAGAAAAAAAAAGAGAGAAAAAGGGGGGAGAGTTAAATAAATGGATGTATGGATAGATGGATAGATAAGGGATGGTGTAAGAAGGGGAGGAGGGGCATTAATGGAATTTAGAGAAATCAGTGTTCATGCCATCAGGTTGGAGGCTACCCGGTTGTAACTCAAACCTGAGTGTGGCTTCATCTTGACAGTAGAAGCGGCCATGGATAGACATCTCCCTCCCATTTCACGCGCATATGTTCTCCCCACATCCTCCCGCCACCCCACTCGTGATATAGTTCCCCTTGTCCTCACCTCGCACGCCTCCAGCGTCCGGTCCAATACATAATTCTCCATAATTCCGCTACCTCCAACAGGATCCCACTGCCAAGCGCATCTCCCTCTCCCCACCCCCCACCCCTTTCTGCTTTCCGCAGGCATCGGAGAGAGTGGAAAGAATGACAAACGCCGGCAGATGGAGAATCGACGCAAATCCATCGTTTTACTCTTCAGAGTAAACGGTAGTTTCATATTGTTTTCGGGAACAATGTTGGTAATTTTGATCTATAGACGGATTTCTGTGAGTTTTGTTTATTCTGTCACGGATCTCCGTTACGTCGCAGAATACACAGCACTAATGCTGCAGTTCCTCAGTTCCTGCACCAACACGTACATTTACACGTAACTCAGAATAAATTCCGAGTGGAGTTAAAGAATGCGGTGAAATACCCACGGAATCGGATTTTCGAACTCATAAAACGTTAGAAATAAATGCTGAGCAGTATTACCTTTCAGCAGCCTTCATGCTCCCTACGCTATCCCTCCACTGGATAGGATATACCCCCTACCCAGATCTTCAGCTGGTCTGCCTTTCCCACAATACTCCTCTCATTGAAATATACACACCTCAGAAGATGATTACCACCACACACATCCTTACTATTTGTGACCCTGCATGAACTACTAACATCACTTATTTTTACCTCTGTTTCACTATCTACTCTGGCACTCTGGTTCCCATCCCCCTGCATATCTAGTTTAAACCCTCCCCAATAACACTAGTAAACCTCCCTGCAAGTATATAGGTCCCCTTGCAGTTCAGGTGTAACCCATTTCTCTTGTACAGGCCCCACCTGCCCCAGAAGAGGTCCCAATGATCTAGAAATCTGAAACCCTGGTGTATTTTTACGACAGTCAATTGAAACATCCTGATTGCATACGGTGATCTCCATTTAACTAATTATATGAATGATAAAACCAATTGGCTGCACAAGTTATTAGTTGGTGCGTCATATTAAATGGGGTGAATACTCACACAGTGTATTATTTTCGTTTTATTACTTTGTAGATAAAATTTTCATTTTGACACGAAATCGTATTTCTGTTATTCAGTGTCAAAAAAGACAAATTAAACCACTGTGGATTAATGTTGTAATACAATAAAACATAAAAAACTTCGAAGGTGGGTATGAATACATTTTTAGGTGCTCTGACAGTAGAACTCATGCAGTCCTCGATTCTGGTGCTGCGTGTTCTTACTCCTTTACGCGGAAGGTGTGAGAATATAGAATGACAGTGGTGAAAAGGGTCTTTGATTATGTTAACAACTTTCGCGGGGCACCGGGAAATGCAGCCGGAGTCAAAGGAGGGGAGGAACGTTTCTGTGATAGTTTGGGCTGTGATCATAAAGTGGTTCTCTGATATGACTTCACAAATTGCCACACCTAACTCATAAAGACTGAACACAATTTACCGTCCCTCAGCCTACTCAATAGGGTGATCAAGAACCCCTTGTATCAGAATCAGAACCGGGTTTATTATCACCGGCATGTTTTATGAAATTTGAAAACTGTTTCCATCAGGTAGGAGAGACAGAAGCCTGAAGGCAAAAACTCAGGCCTCAGGATCAGTCTCTTCCCCTCTGCCATCCGATTCCCAAATGGGTTTTGAAACCTTGGAAACTACCAGACTTTTCAAATATATAAATTGTTTCTGTTTTGCACGATTTTTACCTGTTCAATATACGTATACTGTGATTGATTTACTTAGCGTTTATTATTGTTATTAATATTTTATTTAAATAAATAGCACAAATAAATTATACTTGTTCATTAACTTATTGAGATAATTGATCCATGAGTCTGAGGTTCATCGAAAGTGGTGACAGTGTAAACAGGGTGGTGAAGAAGTCCTCTGGCATGAATCCTTTATCAGTCAGGGCACTGAATACAAGGGTTAGGATGTAGCAACTGTACAATGTGTTGATGGGAATGTAGTTGGTTTGTTGCACAGCAACAGAAAGGTTGTGATTCAGTTGGAGAGGATGAACTAAAGATTCACAAGGAGTAACTGGAACTGAGTTACAAGGAGAGACTGGAAAGCCTCGGTCTGTATTCCCGGAATGTAGAAAGCTGAGTGTTGAACATATAGAGGTGTAAAACGTCAGAGGGTCATGGTTGATAAAGAGGATGGCTGCAGTCATTTTCATAACAAAGGCCATCTAAAACTAGATGGAGTAGATTTGTGGTGAGACGAAAATAAATTAAAGGACCTGTGGGGAAAACTTTTTTGCACATTCCTCTTCACATCTTTTGCATAACCCCCAGTCACGTGTGGACCATCTACACCTGGAGTGAAGAGTCTCCAGTGATGTACATCTTTCATTCAGTTACAGAAATGCACGGGTGCAAAACGCGGCCCGACTGACCAAGGAGTATATCCTAGAGTTCCATTTACCTGTGATTGCCCCATATCCCTCTAAACCTCTCCTATCCATGTACCTGTCCGAATGTTTGCTGAACACTGTGATTGTATCTCCTCTGCACCTTCCTCCGGCAGCTCGTACCATATCCCCACCACTCTGTGTGGAAGAAGTTGCCCGAGTGTCTCTTTTGATGTTCGCCCTTTCATATTACCAAAACATTCCGCCCTTTTCCAACTTAGTGATTTTCATCCTATAAATGAGAGAGCAGAACTGCTCACAATACATTGTTTTCTCACCAATGGTCTGCACTTTCTTTTTGAATATTTTTATTAATTTTAAAGTCGTACACATAACAATCATTATAGTACAAAGAGATAGGGTGTGTATTATTGGTAATTAACAGATGAAAATGTTAACTACAGGTAACACAAGTAAACTAGACCTCTCAAACTCTTAATATAAACACGATTAGCGAAAAATGAAAAAAAAATAAAGTCGAGGAAAAGAAACCCAAATAGAAAAAACCCTAAAATGAACAAAACTAAACTAAGCTGGATTGTTTTGTAAAATCGGATACAATCATTAATGTCATCAATTCCGCTCCTCTATCGATATATTTAAGGTTAATACAGGGGATTCGGAAAAGGTCAAATTACATCATATGAAAGTGTTCAATAAATGGCCTCCAAGTTTCTTCAAATTTAACCGAGGGATCATAAGTGACACATCTGATTTTTTTTCTAAATTTATGCAAGATATCGTTTGGAAAAAAACATTGAGATGTAGTCGAAGGAATAATCTCTTTCCAATTCAATAAAAGGGATCATCGAGCCAATAATGTAGCAGATGGAATCATACACAGAGCTGAAAAAGGTAAATCCATCACTGGCAAACCAAAAATTGCGGTAATAGGATGAGGTTGTAAATCAATACGCAAAACTGTTGACATAGTATCAAAATTGCCTTTCTAATATTTTCCCATGAGTGGACAAGACCAAAACATGTGAGTCAAAGAAGCTACCTCAGAATGACATCTATCAGAGACAGGATTTATATGAGTGTAAAACGAGTTAATTTATCTTTAGACAAGTGGGCCCTATGCGCCAGCATAAATTGTGTCAACGTGTGTTTAACACATATAGAGGAAATGTTAACTAATTGGAAAAATTTCTCCATTTCTCCATAGGTAAGAAAAATTGATGTTCCCTTTCCCATTCATTTCTAACTGTATCAGGTATTCCTGATTGTATTTTCATAATCATATCGTAAGAAATTGCTATTTAACCATTTTGACAAGTGTTTAAAGCTATTTATTTCCGTGATATCCGTTGGATGTGAAGTCTGAAAAGTAGGTAGCATGGTATTCAGAAAGTATTGCTTTTGTTCACTTTAGAAAGTACAAAAGGAAGCGAAGTCGATAAAATAGAAAACTCTTGTACGGATTTTCATTCAAGGTTAACCCATTGTGGACTTGTACAAATCCTGGGTCCAAAATATTAAATATCGGATATCAGTTTTCCAGTAATAAAATCTTAAATTCGGAAATGCCAAACCACCATACTTTTTAGATTTCTGCAAATATTTTTTACTTAGCCTAGAATTTTTTTTTCTGCCATATGTATCAAGAAATTTTGGCGCCAACAGTATCAAAAAAGTTTTTGGAAATAAAGATTGGCACTGCTTGAAATAGGTATAAAAAAAGGTAGAATAATCATCTTAATACCGTTGAGTCGACCAATCAGTGATAGAGACATTAGGGATGATTTAGTAAGCAATTGTTTAACTTGGTCTATTAAAGGTAAAATAAAAAGGACCTTAAATGAATCCTTATGCTTTTTAGTAATTTTAACTGCCAGATAAGTGAAATAGTTAGTGACCAATCTGAACGGTAAACGTCTATAAATTTGAACCTGCAGATTTAAAAGGAAAAGCTCACTCATATTAAGATTCAGTTTGTAGCCCGAAAAGTTACTAAACTGAGCAAGCAGGAATATTACTGCAGGGATGGATTTCGCAGGATTAGAGATATATAATAACAAACTATCTGCATATCATGATAACTTAGGTATTCCATTCCCACGGGTAATGCCAAGTATATTAGGTGAGTCACGAATAGCAATAGCTAAAGGTTCCAAGGCAATATTAAATAGTAATGGGCTAAGAGGACAGTCTTGTATCTCTTTCCTCCAATACACTTGAGGACCCGATAAACCTGTCGTTGCCCCCGGTTAAATAGCTGTCTGTCACTGTGGCTCACTCAGAACATTGAACAGTACAGTATAGGAACAGGTCCTTCTTCCCATGATGTAAGTGCCGAACACAATGCCACATTAAACTAAATCTCTATTCTTCCTTCAGTGTCACTATCATTTCTGCCTCCATCACTCCCCATGGCAGCCCATACCAGGCCCTATCACTCTGTAAATAAAACTGATCTACTACTTGTCCTGTACACCATCTTTAAATTATCACCTTGTCACTTTAATGGCAGCATTCGTGAATTTGGCATTTCCACCCTGGGAAAATGATTCTGACAGTTTATCTTATCTACAGCCATCATAGTTTTATACAGTTCTGTCAGGTCTCCTTCACTCCAGCGAAAACAGTCCCAATGTGCCTGATCTTTACTTGAAACACAAGGTCTCTGTCCAGGCAATATTTCTGTGAATCTTCTTTTCACCAATCCAGCTTAATCACTTCCTTCCTCATTGTGCTGACCAGAACTGCACAGGGTACTGCAACTGTAATGTGATGTTGCAACTGCTGTGCTGCCAAAAGCAAGCATGATATTCACGTACTTCACAACATTGTCTACCTGTGCTGTGACTTTCAAGGAACTATGTACCTGTATCCCATGGACCTTTATAACATAATGATATGTTATTATCTGTTCAATAATGCTCCCCATGACACTGCCATTCGCTGTTTTTGTTCTGGCCTGTTTTATTCTCCCAAAATCCTTCACTGTGCATTTGCCTGACACCGTAACACCACTTCTCCGTTTCCCTGCACCAATAACGCAGAAATGCGTGTCCATCAACAATTCGCCACACCTGTCGTATGTTTGTGTGTAACTTGTACAAGACAACACATGGACCCCTCTGTACTTCAGTCATGTGCTGCTCCTCCCCATATGAATAATATTCTGCCTTTTGATTCTTTCCACTACTGAACACGCCATCACTGTTTACCGCATTGAACTCAATTTTCCAAGTATTCTCCCTTTTACTTAGCCTCTCTATATCCTGTTGCAGAGACTAAATGTCCCATCACAACATTACCCCCACCACATTCTCTGTCACTTACAGACAGCCTTGGACCCTTCAAACCCTGCCCCCTTGTCCGGTTGATTAATATCGATTGTGAATAATTGACGGCCCTCAACTTACTGATGCTCCCTTGAACAACACATTACCAGCCCCGGCTCAGCCCGCTCCACCATGATTTTAATATTGGTAGTATATAATTGAAGGACCAGAACTGATTAAAGGGATATTCCAGTGGTTACATCCTCCCATCCTGAAACAAACCTGTTAATTATGTCAGTCTTCTACGTGAAAACCAGCTTTTCATACTTGTGAAATCATGTTGTGATTTCTGGTGTCGTATTTGATGCTTCTGAAAATCTAAGTCTACCACATCTGCAGGTTCCCTTCTAACATCTAGCTGTACTTTTTTCATGTTAATCAATCATGAATTGCCTTTCACTCAATGAGCTGACAGGGTCTCAAATTGGGTCAAAAAGAGACATGTTGGTGATGAAAGCTTTTGCCACACTGGCCTTCGTCAGTCAGTGCACTAAGCAAAGAGGCTGGGACGTTGTGTTGCAGTTGTATAAGATATGAGGTCACATTGAAAAACCGTGCTTAGTTTTGATCACACTGTGAGAGGAAAGATGCCATTAAGCTGGAAATATGGCAGGGGAAATTAACAAGGTCAGTATTGGACCACAAATGACTGAGTCATGAGCAGTTTGGGATGGTTTTCCTTGGAATGTGGGAGAATGGGGGGCAATATTGTAGAGGTGCTTGTAACATTGAAGTGAATGCAAAGAAAGGTTTTAATAGGGATGTGTAATCAGGAGCTAAAGGGCACCAGATTGTGAGAGGGCAGATATTGAATAGGAATATGCTGCTTTAGTTCTTTCGGTAAGACGGTGGTCAGTTTCGCACATCACGCCCATTGGGCACAGACCACTGACCCGAGTCCTTTGTGCTGTGCCACTCTTTCAAGCTCTCCCCAGGTGTATCCTATCTCGTGGTATATACATCCGTTCCTAACGATGAAGTCTTTGGAGCTTCTGTAGCTCTTGTTGTTGTAAAATTGGGTTGCAGGGGTTAGGATGTCCAACTCTACTCCATTTGTCTCTGGGCTTCGGATACTGCTGCAACATCGAATACGTTCGAATACTGAGGACCCTCTCCCGGTCAGCCTGCAATCATATCCCTGCAATAACTGGCAGATCAAACACGTTTCTCTCAAGACAATGCATTCATTCACCCTGTCTATACCATTTATAATTGTGTCTACCTCTGTCAAATCTCCCTTCATTCCCATACGCTCCTTGTAATAAGGGTATAATGCCTTGTGATTATTCTTGATCCTGCTCACCAAGGTCGGTTTATGTCCCCTTTTTGGCTTTTTTAATCACCTGTTTAAGCAATTTTCTGCTATCTTTGTATTCAGTAAGGCTCCACTCCGATTTAGTTTCCCGAACGCCCTTAATTGTGCTGTAGAAGTCTCTAGTACCATAGATCCGATTGTATATGCAGCTCGTTGC
This sequence comes from Hypanus sabinus, assembly GCF_030144855.1. Taxonomy (NCBI): domain Eukaryota; kingdom Metazoa; phylum Chordata; class Chondrichthyes; order Myliobatiformes; family Dasyatidae; genus Hypanus; species Hypanus sabinus. The sequence continues at coordinate 59,935,564 of NC_082706.1, read as the reverse complement.
TGTGACCACATTTCATTTTATTATCACAATCTGGTTTTACACTGAGGCCAACGGTAGCCTCGCCTCCCAGCTGCTGTGTCCGAGGAGGGCGCGCAGCACTCTTCTTGGTTTCTTGCATTTGACAAAGTCCCCACTAGAGACTCATCCAGAAAGTCATGAGGCATGGGATCAGTGGAACCTTGGCTGTCTGGATTAATAAAAAACTTGGCTTACAGGAAGAAAGCAGAGGGTAGTAGTGGAAGGAATGTAGTCTTCCTGGAGGTCGGTGCCGAGTGACGCAAGGATCTGTCCTGGGATTCCTGCTTTTTTTGATTATTATAAATGACCTGGATGAACAGGCGGAAGAATGGGTGAGGAAGCTTGCGGATGACACGAAGACTGGAGGCGTTGGAGATCTAGCTGGTGGCTAACAGTCCGTCGTACTTACTGTTGGAAAATCATTAAACATTATTTCATATGTAAAGAATTGGTTTATACGTTTTCTTCTGATGGGACCCTGCACATGGTGGTACTAAGGAAAATGAGCGGGTTGACACTTTAGTTAAAAAAGCTGTTAAAATTTCAGCTGTAGATAAAGACCTTCCACTTTGCAAAGCAGACCTGTTTCAGGGGTTGCAGGTTTAATAAGTAGGGGCTTATGGTAAATCTAGTGGGATACTTGGCACAAGGGGGGGAGACACTTTTACAGAATACCTAAAAGTGTTGGGCTCATGGGAGAAGCGGGTAAAAACAAGAAGGGAAGGATTTAAATTGATAGGACCTGAATTTGTCAGACTATAATGAATTGTACCTTATGTCGTGTTGGAAAACGTCATACTGGGTCGTGTAGATGTTGTCATTATGAAGCACTGGAACACACACTATTTCAGTTTCAAGCTAATCAGGTAGATAGAAATCAAATGCAGATTTTGTTACAGACGTTAGGGTGGAGATCTTTCATTTTAGTTGTGGGATTGAGTTTAATTTGATTCACTGTATTTGGTTGTTGCAATCTATAGGATTTTGGGGAGTAATTTAGTTTTCATTAGAAAGAAGAAAAGACGCAGCGAAGGTTTTATTTCCCATTTCTGTACACCATATTCCAGTCCAGTGAGTGGAGCGAACACACATTAAGTTGGAGTGTCAACCGCCATGTATCCAGAGCCCGTCCTATTTATTCACTTTGGAAATCCTTCAAGGGGAAGGCGGAAACTGGTGTGTTTGACATTGAATTAGCCAAACAGCATTAGACTAAAACTTCCACTGTCTTGTGGGAAAGCTTGTCTGTGAGGTTGGTGGGCAGGAATGAGGATAGATGGACATATCCACTGACTAATGGGTGGCTGGCATTTCAGAGTAGTTCGTTGACTGACATCTGACAAGTCCAAGACGGTGCTTTGCCCCTCCCCAGAAACTCACTATCTCACCGTCCCAGACCTGCACGTGGATGAGTATGTCGACCCCGCTATAACATTTCGGAGATGAGGCGGTGAATGTGAGGAGCTGGCCTCCTGACTGAAGACACTGCGGCCGCCCCCGGTTTGTGCTCAGGACGTAGCTTGACCAACAAAATGAAGGGCCGAGGGGACAGAATATTTCATCGCCGTAATTATCTGCTCCCTGAATTTTGACTGAGTCACCGCGTAACTAAATGTGTTTGTGCAGCAGCTGAAATCAGCAAAACCCCGTAGTAGATAAAGATCGATTCAGAGTCATTGAAATTGAATCCTGTCCCGAAGACCTAACAATATGTGATGTTTACAACGCTTGTCATCCACAGGCGGATGAAGCTGCCGGACAGAATGAAGAGTAAAACCACAGCCGTCCTCCAGCTTTCCATCTCCGGGTCACAGCGGTTATCCCCCTTGCTCTGACCCTTCAGCCCCTTATGGACCCGACTGGCTACTAAAATGTGCCTGACTGTCAGAGCGTTGAGCACCAGGATCCCAGCTAAAGGAAGGAACGGAGTTAAAATTGTATCGAGCAAGTCATATATTCTCCACCTGGGCTCAGTGAAAACCTTGTCCATGAGTTTACAGAACCACGGTGCATTATCGATGATCTGGTCTGATTCCAGTGTGATGAAATGGGGTACGTTTCTCAAACAGAACAGTACGCTGGTTGTTGTTAAAACCACAACAGCAGTTTAACCGGTGCAATATTTTGCTTTCAGCTTCGGCAGCAAATGGATACAAACCGGTCAAAGGTGAAAGTAGCGGTGAACCAAACGGAACACTCTCTGGCTATAGCCATCGGTACATGCATAATCTTCTATCTGCTTTATTTGGTCTATCTGCACAAAAATAATTCCAGACATTGTTCAGTGGAGTAGTGGATAAAGAAACCAAAATATGCAAAGGGGTGCAGTTTGTATTCAGTAAAGCAGATAATGGAAAATGCTGGGGAACATAAAAATATCGAATCTCCATCTTACAGCTTTACACAACTGCTTCTTTTTCGGATCTCGCATACTGCCAAGAACAGAATAAATAAATATAATTGTTAAAATATCCCGCATGGAGGTGAACATACGTATAACGTAGAAATACTGAAAAATATTGTGAAGAACGCTGCAAATAAACGGTCAGGTTGATATTGTTCCAAGCAAGCTGGGCACAACAAAGATAATCATTGCGCATCACAAATCAGGTTAATTACTGTCAGAAATAGATTTAGTTAACCCGTTGTAGTTCAGCACAGGCAGAAATATGGGATACACCACATGCTGGTGTAAAATGACAATCGGACACAATTTTATTAAAGAGTTTGGATGATTTTAGTTGTTGCTCTAATAGGAGTAAACATTTCAAGTTTCTCTGCAGATGGGGAAGGTTGTGAAATGCAGACTTGATGAATCTGCTCAAGATCTCCACGAGTCACATGCAGACTCTTCTCTCCGACTTCCTGGAAAGCCACTTCTTGAATTGGAACTGCAGAACACCAGACACAACAGACACATTGAGTGCTCTGTTGGCACTTCAGAACGACTACGGGATCATGTATTCAATATGCAAAATGGTCTGTATTTTCAAAGCACGTCACTGACCACTCTGATGTTGCCATTGCGTCTCTGGATCTCAGCCCACTGATAAATATATATACTGATAAATATATTCCCAATGATAAATATCTTTGCAGGCCAAGCTCCGACGTCATTACTTTTCCACTCTCACCGCTGACCATGGTGATAATGTTGTCTCTGGAGCCTTAGTCTGAACCAGACTTGACATCATTTTTTGACCTCAATCCGATAGAAAATTTGTGTGCAGAACTGAAAAAGCGTGTGCAAGCAAGGGGACCTAAAAACCTGACTCAGTTACATCAGTTCTGTTTGGAGGAATGAAACAAAATTCCAGCAGCTTACTGTGTGACGCTTGTGGAAGGCTACCCAAAAAGTTTCACCTTGTTAAACAATTTAAAGACAATGCTAGCAAACACGAACAAAGTGTATCTAAAATTCCGCCCCACTGGAAAAGTGCTGAAATAAATAATTTCCTCTAATATTATTCTGGCATTTCACATTCTTAAAATAAAGTGGTGCTCATAACTGACCTAAGACAGGGAAAGTTTCTAGGATTAAGTGTCAGCAATTGTGAAAAGCTGAGTTTAAATGTATTCGGCTAATGTGTATGTAAACCTTTGAGTTCTACTGTATCTATCCTGCGCCTTCTGAACTATTCCCAGATATTTCAGCCACACCGTCCTGTAGCAATCCCTGTCAGTATCCTCCAACAGTCCACCTGTGGAATGTCCTCTCTCATGCTTCTGTAAATTCCTTTATTCCATAGCGATACTGATATTTGTCAGTTATGCTTCACCCTCTCAAATTGCAATATAAATTCAATCATATTATGAACACTGCCTCCTCACGGTTCATTTATATTAAGCTCCCTTATGGGATCGGGGCTGTCACAGAGAGGGCTCAAGAACAACCTTCTCGAAAAAGCCATTTTGCAGGCATTCAACAAATTCCCTGTCTTGTGATTCAACATCAACCTGATTTTCTCAAACCCCGTGCATCTTGATATATTTGTGTCATTATCCTTATTATCAGAATAAGAATCAGGTTTATTATCACCAGCATGTGCCGTGAAATTTGTTAAATTAGCAGCAACAGTTCAATGCAATACCTAATATAGAAGAAAAAAATAAATAAAATAACAATACAAATAAATAAGTAAATCAATTACATTATTCGTCTATTGAATAGATTAAAAACGTACAAAAATATATATTCTTAAAAAAATGCGGTCTTGTCCAAGGGTTCAATGAATATTTAAGAATCGGATGACACAGGGGAAAAAGGTGTGTTTGAATTGCCGAGTGTGTGCCATCAACTTCTGTACCTCCTACCAGATGTTACCAGTCAGAAAAGGGCATGCCCTGGGCGCTGCTGGTCCTTAATGATGAACACTGCATTTCTGAGACACCACTCTTTGAAGATGTCCTGGGTACTTTGAAGGCTAGTACCCAAGATGGAGCCGAATCAATTTACAACCCTTTGCAACATCTTTCAGTCCTGTGCAGCAGATATCCCCCTCCCCATCCCCATACCAGACAGTGATGCAGCCAGTTGGAATGCACTCCTTAATGCATTTTTAGGAGTTTTTAACTTTATTTGATTTCATACCAAATCTCTTCAAATTCCGAATGAAGTATAACTGCTGTATTGTCTTCTTTATAACTGCCTCAATATGTTCGGACCAGGATAGATTCTCAGGAATCTTGACACTCACCTCTGATCACTCTATGGGGATTGCTATATGATCCGATATATTATCATTCCAGAAGTTACAATTAGTTTTTCATCGGACTGACGTTGATTGCAATGTTGTTACTGCAACACCACTCCTCGAGTTAGCATATCTGACCCCTGCACGCCCTCTTGGCACCACCTGAGATTCCGCCAACAATGGTTTTATCATCAGAAAATTTATAGATGGTTATATAGCTATGCCAAGCCCCAAAGTCATGGGTATATAGAATGTAGGGAAATGGGCTAAGCACTCACCCCTGAGGTGCGCCAGTGTTGACCGTCAACGAGGAGGAGATGTTATAACCAATCTACACAATTCGTTGTCTTCCGGTTAGTAAGTTGAGAATCCAATTCCAGAAGGAAGAACAGAGCCCAGATTCTGCAACAGCAAAATCAGGATTATGGGAATTAAATGCTAAGCAATAGCCAATGATCTACATCCTGTCATAGTTGTTTGTGTTGTCCACGTGGTCTAAAGCCGTGTGAAGAGCCATTGAGATTCCATCTGCTGTTGATCTATTATGGCGATAGGCAAATTAAAACGGTCCAGGTCTTTGCTGAGGCAAGAGTTCAGTCTAGTCATGAGCATCCTCTCAAAGCATTTAATCACTGCAGATGTTAGTGCTACCGGGCGATAATCATTAAGGCAACACACATTATTCTTTTTAGGCACTGGTATCAATGTTGCCTTTATGAAACAAGTGGACGTTTCTGCCCGTAGCAATGAGAGGTTGAAAATATCCTTGGATACTCCCACCATTTGTTTGGCACAGGTTTTCAGGGCATTACCAGGTACTCCATCAGGACCTCCTACATGTAAACCTGCTGGATTATGCTCAGCTCCTTCGTACTGGTTTCCAGTATAGGGAACAAATCATAGAACAGTACAGCACAGCAACAGACCGTTGGGCCCATAATATCTCGCCCAAACATCTGAACATAAATTAAGCAAACCCTCAAAATCTAATCCTTCTGACCTACACAAAGTCTATCTCCCTCCTCCTTCCTCATATTCACGTCCCGTAATAACCCTTAATATACTTCACTCCAACACCATACACCATATTGATCATCCAGCACTCTCTGAGTGAAAAAAAAACATACTCGTCGCATCTCCTTTCAAATTACCCCCCTCACCTTCTTTGTATTAGACATTTCGACTTTGCGATATAGACACTCCATGTCTACTCTATCTGTGCCTCGCATGATGTTATAAACCTTGATCTGATCTCCTCTCAGCCTCTGCTAATCTAAAGCAAACAGCCCAAATTTGTCAGTCCACTTATGTTAGCACATGCCCCTTTGAAACCAGACACCATCCTGGTAAACTTCTACTGCTCCTTTTCCAATGCCTCAAAATCCTTCCTATACAGGGTCAAACAGAACTACATACAATACTCCAGCTGTGGCCGAAACTTAGTCTTTTATAAGCTGCAACATCACCTCTAAAGCTCTGAGCACAGTACCTCAGCTAATAAAACCAAGCATTTGATAAGCATTCTAAACTATAGATTGACCTGTGTAGTCACTTTCAAGAAGCTAAAATCTTCGACCTCAAACCTGTCTGCTCAGCAACACTGTTAAGGGTATTCATCTTAAAATTAACGACTTGCTTTTGACCTACCAAGGCGCAACACCCCAGATTTATCTGAGTACAGCTCCATCGAGTTGAGAAAAAAACTTTTTCATACAAATACTTTTTCAGCCAGAGAGTTGTGAACCGATGGAATGATCTGCCTCAGAAGGCATTGGAGGCCAATTCTCTGGATGCTTTCAAGAAAGAGTTAGAGCTCTTAAAGATAGCGGAGTCAAGGGATATGTGGAGAAGGCAGGAAGGGGGTATTGATCGTGGATGATCAGCCATGACCACAGTGAATGGCGGTGCTGGCTCGAAGTGCCGAATGGCCTTCTTCCGCAGCTATTATCTATTGTCTATCTGTCATTTCTTTGTCCTTATCTGCGAATGATCTAAATTGCACTGTATTATTTTCCAGTCTTCTTCACTATCCACAACTAAATCACTCTCAGTATCATTCACAAACTTAATAAACCACCCATCTGCATTTTCATCCCGGTCATTTTAATATTTCGCAAACAGCAGTGGTCCCAGCACAGATCTTGGCAGAACACCACTAATTAGAAACCTCCCGCTCCAATAAGTCACGTCAAAAACGACTCTCTGATTTTTTTTATCAAGATGGACTTTGTTAAATGCTTTAATAAAATCCATGTAGACGATATTCTCTCCTTTACTTTCATCAATCTCTTTCGTCAATTTGTCAGAAATCTCAATCAAGTTGTTAAGAAAGAACCTGTATCACACGAAAACGTAACGGTTCTCAGTAATTCGGCCTTTGCTTCCGAAAGCTCATATATCCTATCCCGAAGAAGTCCCTGTGTCATAATCCGTGTAACTGACGTGAGATTGCGTACCGGTCTACAGTTCTCCGTATTTTTCCTCTGTTCCCTTCGTACATACAGGTATAACATTCACCACTCACCCGTCCTCAGGGTCCTCGTCTGTGCCTAAGAAGGATATGAAGCTACTTGTCAAGACTCCAGCCATTTCGTCTCTTGCTTCACTCAAAAACCTGGCGTAAATCCCGTCAAGCCACAGGATGTTATTAACCATAATACCCATTAGGAGACCCAATACATCCTCCTCATTGACTACAAGCTATCTAATATTTTTATGCATGCTGTACTGTCTACTGGCCCACATCTTTTCCCTTTGGTATCAACTGAAGCAAAGTTCATATGTTGTGTTTTACTCATATTCTCCACATCCAAGTAAATGTTTTCCTCTTTATCCGTGAGGGGTCCTACCCTCTTCCCTGTTATCCTCTTGTCGTTTATACGCATAGAGTACCTTGGTATTCACATTAATTCTACTAGACAAGGAATTTTCATGGTCCTTCTTGGCTTTCGAAAATTTCCTTTTTTTAGTTCTGTTCTAGATTCTTTATAACGTTCATCTACCCCTTTCGATCCTAAATTCCAAAACTTCACATATTTTCCTTTTTCTTTTTGAGTAAAATCTTCACTTCTGTGGGCATCCGAGTTTCTCTTCTCTTTCCATCCCTGTCCATCGCTCTATTAGGAACATACCTTTCCTGTACTCGGTGCAATTAAACTTTAAACACATTTTCCATGTCCAATGTGGTTTTGCCAAAATAAAAGTTATTTCCAATTAACGCTTTTTAGTTCCTGCTTGTTGCCACCGTACTCTGCCATTTTCTAGTGTACAAATATCCCATCCTTATCTATAGCTGTCTTGGAATTGAGGGAGTTGTGCTGTCTGTCAGCTAACTGCTCACCCACTCAGAGGGCATCTGAATAGACTCATTATCCAACAGCAGGTAGTAGTGCAATTCCTTTAGCTTGATTGCAACCTTTCTATGCGTGATTTCTACTCTAACTGACTCAGTGTCTGAACCCTCCACGATGTCTCCACTGAGTGCATCTGTGATATTGTGATATAGTGCAACTCACACCTCTTTTACTTCCATCTCCAGCTTTTGAAAAACTTCAAAAGCCCGGTAGATTGATAACGCGTCCCTGCCCATCTCTCAGCCAAGTGTGTGTAATGGCCACCGTATTGTAGCTCAAAGCACTGATCCATGTTCCATGTTCATCACCTTTACCCATGATATTCTTTGCTTTCAAGTACACACCATTCAAACTATATACCTTATCATACCTATTTGTTTGATTTTGCCTGTCCGTACTTACACTGATAACTGCATTTGTTTCCAGTCCTTCACTCAGTAACCTGGTGTTCCCATTCCCAGCCTCCTGCAATACCAGTTTAATCCTCCAGAGTAGCATTAGCCAACATCCCATCCAGCATATTCGCTCCCCTCCAGATCAGATGTAAACAGTCCATCTTCTTTAGGTCACCCCTTGCCCAGAAATATGTTCCATTGATCGAAGCTTAAAACACTGCCTCCATTACATCTTCTCAATTTCCCATTAAATTGTACTATCATCCCATTCCGAGCTACACATTAGCCCATGGCGCTGGGAGTAATCCAGAAATTATGACCTTGTATGCCCTTCTCTTCCCCCTATTTCCTAACTCTATATAATCAGTCTGTAGAACCTCTTCCTTTTTTTTTACAACGACATTGGTGCAAGACGCGCTACGACTTCTGGCTGTTCATGCTTCCCCTTGGGAATATCTTGCAGCCGATCGATTACATCTAGACCCTTGCACCTGGTAGGAAAGGCAGCATCCTGGGTCTCCATTGCGGCAACAGTATCTCCTGTTTGTACCGCTAAATATCAAGTCCCCTGTCGCTAACGCTATACCCTGCCTATACCATTCCCTGCCACATGGGGAACCACCAGTGTTTCTTTATCTCATTTTAAACTTAAGGAACTTCGTAGAATCAGGTGCTGGCAAAAGTTAACAGAGGTGTTCTGGATTCGGGTCGACTTGTCAATAGAAGGTGATCACAGAAGTATGACGTCGCAGTACTTTAGTGGTGTAAAATAAAATACAGTCCTATGAAAGATGAGTAGTCAAAAGCAAATTGGAAGCGGAGCAGGCAGTGATGATAGCATAGCTGACATTGCAGGGGTTTCCGGGAGAAACGAGAGGATGCGGGAGAGATAAATTCGAAAAAAAGTAATAAATATTGAAAAGACAAAAATTGTCAAAAGCAAGCTGGCAAACGCTATCAAGTTTGTTAGAAAACAATACATTAAAAAATAAAAGAGAGATGGGAATGGATATAAAACTGCCTGATAATGAGATCTGAGAGACAATAAAGGGGAACAACGAGATAAGAGATGAACCCTAAATGAGCATTTTACATCAGACCTCACTGTGGAATACATGTTGAAGGATGAGAAGAAATAGAAGTGAGTGTAGTTACTATTACCATATAACCATATAACAATTACAGCCCGGAAACAGGCTATCTCGGCCCTTCTAGTCCGTGCCAAACGCTTACTCTCATCTACATTCACTGGCCCGCACTCAGCCTACAACCGTCCATTCCTTTCCTGTCCATATACCTATCCAATGTTACTTTAAATGACAATACCGAACCTGCCCCTACCACTTCTACTGGAAGCTCGTTCCACACAGCTACCACTCTCTGAGTAAAGAAATTCCGCCTTGCGTTACCCTTAAACTTTTGCCTTCTAACTCTAAACTGATGTCCTCTTGTTTGAATATCCTCTACTCTCAATAGAAAAAGCCTATCCACGTTAACTTTATCTATCCCCGCCATAATTTTAAATGCCTCTATGAAGTCCCCACTCAAACTGCTACTCTCCAAAGAATAAAGACCCAACTTGTTCAAGCTTTACTTGTAAATTAGGTGCTGAAACCCAGGTAACATAAATCTTATCTGTACTCTCTCTAGTTTGTTGACATCTTTCCTGCAATCCGGTGACAAGAACTGTACACAATACTCCAAATTCGGCATTACCAATGCCTTGTACAATTTTAACATTACATCCCAACTCCTATTCTCAGTGTTCTGATTTATAAAGGCCAGCTGACCAAAAGCTTTCTTCACCACCCTATCCACGTGAGATTCCACCTTCAGGGAACTGTGCACCATTATTCCTAGATCACTCTGTTTTACTGCATTCTTCAATGCCCTTCCATTTATAATGTATGACCTATTTGGATTATTCCTACCAACATGTAGCACCTCACCCTTATCAGCATTAAACTCGGTCTGCCATTGTTCAGCCGACTCTTCTAACAGGCCTAAATCTCTCTGCAAGCTTGAAAACCTACTTCATTTTCCATAACGGCACCTACCTTAGTATCATCTGCATTCTTACTAATCCAATCCAAAGGACCAGGTGCCCAAAACTGTGAAATACCTAAAGGTTAATTTGTCAACTGGATCAGATGAACTGCACCCTGGAGTTTGCAGAGGAATTAGTATAGGTCTTTCAGGAAACATTTCACTCCAGCGTGTTTCCGGAAGACTGTAAAATTGCAAATGACACTCCATTCTTTCACAATGGACAGGGGCAGCAGAAAGAAAATTACAGGCTAGTCAGTCTGAACTCAATAGTTGGGGAGATGTTTGAGTCAATTTTTAAGATGATGTTATGGTGTACTTCGCAGGTAAGTGGTAAATGAAATATAATGCTAGTAAATACATGGTTATGCACGCTGCTGGAAGAAATAAATGAGCAGACAGTTTTTGACCTGGAAAGAAAATACAAAAATCTGAGATACTAATGGGCTTGAACGTCCATGAGTAAAACATCCGAAAGGTTAACTTGCAGAATGTGTCGTCGGTGACTAACGCAAATGCACACGAACAACGCGCTGGAGGTACTCTGCAGGTCGGGCAGCATCCGTGCAAACGAGCAGTCAACGTCTCAGGCCGATACCGTTCGTCGGTACTGAAGAGGGATGGGACTGGGGCCCTATAAAGAAGGTGGGGGGAGGGGGGGAAGGACAAGGCTGGTCGCTGCCAGGTGAAAAACCAGTAAGAGGAAAGATCAAGGGGTGATGGATGCGAAGCAGGGAGAGGATATGCAGGAATGCTGAGGAAGGTATTTAAATCGAAGCAAGAGGCTGAGAGTCAAGTACTAAAGCCATCTCGGAGAGAAGCCATTTTATTTACTGATTGGGGAAAAGAGGCAGACTGCGCAAGCGCGTGACGTACCGCCAAAGTTTAAAAAAAAACAAACGGCTTATACAGCGGCCATCTTCATAGCGGCCATCCTTGGAGTGGAACGAGTCAGAATGGGACGGCTTTGGCTCAACAGGCTTCGGCGTGAACAGGCAGATGCAAGGGCGGGATCTGGTAAGTTTTGTTTTGTTTGTTTAGAGTAGAAAGAATGACAGGCAGGATGTTGGAATGGTCCTTCTGCAGGGTGTGTGAAGTTATGGAGACCTCAGGAATCCCTGAGAATGACTCCTGCAAGAGATGCATCCAGCTGCAGCTCCTAACAAACCACTTTAGGGAACTGGAACAGGAGCTGGATGACCTCTGGGTCATTCGGGAGAATGAAAAGTTTTTAGATAGTAATTTCATGGACGTAGTTACGCCAAAGGAGCAGAGCACAGGTAATTGGGTTACCGTCAGATGAGGGAAGAGGAACGGGCAGGCAGAGCAGGGCTCCCCTGAGGCCATCCCCCTCAACAACGTATACCGATTGGGATACTTTTTGGGGGGTTGACTTATCTGGTACAAGATGCGGCAGCCGGATCTCTGGCACTGAATCAGGTTCTGCAGTGCAGAAGGGAGGGGGTTAGAAGTGGAGAGTGGTAGTGATAGGGGACACAATAATTAGAGGTACAGACAGTAGGTTCTGTGGTCACGACAGAGACTCCCTGATATTTTGTTTATGGCCACAGTGGAGCCCTGCTCTGCCTGCCCGTTCCTCTTCCCTCATCTGACGGTAACCCAATTACCTGTGCTCTGCTCCTTTGGCGTAACTACGTCATCTTCCCATTGTTATCTCTAATCGGTCCTACCTTCACTCCTGTCATCCTATTGTTCTTCGCATAATTAAAGAATGCCCTGGGGTTTCCTTGACCCTACTCGCCCTTCTTGTTCTCCTCAGCCCCTTTTTAAGCTCCTTTCTTGCTACCCTATATTTCTCAATTGCCCCACTTGATCCTTGCTTCCTAATCTTCATGAACGATGCCTTCTTCCACCTGACTAGATTTTCCACCTCAGTTGTCACCCATGGCTCCTTCACCCTACCATTCTTAATTTTCTTCACCGGTCAAATTTATCCCTAACATCGACTACATGTCCGTAATACATTTCCCTGCAAAAACATCATCCCAATTCACCCCCGCAAGCTCTAGCCTTATAGCCTCATATTTCTTCCTTCCCCAATCAAAATTTTTACTGTCCTCTCTGATTCTGTCCTTTTCCCTGATAATGCTAAATGCCAGAGAACAGTGGTCACTGTCCCCTAGATGGTAACCCATTGAGAGAGCTGTGACCTGACCTGGTTAGTCACCTAATACTAGATGCAGTATGGCATTCCTCCTAGTCAGCCTGTCAACTTAATGTGAAAGGAATCCGTCCTGGACACCCTTAACAAACTCTGCCCCATCTGAACTATTGGAACTAATCAGGTGCCAATCAATATAAGGGAAGTTAGTGACCCATGATAACAACCCTGTTATGCTTGCACCTTTCCAAAATCTGCGCCTCGATAACTCTGCTGATACCAGGGGGCCTATAGAATACTCCCTATAGAGTAACTGCAACCCTTCCTGTTCCTGACTTCCACCCATACTGACTCAAAATAGGATTCTGCTACGTTACTCACCCTTTCTGTGTTGTACTGGCATCCCTGACCAGTAATGCCACCCCTCCTCCCCTCCCCCAATCCCTTTTAAAACATTGAAATACAGTGTTTCCTCCTCCAACCTGAGTTTGGCCTCATCATAGCAGCAGCGGAGACCATGTATGGACGTATCCGAATGGGAATGTAAATGCAGAGTTGAAGTGGGTGGCAACCGGGAGATCATGTCTGTTGTGGCGGACAGAGCGGAAGTGCTTGAAGAAGCAGTCCCCCAATCTGTGTCGGGTCGTGGCGATGTAGAGCAGGCCGCATCGGGAGAACCGGATGCAATAGATGACCCCAACAGACTCACAAGTGAAGTGTTGTCTCACCTGGAAGGAGTGTTTGGGGCCCTCATTAGTGATAGGAGAGGAGGTGTAGGGCCAGATGTAGCACTTAGGTTTGCAGGGATAGGCGCCAGGTGGGAGTTCTGTGGAGAGGGACGTGTGGACGAGGAGTCGCGAAGGGAATGTTCTCTGCGGAAAGCAAAGTCGGGTAGAGAGCAAAAGATGTGCTTAGTGGTGGGGTCCTGTTGAAAGTGGCGGAAGTTACAAAGGATGACGTGATGGATCCGGATGCTGGTGGTTTGGTAGATTAGGACAAGGTAAAATCGGTCCCTGTGGTGGTGACGGGAGGATGGGGAGAGGGCCGAAGTGTGGGAAATGCAGGAGATGCGGGAGAGAGCAACATTGATGACGGCAGAAAAGAAACCACGATCCTTAAAGAAAGAGAATATTTGACATGTCCTAGAACAGAAAGCTTCATCCTGTAAGCATAAGCGGCGAACACTGATGAACTGAGAATAAGGAATAGCATTTTTTTGCGTTTGGCAGGGTGGGAAAAGGGATTGTCGAGGTAGTTATTCGAGACAGTGGGTTTACAGAAGATGTCAGTGGACAGTCTATCTCCAGAGATGGAGACCGAGAGATCGAGAAAGAGGACGGAGGTGTCCGAGATCGACCGAGCGAATTTGAGGGCTGGGTGAAATTTAGAGGCAAAGTCAATGAAATTGACGAGCTCAGCATGGGTGGAGGAAGCAGAACCAATGCAGTCATGAATGTAGCGAAGTAAAATTTGAGGAGCAGTACAAGTCTAAATGTAGAGCATAGACTGTACCACATAACCCACGAAGAGGCAAGCATAGCTGCTGCGCAAGCGAGTACTCATAGCTATACCATTTATCTGGAAAAAAGTGGGAAGAGCCAAAAGAGAAGTTATTAAGTTTGAGTACCGTTTCCGACAACCGCAGGAGTGTGGTGGCGGGGGGGTGGGGGGGTTGGTGGTGACAGGTGAGGTCTATTGTCAAGCAAGTAGAGAAGGACTTGGAAGCCTTCTTCATGGGAATTTGAAATATATAAGGATTGGACATCCATAGTGAAAATTAAGCGGTCGGTACAGGAGAACTGGACGCTATTGAAGAGGTGGAGAGCAGGGTATGTATCCAGGATGTAGCTGGAGAGGGACTGATCTATGGGTGACAAAATGTTGTCCAGGTAGGCAGTACAGCTTCGGTGGGGCAGGATCAGGCAGAAACTATGGGTCTATTGGGAGAGTCAGGCTTGTGGATCTTCGGGATAAGTGAAACCGAACAGTGTTGGGTGTGGGAACTATGAGTTTGGATGGAAGGTCTCGGGAGTTGATAAGGGATAAGGGATGGTATGTAAAACAATGGTTTGATGTTTATTGGTGGGGACTTTTTCCAGGGGTAATTAAGAGGAGGTGTTAGAGAGCTGCCGTTTGGCCTCAGTGTGGTAGACATCCATCCGCCAGACTACTACGGCACCACTGTTGTCGAAAGGTTTGTTGGTGATGATAGGATTAGAGCGGACAGAGTGGTGGGCAGTTCGTTCAAAGGGAGTGAGGTTGGAACAGGAAAGAAGGGTGGTGAAGTTGGGGCGGTTGACGTCTCGGAGGTAGTTGGAGATAAAAAGTTGGAGTGCAGGCGCTTGGGGTTGGTGTCGCGTAGGAGGAGGAGGAGGGTTGAAGACGGGAGAAGGGGTCATCTATGTGGAGAGGGGAATCCTTGTAAAAGTAGTAGGCTCGGAGACATAGTTGACAGAAGAAGAGTTCAGCATCATGGCGGGCACGGAACTCATTGAGGTGTGGACGGAGGGGGACAAAAGTGAGGCCCTTGCTAAGGACAGAGCCTTCTGCCTCAGAGAGGGAAAGGTCAGAGGATATGGTGATGACACGGCATGGGTTGCGGCTGGGGACAGAGGAGGATAAAGAGGGGGAGGTCTCAGGAGGGAGATGTTTAGAATGTTCAGAGAGAGCGGGGTGAGGGGAAGATGAGGGATCAGAGGGAAGGAATGTGGCTGAGGAGTTGAAAAATTGTATCAGCTATGATTGCATAGAGTAGCAGACATGACGGGCCGAATGATATAATTCTGCTCGTTTGTCAGCTGGTCTTAATGTCTTATGAATACAAAAATGTCTAATTGACAGATGAATGACGAGCGAAGATGGAAATTTCTGGCACATAGATCCGAGGAACATACAAAATGCTGAATGAACTCAGCAGGTCAGCCCCCATCCATGGAGAAGAATAAAGCTTCGATGTTTCGACTCGAGACCGTTCAGCAGGACGGGAAAGACAGAGGGAAGACACCGTAGGAAGAAGGTGGATTGAGGGGAGTGAGTGCAAGCTGGCAGGTTAAGGATGAGACATTTCAGGCTAAAGGTGGGATAACTGAAGAGTGGAATGAAGTGTGAAGCTGGGACATAATAGGCGGAAAAGGTACAGGGTTGAATGGGAAAGAGGAGTGGAGAAATAGAAGGAGGAGGAGACGAGAAAGGCGAAACGTAGGTGACGTGAAGAATGCAAACGACATGTCAGAATGGGAATGGGTCATAAATATAAAATGGTCGACCAGTGCGAAATATTTTATATTTTGTATGGAGCAAATGAGCTGCTCAAAGCGGTCCCCCAAACTATGTCCGGTAGAGGTGCCTGCAACGGAACTACCTAATGTAATAGATGGCACCGATAGACTAGGCGAGGTGGTGTTCCCTCACCTGGAAATACTGTTTGGCGGCCTGAAAGGGCCGGGGTAGTATTGCTGGTATAAGTGCCAGAAAGGAAATCGGTGGGTAGGGAAGAATTGCCAAAGAAATCACAGAGAGAGTGGTCCCACTAGAAAATGGAGAGTTGTGCGGGACAGGGGAAGGAAAGTTATGAAGAATGACGTGCTGGATGCAGATGCTCATGGAGTGGCAGGTAAGTACCAGGTAAACTGTATCCCTTTTAGGGAGGTGCGAAGCTGTGTTCAGGACGCATTCCATTTCGTGCAACAGTTGCGAGTGAGGGAACAACAATGGTAGAGGATTGGTAACCCTATTCTTTGAAGAAGCGTCCAGAAGGATTTGCAATCAACAACACTCTGCACAGGTTCAAGACTGCCAAATCGTTTTCTGTATCAATTACTCAGTGAATAGCTCATGTTGGTGAATATTCTCACTTCCAGAAACTCAGAGCACAATGCCTAAGTCTCCTCCAGCCAGTGCTTGACGGAAGGAGTAGACGAAGCGAAAAGGAATCTCGGAGCATCTCTGCTCACGGAAGGACAAGTTTGTGTCTCCATAGCATCGGTTTCAGTTAACCAGGAAACTTCGGAGTGATCTTATCCGTTCTCCTGTACCCGGATATCTGATTCAAAGATCGCCCAGTCGCATTGGCTTCCGGTTCATAATGTGGTTAGTATACACGGGGGTTGCTTAATTAATTTTGTGTTTCCTCCTTCGGTATATACAACAAAAGAGATTTGCGGAAAGCAGAAAAACCACCTGGGCCAGATGGTGCACAAACCAGTGGAATGAAAGAGGTGACTGAAGAGATCGTGGAAGCATTAATAATGTTCATTTCAGAATATCTAGAGACTGGAATGTTTCCGCAAGACAGGGCAATTACAAATATGACTCCACTCTTCAGGAAGGGACAGGAGCAGGAGAAATTATACATAGGCCAGTTAGTATGACGCCAGTGACTGGAAAGCTGTTGGAGACGATTATGCAGGGTGAGGTCTCAGATTAGTGGAAATCACATGATAACATAGGCCATAGTCAGAATAGTTTGCTCAAGGAAAAATCTTGCCTGAATTTCTTTTTGGAATTCGCTGCAGAAATGACAAGCAGGACAGACCAAGGTGTATAGTTTAATGTGAGCTTGATGCTCAGAATGTCTATGACAAAGTACCACGCATGTGGCGTCTTAAAAAGCTATGTGATCGTGGTATTACAGAAAAGATTCGAGCATAGATAAAGCATTAGCTAATAGGCATGAGGCAAAGCTGGAGAATAAAGGAAGCCTGTTCTGGTTATCTGGAAGTGTCTAGTTGAGTTTATACTGTCTGTGGTGGGGTCGATTCTATTTACGTTGCATATCAATGCTTTGGATGATGGAATTGATGGTTTTGTTGCAACGGTTGCAGATGATATGAAGATATATGGAGGTGCAGGTAGTTCCGAGAAGGTAGGCAGGCTGACGAAGGATTTAGACAGATCAGGAGAACTGGTAAAGAATTGACAGGTGGAATACATGTTGGGAGGATTATGGTCATGCACTTTGTTAGAAGAAATAAAAAGTTTAATATTTTTTTAAATGTAGAGAAAATACAAAACTACCGAGTCGCAAAGGAACCTGGCAACCCTTGTGCATGATTTCGCAAAGGTCAATATGCCGTTTGTGACTGTGCTGAAGTAGGCAAACGGGATGTTAGCCTTCATTTCAGTGAATAATAGAATATAAATGAAAGGATGTAACGCGAGACTTTAGAAAGCACTCGTGAGGCATAACATCCTGTAAGTGAGTAGTTCCAGGTACACTATCTTACAAAGAATCTGCTGAACTGCAGAGGGCTCAAAGGAGTTTCCCGAAAACTATCTACAGTCAGTGGAATTCAGAAGAATGACTGCTGACCTAATGGAAACCCATTGAATCGCGTAAGGGCTTAATAGAGTGGATGTTGAGAGGATGTTTCCTATGGTGGTACAGTCTATGATCAGAAGACTCCGGAACAAAATGTCAAGGTTCCCTTTTATAATTGATATAGGGAGGAATTTCTTCAGCCAGAGAGTGTGGAATCTGCGGAATTCTTTGTCACAGTCAGCTGGTAGGACGAGTCTTTGTGTATATTTAAGACAGAATTGGTATATTCTAATTGGTAAGGGGCATTGATGATACGGTTTGAAGGCAGTAGATGTTTGGTCACAGGATCATTGCACCATCCATGATAAAATGGCGGAACAGTCTCGATGGGACAAAAGGCCTACTTCTCCTGTATCTTAGGGTTTTATGCTCTAACCGATAAGTTTAGAGGAGCATGTTTCAAGTTTTTATGACCATAAAACCATAAGACCACATGATATACGACGAGAAGGAGTCTATTCGGACCATAGATTCTTCTCCGGCATTCAATCAACGGCTGATCCAATCCTTCCAATCAGCCCCTCTTCCCTGCTTTCACACCATACCCTTTGATGCCCCAGGTAATTAAGAGCATATCTATATCTTCCTTAAATTCACCCAGTGACTTAACCTCCACAACGAATTCTACCGATTTCTACCACCCTCTGACTGAAGTAAATTCTCCGCCTCTCTGTTCTCAATGGACACCCTTCAATCCTGAAGCCGTGCCCTCTTATCCTAGACTCCCCTACCATGGAAATAGCTTTGCCATATCTAATCTTTTCAAGCAGTTTAACGTTCGTAATATTTCTTTGTGATTCCGCTTCATTCTCCTGAAGTCCAGGGAATATAGCCCAGACCTGCCAGACGCTACCCATACGGTAACACTTTCCTTCCTGGAATCATTCCTGTGAATCCTTTCAGAATCTTTTCCAATATCAGTATATCCTTTCCAAAATACGGAGCCCAAAACTCCACTCAATACTCCAAGGGTGGTCAGACGAGTACTTTCCAGAGCCTCTGCATGGCATCCCTGCTCTTATATTCTATACCTCTAGAAATGAATACCAACATTGAATTCACCTTCACACACAAAATGCTGGTAGAACACAGCAGGCTAGGCAGCATCTATAGGGAGATTTCCTCGTGTTTGCGCATTGAATTCACCTTCTTCACAACCGAGTCAACCTGGAGGTTAACCGTTAGGGTACCCTGGACAATGAATCCAATTCCCGTTATATCTCTGAATTTCGAATTCTCTCCCCATCGAAATAATAGTCTGGCTGTTTATTTCTTCCGCCAAAGTGTATGACCATACACTTCCGAATATGTTATTGGCATTTGTCACCTTTTTGCCGATTTCCCTAAAATATCTAAGTCTGTATGCAGGCTTTCTATTTTTTGAACACTACCCGCTCCTCCAGCTATCTCTGTATCATCGCAAACTTTAGCCACAGGTCCATTAATTGCATAGTCTAAATCATTGACATGCATTGAAAAAAGCAGCGTCCCAAAACTGACCCCTGTGGAACTCCACTGGTAACCGGCAGCCAGCTAGAATAGGATTGTTTTACTCCCAAGCTCTGCTTTCTGCTGATCCGCTCATGTTCCACCCATTCTAGAAACTCTCCAGTAATACCATGGTCTTTAATCTTGCTTAGGAGCATCATGTGTGGCACTTTGTCAAAGGCCAACAAACAATTAGATACACCACATCTACTACTTCTCCTTTGTCTACCCTGCTTGTAGTTTTCTCAAAAAAAAATGCAGTAGGTGAGTCTGGAAGGATTTTCCTTTCAGGAAACCATGCTGGCTTTGGCCTATCTTATTGTGTGCCTCCAGGTCGTCCCTAATCTTTTCTCTAAAAACCGATTCCAAAATCTTCCCAACCTTTGACGTCAGGCTAAAAAGTCTATAGTTGCCTTTCTGCTGCCTCCCACCCTTCTTAACTGGCGGAGTAACTTTTGCAATTTTCCAGAAATCCGGTACCATGCCAGGATCCACAGATTAATGAAAAATCATTACTCCACAATATCCAAATGACCAAAGCATAGCAACTGTTAATGCCTCCACAATGAACAAAGCATGACAATAGTCAAGCAGCTCGCAGTGATGTATTTCAAAGCATCAGCATTACTTAAGGTTACGTCCACACTAGACCAGATAATTTTGAAAATGCCAATTTCGCACAAGAAAGATAAAAGTCCACACCAAGCGTTTTTGAAAACACCTCCGTCCACATTAAAACGGGTATTTGGGCGAATCTCCTCCTACTGGGCATGCGCAGTACACATCTACAGAAAACAAGCGACATGCTTGTTACGCATCTGTGCAGTTCCAGACGAGAAAAAAGGATATTGTGAAACGACGGACTGCTGATGACTCTCGCGCAGGAGGACTTAAAACTAAAAAAAGAACAAATACTGGAGCATCGGGAGACAACCGACAGGGAGTTCATGGACAGTAAGTCCCGGCTGACGACGAACGCTGAGAAACCGACAAACTCTGTTGCATTAATAATGCACGTTGTTAAACGTATAAAACGTGTCTGCATCAGTGTTATCTTGTATTTCCATGAAATGTTACATTAGGCTCTTACACATCTATTGTCAGGGAAGTACTTGCATTAATAGATAAACTACCTTCATCCAAGCAAGGACAGAAAACAGGGCAAAGTGGGTATACTTATTTATTTAATAAGTTATTGGTCAAAATAATTGGTGAGTACATTTCTAACTCTTCTGGTTTCAGTCGCGTTCCCGTCTGTTCTGAAACTGCTAGGTTGTGCAGGGGTTGCGTTCAAGAAAACAATGAAATGCCACCATCTGTTGCGGCACGTCATGACAGCATTTCTGGAAATCTCAGGTCACCCCGTCCACACTACTCTTGCCCAAGTAGCGTTTAAAAATTTACGCACTCTGGAGGGCGTTTTTGAAAAGCTCCGTTTTCGGAGGAGGAAAAGGCCGTTTCAGTGTGAACGGAGGGTCAAGACGAAGAGAGGAAGATTCAGTTACGGATTTATCCGGTCAACGGTGGACTTAGCCTCAGTACAAAGACCAAGCCCCATCTGATCATGTTACATTCGTGAATGGTAAGTATAAAGGGATCCTTGTTACGTCGCAATTGCAGACTACTATTTCCAACTATTCCGGCACGGGAGCTTTACTGTGAGGGGGCGAACATCTAAATAATTCTGCAGCTATTATATTGCATTTACCGTCTGATGCTGATATTCAAAGATAATAATATGAACATAAATTCCATAAAAGCAGAGGCAATTGTGATGAATTCCTGATGACACAGTAAATTATTTTTATATATTATGTATATTTTAATATCATGTAGGAATTTTGTCAACAGTTTGCCCACTGCACGAATCAAATTAATTGTTGTTCAAATGCTCAGATACCGTGTAATCAGCCAAAGTTTATTGACGTTTTATGACATCCCAGTCAGAAATCTTTCCATGAAGTTATTAATAAGTTAATCCCTGTTCATTAATACTCGCTGATTGACTGTATAGTGAGATTCTGAAATAGCAATCACTTGAAACTCAAATCAAGTACTCTTCCAAATGGGTAAGATCCATTCCCGTTCGTATTCTTAGATATGGTGTAATCAAATATAAAGGATTTAAATTTCATGATATCCAAGTGAATTACCTTCCTTGATGATAATAATTTAAACACTGTTGGCTAATTTCTGCTAATCGTTTGAACAATAGAGACACCAAAACACGGTCGCCTGAAGCTCAAATGACATGCTATTCTAATTAATCGTTTTGAAGTTGCAAGAAGAAATAATTGGGTTTGCATTTTATTTGCAAATCTTTCCCGTTGATGCAAGCAGATACCTTACTCCATTCTTCAGCTCCGTCCTGAATTTTCTCTATGTCAGGCCATAGATAAACGTGTTGGCGCAACTTCTCAGAGAAGACAACATCAACCCAGATTCCTGCAGGATGTATGTGTGCGTGCTTAAATATCTGTCTGTGTAGAAATAGTTTTCCGATTGCGAGTTGATTGAATGCACAGCATAGGGCATCAAAAATAATATAAAATTGGCTGAAAGTGCGAACAACTGTATCATTGACTTTCTCCGGTTTGCCAGCACTGGATCATTACAATTTTCACTGCTTTTTCAAAGTCCCTGTCGAATTCTATTTGTCGCTATGGTTCTTTTGACGGTTGAAACATTAAAGACCATAATTAAATGCTGCAAAGTAAAATCCACTGCAAAGTAAAATGGAATGGCCTGGGCAGAACACGCTGCACTCACTGTTGCTACCACCACAGTCGCTGTTTTCCCGGTGCATTATCGGTTCCGCAGTTTCTGACAGCAGATGGCGATCCAGCGATCGAAAGTGAAAGCAACCGTCAACCAGACAGAACAGTCTCAGGTTGGGAGACTCAGGATCAGTAGCAGAGAACACGCAGGAGTTACGAGCACGAAATTAACAAAGAAATAGATATAATTTATCCTCTGTAGTATAACAACAATGATGACCATCATCAGATCGGCTACCGCAAGGTAGAAAATGATGCATTTGGACAGACCGCATTTCCCGCGGGACAGGATTACAATCGTCGTCGAATTAACTGAAATAAGTTATTTAAATATACTATCAGTAACCGCAGAATGATTCGTGTGACTTCATTTGCCTACTGTGAGTAATAGTCGAACGT
Organism: Hypanus sabinus; assembly: GCF_030144855.1. Classification (NCBI taxonomy): domain Eukaryota; kingdom Metazoa; phylum Chordata; class Chondrichthyes; order Myliobatiformes; family Dasyatidae; genus Hypanus; species Hypanus sabinus. Next base: position 59,912,952 of record NC_082706.1, on the reverse strand, counting down.
GCTATCGGCGGGTGTCAGGGTATTATTCGACTTATGTACGATTTACATCTCGCCAGTTTCACATCCAGTAGTTCACCCACAGGCTTCTCTGTTAAGAAGTTAGTATCTCAGTCAGGGAAGGCGAGATAATCAAGAGCTACCCCTGAAAGGCTAGCGTCTTGCGGAGCACTGTACGAATAGTGGAGAGATGGATTTTAATTTCAGACGATATAACGTAATTACAATTCTTTAAAAGCGATTATTTAGCGATTATTTCATAATTACATCGAACAAAGTTATGTATGCATTTTAAGTCCTGACTCACACGCTACGATCTCTGTCAGAACAAGGGACAGACCAGCGATGTGTCCTTAATACTAGATGCCCGCTAAAAGATAGATGCCAAACTTGCAAATGGGCACCAAGGGTGAGTTGAAGAGTGCTTTGCCGAGATAGTCGTGATCAGTGAATTAATCGTGGGAAATGCTTATGCTCATAAAAATCAAAATGAGTTTGAAAGCCATGTCCGAACATTAAATTTCGCACATTCAATAATAGTTGGTTGGATGGTTAAAAGGAAAATGAGAAAGGAAGAAACCACTGAATAGGAGGTTTATTACAATAGGACACACATTATACTCCTCATTTCAGCAGACAGTCGCGCTGGAAAGGACGAAGTAATGGCGTAATGGCTGCAGCCGCTAGTTTGAGGAGAATCCAATTCTTATTTGGAGAAACATATAAATAATTGCCCGACAGGCTACACTGACACATCATATTTCATTTGAATGGCTGCGTTTTCTCAGCTATCGGGGAGGACTCATGAGAAAGAGTCGCGTTCGCTGATTGAACACCAATGGCAGTGTTACTTAGTTTACTAATAAACACTATCTGTTACAGTAATGCCAGAGTCCAACGTGCATTCCAATTCTGCTGGCTCGGAAACCCAGTCACGGGGTACGTTACTATATATCTTTACCAATATCTATATCTATATCTATATCTATATATAAAATATATAACAAGATGGAACCTAATACTTTTTTTTTGTCTCAGTTTAAGGATTGTATCCATTAAAATGAATATATTGTCCAGACTATTATATCTTTCAGACCCAATCAATAGAGATTAATCAGAATCTATTCAATGAATGGAGCAAAATGTTATCAAGATATATATGGCAAGGTAAAAGGCCTAGAGTTCGTCTCAAAACTTCGTTATTTGCCAAGGAAAGGGGGGGATGGAGCTACTCTCTCTCAGAGATTATTATATTGCAGCACAGTTGATAGCTGTGATATGTTGATGCAACCCATCATATTGTTGCAAGGACGTGGCGGTGGACCGAACCCAAATGCTGAACACGGGCGCGGAGGCCGAGTAAGGAGACGCTGCCGTCGTGGAGAGCGTGGGAAGGGTTCCAAGGGGGGTTTTACCCGGAGTCATGGTCTTGTTAGATAATTCAGGAACAAGGAGAAACTTAGAACTTGTAGTCCTAAACACCAAAGAGTGAGGTTTAGTCGTACACGAGTAGACCATCGAACTGGCACCTTCTAGTAGTGGTCCCAGGATTATTATACTACTCAGGTTGATGGAATGCAGGTGTTCGTAATTATTGGAACCTGGGAATAGATTGGGAACTGAACGAGGTGTTAAAGGCCCAATTCCTGAGTAAGACAGCCAGGTGCCAGAAGGGACCATGGCACATATGGAAAAACATTGAGGAGGGAATACGACCCATCCCCATTCAGGAAAGTTTGGCTGATAACAACCTGCAAACTTTCATAAATACTATTGATAATCCATGGGTGCAATGGACTCGTAAAATATGGAAAACTATTATAAAAGAATACAAACTAGAGGGAGACATTGCACTTCTTCAATGGTGTGCATAAACTCGGATTTTTCGCTGTTTAAACTGGATGCTAGATTTAATGACTGGACAGCTAAAGAAATAAAAGATCTTTGCAATATAATGAAAGTAGGGACACTGTTCAGTTTTGAAATGCTTAAAGAGCAGCACTCATTAGAATAACTAGACTTATTGGTATCTTCAGATGCGGCAGTATGTGAATAAGAGGGTTACAAATGTAACCAAGGCAAGTGCATGTTTGATAGAGCTATTTAGAAAAGCATATAATTCAGATAATGGTAGTAGAATCATTTCAAGTGTGTATAAAGGTTTGTCAAATCTTAAAACACATTTGACTTCATATATTGAAACAAAATAGGAGAAGGAAGAAGGGATAATTATATCTGTGGAAGAATGAGAAATAATAATATGGTGGTATCAATGGAAGGTGCTGACTGGGAAGCCGAGTTTTCTCTAACTGTGCACGGAGAATTTAACGACAAGTTGGTCTTGTTTTTGTAGAGTGAGGGGAAGGAATGGTCTGGTGTGGAAGTTCTTACGAGGCTCCCACCGACGTGTGAGAATTCTGGGTTTGTATCCACCCTGACATCCCTGCCGAATAAATGGCTGAAGGCACCAGCGTAGAGTCCCGGTTATCGTCGTCTGAGAATGTTCTCAGTAATTAAACCCACGCTGGAGTGAAGGAGGATTATGAGACTGGGCGGAGCAGTCCTCTCATCTGCTGAATGAGTGTCAGCCCTCTGATCACGTGAAATGACAGCAACTGTGAGAGAGGTTGAGAAGTCCGGCTGCTGAGGTTGTGAGCTCCTTTAGACAGTAGGCTCTTATACTATTGCCGCGGGCTACATGCGAGCGCTAGAAGACTCTTTTTGAAGCCCACTGGAACTTATGATCGGGGTCAGAACATGTTTCAGGAGAAAGGGGAGAAGCTAGCTGTCATATTTTTCGGCCAGATAGACAGCTGAGTTGCTTACTATGCAGAAAGGACACCCAAACGGCTAAGTCGAGTCAATTAAATATGGAGCAAGTGCGGAAATGCTCGCACTCATAGGAAATTATCACCTTCAGTCTCCGAGTGTCTCTCCCACCCCGAATTGATCAGAAAAGTAGTAAGAGAGGCAGAAAATGCAATGGAGGAGAGAGAGACGGAACCCTCTGTCAGCAGGGTACAGTGCTTGGTAGTCGCTGGTATCAAAAAAACCGGGGAAGTTACGGGAGTTTATGGCAGATGTTAGAGCTGAGGTATCGAGGCTGATATCGGCAGGTACTGTCACCAAGCTTAAGAAAATTGATGGGGACCCGGACCTAGTGATGGGACGTACTGCTGTTGATGTGGATAGCTGGTACGGTCTGTAGTGAGGAGAGATGATTTAAGAGGGAGTATAACGAACGGGTAAACCGCCGGAAGTGAGCCCACGGTCATCTCGGCAGGAAGGGAAATCGGATAGCTTCGGAGAGACACAAAGAGAGAGAGAACGGCCTGGCGCCCTCATGAGACCATGTCCCAAATAATTGATCAAGGAGCGCACAAAGTGAAAAATCGTGTTTCCGAAGGGTTAATCGGGCCAAGCTCCAGCATATTCCGACCGTTCGATGGTATTTATTCTTGAACTATACTTAACCAAGGTGCCCAGATTACACTGCTGTACAAATAGTTCTACAACCGGTATTTGACGCATTTACCGTTGTCGCCACCCAATGTGCTGGGGCTCTGGGGCCTTCGGATGGATGACTACCCGTATGATGGTTACTTGTCACTAAAGCTGGCGATTTCAGAGGCGGGTGTGGGAGTAGCTTGGTGGTGGTTTGTCTGGACTCGGTCGAGAAGGGTGAAGCTTAATTCTTGTAGGAATAGCTACACTTAGCGTAAGGAGGCCAGTGTGAGCCGGGAAGCAAAGTTGGAGAGACCTTTCGAAACACCCTGTCCATTAACCCATTGCTCAGAGCTGCTTCTGAGTGAGTGAGAGTCCACATGATCCTATATTGCGAGCATATTTGGGGCAACTGTGTGGTGCCTCCGGTCGAAACACGTCGTATTAATGTCTGGGGTAGTAACTAGAGTGACGGACAACACCAGGTTTCCAGGAATGCCCGATGCCGAGACTCTCCTGGTGAGCTCCGAACTGCAGAGCACGTCCGTTGTACAGGTGAACAAGATGAAAGTAATTGTCAGGAGCTCCTCGGGGCGGGAGGTCACCCGCAGGCGAGGAATACCGAAGGCACACTTTTTTCAGGTGACTGGAATGTCCTGATTTCCTGTGAGAATATGGGAGAGAAATCATCTCCTGGTAAGGAAAAATGGACAGCCAAGTCATTGAACTGTTGTGATTCTCCGATAACAGGAGGTTGGAAGAAGTGATTGCTAAACGATTGCTGAAGGCTGACGAAAAGGCGGTATTCCTATGCCAACTTGGATTCCCTCAGTTTGAAACGATCCCCAAGGTATATCATGAGCACCAGCCACTTTCCAGCCTCTGGAGGATAAGAACATGCTGGAGGTGCTGGCGTGCCTGAATGATCTCATAGTTTTCAGCTCCATACTGGAAAAGGACGAGGCACGTTACTGAAGGTGTTAGGCCGCCTGAGCTCCGAAGGGTTAAATCTGTCACTGAACAAGCAGCAGTTCTGCAAGACGTCGCTCAACTATTTTGGGCGCATAATGTCTCGGGATGGTGGCTGCAGTTCCGTCAAAGATAGAGGCGGTAACCACGTGGCTTAGGCCAAAGTATATGAACGCATTAGCTGGTTCCTTGGATCCTGTAGTCGTAAAAGGCTACTCTGAAGTGAGTCACCCCTTGAGCAGCTTTTGTGCGGTTATCCTCCCTTGGAGAACAAAGGGAGGAGGACGAAAGTTGAAATTGATAAAGATTACGTCAGACCTTTCGAACCCTTTGGAGCAAGATGCGATGCAAAATGTGAAGAGACGTTTCAGTTGCTGACAGCTGCTGAAGATAGCGCCTGTGTTGGGCTTTGCAAACCCCAAAAGCCCTATGTATTGCATAGAGACGCCAGCAGAGAGGGTTTAGCGGGTGTTCTATAGAAGGATCAGCACACTGGAGTATATCACACTCCGAGCGAATCAACTTCACGCACAGATTAGTGTTTCTAGCCTGTCAAATGGTCCGTGGCAGAAAAATTAATTGAGGACGCCCAACAATCCATTGACTTGTATCCCGACCACGGCGAAATTGGATGCCTCAGTCGATCGTTGGTTAGCGGCTTTTTCTAGCTGAAATACCGGTCAGGGAGTCGGAATATGGATTCAGACTGTTTTCCGACGTGCCCATGACGGGATAGAAAGGGGCGGAGAGTGGGAGACGGTTTTCGCACCTGCAGTTCCAGCCATGCGGTAGGCAAGTTTGCGGCTGGACAATGACTGGAAACTGGGTTCTAAAGTAACTGCGCATGAAACTGAGCTCAGCCAAGTGACAGGTGGACCTGAGTTATTGCACAGTTTAACGGACAGTGAGAGGCCTGTCCACGTAGACAGGAAAGATCCTAGGGAGTGCCTAATTTTGAAGAAGTGGAAGATGCGGTAAGGCGGGATTAAAGAGTCAGCAAAGCTCCCAGATAGGCTGGCCTATATCGCACCTGGGGAACAGAGTGTTACGCCTATTTCCCCGGTGAGATATGTCACTACCCATAGACAAATGGTATGGAGGTTATGACATCAGTAAATTCCTTTGAACAAGTGTTATTAACGAGGGATGAAACAATTTTTCAAAGTCATGCGGACATGACTATTTTTGATTGGGGAGAGTATAAAGTCATGGGGAAAGATTCGCGTCTGACATTTTGGCAGGAATAATCCAAATAGAACATACAGGGTAAATGGTAGGGCATTGCGGAATGCAGTGGAACAGAGAGATCTAGGAATGACAGTGCATAGTTCCCTGAAGGTGGAGTCTCATTTAGATAGGGTGGTGAAGACGGCTTTTGGAACGCTGGCTTTTATAAATCAGAGCATTGAGTACAGAAGTTGGGATGTAATGTTAAAATTGTACAAGGCATTGGTAAGGCCAAATTTAGAATATTGTGTGCAGTTCTAGTCACCGAATTATTGGAAAGATATCAATAAATTAGAGAGAGTGCAGAGACGATTTACTAGGATGTTACCTGGGTTTCAGCACTTAAGTTACAGGGAAAGGTTGAACAAGTTAGGTCTCTATTCATTGGAGCGTAGAAGGTTGAGGGGGGATTTGAACGAGGTATTTAAAATTTTGAGAGGGATAGATAGAGTTGACGTGAATAGGCTGTTTCCATTGAGAGTAGGGGAGATTCAAACGAGAGGAGATGATCTGAGAGTTAGGGGGCAGAAGTTTAAGGGAAACACGAGGGGGTATTTCTTTATTCAGAGAGTGATAGCTGTGTGGAATGAACTTCCTGTAGAAGTAGTAGAGGCCATTTCAGTTGTGTCATTTAAGGTAAAAGTGGATAGGTATATGGACAGGATAGGAGAGGAGGGTTATGGGCTGAGTGCGGGTAGGTGGGACTAGGTGAGATTAAGAGTTCGGCACGGACTAGGAGGGCCGAGATGGCCTGTTTCCGTGCTGTGATTGTTATATGGTTATATGGACAGTGCCTGGATTATTTTTGGAGATAAGTGGTACTTAGGAATGTGGGCCAGCTAATCAGAAGACAAGACTGGTTGGAATGGATTTTATTGTGCCTGACACCGCTTTAGTCTTTGTCTGACGGAGGATGAAGAAAGAAGGTGCTGTAGGAACCGATCGTAGGATAGTATCCGGAAGGGACGGTGATCCATCTACTCGGAATCGGTGAATAAGACCTTTGGAAGATTTGATCTCCGGCCTGTGCACATGTGACCGCTTAATTACAATTATAATTATCTCCCTGTTTTATAATCAGGAAAGAAGGTAGGCGAGCAGGATTGTTTTGTGCCGAACACTGGTGCGATTGTTTGTCTTTGCTCGGCGGAAGATGAAGAAAGTAGGCGCTGGAGAGAACCGATCGTAGTTATCATGAGGGGACGGTGATTCAATGGAGCAAAGATGTGGGAGTCTACTGGGGATCGGTAAAAAGTTTTGGAAGATTTGAGCTCCAACCTGTGCACATTTCATGCTAAATTATAATGAGCTCTTTCTTTTCTTTTCGCTCTTAACTCTTTAGTTAAATTAATATACATAAACAAACTTCTTTTCATTTGTACTCCGTTTGCAATGTGTTACCTCCCGCGACGAACTGTAACAGGGCAGCAAATCACACATCATTCCGACAAACCGGGGCTTCAGTGAGCGGGAGAATCGACTCACACGGATTTAGTGCAACTGGAGTGTGTATACCCTAGACTTACGAGGATGGAGAAAGGTGTTTTTTCTCGGCGCTGATAAGAGAGACTGCCAGTGTCCTGAAAATCCGGGGAAGAAATGAAGTTTAAGTATCAATTATATCCATAGAACCATATTACAATTACAGCACGGAAACAGGCCATCGTGGTCTTTCTAGTCCGTACCAAACGCTTACTCTCATTTAGTTCTACAGACCTGCACTCAGCCCATGACACTCCATTCATTTCCTGTCCAAATACCTATCCAGTTTTTAATGACACATATTGAAACCGCCTCTACTACTTCTACTGGATTTGTTATTCGCCAGGACCGCAAATCCACTGACGCCACAAAATCAGCGTGCACACTCATATCTGTGATTATCCCTATATTTAACGACACATCACTCAATCTGCACACGCCCACAAACTCGTGTAAACCCTCAAACGCGTTGACGACCCCATATGCACATTTCGTTATCCAGAGGGGGGAAAATCATTAAAACACTTCACAAAATGCACCTTAAGAAATAGGAAGAACAAAGTTCAGTTTGAAAAGATTCAGTAGTAAGGCATCTATAAATGAAACAACCTTGAGTTTCGTGACGCCTCCGAATGCACGGACTCTTTGCAAATCCTCGTGCAGCTACATATTCGACGACAGACGCCTAAACCAGCGCCCATCCCTCAATATTCGTGCACCCCAAATCCGGGTACACACTCAAACATGCTCAAAACCACACGCGCATATTTGATTACCTCGGACCATGCACAGTACCATGCAAAAGCTTGGGCACACTTGGTAAACGATATAACCATGTAAAAATTACAGCACCGCAACAGGCCGTCTCGGCCGTTCTAGCCCGTGCCGAACGCTTACTCTCATCTATTCCCACTGACACGCATTCAGCCTATAATCCTCCATCCCTTTCCAGTCCATATACCTATCCAATTTTACTTTAAATCACAATACCGAACCTGCCTCTACTACTTCTACTAGAAGCTGGTTCCACACAGCTACCACTCTCTGTGCAAAGAAATTGCCCCTCGTGTTACCCTTAAACTTCTGCCCCCTAACTCTCAACTCATGTCCTCTTGTTTTAATCTTCCCTACTCTCAATGGAAAAAGCATATCCACGTCAACTCTTTATATACCCCTCATAATTTTAAGTATATCTATCAAGTCCCCACTCAGCCTTCATCGGTCCCAAGAAAAAAGACGTAATCTATTCTGCCTTTCTCTGTAAGTTAGGTGCTGAAACACAGGGAACACTATAGTAAATCTTCTCTGTAGTCTCTCTATTTTGTTGACATCGTTCATATAATTCGGTGATCAGAAATGTACACAATACTCCAAATTCGGCTTTACCAATGCTTTGTACAATTTTAACATTACATCCCAACACTTATACTGAATACTCTGATTAAAAAGGCCAACATGCCAAAAAATGTCTTCACCACCCTATCCACATAAGATTCCACCTTCAGGGAACCATTATTCCGAGATCACTCTGTTCTACTGCATTCTTCAATGCCCTACCATTTACCATGTATGTCCTATTTGGGTTATTCCTACCAAAATATAGCACCTCAGATTTATCAGCATTGAACTCCATCTGTCCTCGTTCAGCCAATTCTTCTAACTGGCCTAAATCTCTCTGCAAACTTTGAAAAGCTACTTCATTATCCACAACGCCACCTACCTTCGTATCATCTGCATACTTACTAATCTAATTTACCACCCCTTCATCCAGATCATTACTGTATATGACAAACAACATTGGACACAGTACGGATCCCTGAGGCACACCACTAGTCCTCCGCCTTCAAACTGACAAACAGTTATCCACCACTACTCTCTGGCATCTCCCATCCAGCCACTGTTGATTCCAATTTACTACTTCAATATTAATACCTAACGATTGAAACTACCTACCTAACCTTCCGGGCAGAATATTGTCAAAGGCCTTACTGAAAAACAAATAGACAACATCCACTGCTTTACCCTCTTCAACTTTCTTCGTAACATCTTCAAAAAATTCAATAAGATTTGTCAAACATGACTTTCCACGCACAATTCCATGTTGACTGTTCCTAATCAGACCCTGTCTATCCAGGTAATTATATATACCACCTCTAAGAATGCTTTCCATTAATTTACCCACCACTGACGTCAAACGGACAGGACTGTAATTGCTATGTTTAATCTTAGAACCCTTTTTAAACAATGGAACCACATGAGCAGTACGCCAATCCTCCGGCACCATCCCCGTTTCTAATAACATTTGAAATATTTTTGTCAGAGCCCCTGCTATTTCTACACTAACCTCCCTCAAGGTCTTAGGGAATATCCTGTCAGGACCCGGAGATTGATCCACCTTTATATTCCTTAAAAGCGCCAGTACTTCATCCTCTTTAATCGTCATAGTTTCCATAACTTCCCTACTTGTTTCCCTTACCTCATGCAATTCAAAATCCTACTTAGTGAGTACCGAAGAAAAGAAATTGTTCAAAATCTCCCCCATCTCTTTTGACTCCACACATATCTGTCCACTAGATTCTCTAAGGGACCAAATTTATCCAGCACTATCCTTTTGTTGTTAATATACTGTAGAAACCCTTCGGATTTATTTTCACCTTACTTGCCAAAGCAACCTGGTATCTTCTTTTAGCTTTTCTAATTTTTTTTCTTAAGATTCTTCTTACATTCTTTATATTCCTCGAGCACCTCATTTACTCTATGCTGCCTATGTGTATATTTATATATATATATATATATATATATATATATATATATATATATATATTGTAGATATCTCTCTTTATTCTTAACCAGGTTTCCAATATCCCCTGAAAACCATAGCTCTCTCGAACTTTTAACCTTTCCTTTCAAACGAACAGGAACATAAAGAGCCTCTATCCTCAAAATTTCACCTTTAATTGACCGCTATTTCTCTATTACATCTTTCCTATAAAACAAATTGTCCCAATCCACTTCTTCTAAATCATTTCGCATCTCCTCAAAGTTAGCCCTTCTCCAATCAAATATCTCAGTCCTGGGTCCAGTTCTATCCTTCTTCATGGTTATATTCAAACTAATGGCATTATGATCACTGGACCCGAAGTACTCCCCAACACATACCTCCGTCACCTGACCTATTTCATAGCTTAACAGAAGATCCAACGCTGCCCCTTCTCTAGCAAGTACCTCTATGTATTGCTGCAAAAAACTGTCCTGCACACATTTTACAAACTTCAAACCATCCATCCCTTTTACAGTATGGGCTTCCCAGTTTACGTGTGGAAAATTAAATTCTCCCACAATCACAACCCACTGCCTACTACAAATATTTGATATCTCTTTGCAAATTTTCAGCTCCAATTCTCGTTCCCCATTAGGTGGTCTATATTACACCCCTATAGGTGATACTACACCTTTCCTATTCCTCAATTCCACCCAAATAGCCTCCCTCGACGAGCCCTCTAATCGCTCCTGCCAGAGCCCTGCAGTAATATTTTCTCGAACAAGCAACCCAAAATCGCTCCCTCTTGTCCCTTCGATTCTAACACACCTGAAACAACGAAATCCAGGAATATTTAGATACAAATCACACTCCTCCTGCAACCATGTTTCACTAATAGCTACGACATCATATTTCCAGGTATTAATCCATGCTCTAAGCTCATCCACCTTTCTTACAATGCTTCTAGCATTAAAATAAAAGCATTTAAGAAAAAATTCTGTTACTGTGAGTGGCTAAGCGAGTAAAAGATGACGTGATTTCCAAAACGCATAGAGATGACACATTTCTTTAATATTTAAGCAGGATTACTTTATTATTTCCACTTTTTACAGCCCCAAAATAACAAAAAAGGAAAAGGGCCCTAAGCGGAAGTTTGGGCATATGTATGGTCAGTACTTAGTCACATCCCCTTTGGAAATTATCACAACGTTTTCTGTAGCCATCTAAGAGTATTTCAATTATTGTTTGGGGGGTTTTCATCCATTCTTCCTTGCAAAAAGGTTTCTATTTCTGTGAGATTCTGGGGCCATTTTGCATGCACTGCTCTTTTGAGGTCTATCTACAGATTTTCAATGATGTTTAGATCGGTGGACTGTGAGGGTCATGGCAGAATCTTCAGCTTGCATTCTTGAGGTAGTCCATTGTGGATTCTGAAGTGTGTTTCGAATCATTATCCTGTTGTAGAAGACATCCTCTTTTCATCTTCACCTTTTTTACACACGGTGTGATCGGTCAGTTAGCATGATCTCAGTGGTTGAGAAGGTATTGCAGTCTTTAATCGAGGATGATTTTTCAAGTTATTTGGAGAATAATGATGAACTAGGTGAATATCAACATTGATTCCGTAAAAGGAAATGGTGTCTGACAAATCTGTTAGAGGTCTTTGAGAAAATGAAAGGGAGGGTGGACAAATGTGAGTCAGTGGAGATGATTTACTGCAATTTTCAGAAGGCCTTTGATAAGGTAGCCACATGAGACCACCGAAGAGGATAAAATCCGATGGCATTACAGAAAAGATGGATAGAGGAATCCCTGTCAGGCAACGAGTGGGAATAAAGGGGGCTTTTCAGGTTAGCTGCCGGGGTCCCTCAGAGGTCAGTAGTGGGACTGCTACCTTTTACATTATTTGTCAACAACTTAAATAATGGAATTGTGGCAAAGTTTACGTAAGATACAAAGATAAGTGGAGGGTTAGGTTGTGCTGAGGAAGCAAGGCGATTGCAGTAAGGCAAATTGGAAGATTAGTAAAAAAAAGAAGTGGCAGACAGAATACAGTGTTGGGAAATGTATGATAATGTATTTTGGTTAAAGGAATAACAGTGTGGACTATTATTTAAGTGTGGAGAAAATACAAACATCAGAGGTGCAAGGGTCTTAGCAGTCCTCTTTCAAGAGTCCGAGGAGGCGCTTTCGCAGTTTGAGTCTGTGGTAAAGAAGGGAAAGTAATGTTGGCTTCTCTTTAAGCGAACAGAATATTTAATCAAGGATATAATGCTGAGCCTTTATCAGGCAGAATTCAGGCCGTACGTGGAATTGTGTAAACAAGTTGGGACCCATATCTCAAAAAGGAAGGGGAATCTCATTGAAACCTTCCGAGTCTTGAAAGGACAAGATCGGGTGGATGTGGAGAGGTTGGCTTATGTCGTGGAGAAATCCAGACTGGAAGGCACAGCATCAGCATTGAGGGAAGATCTTTTTGAACAGAGGGAAGGCGGAATATTTTTCGCCAGAGAGGAGTGCTTTTGAAATGCTTGCCACAGACAGCGGTGGAGACCAAGTCTGTGGGTATATTCAAGGCGGGAGCTGATCATTTCCTGATTGATCAGGCCATCAAACCACCAAAGGATATGGCGAGAAGGCAGGTGAATGGGTTTGAGTGGGATCTGGGATCAGCCATGATGGAGTGTGATTAGGAATAGTCAGCATGACTTCGTCAAAAGCAGGTTGTGCCTTACGAGCCTGATAGAGGATGTGACTAAACACATTAATGAGGACAGAGCCATAGGTATAGTGTATGGGAGGTTCCCTTTGACGTCGGGGTACTGTTATGGACCGGTTCGGAACCCGCATTCTGGGGCTTGATACAGTCCGCTTACTTCGGACTCCGGGTCTTGTAGCAGTCCCTCCTTTCGCCCTTGAGCCCAATTTGTCACACCTGTGGGTCATTGTGGCTTGTTGGGGCTCAGGGAGCCGCACCCGATGCCCATCTGCTGGCGGTGAGTATAGGGGGCTCTGGGACAGAGTGGAGTTGGGGGTCTTCCTGCCTGTCCTGTTCCTCCGGTTGCCCTGGCTTGGATTTCCTCTCGTTAAAGACGAGTTCTTCCGAGTAAGTCTGGAAGTTACCATGGACCTAGTTCTCTTCCTAACCCTTGCCTCCGTCGGGCAAGCCTGGCCGGACGGCCGCTGCCTGGCGGGGGACTCTGCCCATTTTCATCCTTCGCTGCTGACGTTGTTGTGCCCTGTGACCTGTTCAGGAGTTGTGCCCTCCCTGGACTCTGCCTGAACTCCGCGATCCTGCCTTGCCTGAACTCCGGGATCCTGCCTTGCCTGAACTCCGGGAACCTGACTTGCCTGAACTCCGGGATCCTGCCTTGCCTGAACTCCGGGATCCTGCCTTGCCTTAACTCCGGGAACCTGACTTGCCTGAACTCCGGGATCCTGCCTTGACTGAACTCCAGGGTCCTGAATTGCCTGAACTCCGGGATCCTGCCTTGCCTGAACTCCTGGATCCTGCCTTGCCTGAACTCCGGGATCCTGCCTCGCCTGAACTCCGGGATCCTGCCTCGCCTGAACTGCGGGATCCTGCCTTGCCTGAACTCTGGGATCCTGCCTTGCCTGAACTCCGGGATCCTGCCTTACCTGAACTTTAAGACACTGCTGAAACTCCTTCCTCCTTGAAGAATCACCTTCAGCATCACTTTCCTCACGCACACCAGGGTTACCGCATCTTGTCGATCGTTTAGTTGTTCCCGTCCTGCCCCTAGTACTTCAGTGCCTGAACTTCTTTAATTGGGTCCAGCCTCCTGTTCCCTTATGACAATAGGACCCTGGTCATACCCCACTTGGAGTACTGTGTTCAGTTCTGGTCGTCTCTCTCCAGGAAGGATGTGGAAAACATAGAAAGGATGCAGAGGTGATTTACAAGGATGTTGCCTAGATTGGGGATGATGCCTTAAGAGAACAGGTTGAGTGTACTCCGCCTTTTCTCCTCGGAGCGACGGGGGATGAGAAGTGACCTGATAGAGGTGTATACGATGATGAGAGGCATTGATCGTGTGGATAGTCAGAGGCTGTAATGGCTAGCACGAGAGGGCATAGTTTTAAGGTGCTTGGAAGTAGATACAGAGATGTCAGTGGTCAGATTTTTTTTACGCAGAGAGTGATGAGTGCATGGAATGGACTGCCGGTGGCGGTGGTGGAGACGGAAGCTATAGGGACTTTTAAGAGACTCCTGGATAGCTACATGAAGCTTAGAAAAATGGAGGGCTATGGGTTAAACACAGGTAGTCTAAGGTAGGGACATGTTCGCCACAGCTTTCTAGGCCGAAGGGCCATTATAGTGTTGTAGGATTTATATATTTCTATGGAATGGCAGACCAGGAGTCGGTGGGCTCAATGTACATTTCTTCTCCTCTGTCTTTTGGTCTTACCAAGATTAATCTTGACTTCCCACTTGCGGTCAGCTCCGTCCCTATTTGTCCCATTTAAATTGATAACAGGTGGACTTTAGGACCCCGGGGAGCTCAGGACCCTCCGCACGTGTCTGCGACTGAATCCGCGGTGTTTCTGTTCCATTGACGGACGCGGTGAACGGGTTTAAATTAGCGGATCGATAATTCTCATCTCCTGTTTATTGCTCTTTTTGCACATTGATGTTTACTCCTGACGACGTTCTCGTGACCCGACAGGTTTACAGACCGGGAGGGGAAACGGGGTATCTCCTCAGCCAAACGTTTACGTCCCGAGTGCAGAACAGAGGATAAAGTTTCCTTGTGAATTTCTTGCCAGTGAAGGTGTAAAGATGGGACTTGGTCTCTGCTTTGTAAAATGAAACTGTCCCAGACTCATAACTGAGATAAACTCCCACCATCGCGCGGATGGAACCGGCGGCGAAACGGGTTACAGTGGAGGTAAAAACAATGAACACGTCATAATTCCGCCTGATGACCAGGAATTCGGTCACTGGTCTCGGTCCAAACACTCCCTTCCTCTGCACAGACTCTGCTGCGACTCCCGGACAGCAGTACAGATTCCCCACAACGTCCACCCTCCCAGTAATGTCTTCACGATGTGAATCCCTCCAATCCCAGCACACAAGCCAGGTTTGTGAATCTCTTCCCGGTGTCAGGAAGCTCCCTTCCCGTCCAGCTCCGTCTCACAATCTTCCGATCTTAAGACACCTCGAGCTCCAGATTCGCCATTTCCATATCTAAGGTGACAGAGACTTGGGGTGGGGGGGGGGAAGCAGAGAATTAGTGTCCCCGGGGATCAGTGAGAAGTCTCGGGCAGCGCGGTCCCGGGAATCGCTGGGAAGACTTGGGCTGCGCAGACCCGGGGATCGGTGGAGAGAAGAATTGGACGGTTTGGCCCCGGGATTGGGCAAAGGCCGCTGGGCCTCAGGCGCATTCCGATGGCCGACACGAACATGTCCCGCGGTTTGACTCGACGAAAGCAGATGGACAACCAATGTCTCCTCAAGGGTTTTCCGCTGAACCAATAGCGGAGATTTCCCAATCAAACAGACACAGTGCTGGAGGATCCGAGCGGGTCAGGCAGCCTGAGTGGAGAGAGATGTACAGTCTACGTGTTGCAGGTCGACATCTTCCCGCAAGAACAGAAAAAAATAGGGGAGAAAGACAGCAGAAAGGAGTGCGGGAAAAGGGTGGATTAAGATGGATTGTGGCGAGTGAACAGATTTAAATAGGAGGTCGCAGAGTTTCTTCGGACCAACTTGTTCGTGCTGAACAACTTGCTTTAATGAACTAATCCCATTCGACCATCATTCCTTTCCCACCTTTCTTATCCACATACCTTTATGCGTTTCTATAACATTCTTCAGTCTTTTTTTTTACGAGGTCAAGTTGCTAGCTCAAGGCTCAACTCAGCACGGATGGAAAGAGTGTAAGGGAACGGACCATTCGCCCCAGAGTCCAGCGCTGATGTCATTACGCCACTAGTGGGCCAACATCACCTACATTCTCACTCACATCATTAATATGAATGACAAACAACCGCGGCCCCAGCACCGACTTCTGACAGTCACAGGCCTCCAGTCCTCTGTGTTTAAAAGACACTTGGGTAGGCACTTCAATAGGCAAGGCACAGGCGGAGACTGACCTAATGTTGGCCAATAGGATGAATGTAGATGGGTAAGTAGGTCAGCACAGAAGGTCACGTTTCTACACTGCACGACAAATGACTCTGTGAAATGAATGGCTACTAATCCCCAAAAACCCACCCCCACGGGTGCTGAGAAGTCCACACAGTGACCCCTGACCCTTGACTCCTCAGACTGGAAAGCATCCTCCCTGTTGAGCACTGAAGAAAGTTTTGTGTTTCCCTGAGATCTCCTCTGATTCTTCAAAACAGTAAACAGAGTACATAGAACATTACAGGACAGGAACAGGCACTTCATTCAATGTTAACATTGATTTGTGAGTGTGAAGTGCGAATTGTGGGGCTGTCAAGGTTCGAGACAGTAGAGGAGTTAATAATGGGAGCCAGTAGGGGATAGATGATTGGCGTATTGAAACAGAACCAGGCGTGGAAGGCGTGCAAAGCCTGTGGTTGAATTGTGTGTGTAGGCGTAATGAGAAGCTGGAGAGGGACAAAAATGGAAGATGAGGACCCGTTTGTCCTCTTTCCCACAATCCCATCACCGACAGCCTTCATTCGGACAGGGAAATAATTTGCAGGGACCCTGAAACAACACAGGTCTTGATAAAGTGTTTCAGCCACAACCGTTGACTATTTACTCTTTTCCATTGAAATTTCCAGGCCGGCTGCTCCCCCAGCAATTTGTGTGTGTTGCTCCACTTTAAATATACTCAATTATTTAGCCTTCTCAGCTGCCTGTGACAGATTCTCTATCCTGTGGATAAAAACATTTCTCCTCAGCTGTATCCTGAACAGACATGCCTCCAGTCGGAAGCTGTGCCTTCTTTTCTAGACCCACCCACTATAGGAAACCTCCCCATGATATCAGCTCTCTCCAAATAGGTTTAGGGAGATCAGGCGAGACATTCATCAGGACCTGTGCTGCTTGGATGAACAGCATGTGCAGAATATCTCGTGTTTGATTTTTGAAGCAAAAGTTGATAAGTAAACTTCTTCAATAGTTTAGGCATCAAAAGGTATAGGTAGGAGGCGGGAGAATAGGGCTGAGAGCGATAAAATTCAGCCATTCACCTAATCTCCCGTGAATTCAGGCCCAGAACCATAAAACACTTCTCGTATGTTTACTCTTTCATTCCCGGAATTATTGCTGTGAACCTCCTGGACCCTTTCAATTGTCAGCATATTGTCTCCGATATAAGGGGCAATAGACTGCTCACAATACTCTAAGTTTGGTATTTTGTGCAATTCCGGTTCGCCGAATATGGGGAGGACGGCATTACACAGGAAGCTTTAGGAGGATGTTACTAGGACTGGTGGCTTGAGTTAAAAGCAGAGAGTGGATAAGCTTGGGCTATTTCGCTGTAGTGTAGGATTTAAAGGATGACTCCTTATCGAGGTAAATACATTCGTAAAGGGCTTAGATATAGTGAATCTTTTTTTTCGGTGAAATGGAAGCACAGAACCAGAGGGCTCAGATTGAAAGTGAGAAGGGAAATTTTTATGAGAGATCTCTGGTGTAACATTCTCACAGGAAGAACGTTCTCTGTAACATTCTCTATAACGGTAGCATTCTTTGGAGGTGGACAGATGGAATTTGCTGTCAGATGCTGTAGAAACATGTAAAAATAAAGTATTTTAAAATAAATTTAGACAGGTACACAGAGAAGAAATGGTTACAGGGATATGGGGCAACTACACATAAACAGGACATGCACAAGAAGACCTTTTAGTCCTTCAGATGGATAAAGTGGGCTGTTGGTTCAAGATCCGCCAAACCCTTAATTGATCACCTTCCTGATGTGATGTCATATAAGAAGGCAGCTCAGTATCACAGACCAGACAGATTGGGTGTGGAGGACAAATTTCATTCCCAAACGGGAATATGTGCCTGTCTCTTTGGCCGTGTGTCATACTCTGATTATGTGTGTGTGTGTGTGTGTGTGTGTGTGTGTGTACACATTGGAGGAGAGTTTACAATTTGAAGTATCTGTATGTTAGTGTGTGTCTTCACATGCTTGGTGTGTGTTGACAATGTGTGACATGCGTGTGAGTTGTTTAAGTAAATAAATGACCGTGTCTGAAGAGAATGGTTTCCAGGTTACTGAGCGAAATAACAAAGTACATTCCTGAGGCTCTGAGTACAATCTGCCAGTCCTTCCTGTGTATGTGTGTCGAGGTGTTTTGCCAGGCCGGTTGCAGTGTGTGTGCTTCTCCCGAGTTGAAATCTTGACCAATATCAATGCAGGTTGGGTTGTCCTGGCTCATTCTCACAATGCTTCAGTGTAATGGTCTGATAACCAAAAGACCATAAGACACAGGAGCCAATTTAGGCCATTTGACCCATCGAGTCTGCTCCGCCATTCAAACATTGTTGATTATTTTTTCCCCTCCTCAGTCCCTCTCCCCGGCCTTCTCCCATAACATTCGATGATGTGTTCAAACTCTGCCTTAAAAACACCCAATGACAGCATCCACAGCTGCCTGTGCTAAAGTTCCACAAATTCACCACCCTCTGGTTCAAGAAATGTTTCCGCATCTCTGTGTTAAATGGACGCCTCTCTATCCCACCATGGGAAACATCCTTTCCACATATACTCTGTCTAGGCTTTTCAACTTTCGAACCGTCTCAATGAGATCCGCCCTCATCTTTCAAAATTCCAGAAATACAGAAACACAGGTATCAAACATTCCTCGTATGATAACCCTTTCATTTCTGGAATCATTCTTATGAAATGAACCCTCTGTAATATTTTTCTTCGATGAGAGCCTAAAACTGTTCACAAAACTCAAAATAAGGCCTCACCTGCGCCTTATAAAGCCTCTGCATCACATCCCTAACTTGTGTTCAGCATTCCTTGAACTAAGTGCTAGCAATGTATTTCACTTCCTCACTACTGACTCTACCCACAGGTCAACCTTTAGGGTATTCAGTCCATCTTCATCTCAGTTTTTGTATTTTTATCACCAGTTAAATAAATAATCCGCAGATTATTTCTCCGACCAAAGTGTATGACCATGAATTTTCCAACATTGTATATCATATGCCAATTTCTTGTCCATTCTCCTCATCCAAGTCCTTTAGTTGCTTACCTGTTTCCTCAACACTACCTGCCCCTCCAACGGTCTTTGTCTCATCTGCAAACTTGGCAACAAAGCCACCTATTCCAACAGCTAAATCGTTGATATACAGCATAAAAATGGTCCCAACACCGAGCCCTGCGGAACACCACTGGTGACTCGCAGGCAACCAGGAAAGGGTCCCTTTAATCTCGTCCGCTATTTCCTACCAATCAGCCAATGTTCTGACCGTACCAGAGAAGTTTCTGTAATACCGTGTGCTCATAACTTGGTAAGCAGCTTCATCCGTGGAGCCTTGTCAAAGGAGTTTTGAAATTCCAATTATATAATATCCACTACATCCACTTTATTTAACCTACTTATAATCTCCTCAAACAATTCCAACATGTTCGTCAGGCAGAATATTCACTTAAGGAAGCCATGTTGACTTGTCCAGTCGTCATTTATTTACTTAATTGTTAAGTATTCCATAACCTCATACTTAACAATTGACGCTAACTTCTTCCCAACTACAGATGTGAGGCTACCTGATCTATAATTTCCCATCTGCTGCCTTTCCCATCTTCCTCCTTTCTTAAAGAGTAGAGTGACATTTGCATTTATCCCGTCCTCTGGCACCATGCCAGGGTCCAATGATTTTTGAACGAGCATTATTAATGCCTCCACAATGTCTATCGCTACCTTTTTGAGAAGACCAGGGTGCAGTTCATCTGGTCTGTGTTACTTATGTACCTTAAGGTGTTTCAGTTTTTTTTTAGCACCTTCTCCCTTGTAATAAAAAAACTGCACTCACTTCTCTTCACTCGCACCATTCAACACCTGGCACAGTACTAATACCTTCCATGGTGAAGACCGAGGCAAAATGCTCAATTAGTTCATCTGCCATCTCTTTATACCCTGTTATTATATATCCAACCTCATTTTCTAGCGGTCCTATATCCACTCACATCTCTATATTTTTTGACAATACTTAAAAAAAAAACAATTTGATTTTGTTTAATAGCTTGTTTCACAACGACAGGTGTATTAAAAGGATCATTGTAGAACAGAGTCACCACAGCCACAACATGTACCACTTGCTACCAGCCGGGAAACGGTATCGCAGCATAAAAGCGTGGACCAACAGGCTCTAGGGCCGGCTTCTTCAACCAGGGCATCAGACTGCTTAACTCGTGCTGAGACAACTTAAATTCTATGTTATATTGACTAGCCTGTTATACATATTATTTATCAAAAAGTACTATAAATTGCACATTCAGCGAAATGTAACGTAAAGAGATTTACTCCTCATGTTTATGAAGGATTTAAGAAATGAAGTCAATTCAATTCAATTTTGTATTTCTTTCCCCCCTCCCAATAATTCTGTTGGTCTGTGTAGGCATTTAAAAGCTTCCCAATCCTCTGTCATGCCTCTAATTTTTGTTTTGTTATATGCCCTCGCTCTTGCTTTTAAGTTAGATTGTCTACATTTGTCACCCACAATTGTACTATTTGGTCATTTGATTATTTAAATATTTTTGGAATACATCTATCCTTCACCTTCCTCATTTTCTCAGAAACAGTCACAATTTATTCTCTGCTGTCATTCCTGTTAGCGTCTTCGTCCAATTCACTTTGGCCAGCTCCTCTTTCAGACCACTGCAATTTCCTTTACTCCACTGAAATATTGCAACGTCAGACTTTACTTTCTCCTTATCAAATTTCAATTTGAACTCAGTCATGTTGTGAGCTCTGACTCCTACGGGTTCTTTTACCTAATCAACTCTGGTTCAGTACTTAACACCCAATCCAGTAGAGTTGTTCCCCCAGTAGGCTCAGCGACTAACTGCTCTAAAACGCCATCACAGAGCATACAACAAATGCACTCTCTTGAGATCCATTACCCACCTGATTTTCCCAATTGACCTGCATGTTGAAATCTCCCATGACTATAAGAACATTGTCCTTTTCTTCGGCCTTTTCTATTTCCAGTTCTAATCTGTGGCCCACATTCAGCTACTGTTGGGATGCCTGTATATGTCCGCCATCTGAGTCATTTTTACATTTGCAATTCCTTAACTCAACCCGCAAGGATTCAACATCTTCCCATCCTATGTCACATTTTTCTACTGATTTACCAGCAGAGCCACGCCACCCACTCTGCCTACCTTCCTGCACCACCGACACATTGTGTAACTTTGGATATTCATCCCCAAGTACAACCATCCTTCCGCCACAATTCGGTGATAGACATAACATCATACCTGACATTCTGTAAGAGTGCAACAAGATCATCAACTTATTTTTATGTCAATGCACTGAAATTTAACACTTTGTGCACTGTATCTGCTACCCTTTTTAATTCTGCATCGCTAATGCACTGATATAATGACTAATGCTAATGACGAATAATGACTGATATGTAATGACTCTATAAAACTCTAGTTAGGCCACACCTGGGGTACTGTGTCCAGTTCTGGTCGCCTCAGTAGAGTAAGGATGTGGAAGCATTGGAAAGGGTACAAAGAAGATTTACCAGGATACTGTCTGGTTTAGAGAGTAAGGATTATGATCAGAGATTAACGGATCTAGGGCTTTCCACTTTGGAGAGAAGGAGGAGGAGAGGAGACATGATAGAGGTGTACAAGATATTAAGAGGAATAGACAGAGTGGACAGCCAGCGCCTCTTTCGCAGGACACCACAGCTCAGTACAAGAGAACTGGCTTTAAGGTAAGGGTAGGGAAGTTGAAGGGGGATATTAGAGGAAGGTTTTTCACTCAGAGAGTGGTTGGTATGTGGAATGCACTGCCTGAATCAGTGGTGGAGGCAGATACACGTGAAATTTAAGAGACTAATAGACAGGTATATGGAGGAATTGAAGGTGTGGGGTTATATGGGAGGCAGGGTTTGAGGGTCGGCACAACATTGTGGGCCGAAGAGCCTGTAATGTGATGGACTATTCTATGCTCTATGATATTCCCAATGCTGGCTGCAAATTTGTCCTCTCATCTATCCGCCCTATCTGACAGTCTCATTGCAAGCTATCTTTGCAATTTTAACATCAGTCCTATCCCTTCACCCCTGTTTCCACCCGCACTACCAATTTAGCTTAAACCTTCCCCAAAAGCTCTATCAATGCTCTATGTGAGATTATTGTTCTCCTCCAGGTCCAGGTGCAACGCATCTATTTTGAGCAGGCCATACCTCTACCAGAAGAGATCTCAATGATCCAAGAACCTGAAGCCCTGTCCCCTGCACCATGTTCTTAACCATCTTTAATCTGCCAAATTATCGTGTTTCTACCCTCACCAGCATGTGGCATAGGCAGCAATTTAGAAATTGCAACCCTGGGCTTTCGACGAAGCACATTTTTCAATATTTTAATTAATTCCTACATAAGGAATACAGAATAAAAGAAGTATATATTATAATTTAAAAAAGATAAAATAACACAAAAACAAATTTGAATCACCCTTGAAACCTCATTACTCTATTTTCATGTAAAGTAAATCCAATCATAATTTTGAAATATGATAATTTTATTGTTATAGAGAAAGAAAAATCTAAACCCACTATCAAGATCGAAGTCGCTTGGTAAAGAAAGAAAGAAGGAAAAAAATCCTTATCATACAGTGAAATATGTTATTAGGCAACATCTGTATTTAACACCAAATCAAAGATTTTGAAAATAATTCGAAAATTATCCCCACTATGTGTGAAAGTCTTGCCAAGATTCAGAAATTGAACAACGAATCTTTTTCAAATTTAACCATAACATAACACCACGTAGCCAATCAGCGCGAGTATGCGGAACGACATCCTTCCATTGAAGCAAGAGCGTTCTCCTAGCTAGAAGAGAAATAAAAGCCAAAATGTGCAAGTCTGATATCTCCAGAAAAAAATTCTCTTTCTCCAACGCACCTAATAAAGCAATTAGGCTTAAAACGTACTTTGAAAAATACAGGAAACCTTTGGAATACTTCCTTCCAATATTTCACGAGGCTCAAACATGTCCAAAAGATATGAATTAGTGAAGCTTCTCCATTATTATTTCTATCACAAAAGGGAAATATATCCGAATAAAAACGAGATCGCTTATCCCTGGTCATGTGAGCCCAATGGATCACTTTAAATTGTTAGAGAGAATGGCGGGCACATAACGACGAATTGTTAATCAATTTTGAAATTGTATTCCAAGTTTCCACTGAAATTTAAGTCTGCAAATCTTGTTCCCAACGATTTTTAATTTTTTTCTAAAGGAGCATTTCTCATTCCCAACAATACGCCATAAATATTGGATATTGAACCATTATGAAAAGTTTTCAAATCAAAAAATGCATCTAATAATTTCTTATTGGGACTTTTTATGAAATGTATATAATAGAGATCACAAACAGACTCTAATTTGTAGATATCAGAAAAAAGTGGGTTCTGGGTAAGTCATATTTAGCTGACAATAGCTCAAACGAAAGACTTCCCTCAACAAACAAATCCTGGAAGCATTTGATACCAGATCTATCCCAATCCTTAAAACTAGGTCTGCCATAGTCGGTTTAAAATATAATTAGAGAAATAGTACTTGAAGGAGAAAATCTCCATAAACCAAAGCGCTTTCTAAATTGTATCCAGACTCTCAAGGTGTGCTTAACTACCAAGTTGCCAGTTAACTTACTTAAAGTTAAAGGAAGTGAAGTTCCAAGAAGAGAAATGATAGAAATTCATAAACGGACTGAGCTTCTGAAGCAACCCATACCGGACAGTCCTCACGGTTAATATTATATGACCAAAATGTAAGATTTCGTATATTGACTGCCAAATAATGAAGCCTAAAATTGGGAAAACTAATCCTCCATTGTTTTAACTTTTCGAAAATGATCTTTATTTAATCGAAAATGTTTATTTTTCCATATATAAGAAGACAGAATAAAAACAAAGGAATCCAGTTAAGACTTAGGAAAGGTAAAGCTTGGAAAAGGTATATAATTTTAGGTAGGATATTCAATTTAATAGATTTAATTCGGCCAATCAACGGTACCGAAAGGGGCGACAAGTTCAATAGTGTCCTTTTAATATAATTCAGTAGGGTAATAACATTTTCTTTAAGTAGGTGTTTATAATTCTTAGTAATTGTTACTCCCAAATAGGTAAATTGATTTCTTACAATTTTAAAATGAAGCCTAGTATTTATTGATACGAAATTATCCGAAAGAAATGTTCACTCCTATGTAAATTGTGTTTATATCCTGAAAGTTTACTAAAACAGGCAAGCAAAGAAAGCCCAGGAGATAACGAAGTCTCGACATTAGAAGTAAAAAGCAATTGGTCATCAGCATAGAGCGAAATTTTGTGGGTAGTGTTACATACCTCGTGAGTATCTTGTGACTGTCTTATGAGCATGATGTAATTGAGTATCTTGTGAGAATGATGTAATTACCTGGTGATGTTGGGGTGATGCAATCTTTCTGTTAGTATGAGGTCACATGATGTAATTTCCCGCCGCTGTGGGGTCACATGATGGCATATTCCAACAGGTATATAAGGAAACCCCTGTTGTCACGCAGTTAGTTCGTTAGATCGTTCGTTAGTTAGTTTTGCTTCGTATGTGTTCTTTGACGCAGATTCGTTTTAAAACGGAGTTTTACTTTCTAATTTAAGGTGCAAAGGTTGCCTGCAGTTTCGCCAATCGCTGCCAGTTTTTGTTTGTTGCACTTTTGTTTTACCACTGCAGTCTAGTATTGGAGACTGAAGACCTTCCAAACTACGGGAACCAGAGGATTGAGTAAAGTTGATGTCGTTCGGCGGCTTTATAAAAGACCAACCTAATAGAATCTTCGTTCCGGAATAGTGGCCTGAATCTGAGATAACCCCTGGAAGGTCAGGAATGTTTGTGCAGTGTTCACCCTCCAGCAAAAAAGTGAGTTCCTTTGAGCCGTTTTATTTCCATCGTCGTGAATCCTTTGGACAATGTATCTCTCGGCTGGGATCAGCAGCAGCGTCACGTCTTCGAAGAAATCAGTTTACAGGGAAGTCTCTCCTTACTGCCTGTATAAACCACTTTAAGACTGAGCTCGAATTTACCACTTTAAGATCTATTCCAGAGTTTGGCTTTTTGTTAAATTGCCGTATAGCAGTTAACTTCCAGTTAAGTTAGTCATTTGTTTGCTTTTCACAATTGTTGAGCAGAGTTTAATAAATGTTTATGTATGGTTATAAATCCTCACTCAATTCTATATTCATTGTTGCCGACCACGTAACAGAAATTGGAGGCTCGTCTGCGATTTGTTCCGATTTTGAGCTTTAGTGTTAGCTTAATTATTGATCAGATTTGTAAAAGGGATATACCCGATTCTTTTTTTTTTTTTTGAGTGGTCTGTGGGTCCTATTCGGCAGCAATAAATATTGATGTCTCTCTGACATCACCAGCCCCGGTGGGATTTTCGAAAGCGAAAAAGGGTGATGCATTAGAGATTGCTAGAAGTTTAGACCTTAAAGGAATATCGACGGTTACAACTAAGCCGGTAATTCAGAGGAAAATCAGGAGCACTATATAAAGTCGAGAGTTTTTGATTAAGCTGATTTAGATAGGTTCCCGCTAAGTAAAGAAGCGATCCAGTTACACCTGGAACAGGTAGCGTTAGAAAAGCTTAGAATAGAAGCTGAGTTAAAACAGAAACAATTAGAAGCTGTAAATAAACAGAGGGAACTTGAGCTAGCGATAGAGCAGTTAAGGTCCGAGACTCAGACTTCTGGTTCTTGTAAACGGTTTGATGCTTGTCAGGAAGTTACATTGGCTCCTCCATTTAATGAGACAGAAGTAGATAAATATTTCCACATTTTGAAACTGTTGCTCGAATTTCAGAGTGGCCGAAAGAGAAATGGCTCGTGTTGTTACAAAGTGTAATTAAATGTAAAGCACAACATGTTTATACAGCTTTAACTGTTGAACAAGCACTTGATTATGATCTCGTGAAGCAGCATATACTGAAAGAGTATGAACTGTTATAATTAAATATAGATATACTTAAACGAGAGGAACATTGCTACATTGCAGAATTCTGCTAAATTAACAGATGTGTATGCTTTAATCCATAAGAGTAAGTTTCCTCCGGGTAGACCTTTTTAAAAAGTGTATCACAGTTAGTAAAGGTAACCCAGAAATTTAATCAGAAATTAGTGAGAAAGGTAAGGGGGAACGGAAACAAGTGAAAGAAAGACATTTTGGTCGTATTTGTAATATTTTGAACCCCCACCCCCCTCCCATGAGCTCCAGTGGGCTCCCTGATGTACCAAAAGGGCCCTCTAATGCGTCTTTATACTCAGCAAGAGGAGCAGCGGGCTGGTTAACTGTCACGGCTCTTCCTACATCAGCTACTAACGCCTTCAAACTTTCAACTAATCCCTGTCGCTTTTCGGCATTAGAATACTGCCACTCATCCAACAACGAGAGGTCTCACCCACGTCTCATACTCCTCTTCCTTTTCAGGGGTGAGCGTTATTCCAGAGAAAATTCTTAGTTTCCGGCAGGGACCCGCTGCCTGTGCAATGGGCCACTTATTCGCCAAGCAGTTAAGCGCTGACGCAACTCAGAACCCTCACTCTTCACTGGGGAACGGGGACTAATTAAACATTCCAATTCCGAAAAACCTTTCCCCTCCCTCGTCAGAAACAACAAACCTCTGTCTTTGAAATCTCCGCCCCTAACTACGGGCAGCTCAATTTGTGACCCAGCTTGCTGGGCTCTATTCTACTACTCCCTGACAGTATGGACAGACCATGCCCCCTCACCTGGGGCACAGATAGACGCTGGCAGTCACACCGCCGTTCCGTCAGCGCTAGTCTTAACTAAAACAAGTGCTGAGCCCTCCATTTTATCACAATTTCGCGCTACGATTTCAACTTTGTTAACAGCTTTAACCATACTCAAAAATATAATTAGCAGTTCATCCCGGGTACGAATGTCCACCCCACTCAACAGGCACTCATTAATACCGGCAACCCCAAGGAGCCACACCAGCGTTCCACCCCAGCAGCATCCATTGCCAGCACTGATTTAAACAGGGAAATCAGACAACATTCAGCGGAATCAAACCACGATGAAGCCCCCACAATTACAACCCTCAGGCTCACCCAGCTCGCATTCGTCTAGGGAAACAGCCTTCGAACCCGCAAACAGGGTAATCACGTTTGTGTGGATGGTGTGTAATATACCCCAAGTTACAAATCCACAACGCAAAA
Organism: Hypanus sabinus; assembly: GCF_030144855.1. Lineage (NCBI taxonomy): Eukaryota > Metazoa > Chordata > Chondrichthyes > Myliobatiformes > Dasyatidae > Hypanus > Hypanus sabinus. The sequence continues at coordinate 59,885,662 of NC_082706.1, read as the reverse complement.
TATCAGACAGAACAGCATGTGCAATTAAATGGTTGAACTTTATGAATCTTAATCTGGATATCGGGTTAGTAATGAAAATAAAGAAAGGGCCCAAGTGATGTCAAAGTCACGCTGGAGCTCACTCAGTGGTCATTGTGCCACCATCCGTCTCCTGTGAGCGTCGCCGACCTTCGGATCCTCAGATCCCAGTCCTCTCCGTCCGCTGATCTCCCAGCTCTATCCACCCGAGTCTTCCCTCTTCATTCCTCCTCGACAAAAGACCGCGAAAGAACATGCTTCCAGAGAGACAATCTCCCATTGGCTACATTCCTGTTATCTCCAGCCATAATCCAAATATTGCAGCGACAGAGAAACCGTTACCTCAGCAGTGAACATCACAATGAAGCCATTACATTAACTTTAGCAGTAAACTGTTACAAAGAAGCCATTACAAATGGAAATGGACAATCGACATTTTTGGTTGAAACAGTCTAGATGAAAGATCTAGCCGCGGAAAGTACATTTCTCTCCAGAGATGTAATAAATCTAGTTAAGAAGAAAAGAAAAGCTTACAAAAGGTTCGGAGAGCTAAGTAATGTTAGAGATCTAGAAGATTATAAGGCTAATAGGAATGAGCTTAAGAAGGAAATTAAGAGAGCCAGAAGGGGCAATGAGAAGGCCTTGGCGGGCAGGATTAAGGAAAACCCCCAAGGCATTCTACAAGTATGTGAACAGCAAGAGGATAAGACATGAAAGAATAGGACCTATCAAGTGTGACAGTCGGAAAGTATATATGGAACCGCCGGGAATAGCAGAGGTACTTAATGAATGCTTTTACTTCAGTATTCACCATGGAAAAGGATTTTGGTGATTGTAGTGATGACTTGCAACAGGCTGAAAAGCTTGAACATGTAGATATTAAGAAAGAGGATGTGCTAGAGCTTTTGGAAAGCATCGTTGAATAAGTCGCCGGGACCGGATGAGATGTAACCCAAGATACTGTGCTGAGCCTCCGACGATGGGGAACATCAGTGGGGATGGGAGAGGTTCTGTAGGACTGGAGGGTTGCGGATGTTGTTCCTTTATTCAAGAAATTGTGTGGAGATTACCCAGGAAATTATAGATCAGTGGGTCTTACATTAGAGGTTGGTAGGTTGATGGAGAAGATCCTGAGAGTCACAGATTGTGAACATTAGTAGAGGTATAATATTATTAGGAATACACAGCAGGGCTTTATTTCCAAGTGCAGGTTATGCCTTAGAACGTGATTGAATTTTGTGAAGATGTGACTAAACACGTTGATGAAGGAAGAGCAGTAGATGTAATGTACATGCATTTCAGCAAGGCATTTGACAAGGTACGCCATGCAAGGCCTATTGAGAAAGTAAGAAGGCATAGGATCCAAGGGGACATTTATTTGTGAATCCAGAACTTGCTTGACCACAGAAGACAAAGTGTGAATGTAGACGGGTCATATTCTGCATGGAGGTCGGTCATCAGTGGCGTGCCTCAGGGATCTGTTCTGGTTCCCTTACGCGTCGTGATTTTTAAGAATGACCTGGATGACGAAATGGAGGGATGGCTTTGCATGTTTGCTAATGAAACTGAGGTTGGAGGTGTTGTTATCCGTGGTGAGTGCTGTCAGAGGTTACAGAGGGACAATGATAGGATGCAAAACTGGCCTGAGAAGTGGCAGATAGAGTTCAACCCAGATAAGTAGTTCATTTTAGTAGGTCAAATATAATGGCAAAATATAGCATTAATGAGGAGACTCCTGGAAGTGTGCACGATCAGAAGGATCTCGGGGTCCGAGTCCATAGGACGCTCAAGGCAGCTGCGCAGTTGGTCTCCGTGTTTCAAAAGGCGTACCTTGTATTGGCCTTTATCAATCGTGGAACTGGATTTAGTAGCACAGAGTTAATGTTGCAGCTATATTGGAACCTGGTCAGACCCAACATGGGGTACTGTGCTCATTTCTGGTCGACTCACTACGGGAATGCTATGGAAACCATAGAAAGGGTGCAGAGGAGATTTACAAAGATGTTGACTGGATTGGGGAGCATGCCTTATGAGAAAAGGTTGAGTGAATTCGGCCTTTTCTCCTTGGAGAGACGGAGTTTGAGAGGTGACTTGATAGAGTTATATAAGAAGATGAGGTATTGATCTTCTGGATAGTCAGAGGCTTTTTTTCCCTGGGCTGAAATGGTCGCCACTAAAGCACACAGGTTCAAGGCGCTGGGGAGTGGGTACCAAGGAGATGTACCAACATGTACGGATACGAACGGGGAGTAGGTATAGAGGAGATGTCTAGGGTAAGTTTTTAAACTCAGAGAGAGGTGAGTGCGTAGAATGGGCTGCCGTCAACGGTGGTGGAGGCGGATCCGATAGGTTATTTTAAAAGACTTTTAGATACGAGCTTAGTAAAATAGAGGATATAGGTAAGCCTAGTAATTTCTAAGGTAGGGACATGTTCGGCACAACTTTGTGGTCCGAAAGGCCTGCATTGTGCTGTAGTTTTCTATGTTTCTAAATGGCATTGTTTGAGAACGATGTGGGTGTCGTGGAAGACATCACTATCAACTTCTAAACAAGCACTGAAACAATTAGTAAACTAATAGAATGTTGGTTTCTACAATGTGCTCAGAGGAGTTCGCAGCTAGAGACGTTTGAAGGGACGTTCTCCTTTAGCTGTACTTGTGAGGCCACGCCTTGAGTTCTGTGCACAATTTTGATCTCCATATTGTGTGAGGTTTTCTCTGTTTCTATGTAATACTTTCTTGGAGTTGTGCTTTTACGTTCTCTCCTAATTCCGTTTATTCACTGTGGACAAGCTCAATCTTTTTTTCAGCATGTTATATGCACCACAAGAAATTGAGAATGTTCAGCAGCCACTCCGATGCGTTGCTGACCCGGGTTCTCAGGAGGCAGCACGCCATCCTGGCATCTCTTTTTCAGCCACCGAATCTTGAGTCTTCTCTCAAATACTGTCTCGCCTGAACTCTACCTAACGGGCTGGGCAACAGAGACACTATCAGTGCCCGCAGCTTGGCAGCTGATGCTGTGCCCGAACATATCATTTCACATCATTATTCAAAATTGTTGTGAGTGGTAAAGCCAGCAGAGGGGCCCTTGACTCTCTTGGTGGTCACAAAACTTATCAGCACCCTGAATCCTAGTTGTGGACATCTCACAAATGATCTGGTCTCAGTGTGCTAGACCATCCTTGGTCTGTCGATTTCCACCTCTATTTCATTCACACCGTCAGTCAGGAACTGCAGTTGGTGTACATCCATCTTGTGAAGTTACTGAGGACACTGACCGACTCCCTGACCTCCCACATCCTCAGGCAGAGGATGTCGCTGCTATATCTGTCAATCCAGGTACCCAACAGGGAGAGGAATTCTGAGGAAAACCAGCTAAAATTCGACTTCCCAGAGTACAACATCTTATCTGCCATTTTTCTCCCCAGATTTCCAGTTGTTCTGTGTCCTGCTGAATCCTTTGGCAAATTTTATCACTATCCATACTGCACCGAATTTTTGTGTTCATGGTGTAGTTTGCTGGTTTGGCTCTTGTTAAACGAAGGAACAATTTTGACGGATCTCCAGTCCTATGCAGCAACATGTGTAATTAAAAAGAGAAATCAATTAGAAATCAATATTAGAATGGTTAGAAATATTAGAAAAGTTCTAAGGTTGACATAGCCAGAGGTGGCAATGAGGATATGCTCTCACTACGTATAAAGTACTTCCACATGGCTTGTGTCTCAAATAGCCTCTATCAACCAACCCTAGCTCCCGACCTTCACGTGGCGGAATTATTCCTACCAACGGGAGAAGAGGCTGATACAAACCCCGTAACTGGGTATCTTACCAGCAAAGATAGGAGTATCCGTTGAAGTCTGATGATACTATATTTAACAATATTTATTAGTAATAATACACAAAAATAATATCAATTCAAATATACAGATAATATACATCATCAATACTAAACCTAAAAGTGCGGGTATAATAATAATCAATAAGAAATAAACTCTATCGTTGTCTAGGGGATAATCAATTGTCCGATGGAAATATAAATTTCAGTTCTGTTCATACAGGCTGCAGTAGTTGTTGTTCGCGGTGTTGCAACTGTTGGAGAAAGAGAAAGAGAGAGAGAATAACAGCTATTAACTTGCCGACCTTTCTTTTACGATCTTGATCCGTCTCCGTCCTTCTGTTAGACCGTTCCGTGGAGGACTCGTCAGCCAGGCAAGGGTGGACACACACACAAGCCCGCACCGGTCTCGTAGCATCTCTCCTGGTGCGTCTGAAAGCTGTTCCCCAGACCCTACTTTTATCCCCACTCACGGGGTCTCAGATATCAGTCAGGTTGGGATGATGCAACCCCTCAACCAGACTACTCTGGTTGCCCCCTTAGGGGTTTCAATGAATGCAACAGTATTCAATACACAATTCCTCCTTCAAGAGACAATAGAAGTAATCTCTCTTTTTGTCAATAGGAGAAATTCCACCTTTGTGTTTCCCGGCGTTGTCTCTCTCTCATTACAGACATGCTGTATATGTCTCTCATTTCCTGGGTATCAGACCCGAAATAATAGCGATTTTGCGATTCTCAAAAAGGGGAGGGGACGGCTTTGCACACTTCTGCCCACCAGAGTTGCTCCTCATTCGTAACACCCCCATCCTTCTAAGAATTTTTACCAGAACGAAAAATTAACTAATACAGAGTCTTACAGAATCTCAGAATCTAACACAATACAAAGAGTTTTTTTCACTACAGAGTAATAAAGTTATACATTTAATTTAACATCTAAACGTTTAGCGATTACGTTATCACTTCCTTGAATACCTTAATATCTTGTACCTAATAAATTCCTGCAGCATGAGATTCCAGTTTAATAACCACCTATTTTTATTCCTTTTCTTCGGCAAAACAAAACTAAAGGTTTGTGATCTTAAGTATATAATACAAAATGTGAACCAATACATGTGTAATTATTCTGTAGTACATTACAAAAGTTTATGCAAATGCTAATCTTTATTTTACTTTTAAACTTAACTGTCAATAATCCATGGTGTTGTCTTTATTATTTACTTGCTTTGTCGAAATCCCTTAAAACCAGATTCTGTTATTTAAAGTGGCATCTTTTTCAACCTTCGCCGCTTTTCCACTTAACGCTCATGCAGTTAGCTTGCTCACCAGTGTGGAATAGGCTTTTGTATGCTCCTTTCATAGGAGTTATTTTATCAACAATGTTTTCCAAACTTAGCCCATCTTCTGAACTTCCACTCAATTATTTATTTTTAAGCAAGTCGTTAGTTTTATCTTCAGGACCCTTCATTTTATTAGTTTTCAGTTTAATATCTGCAAGCGATCCCTCTTTGTCCAAACAACATCTCAAATTCTGCCTCTTCACAGCACACCCTTGAATAACATTAGCGAGTGGGGTACCTTTACATTCCAAATCAAACTGTAATTGATTCGCAGGCACCTTGTTAACAAGCCATAGTTCCTTCAGCCTGGTTACTGCTTCTGACACCAATCCAGACATTAAATTTTCTTCATTCAATTTTGGAACTACACTTTTCCTTTCTCCTTCAATAATAATATCCACATCACCACCTTTTATCTCCTCACTGACTTTTAACACACCTACTAACGCAAACAATTGAAAATTCTCTCTTCCCTCCAGTACCAAGTTTAACCCTTTCTTCACTGAACCAAGTCCATCTGACCCACAAGCACTGCGTTCCTTTTTAACTGAATCAGATACCTCAGACGTTTCCTGAGTTTCATTACTAGGTTCAGTACCACGTGCATCCACATATTGAACACACTCAAAGGGGACACCTGCCTCTTCCAGGCTATCAGTATCCGTCCCCTTTTCAAATTCTAAGTTCCCCTGATCTTCCCAGTTCCTCTCTGGGTAACTCCCTTCCGGAATAAACGCAACTCTGCGGGCTGAAACAACCTCACCTGCCAACCCAGCAGACTCCTTCAAAGTAATGGCATCCTTTTCATCTAGGACTGCACTTATTTCATTATCGGGAACACATTTAAATTCTTTAACTTCTTCAAGCAGTTCTGTCAAGTCAGACAGATCATCCATGTCCAACCCTGGACCTACTAACAGACTTATCTGTTTCTCATTTTTACTCCGTGCCTCTATAAATTTCCTCCTGGCTAAGGGTAGGTCAACCTCCTCTCCATTACTCCCTTTCACGTCCCTATTCTCCGTTTTACCACCCTCTAACCGCCCTTTGTACAGGGCAGGTAAAAACGTCTCAGCCAAATCGATACAGGACTCATTTAAACAGGTCTCTTTCTCAGCTGCCTTTCTCGACATGCTGCGAGTGGTCGGGCATTCGGGATAGATCTTGGAACCTGGGGGCGAGTCCTCAACATTTACAGGCTGGTTCGTCAGCTTCATTGCTGACCAAACCTCACCACCAGCTAAGTCGTTACCAAGAAGGACGTACACATGTTCTCTCGGGAATTCTGATCGCACCCCTATTTCAACTGGTCCAGATAACAGATCATAAGTTATAATGATCCTATGCAAAGGTACAGCTTCTGTCCCTTTTCCTATGCCTCTCAAAGCTACCTCTCCAGTCTCAGAATCAAAATCTAGTACCTTACCGAGAATCAATGACTGCTCAGCTCCAGTATCTCTCCAGATCCGCACTGGAACTGGTGTTTCTCCCTCTTTCACAAACACGGTCCCTTCTGAAATAAATTTCTCACGCCCCTCTCGTATTCTATCTACCTGGGGCTTTCTCGTCGATTTGCTGATCGACACAATACATACTGTAGGGACCGCTGCTTTCCCTTTTCCTGTCTCCTTCCTCGCAGCAAAGCACTTAGATGCAATATGACCCACCTTTCCACAATTAAAACAGTTCAAGCTCGGAACCAGCCTGCCATCTTGCCTTTCTTCCTCCTTACGTTTACCACTAGCTGCCAGCTGAATTGCTGCCTCAGCCGGCGGTCTTTCTCTGCCGTTCCTACGGTCTTTCTGGTATCTCTTATTCGAGGAAAACTTTGTCTTGTACGTTAGGGCGTATTCATCTGCGAACCTGGCAAATTCGGATATGGACTTATTCGGCTTCTCGTTCAAATACATCCGGATATCATCCGAAACACAACCTTTAAATTCCTTAATCAGAATTAACTCCCTGAAACGCCGAAAATCCTCTTCCACCCCTTTTGCCGTACACCAACGATCCAAGAGCACACCCTTCTCATAGGCAAACTCTGCATACGTCTGATTCCACACTTACTTTAAATCTCTGAACTTTTGTCTATATGCCTCAGGTACCAATTCGTAGGGCCGAAGAATGGCCTGTTTTACTTCCTCGTAATTCTCATACTCCTCCTCTTCCACAGACAACGCCGCATATGCCTGTTGTGCCTTCCCTTTTAACAGACATTGTAACAACGACACCCACTGATATCTGGGCCACTTCTGATTCACTGCCACCTTTTCAAAATGCAAGAACTATCAACATCCGTCTCCTCGAACGGAGGTACTAAACTAAACTCCCTACTAACATTAAACCTCTGATCTCGGTCTGCCCCTTGAGCTCTTCGCTCTTGCCTTAACTTTTCCATGTCCAGCTCATGCTGGCTCTGATTCTCCTTCTCCCTTTCAGTTCTTTCCTTCTCCTTTTCCTCTGCTTCCAGCTGTTTTAACCAACGTTCATGCTCCCTCTGATTTTCAGCTCTTTCCTTCTCCTTTTCAGTTCTTTCCTTCTCCCTTTTCAGCTCCTTAACTCCTTTAGCTGGAGCTCATGCTCCCTTTTCCTCTGTTCCGCGTCCATACTCAATTTCACCAACTCTAACTGAGTCATCCGAATAGCTGGCACCTTTTCGGGGATATTGTCCAATACCTAGGCCAAAAACACATTCGTCTCAATATAATACTGAGTTATGGCCCTCCGCATCTCCCCCTTTTTCATTGACGACCTCACCTCTGCGAGATTTAGTCCTTTCGCAATATTTGCCAAGTCCGAATTTGTGGCCCCCTCTAGTGCCTTCAAAGTCGGGTTTTGTGTAAATTCGTCTACGTCCATTTTTGCTGGTTTCCCGTCTGGTAACCCGCGCAACCAGATCCAAGTCTGGACTTAAAAGCCCGATTTACTGGTCCTCCAAATCGGTATAAAATCCCTGACGAGCCCCCAAGTTGTTACAAACCCCGTAACTGGATATCTTACCAGCAAAGATAGGAGTATCCGTTGAATTCTGATTATACTATTTTAAGTATTTATTAGCAAAAATACACAAAAATAATATCAATTCAAATATACAGATAATATACGTCATCAGTACTAAACCTAAAAGTGCGGGTATAATAATAATCAATAAGAAATAAGCTCTATCGTTGTCTAGGGGATAATTAATTGTCCGATGGAAATATAAATTTCAGTTCAGTTCATAAAGGCTGCAGTAGTTGTTGTTCGCGTGTTGCAATTGTTGGAGAGAGAGAAAGAGAGAGAGAATAACAGCTCTTAACTTGCCGACTTTCCTTTTACGATCTTGATCCGTCTCCGTCCTTTAGCTAGACCGTTCCGTGGAGGACTCGTCACCCAGGCAAAGGTGGACACACACACAAGCCCGCAACGGTCCCGTAACGTCTCTCCTGATGCGTCTGAGGGGTTTTCCCCAGACCCTACTTTTATCCCCACTCACGGGGTCTCAGATGTCAATCAGGTTGGGTTGATGCAATCCCTCAACCAGACCACTCTGATTGTCTCCTTAGGGGTTTCAATGAATAGAACAGTACTGAATACACAATTCCTCCTTCGAGAGACAAGAGCAGTAATCTCTCTCTTTGTCAATAGGAGACATTCCACCTTTGTGTGTCCCGGCGTTGTCTCTCTCTCATTACTGACATGCTGTGTATCTCTTTCATTTCCTGGGTATCAGACCCGAAATAATTGCAATTTTGCGATTCTCAAAATGGGGGGGGGCGACTTTGCACCCTTCTGCCCACCAGAGTTGCTCCTCATTCGTAACAGGGCAAAGGCGGGTCTCTGGCGCCTCAAATCCAGATGCTTCGGGCAGATTGAGCATGTTAGTTCTAGTCGACTGCCCACCTGGAAGACGGAGAAATCTGACTTTAAAAACTCCGCTGCCTTGCGGCCACAACCAGTCATGTGAAAGGCTATGGGAGTAAACCCTGAGAAGAAATCCGGACCCGGAATCCCGTAGGCTGTCAACAGGGAGAACTTCATCAATCTATGGTCCGGCAACTCCTGCAGCTGAAGAGGTCACCATGTGCAACGATCTTCGTGCCAGTGGGTTCTGACCTCCGAGGCAGATAGAGTGGGACTGTCTCCGTGCTAAGGCTTTGTCACTATAATATCTTTCACGGACAGGTCCATGTGTCCTGCATCTTCGTTTTCTTTCTCTCTTCAATAGTCCTATGGCGATGGGAGACCAACGAACTAACAGGTGGAGGTGACCACTGAGTTGCAGGTGCAAAGCTTCAGGAGGGGAGTCCGGCAGTATCCCGGGTGACTGGGCAGCCCTTTTCAGGACAGCGCTGCCCACCCTGTGATCAGGGAGGGGCCTAGAAAAGGTTCCCTAAGCATCCCCTGTCCTAGATCATCCGGTCAATTAACCGCGACTGACGGATCACCCAATCATTGCAGTCGAAATCAAAATCAAAAGAAAAAGATTCTCCGTCTAGGAGAATGGAACGTTCGCACCTTAATGGATAAGGAAAACAGTGCAAGACCTGAAAGGAGAACAGCTCTCATTGGTAAAGAACTTGCTCGCTACAACATTGACATCGCAGCGCTGAGCGAAACCAGGGTTGCAGATGAAGGATCCATCACTGAGCTTGCCAGCGGCTTCAACTTCTTCTGGAGAGGAAGGGTGCAGAACGAAGACAGGATCCATGGAGTGGGCTTCGCCATTAGGAGTACACTGATGAAACGGCTCGCCTACTTGCCTGTTGGCATCAGCGAAAGGTTGATGAAGCTACGTCTGGCGCCCAGCCAAAATCGACATGCAACTATTATTAGTGCCTATGCCCCCACCCTGACTAGCCCTACTGAAACAATAGAGCTGTTTTACACCGACCTTGACTCCATCCTGCACTCAGTGCCGGCCAGTGATAAGCTGATCTTCATGGGAGATTTTAATGCCCGAGTCGGCAAAGACCATGATCAGTGGAGTAGAGTGCTCGGCAGACACGGAGTCGGTTTGATGAACAGCAATGGCCTTCTGCTACTCAGCAAATGTAAAGAGCATGACCTCACTATCGTGAACACAGTTTTCAGGATGGCCAACAAATTCAAGACAACATGGATGCCCCCTAGATCCAAACAATGGCATCTGATCGATTATGTCATTGTGCATCAACGTGACATCCGAGACGTAGTCATCACACGAGCCATGCGGGCAGCAGAGGGCTGGACGGACCACAGTCTCCTCCGCACCACCCTCAAGCGACACATCGTTCAATCTACAAAAGCGTCCAAAGGCAGTACAGCCATCGCAGTACAGCCATCTTTTAACACCTCCAAACTTCAGCACCCACCGTGTCTACGCGCATTGCACCGTGTCTACTCTTAAACAGAAACTATCAACAAAACCAGCCACTCACGGGTAACCAAATTCAGAAGTGGAGCCACTTCAATAATGCAAGAACCGAAACGGCAAAATCAGCCCTCGGCCACAGAAAGCGAACCCATCAAGATTGGTTCAATGAGAATAGCACCGTCATCGATGACGTACTCACCAAGATGAACAAGTCATTCAAAGAATAGCAGGATGACCCGAGCTCCAGCTGCAGATAGGACAGATTCAAGTCCTATCAGGCACTCGCTCAAAGGGAAAACCGTATAATACGCGACATGGAATATAATGCAATAAGGAGGCGGATGAGGTTCAGCACTATGCTACCGCAAACTACACCAAGTAGTTCTTCAATACTATCAAGTCTTCTCTTTGGCTCCTCAAAGTCAAGCATAGCTACTCTTCTTTCTGCAGATGGATCCTCGCTTATCAAGGACAAAAAAACATCAACACCCGCTGGAAGGAACACTTCAGTCAGCTCCTGAACCGCCACTCCACCTCCCAACAGTCAGTACTCGACCAGATTTCCCAGAGCACAGTCCATGAGCACCATAACAATGCCAACCCACCTCCCTGACCGAGGTCAGCACAGCCATCAAACAGATGATCTGCAGCAAAACAGCAAGCACGGATGGCATTCCCGCAGAACTGTAGAAAGTCCTTAACCAGGAGTCACTGGAAGCATTCCAGGACGTACTGGTCAGTATCTGGAAAGACGAAGTAATGCCACCCGACCTTCGGGATGCCCCAGTAGTCGCCTTATACAAAAACAAAGTCCCGCGCACAGACTGTGGGAACTACTGGGGCATCTCCCTACTTTCCGTCGACGGCAAAACCCTGGCTCGTATCATCGTCAATAGATTTATTTCAACAGTATCCAAAGGAAATCTCCCAGAATCGCAATGTGGCTTTCGGCATAAACACAGTACTGTGGATATGATCTTCACTGTTAGACAAATGCAGGAGAATTGCCTGGACCAGAACATGAAGTTGTACTTTGCCTTCATTGATCTGACTAAATCGTTTGATATTGTCAACAGAGAAGCCTTGTGGATCATCCTCCGGAAACTTTGCTGTCCTCAAAAGTTCACCAACCTCATACGTCTCTTCCATGACAACACGACTGGAGAGATTCTCTCAGCTGACGAACCTAGCGAGAAATTGAACATCTCCAACGGCATTAAACAGGGCTGTGTGCTTGCACTAGTACTTTTCAACATTTCTTTACTCAAGTACTAATGCTTGCGGTCAAAGGCCTAAACCTGGGCATTTATATCAAATACCGCCTGGACGGGTCACTCTTTGACCTACGTCGCCATGTAGCAGACACAAAGACCTTCCAAATCTGTTCATAGAAGCGCTATTTGCATATGACTGCGCACTCGTGACGCACCAAGAGGACCACCGACAAACAATGGTCCGCAGATTCTCTGCCGCATTTAAATTGTTCGGCTTGACAATCAGCCTCGGTAAAACAGAGGTCCTCCTGCAGCCTGCACCTAACAGCGCCCCGCCACAGCCATGCAACACTATCGATGGCACACAACTACAGACCGTTGACAACTTCAAATACGTGGGGATTACCATCTCCAGCGACGGTGCGCTTGATAAAGAAATCACGTCGAGAATCCAGAAAGCAAGCCAGGCACTCCGATGGCACTGGGTCAATGTTCTGCAGCACAAAGGCATTCGCCTCTCCACTAAACTGAAGGTTTGCAATGCTGTTGTGGTCTCATTACTTCTATATGGCTGTGAAACCTGGACACTGTATCGCAGACATGTCAAACATATTGAACAATTCCACAATCGCGCTCTGCGATCAATCATGCAACTCCGCTGGCAAGACCGTATCTCCAACCTGACAGTACTGGACCGAGCCAAATCCACAAGCATTGAAGCCAAAGTTTTGAAGGCTCACCTCAGATGAACCAGCCATGTTATCCGTAAGGATGAGTCCAGAATGCTCCGCCAGTTGTTCTACGGAGGACTGGAGCAGGGCAATCGTGCCCAATGTCGCCCAAGGAAGAGGTACAAGGACAACCTCAAGTCAAATCTTAAGTGGGTCAAACTCCAACCCCGCGATCTCGAACACATTGCTGCTGATCGGTCCAAGTGGCGCAAACTATGCTCCAAGGCAGCAAACAACTTCCAAGCCAACTTGCGCATGCAGCGCCTCGATGCGAGTCAAGAAAGACACAGAAATGCGTCCGCTGCTGCTCCAACAGGCGCTGCCTTTTGTACCATCTACGACCGTATCTCTGCTTCGGACCTAGGCCTCATAAGTCATATACGTGCCCACAGGCTTTGATTGCGCAACACATTCGTCTTCCTCGAACTTCGAGAGACAGCTACTACAATGATCCCTGTGAAGGACCCAGCAGTCTGCAGTGTTGCTCAGTCTGTCAATAACGTGGACAGAATCCTGCCCATTCCTGATGATTTACCCACTTTAATGCGCTTTGAGATTCCCAGTGCTCCCACTAGCCTGTTATCAGCGTGTCGCGGGATATTAGCATATCGTTCCTGATATTTCTTTACTCCATGACTTTCTGTTTGATGAATACTGACCTAAAACATTGATTTGGTAATTTGGTCACTTCTTCTGGTTCCAGGCATAATTTCCGTCGACCACTACGGAGTTGTCAACATTCCTACCTTCTCCGGGGTGCCCTTATTGCTTTAAATGTATGTACAAAATCCTTTAGAATTCTCTCCAATCTTGCTCAGCAAAATCATTTCACATCCATACCATTATTCAGCACTGTTGTTTCTGTTTGAAATGCATATTGTTGTAAAATTCATCAAGGACCTTCTGTCATTTCAGTTCCTCAACTTTCTTGATCTTCCTTTTCGTGACGGCATTTGCAACATCTCTGATCATTCAACATTCTTAGATATTTGGATTCCTGCCTATATCCCTCATGGAATATATTTGAATTTTGAACCACTCATCTTTAAAAAAACTCTCATGTGTCTGGCGAGATTTACAGCTCCCGGTCTCTGTTCTACCCAGGTCCTTCCTAGCATAGTTCTCGGTTGCTTGCAACACACACAAAGTGCCGAAGGAACTCAGCAGGCCACTCAGCATCGTTGGAAAAGAGTAAACTGTCAACACTTTGGGCTGAGGCCCTACAACTGGAAAAACAAAGATGAAAAGTCAGCATGCGCAGGTGATGGAAGATGAGCATGAAGAACAAGGTGGTAGGTGATCATTAGCTGGCCCTTAGTTTAACAAATTCCCCCACCATTGCGTCTTTCTCTGTGGATGACTGTTATCAAAATGATGTCCCTTTGAAATTCACCTGACTGCTGGGTCCTTCACAGGGATCATTGTAGTAGTAGACTCTCGAAGTTCGAGGAAGACGAATGTGTGTCGCAATCAAAGTCTGTGGTCATGCCGCAATGCAAGGTCTCTTAAGTGTCCTTAAGAAAGCAGGGAGGGAGAAAAAAGAGAACTATCGACCTGTCAGCCTGACATCTGTGGTGGGAAAGATGCTAGAGTCCATTATTAACGATGAAATAGTGGCATATCTAGATAGCAGTGATAGGATTGGGCCGAGCCAGCATGGATTTACCAAGGGTAAATCATGCTTGACTAATCTGTTGGAGTTTTTCGAGGATGTAACCAGGAAGTTAGACGGGGGAGATCCAGTGGATGTAGTACACCTTGATTTTCAGAAGGCATTGAATAAGGTACCACATAGAAGATTGGTGGGTAAAATCAAAGTTCAGGGCATCGGGGGAAGGCATTGACATGGATAGAAAACTGGTTGTCAGATAGAAAGCAAAGGGGAGCGGTGAATGAGTGTTTCTCGGAATGGCAGGTGGTGACTAGTGGGATGCCACAGGGCTCAGTATTGGGACCACAGCTGTTTACCATTTACGTTAACGATTTGGATGAAGGCATAGAAAATAGCATCAGCAAATTTGCTGATGATACTAATCTGGGTGGCATTGTGACATGTGATGAGGATGTTAGGAGAATTCAGGGTGACTTGGATAGGCTGGGTGAGTGGGCAGATACTTGGCAGAAGGCGTTTAATGTAAATAAGTGTGAGGGTATCCACTTTGGGAGTAAGAACAGGAAGGCAGATTATTATCTGAACGGTATAGAGTTGGGTAAGGGAGTAATACAAAGAGATCTCGGAGTCCTTGTTCATCAGTCACTGAAGGTGAATGAGCAAGTGCAGCAGGCAGTGAAGAAGGCTAATGAAATGTTGGCCTTTATTACAAAGGGAAATGAGTACAAGAGCAAGGAAATCCTCTTGCATTTGTACAGAGCCCTGGTGAGACCGCACCTGGAGTATTGTGTACAGTTTTGGTCTCCAGGGTTAACGAAGGACATCCTGGCTGTAGAGGAAGTACAGCGTAGATTCACGAGGTTAATTCCTGGGATGTCTGGGCTGTCTTACGCAGAGAGGTTAGAGAGACTGGGCTTGTACACGCTGGAATTAAGGAGATTGAGAGGGGATCTGATTGAAACATATAAGATTATTAAGGGATTGGACAAGATAGAGGCAGAAAATACGTTCCAGATGCTGGGAGAGTCCAGTAGCAGAGGGCATGGTTTGAGAATAAGGGGTAGGTCATTTAGGACAGAGTTAAGGAAAAAACGTCTTCTCCCAGAGAGTTGTGGGGGTCTGGAATGCACTGCCTCAGAAGGTAGTGGAGGACAATTCTCTGGATGCTTTCAAGAAGGAACTAGCTAGGTATCTTATGTATTGGGGAATCAAGGGATATGGGGATAAGGCAGGAACCGGGTATTGATAGGAATTGATCAGCCATGATCTCAAATGGCGGTGCAGGCTCGAAGGGCCGAATGGTCTACTTCTGCACCTAATGTCTGTTGTCTCTTGTCTATTGTCCCTGATGAATATGACTTTACTGCCATTTCCAGCTGCGGATTGCCGATATTTTCTGTCTCTAAAATTAACCTCAGACATCATCCCGCTATAATTTTCTCCAATCATCTTAAAATTATGGCTCCTTGTTTTAGCGACTTCAGTCTTGAGAAAAATTATCTGTATGTCCGCCCACTGATGCTCCTATGATTTTGTATAACTCTTCCAAGTCACCTCTCATCTTCCTTCCCTCCATAGAGAAAATCCCAGTCGTACTCCATTATTCTCACAAGATATTTTATGTGACGTTCAATGTTAAAAGTAAATTTAATGCCAAATTATAAATGACATCATATAGATTTGTTGCAGACAGACACAATAAATAAAAATGAAAGACGAATAAATGAAAAACTGCACCTATCAAAGACGAGCAAAACACCAATGTACAAACAACAACACAAACAGCAAATTTTGTAAATAAACAAACAAAAAATGTTAATAAATACGAGGCAACGATCAAGAACATGAATGGTTGAGTTCATGAATGTGAGTTCGTTGTTGTGGTGAGTGAAATTATACACTTTGCTGCAAGCCTGATCGTTCAGGAGCAATAGCTAGTCCAGAACCTGGTTCTGTGAAACCTGAGGCTCCTGTAACAACTTCTTGATGGCAGCATTGAGAAGCGAGCGCCACCGACGTGATGGGGTCCCTGATGACGGAAGCTGCTTTCCTGTAAGAGCGCTCCTTGTAGATGTGCTCAGTGGTGGGGAGGGTTTTACCTGTGATGGATTGGCTGCACCCACAACTTTTCAATCTCTCTGCCATTCAAAGGCTTTGGTGCTTCTAAACCAGACCAGTCAGAATATTTTCCACTACATATCTATAAAATATTTCCAAAGTTTTAGATGACATTCTAAGTCTGCATAAAACTTAATTAGTATAGGATGTAAATTCCCAGGTTGCCAACAAATTCCGCTCATTTGAGTCTCGACACTAAAAGAATCTCTGTCATTTTTGGGGAAATTACATTTATACACTTTCTATAACTTTCTATAACCTCCCTACATTTCTGTTTCTCTTCCCTCTGTTGGCATTTCAAAAACCCTTCCATATTGAAGGTTCTCCTTTATCAATTCTCTCTTCGGTCCCTGATTTGTCCTTCATTCCTACCTTTGCCACGGTGCCGTTGTTGTTTTTAATATACGTAGATAATACCTTGACATTCTCACAAAATGCAGGAATAAATCAGCAGGCCAGGCCGCATCTATGGAAAAGAGTACAGTTGACATTTCAGGCTGAAACCCGAAAGAGTACAGTCGATCATTGTGGTCGACACCCTTCTGCAGGACAGTACTCATTATTCAGCAATGCTGTCTCTCAGTTTAATTTGCATATTGCTGCATATTTATCAGCGGCCTTGTATAATTTCCAATTCCTAAATTTCCCTTATGGTTTCTTTCCCCTTTTTAACTGCATCTGCATAATCTTTGATCATCCAATGTTCTCAGATCTTGCATCCTTTGCTTTCCATCACACAGAAAGAGTTTTAATTCTGAATATTTATCTTTGAATAACTCTCACAAGTCAGACTTAAGTATACCCATTCATAGCTGCTCCCACAGTTTCTGCCTCGCACAGTTCTCGTTAGCTTGTGACACACACAAAATGCTGGAGGAATTCTGCAGGCCAGGGTTTTTTAATAGAACAGAAGAATTGTTTAATCTAAATTTCTGGCCGATTCCCTCCAGACGAACTGCAACAATTAGATGATAAGTCAGTATGAGAAGATGTAGGATGGAGTGAGCGGTGTAAGTACGGTAAGGTGGCAGGTGACCATTTGTTTTGCCCCAGTTTAGCAAATTTTCTCAAGATTGTGGCTTTATCTACCAACGTTGAATGCTAGGCACTGCAGAGAGTAATACTGACAGCCCAGCGCATCTGCGCATGTGATCTTCCCTCCATTTACAGCAGCTGGTGCAGAAAGAAGGCCTGGAAGAACATCTGGGACACCAGTCACCCCAAACATAAACTGTTTCAGCTCTTTATCTGGCAAAGGCTACCACAGCATGAAAGTCAGGACTATCCGGCTCCGAGACAATTTATTTCAACAGGCTATTAGACATTTAACTTCACATTGAAACGGAGTCATAACGCAAAGATTGTAATTCTTTCATTTTGTGAGATAAATGTACGACTTAAAGAAATTCTCGATTCTATTTCTAAATTCTTTGTGGATGACTGTTATAAAATTGTGGCTCACTGAACCTGCTCCTCTTTCTCTCTTACGCTTCCTCTCACTCCTTTCCACTCTCTTACCATAGCTATCTCTGTCACGCTTAGTCTCAGTTGCGCTCTCTCCCTCTATATACCTCGCTCTTTCCCTCGCAATATCTCCAGGACATGGTTTCAATAGCTCTATCCCACTCTCGGCCCATCACCCTTTCTCTTGTGATGTCCCTCTCCATTTTCTCCTATTCGAACTGTTCCTCTCTCTCTCTCTCTCTCTCTCTCTCTCTCTCTCTCTCTCTCTCTCTCTCTCTCTCTCTCTCTCTCTCTCTCTCTCTCTCTCTCTCTCTCTCTCTCTCTCTCTCTCTCTCTCTCTCTCTCTCTCTCTCTCTCTCTCTCTCTCTCTCTCTCTCTCACACACACACACACACATTCAACTATTGATTACAGGAAGGTAGTTCAAGATGGCAAAGAGAAGAAGAGCCTTCAGGTAGAAAAAACGGGAGAAAAAAATAGGTGAAGGAAAGAATGGGTAATGACGGGAATAGAAGTGGATGACAAGAGATGAAAATATACTGCATGATCAGGCAGTTTTGTCAAAACTGGTGAGAGGGGTAACAGAGTCGTCTCAAGCTTCAGATTAATAGGGCAGTCCGTGCGGTGCTAAAAGAGATTCCTCTGGGATGGTGAGACCAGTGAGATCGGTGGGATCAGCTGTTAACAGCTGTTTTGCAACTCTAAGGCAACACGCTCAAAACGTCGATATACAAAACACACAAGTCAATAAACAAAAAAAAAATCCATAGGTGCTGCCTGGCCGGCTGTTCCTCCAGCATTTTGTTTATGGAAATAAGTAAACAGTCGAAGCTTCGGGCCGAGACCCTTCCGCAGGATCTGATTTTGTTTGTGTTGTTTTGTAATTCGAGCATCTGCAGATTTTCTTGTATCTGTTTAGCAAATTTGTTCATCACATTGTTTCCATTGACCAACAAGTGGCGGATAGAATAGGGAGCATGAATGCAGCTGAATTGCAATACTTTACAGAATTTATTTCTAACATTTCATGAGTTTAAAAATCCGATTCAGTGGGTATTTCACTGCATTCCTCAGTTCCTCTCGGAATTTGCTTTGAGTCAGGACGTAAATACACGTGTTGGTGCAGCAACTGAGAAGATGCAACATTGCTGATGTACGGTCTATGATGTAATGGTGATCCGTGATAGAATAAACAAAACTAATTGAAATCCGTCTATAGATATAAAATAAAACCCGACTTCCCCACAACAATATAAAACTGCCAGTTATGCTGAAAAGCAGTACGACGGATTTGCGTCGATTCTCCATCTCCCGGGCCTTGTCATTCTCTCCACTCTTTTGTCCCCGGAGCCCCATGCGGGCCTGACTGGCCACGAGAATCCGCCTGACAGTCAGAATATTGAACAGCAAAATTAGAAAAAATGGGGCACAAGGGGTTAAAAGGAAGTGAAATAAATCAATTACCGCCCATGAGGGAGAGTTTTTGTAGCTCGGTGTAAAAACACAATACCAGGGAACACCATCAATTATTTCTCTGGGTCCGTATATAAAGCCCAGGGGACACTCTCCAAACAGGCCAGCACACTCACTGTCCCGATCACAACAGCGGCTGTTCTCTTGCTGCAATATTTTGTTTTCAGCTTCTCACAGCAAATAGCCACAAATCAATCGACGGTGAATGCAACAGTCAGCCAGACTGAGCTCACAGTGCTCGCAAAAGTAAACCACTGACAGAAGCTGCACACAGGAGTGATGGATAGGAACGATTCGGAAAAATAAATCCCAGCAGTCCATCCCAGCAGCGGTTCCGAGATAGCGACTAGGAGATCAGCCGCTGCCATTCCGACCAGATAGCAAGTGACACATTTGGAGAGACCGCACTTACCCCGGGACAGGATCACAATCGCCACCACGTTCACTGTAAGAGAGACAGGAACAAGCAGTTGAGAAAATATTGAGCAGAAATCCAATGCAACAAATTGAATCGATCCTGTAATATTCCCGGTTTATTGTCTAGAGAGGACTCAGAGCTGATGGAGACAGAAGAGGATTTTATACAGTAAAATAAGGTCAATATGATTCCTTACTACTGATCGAAAGATGAACTGGCAGCGGAAAGACAAAACTGGGAAACTGCCTCCAAAGAGTCAATACTGCATGGGGCATTTTCAACCAGCGCTTTCCTGGTCTCGTCTGGATGAAATGAATAAAACTGGACGCTGACGGCAGGATTCTTCCATTAGACAACCGTCAACTTTCCATGTCGGTCCCTATCTCTATTCCAGCGTTTGTAACCTCACTGACTTCACAACAGATCATCGACTGATTCCAACAGATACATAGCAGTCTGACACAACATCAAAGGCAGACATGACGTCCCACACTGAACTCATCACAGGGAAGCAGGACAGAGGAATGCAACGTCAAAAGCAGCACAACTGGATGACGCACTATGATGCCTGCAACAGAAGTCAGATGTAGATTTAACAGTACACAGATCACATTGTTGACAAATGTGAACCGCCACGACTGGTGTGTTAATCGGCTCTGCAACGAGTTCATTGTGTTGTCTATTATTTGCTTTATATTCAGTCATATCGCACACAGTTATTAAATTTCCACAGCATTTCGTCTTACAACACAGAATTACTCACATTTGCTGAAGTGTAACTACAGTCGATGGTTTACACCTAACTCAGAATATCACCAGTCGATGGTTTACACCTAACTCAGAATATCACTCACACATCAAATGCAGACAATCAATCAGTATATTCTCCGTGGGCTGTTTAAACACAATATTTGCAAATACAGTGGAGCTGGTACAAGATCAAAAGCGCAGAGATCCGAATATCCCGTAATGGAGCACAAACCGCTGGGAGATCGCTACTTGGCCCGATTAGTTCTCCAGATGTTGGTAGATTCGCTGAATTCAAGGACAATTAGCACTGGACATGTGATTGTGGAAACCAGCGACAGAAACAAGCAAAACAGGAAATTAAAGTTCATTTCCCACCAACGACAGCTGACACTGCGGCTTACCCGTAATTCCTAAGGCTGAAACAAAAGGAAAGTAAACGTTTTCTATCCGTTGGATGACAGGATACGCCATTACAGTGAGAACTATGATTTCTATAGCTCGGAATTCACAGCTCCGCTGGACACTCTGAGTTGATGCATTCAAAATAGCCCTGATTTATAGAGAGTGTCATTCCCCGGAGATCCCGTTATGCACATTACTAATTTTCTCAGTTACAGACATTTGAACAAACACTTTAAAGCAACAGCATTGACTCTGATTTAAACATTGGGCTGATAGAGGGCAAATACATCAAAATTTTGGGCATTACCTCAGCCATGTCTCTAATGGAAGTTAGAACTGAGAGTGTGTGATTCAATGTCTGCTGGTTCAATTTCTGCGAGAGTTTAAGAATGTGGAATTAATTCTATACTCCTCAGTCTCTGGTAGACTGTGAGTATGTGGGGTTCATTCTGTACCGTTCAGTTGCTCGTACAATTTGAGAGTGTAGGGTTAATTCTGTACCTGTCAGTCTTTGATACAGTGTGAGATTCTGGGGTTCATTCTGTATTGGTCAGATACTGGTACAATGTGAGAGTGTGGGGTTCATTCTGTGCCTGTCAGTCTCCGATACAATGTGAGTGTGTGGACCCCTCATACTTTGTCTACTTGTTCGAGTGATTAATATCGATTGTGAATAATTGACGGCCCTCAACTTACCCCTTCTCCTTTAGACAACCCATTACCACCCCAACCTTCGCACAATCCACCGTGATTTTAATAGTTGTAGTATATAATTGAGGGTCCAGAACTGATCCAGGGGATATTCCAATAGTTACAACCTCCCATCCTGAAACAAATCTGTTAATTGAGTTTCTGTCTTCTATGTGAAAACCAGCCCTTGAAAGTTGTGAACTCGTCTTGTGATTCCTGGTATCGTGCAGAGCCTTTCATGTGGCACCTTGTTAGTTTCATTCTGAAAATCTAAGTCTCCCAAATCTACAGGTTCCCTTCTAACATCTAGAAATACTCTTTTCATTTTAATCGAATGTGAATTGGCCTTTTTCACAATGAGCAGACAGGGTGTCAGATTGGGTCAAAGACAGACGTGTTGTTGATGAATCCTTTAGCACACTGGCCTTCTTCAGTAAATGAACCTGAGGATAGAGGTTGCAGTGTTATGTTGCAATTGTATAAAATGTGAGATCAGATTGGAAAATCGTGTTTAGTTTTCGTCACACTCTTACAGGAAAGAGGCCATTAAGCTGGAAATTCGGGCAGGTGAAGTTTACAAGTTCAATATTGGGATGCAAATGACTGGTTATAAACAGTTTAGGCTTGTTTTGTCTGGAACGTGGAGAATGAGGGGCAATATTATAGAGGTGTATGAAGCAATGAAGGTCACAGATAGTTTGAATGCACAGAGATTTTTTAACAGATGAGGAATCAGGAAGTAGAAGGCACCAGATGGTGAGAGGGCAGATATCGAATATTAATCCATTGTTATAGGTACTTCAATCAGACCGTGGTCAGTTTCGCACATCACGCCCACAGGGGCGCAGTCCACTGACCTGTATTCTTTGCGCTGTGCCAGTCTTTCAAGCTGTCCCCCAAGTGCAGCCAGTCTTCGTGGTGGATATATCCTTTCTCAGGGATCAGTCTTTGGTGTTTCTGTAGATCTTGTTTTTTGTGGGATTGGGTTGCAACGGTCAGGATGTCAAAATTTACACCATTTGTATCTGGGCTTCGGACAGTGCTGGAACACTGAATATGATCGAATACTGAGGTCCCTCCCCCGGTCAGCCTGCAACCATCTCCCTGCAATAACTGCAGAATCTAACAGATATCTCACAACACAATGTATTCATTTACCATACCTTTCCCCTTCATAATTTTGTATACTCTGTTAAATCTCCATGCATTCTCATACGCTTCACGGAATAAGGTTACAATGCCTTGAGATTATTCTTGATCCTGCTCACCAAGGTCGCTTCATGTCCCTTTTTGGCTTTTATAATCACCTGTTTGCGCAATTTCCTGCTGTCTTTGTATTCAGCGAGGATCCAGTCGGATTTAGCTTTATGAATCCCTTTAATTTTGCTGTAGATTTCTCAAATAGCACAGATCTGCTTGTATATGCAGCTCCTTCTTGGGACATATTTCATTTTCTCCTCACAATTTGATTTTACACTGAGACAACTGTACCCTCCCCCTCCAGTTACTATCTGTGCGGTGGGCGATCTGCACTGCTCTTTTTTTTCCCCGGGGAGGGACTGACATCACGGTCACCGACTCTTCAAGTATTTCTTTGTAGAGTAGAACATTATTTCTTCTAATTATTGAGCAGAGCTGGGAACAGTAAAACCAGGGAATCCTTCAGTATGGACCCGGTGTGTGACAGACTGCCTAAAGTGCTGTCTTTCAATTTTGTTGTGCATATACCGTTGTTAGTTGGTGGATGTGTTATAGTGCAGGTGGAGCTTGAAGATGAGAGCCCTCTCTCTGCAGTCCTTCATTCTGACTCTGTCTCATTTTGTTCCCAAGTCAGTCTCTTTGCACCTTACTCGGGCAGTTCAGGATGCTGTGTGAAAAAGGAGACAGCAGCAGTCAATTTCTCACTTGCATCCATTTGAGTGAAGCAGCATCATGTTTGCTGTAAGTAAGGAGGGCAAAGGACTGGTAAAATGGGGAACAGACACCTTTAATTGCTCTGTGCTAATATCCAGTGAAACATCAAACCAGCCGATTGCTCCCTGGCTCCTACTAGCACATTTCCGAATGCAGCAGTACATGCTGAGGGACACTCTGAGCTTGGTGCAGCCGTGGCAAGACTTGGTGCTGAAGGACCTGAGGGTAGTGTTGTTCTGCTGCTGGAAGAATAAGGGGCTGGCTTCGGTGAGGAATCCCCTCAATGACTGCAGCTGTAAACCATCCCTGAGTGTCGGATGAGTGCAGCAGTGCTGCTGACTGAAGTGCGGTAATGTAATCAAACACTACTTAAAGCATTACCTTTTAATGGAAAGAATTGAAAGGCTATTATTGTAACTTTTATTTTAATAAAGTTAGTTTTGTTAATGATCTGCACCCGTCTGTGTACCTGTATAATGATGTATGTATAGATGTGCGTCGTCCAGCTCTCATCAGCTCATCAGAAAGTGCATATCTGCATTTTAGTCCATTTGCCACTCTGTGGCTCTCTTACCCAAATGATCATGGTCTCCCTGTAATCTGTAATAACCCTCATGAACAGTCATTTATTATCCAATATTCCTGACCCTATGCTAATTTTGCCCCTTGCTGCTCAAATTGCCTTAGCAGATCATCTTTCCTCGTTCTACCAATGTCGTCGGTAACCACACAAAGTACCACAACTATGCTTTTCCCTCCCACTGCACGTTCCTCCACAATGCAGATAAGTTGACCCGAAGCCGACAGGCAACGCAGTCTGTCTGTGACTGTGCTACATGTTCTTCGACCATATCCAATATGGGACTAGGTGAGCATAAGCGTTTCGCACGGACTCGAAGGGCCGAGATGGCCTGTTTGCGTGCAGTAATTGCTATGTGGTTACATGGTTATACATCAGTGAGCAGGGCTAAAGCATGCTGTAGTGTAGCCTGCAGAGTAAGTGGTGGGAAGGAGCGCCGTATATCGATTTATTTGGTCTTTCTGCACAAATAAAAAAAATTCTGATATTATCCAGTAGAGCATTGGTTACAGAATCGAAAATATAAAAACAGGTGCAGCTTGTTTGCAGTGATGCAGATAATGGAACACACTGGGGAACATAAAATTATAGTATCGCCATCACTTACAGCTTCCCATAGATGCTTCTTTTTTCTGACCTCGAATACTGCCAAAAACACAGTGCATATAATTGTTTAATACCCCGTATGGAGGGGAACATACGGATAACGTAGTTAAACACCGATAAAACTCAGAATGCTGCAAATAAATGTCCAGGTTTATGTTGTTCCAAGCAGGCTGCGCACAACAAAAAAGAATTAATGCGCAGAACAAATCAGATTAATTACAGTCAGAAATAGATGTAGTTAACCCGTTGTTGTTCAGCACATACAGAAATATGGAATATGCTGCTCGTTGGTATAAAATGAAAATATGATACATTATTATTAAAGGTTTTCCAATAATTGTAATTGTTGCTCCAATAGGAGCAAACATTCCAAGGATGTTTTATCTGCAAGTGGGGAAGGATGTGAAACACAAACTTGATGAATCTGCCCTAAATCTCCACTGGTCACATTAAGTCTATTCTCACTGACCTCCTGAAGAGCCACTGCCTGGACTGGAACAGCAGAAGAGTAGACAGGAACAGACAAATTGAATGTTATGCTGGAACTTCAGAACAGTTACCGGCTCTTGTATTAAATATTCAAAATAGTCCGTACTTTCAAAGCACGTCACTGACCACTCATGTCTTCATTGCTCCTCTGGATTGCAACTCACTGAACTGAGATGATGATATCACTGTAGGCCTAGCTGCCGACGTCATTATTATTCCACGTGCACCGTTGACTGCAATGAAAAAAAAATCTCTCTAGAGCTTTAACATTGACCAAAGTAGTCATGTTACAGTGTATCCTGGTCATTCCCATGGCATGCATGTTTTATATTCCTCTTCCCTGCGTAGAATTCCATTTGAGAATTATCAAATGAGAGTTCCTTGCAGTCAGCTGATCGGGATTATCTCGCTCAAAGGAATCTATAACTGGTGTACATTACTGCTCCATTTGGTTGTGCAACTAACAACTCAGGAAGAGAATTAGTCATGATGCTACTGTCCTGCCGCTTCAACGGTAACTTCAAATACAGGATCACCGTCTACCCCCTACATCTTCTTTTATCTTAAATATGCAACCGATGTGTCATTGATCTAATGCCAATAGATTGTAATTTGTTAAAATGCACATGGTCTGGATACTATGTAGATAAGCCACAGCACACCAGATTGCAAATTATATGAAATGAACACCAAGAGAAATAACTTGATACTTTGTTTCTCAGACTGGACGGTTATGTTGTGTGATGTGTCATAGGGTGCAGTTCAAGGAGGTATGTAGTTGGAAAGAATGTGGCACAACTACATATCTGCCAAGAGCCGGATGTCCTCAAAAGGTGAGAGATAGTGCAAGAAACGGTCTAGTGATGGAAGACAGCAAGAGATATATGATAACTCGGGAAGAGTTAAATGCTACAGTGCCTGAGATGAGCCAGACAGCACAGATAGCAAGTGTGGTTCTTGTGCTTAACCAATTTTCTTGCTTTTTAATAGCCTTTTTCATGAAGTTGCTTGGAGTGCTCCTTTGTCTTCAGGGTGTAGCTTTTGCCAGGACACTGTCTTGGCAACAAGTCGTTGGACTTGCCAGATACAAGGAGGCCACGAATGGCGGAGCCGTCTCATAGAATATAGAACATAGAAATTTAGAGCCCTTCAGTCCACACTGTTGTGACGACCACAATGTTTTATCCTGTTCTAGAGACTGTCAAGAATTCCGCTAAAATACCGCATTGTATCCACTTGCACTATCGCCGTAAGCTGGACATTCCACGCAACCACCACCCTCAGGGTAAAAAACCTACCGCTGACACTATTCCCCTTGAAATAAATGCCAACATTCCATTTACCTTCTTTACCACAGACTCAGCTAATAAAATAACCTTCTGGATGACTTGCAAGAGGAGTCATATGTCCCTCTGCAACTCTGAAGTATGAAACTTTTCCCCGTTTATGTAATAGTCAGCACTATTGTTCCATTTACCAAATGCATTATCATACATTTCTCAACACAGCATTCCATCGGCCACATTTTTGTCTATTCTTCCAATTTCTATAAGTCCTGCTACAAACACTTTGCTTCCTCAGTACTACCTACCCATGCACCTATTTTCATTTCATTCGCAAAC